>NC_091282.1:867715741-868336491 GCF_032444005.1 Ranitomeya imitator
TAAAAACGCGAAAAAAACGCTAACATATGCCTCCTATTATTTTCAGGGTATTCCGCATTTTTTGTGCAAATGTTGCATTTTTTTCCGCGAAAAAATCGCATCGCGGAAAAAAAAGCAACATGTTCATTAAATATGCGGAATTGCGGGGATTCCGCACACCTAGGAGTGCATTGATCTGCATACTTTCCGCATAGGGCTATGCACACCAGGCGGGAAGTAAGCAGATTATGTGCGGTTGGTACCCAGGGTGGAGGAGAGGAGACTCTCCTCCACGGACTGGGCACCATATAATTGATAAAAAAAAAGAAAAAAAATAGTGATATACTCACCCTCTGATGGCCCCAGGAGTGTTCCCGCCTCTCCGGTGCATGCTGCCGGTTCCGTTCCTTTAGATCAGTGTTCCCCAAGTCCGGTCCTCAAGAGCCACCAACAGGTCATGTTTTCAGTATTTCTTTAGTATGGCCCAGGTGATAATTGCATCAACTGCACAGGCAATAATTCAATCACCTGTGCAATAGTAAGGAAATCCTGAAAACATGACCTGTTGGTGGCTCTTGAGGACCGGACTTGGGGAACACTGCTTTAGATGGTCTGTGTGAAGGACTTGCGATGATGTCGCGGTCTTGTGATTGGTCGTGTGACCGCTCATGTGACCGCTCATGCGACCAATCACAAGCCGCGACATCATCGAAGGTCCTTCACACACAAACCATCTATAGGAACGGACGCCGCCGAGGAGATCGGCTGTCTGCAGGGTGCGTATTACCATTTTTTTTATTTTTTTATTATTTTTAAACATTCTATCTTTTACTATTGATGCTGCATAGGCAGTATCTATAGTAACAAGTTGGTCACACTTGTCAAACACTATGTTTTGTCAAGTGTGACCAACCTGTCAGTCAGTTTTCCAAGTGATGCTACAGATCGTTTGGAAAACTTTAGCATTCTGCAAGCTAATTACGCTTGCAAAATGCTAAGAAAACCGCAAAAAAAACGGGAAAAAAAATGCGGATTTCTTGCAGAAAATTTCCGGTTTTCTTCAGGACATTTCTGCAAGAAATCCGGACGTGTGCACATACCCTTAGTCTGTTTCAGTAGGTTCCACAATCATGGGGAAGACTGCTGACTTGACAGATGTCCAGAAGGTAGTCACTGACACACTCCACAAGGAGGGTAAGCCACAAAAGGGCATTGCTAAAGAAGCTGGCTGTTCACAGAGTGCTGTATCCAAGCATATTAATGGAAATTTGAGTGGAAGGAAAAAGTGTGGTAGAAAAAGGTGCACAAGCAAGCGGGATAAAGCAGCCTTGAAAGGATTGTTAAGAAAAGGCCACTCAAAAATTTGAGGGAGATTCACAAGGAGTGGACTGGTGCTGGTGTCATTGCTTCAAGAGCCACCACACACAGATGTATCCAGGACACGGGTGTCACATTCCTTTTGTCAGGCCACTTGTGACCAATAGACAACGCCAGAAGCGTCTTACCTGGGCCAAGGAGAAAAAGAACTGGACTGTTGCTCAGTGGTCCAAGGTGTTGTTTTCAGACATGTATACATGTGGGAAATATTATCTATTAGCTATTTTGTGTGCCATAACTCTCTGATTTAAGGGCAGAAACATAAAAAATTTGAAAATGGCAACATTTTCAACATTTTCTACAAATTTTCGATATTTTTACAAATACATGCAAGTCATAGCAAAAATTTTTACCACTATCATGAAGTACAATATGTCATGAATAAAACCTCAGAATCAGTGGGATATGCTGAAACGTTATAGAGTTCCAATCACAAAGTGACACTGGCCAGTATTGTAAAATTTGGCCTGGTAAGGAAAGTGAAAACAAGATTCGGAGTGAAGGGTTAATTATACTAGAAAATAGTTTTGAATATGGAATTAAATAGATAGGGATTTAGGATGAAAATGAACTTTTATTTCAGACTACCCCTTTAAGCATTTATGTGCATGGATCTTGATAAAGATGCATAAAGCTATTATCAGTGATACATGATGCAAAAAAAATGAAAACGAATATGGAAATGCAGTGCAAATTTTTAATACATTTCAATCCTAATAGTGTTGCACTCTATTAAGATTGCAGGATTTGCGCAAGGTTTAGGGGGCATAATAAAAAAAAAAGTAGGACAAAAAATAAAAGTGAATGACTGTAGCCTTGACATTCCATCAGGGCAGAATAAACAGGAAAGCGTTGGGGGATGCCAGTAGCAGAGTGAAGGAGCAACACCAGTCTGGTAGGTGAGTATGTTTTGTATTCTTGAAGCACCCTGGGCTTGGTGAGAATGTTTTTAAAAGTTGTTGATAATCAGTTTAATTTGAGCAATGTATAAATTAAGCTTAAATATATGTCATTAAAACTAGTCAGAGTAGAAAATTGTATTTTTTAATTGACACCCATCAAGGGTTGGGATATACAGTATTAGGCAAAAAGAGAACAGTCAGTTCCTGGTGCTGATGTGTTAGAAACAGGAAAAATAGGCAAGTGTAATGATGTGACTCTGCAACTCTAACAAGAGCCACATTGTCATGTCTCCAAGTCTGGTACATTTCCAAAATAAGAGTGTTCCCGATATGTAGAGTTAACTACTTCAGATCTACAAAAAGTTGTGGTGTGTGGTTTGTGCAATGTGATCGCACCACAGATTGCTCTGAGCTTGGAGCAAAATAGTCAAAGAGTTTGGCAGAGCATAATATGGATGGCAGGGTATATGTATTGCTTACATGGGGAAGAGATGGGCTATGGAAATAAGGTAGAAAAAGAGGCTGCATGGCACTCCTCTGTAGATGGGTGCACAAATAGGACTCCACTCCACAATAATGTAAAAAATAGATTCGGCACTACAAGATCAAGTGAACTGTAGTTTAAATTCTATATTCGTTCATTACGAGCTGATCTCGGGTCATTTCTGTATGCAGAGAACAGCAGCAGAGGAGCTTGTCACTGACTACTGGGGCTTTACATAGGTACTGACTGAGATAATAAAGCTCACTTCATTATTCTGAGCCTTGTCATTTTGGTCTCAGCCTAATAAGAGTGCAGCAGCTGAAGCGGGGGGGCTGTAGGAACGCAGTTAAAACGAAAGCCCCCCATGACTGCGTTGCCAAGGGAACTGGGGAGCATCGTTTAAATTAAATCAGGGGCAGTGGGGATTGGTTTAAGGGGATGGAGGAAAGGGGTGGTTTGTAGTTTCCGGGGCGGGTCTGTAGGGAAAAGTGCGGGAAAGGGGGCATTACCTTTCACCTTAGCGAAGAGAGAAAGCCCACCCACCCTCCCTTGTTTTGGTTCTTTGCTTGGGTGTTTTTGTTTGGGCTTAGGGGGGGGGGAATTGGGATTTAATAAAGTCTTTTTTCCTGTAGGGGTTCGACTTGTATTGTCATCACAGTGGCTGGTTGGCGGGGGGTGGGGTTCTTGGAGTTGGTGTTTTATGGGGCTGATCTGGCTTTGGTTTACGGGCTCTGGACAGGGAGTTTACCTCGGGAGCTTTGGGGTTTGTTTGCCCGAAAAACGTGTTACATGGTGCTCTCGAGCTGGTGGTTACGGCTGAGGGTAAAGAAGGTTTTCTTTCGGGCAGAGAGGGAAAGGACAATGCTTATAAGATACTGCACCTGATGCACTATGCTAAGAAAAGAAAAATACCCCTAGTTTTACTTGGGACCGATGCAGAGAAAGCCTTTGACAGGGTGGACTGGATCTACCTAGAAGAGACCCTGGTTGGTTTTGGTTTTCCACAGCAACTAATTGCATCAATAATGGAAATGTATAGAAACCCCAGGGCCTGAATTAGAATCAATGGTTCGTTGACTGATGCATTCACAATTAAAAATGGCACCCGTCAAGGCTGCCCCCTGTCGCCGATTCTTTTTGTGCTCTCGATGGAACCCTTACTGAGAGCCATACAGCAGAACACAGAAATTGAAGGTATCAAAATAGGTAACACTCAATACAAAACAGCAGCCTTTGCCGATGACCTTCTTATACTGATGACGAGACCGCTCAGAAGTCTCCCTGCCCTGACGAGGGTCTTGGAGGCATATAGCTCCCTTACTAATTTCAAAGCAAACTTATCAAAATCGGAAGCGCTAGACCTCAATGTCCCCCCACATACTCTGGCTAAACTAAAGGGGCTGTATCCCTACTCATGGCCTAAACAATTCATTACGTACCTCGGAATTAAAATATGCAGGAACCATAAAAAATTATTTGCGCTTAACTTCTACCCTTTACTCGATAAGGTGAAATTTACTATTAAATCCTGGAGAGACCAATACTTATCATGGACAGGGAGGAAAAATCTCCTTAAAAGTATAATACTACCTAAATTCATATATTTATTTCTAATGCTCCCTATACACATCCCAGACTCCTATCTAGCTAAAATAAACTCTTTATTTCTCCAATATATGTGGAAAAATATTAAACCGCGTATTGGTTACCGCACGCTAACGCTATCCAGTCCCAATGGTGGCATGGGTGCTCCAGACATAAGAAAATATTATTATGCTGCAGTATTATCGCGAGCAGTTGACTTAATCCGAGACACTCAGAACAAACAGTGGCTGGTGGTGGAGGGGAGACTCTCTCCTCTACCCCTCAGACCACTTCTACTGTCTTATACTAAGGCGCAGCCGCCACCTAAGTCCTGTAACCCGCTTACCCAATCACTTATTAGGATCTGGGCCAAAACTTACAACATTCTTCTTCCTCCTTCATCCCCACTACTTTCACTTGCAGACGTCTTACCACACACACTCATAACAACCAAAAGAGATGTTCTCGGGCAACAGGGATTTGATATACCTATAGATAGATTAATGTTGGACGGTGTACTCCTCCCACTAACTGAAATTAGAAAGCTTCCGGGCCTAGCAAATCTCAATTTTATACAATACTCCTCTCTCAAAAATTCACTGAAACAACTGCATTATAACCCAGGCTCCACGCAAAATCTTACTCCTTTTGAAACCTTATGCATTAGAACATCTAGACCTTCAAAAATACTCTCCACAATATACCACTCACTCTTAACCGAAAACCTATGTTTAAAAAGAGCTTACATAACAAAATGGGAAAAGGATCTGGGCTATCTGCTCTCCACGGCTCAAGTGCAACACAATTATAAACATTCACATGGTCCTACAAGATGTGTGAAAACTCAGGAAAACTCCTACAAAATAATATCAAGATGGTATATATCGCAGACGCAGATTCGGGCCTGGAGGGCAGATACCCCAACCACGTGCTGGAGATGTGAGAAGGGGATCGGAGACTACATGCATCTATGGTGGTCATGTCCAAAGATAAAAATCTTTTGGTCATCAGTGGAGAAGACCATTCAAGAAGTTACGACGAAAGCACTGAAGCTGACACCCGAAATTGCACTGCTAAATCTCCTTATAGGGTCCGAGTATACCTGCTTATCCACTCTCATTGGCAATATCATAGCTGCTGCTAAACTACTGATTCCGTTATACTGGAAGTCACCGAACGTACCCTCACACTCCCAGTTATTAGCTAAAATAGATCAACTTTATCGCATGGCCGAACTAGTTGCTTCAGTTCACCACTCACGGGCAAAATTTACAGAACAGTGGCGTCCATGGACCCTATATAGAGCTAACCGATATATAGAATCTGAAGACTCAAACTGAGGACCATCCGAGATTGATGTGGAGTGTCCCCCCCCTTTCCTTCCTAATCTATGCCACCTTCTTCTCTTTTCACCCTCTAACCCCCTCTTTTTCTGTCGTCTCTACTTTTCTATTATTAGGTATTCTTTTAGGAATACTTCTTGTCTGCATCTAAGACAAGTTATAACCAATGTCTTAACTACAGACCATATGTTTTCTAACAACATTTTTGAATTACGATAACATTAATCACCAAGGAGTTGCTGTTCGGAATGTAATTCCCCATCGTTATTATTATTATCGACTCTCAAGTCTATATATACACGATTTATGATTGAACACCTGTCTGTATAGTATGATTCAAGGCCTTTGCCCTTATATATCTTGTTACAGTTAGTTATTGTATGTTTAAACCTGTGAAAATCAATAAAAAGAACATTGAAAAGAAAAGAAAAAAAGAAGGTTTTCGTTTAAAAAGTTGGTTTGGGCTTTTGCCTATTGGGTGCCAGATGTATTAGCTCCAAGAACCCTCCCCTCAAGTTTTTTATACAAATGTATAAATGGTGTTATTTATGTTTGTTTTGTTAATAAAAATGGCCGCTGTGGCCAATTTATCCAAAGAAATAATTGTCATGTCTTAATTTGAATGGCAAGAAGAATAATTTGGGGGAATGTGGTCTGGGGTAGGAAGTTTGCGGCATCACGAAGGACCAATCTTTGCGATACACAGTCATGACAAATGCCATCACTCATGTTGTGCTCTGCAGAAGCAACTTAAGGAGAGTGCTCACTGTGCCGAACACTTCACAGTGTGGGCGGCATGTTGAGGATGTGGGGCGTGACAATTTGAGCTCCCTCAAACCGTGGTGTCTGGTAAAAAAAAACAAAAACACCCCATTGACCCCCACATGCTACAACACAGTTTATATATTGTTACCGACCAAATACACCCCATGATAATGGTATTACCTAATAGGTATGTCCTCTTTCAGCAGGAAAATGTTTCCTGTTACAAATGAGAAACTGTTCATAAATGGATTAAGGAACATGACAAAGTGTTCAAAAAGTTGGCCTACAGATTTCAATCTGATCTGAGCATATGTAAGAGGTGCTGAAAAATCAGGTCCGATTCATAGAGGCCCGACCTCTAAACCTATAGAAATTGATCAAGAGCTGCAGGTACCTTGATGTCAGAAACCACAGGACATTTTCATAGATGTTGTGGCCTCCATGTCTTGGGTCAGAGCTATTTTTGCGGTTTGATGGAGAAATACAAAATATTACGCACAGTGATTTACTTGTATGATAATATGATAAATCAATGCAGATACACTGTATCACAGGTATTCCACAGAGAAATTGGAAATATTGCAAATTATATGGGTCAGACGTATGCCAAAAAAAAGTTTGTCACAAGTTTTACCATTTTATATAATTTTTTAGTAGCGTTTTATTTTTTACACCAATACATTAAACGTAGTTGGTGAACGTAGTGGTTTAGGGCATAAAAAACTGCATTACATGGCAAGGATTAAAGGTATTAAACTCTGAATGCGAAAGTTAATTCTCCATAACTTCTACGAGAATTCTGTTTGATTGCTGATATTCTAAGAACTGTATACAGGCTAATATCTTTAGTTAATGGAATAGTGATCTCCAACCTCCATGTTACCTAAACAAACATACCCTTGAGCCCCAATTCATCATTGCTTTTTCTCCAGTTATCTGCAGTAATTTACTCTTTTTTTGGCTTTAGTAACAGCACCTTATTCTTTATGTTGCACCACTTTTTAAGTCTTTTTTTATTATTCTTTCATTATATAGGTTTTTTAGATAGATTCATGAAATGTCAGTTTAACCCAGTGTTTCCCAAACTCCAGTCCTCATGGACCCCACGGGTCATGTTTTCAGGATTTCCTTAGTATTGCTCAAGTAGTGGAAGTATCATCAAGGCATCAGGAATTGTCTCACCTGTGCAACACTATGGAAATCCTGAAAACATGACCCGTGTGGTCCATGAGGACTGGAGTTTGAGAAACACTGGTTTAAACAAATGTCACATTTTTGGGGCACGTCTCACTCCAGTCCACCCTAGAGTAAAGATTTATGGAGTCTTCAATTTATCACATTTTTGCAACTTTTTAACTGAACTATTTGTGATTCTGATACTAAAAAGCCATAAAATCAACAAAAATAACCCTTTATTTTGCTTCAAATTCATGAACCGCATGCATGATTTTGAACAATTTGCTACCAAAAATGTTAGCCACTAGTACAAGGCAAAAAAAAAGAAAGAGAAGTAAAGGTACCGTCACACTAGACTGTATCGCTAGCGATCCGTGACGTTGCAGCGTCCTCGCTAGCGATATCGTCCAGTGTGACAGGCAGTCCCCGGGGGGCGTCTGTCCCCGGCGCTGTGCTCTGCACTCCTCCTGTACTGACTGTGAGCGTCGGTCAGCCGGAAAGCAGAGCGGTGACGTCACCGCTCTGCTTTCCGGCCGCTGTGCTCACAGACAGTACAGGAGGAGTGCAGAGCACAGCGCTGGAGGACAGACAGCGGTAGGTAAGTATGTGGTGTTTGTTTTTTTTTACTTTTAGGATGGTAACCAGGGTAAACATCGGGTTACTAAGCGCGGCCCTGCGCTTAGTTACCCGATGTTTACCCTGGTTACCGGCATCGTTGGTCGCTGGAGAGCGGTCTGTGTGACAGCTCTCCAGCGACCAAACAGCGATGCTACAGCGATCCGGATCGTTGTCGGTATCGCTGCAGCGTCGCTAAGTGTGACGGTACCTTAACTTCAATAAATCACAATTGATGTTAGGATTATTTATGAGGTCAGAATTTAATGCAATTCACTTACAACATATTTGCATAAAACTCTTTCACTTGATATGAGGGAGATACAAGCTTGTCAGTGGAAATAAAACATTCATTACTATGACTCTTTAAAAATGTATACACAAACTGCTGCTGTGTGACGTCGAAACCTCTGCCATAAGGACACGTCGTCTGTGCGGCCCCATAGGTTCCACGAGGTCTCTAGTGGGAAATGAACAGCTTGTAGGAAGCACAGACATTACTGACAACAGGGCAAGTTAAAAAAAAAGTCATAGAAAAAGTCAGAGCCAGCTCTAAAAGAATCGCAGAATTGTCAAGAATGATCCATACTAGAGAATATAGAAGAGGAACTGACCAAATCTACGTGAAAATTGTCCTATTTTAAGGTGCAACCATACTTATATTATGGGAAGCTCTTGCTTGTAAAGAATGGTTCTAAGAATATAACTATACAAGAACAAATATTGGATACTTTATAGTTTGTTTTTTTAATATACGTGAACATATCTATGTTTTTAAAGGAATTAAGAAAAAAGTGGAGTGAAAGGGGCTAAAGGGGATCTGGAGAAAGGAACAGTGTCTGATCTTACTTCTATATCAGCAACAGCTCAAACGTGTTTCTGTTCTTATTCTACCAGGTAAGACTAATGCATTCTACAGATCAGTACATATCTTCGGACAGAGGGGGCGCTGTTTAATACATGCATTCACTCACGGCAGGAAAGCTTTTGTAAATAGGTAGTAAAGTACATATGCTGTAACTACATCACCAGGAACCTGAAATTGTGAGATCCAAGGGGGTCTCTATAGCTGTCTGCTAGGGAAATAGTTCTGCCTCCAGTACCAATTACAAATTAGTGTTTATTCAGTACATCTAATTATGTATTCTAAATTCTTGTTTAAAAATAACTAAAGTTTATTATGTGTTTTATACACTGTTGACACCTCCTTCAACAGTTTTGAAAAATGTCTAGAAAAGGGAGAAAAAGAATATAGCCGGGGTAATTAATTTTGGTGGAACCAGTTGAGCATCCAATGTATGTGGGGGCCCTCTGAATTCTTTCCCAACATCACCTTTCTGGGGAGAGTCAGAAAGGCCCCCAAACATGGTTGGTTGGTTTTTGCACAGAAATGGGTAGGCAGTTTGAGTTCAAATGCTCAATCCATTTCTTACTCCAGATGAGCAGATGAGTCTGGCAGCTGCTTCCTCCATTAAACATACATGAACGCTCATCTGAGGCATGCGTTCACCTGAGGCATGCGTTCAAGAGTATGAACAAGTGGTGATCGTTGTTGGCCAAATGAGCAGACAACCAGCTAGGATGTATTTCAACTTTAAGAGGAGTAAATGAATGTAAATGTTCTACATTTATTAATGCCGGGTACCATCCACTTCTGGATCCATATTATATGACCCAAAAGGGCACAAAATTAAGACAAATGTAACAAATTTACCATGCACGTATGTTGATCTGCTCTTAGTTTTATCTAACTTTAGTGAAATATTGATATATCTTCCATATTTTATAATATAATATAATAAATAGAGAAATTTACAAAATATTACATTTATACAATATAATTTTTTTTCTCACCCCGATTACTCAAAAAAAAAAAATTAGGAAATTAAATAATTTAAATAAATCTACCTACAAACCACACAAATTGTAACCAATTGCCTGCTTTCTTTTGTGCAACATTACAAACAGCGTGAATTATGGTACTTTTCTTGAAATTTGCATTGACACCGGCAATGATATAAATCAGGAGAATACTTATAACATTGAGATTTACTGTCCATCAATCGTGCACAAAAATATAACAAATAAAAGTTAATAAATAAAATGCCATGTCTTACCTTATATTTCAGATTTCAGAATGGAAATGTATCCAAACCCAGGTACCAGAACAGAAAATAAAATCTATCAAAAAGAAAAAAAAAATTAAGAGAATGCTTGTTAAACCATTAAAAATGTATTATTACACTGTGACGTTTCAAAAAAAAATGGGGAAAACTGAATATTATAATTAAAAATTTGCAAAAAGGGAAAAAAAACTAAAATATATGTTCACAATATAGACAATCCAAGCAGCTTTGAAAGTACTTTCTAAAGTTACACTTGCACATGTTCATGCTTTGGGTTACCAGGGCACAGTACAACCCTTCCATTCATCCGAATAGTATCCTGGTGACAAGCAAACATATGCGGGGGCACATCCATAGAGTTTAATTTAAGAAAAGAGTAATATTTTCTGTGTTCTTTATTCCCAGAGGTGATGAAATCCACAAATACACTGAGGCGTAAAAAAAAAAAACTGCTTTCTGCTGCGTAAAGAACTCCACTGTGAACTGGAATATATATGAAATAGGCTGAAGACCGCTTCTCAATGTCCCCTCTGCCGCGGCAGCACCTTCTCTCCGGACTAGCTGGAGTCAGTCCTGCATCTCTTACAATGCAGCTGTGCTCTACAGCTCCAGGGCCAAGCTTTCCTGGTCTATACTGATGCTATTCACTAGGAGCAAACACAGAAAACTGCATTCATGTACAGGAATTACGTTGGGGGGGAAAGAAATTCAGACCAACCCTCTTCTGCCGAGACGGATGAGCAGAAAGGCTCATTGATTGTTTTTACCCTGGTGGTTCCATTTCACACAGTATCTGCCATTGTACGACTATTTAACGTACCATTAGAAAATAAACATACCATATTGACTCCTGTACACAACATAACTCCATGGTTGCTTACGCTTTGAAATCTCTAGTCTCAGAACACATTTCGCAAACTCCTTTCCTATGCTACTTGTCAGACCATTGCTTGAACACATGCATCACAGCATGAGGGGGCTAAGGGACAAGAACGATGGCCTATGTCTGGACGATCACACTACTCATATTGTCTGACTCCTGTCATGCTTCAGTGGTAAAAAGCTGATAAATACTCAGATTCTACTCATTTCTTCAACCCCCTTGAAGTGAACCTGTCAGCAGGATTGTGCACAGCAACCTACAGACAGTGTCAGGTCGGCGCCGTTATACTAATTACAATGATCATTAGCTCAAAACTGAAAATGAAGATTAAACGACAACCACAAGACGGATTTCATCAACTAAGGGTGCCGTCTCACAGCGGCACTTTGGTCGCTACGACGGCACGATCCGTGACGCTCCAGCATCGCTCCAATATCGCTCCAGCGTCGTAGACTGCGGTCACACTTCGCAATACACGACGCTGGAGCAATAACTTCACAACGTATTTGCGATGTAGAAGCTGTTGGTTACTATGCGCACATCGTATACAATATCGTGCACACCTTTGTTACACCATGCGATCATGCCGCCACAGCGGGACACTAGACGACGAAAGAAAGTTTCAAACGATCTGCTACGACATACGATTCTCAGCGGGGTCCCTGATCGCAGGAGCGTGTCAGACACAGCGAGATCGTAAGTATATCGCTGGAACGTCATGAATCGTGCCGTCGTAGCAATCAAAATGCCACTGTGTGACGGTACCCTAAGGTATCATTTTAACCCCTTCACAACCTTGGGGTTTTTCCGTTTTTGAGTTTCCGCTTTTTGTTCCCCTTCTTCGCAGAGCCATAACTTTTTTATTTTTCCATCAATATGGTCATGTGAGATCTTGTTTTTCGTAGGAGGAGTTGTACTTTTGAACAACACCATTGGTTTTGCCATATAGTGTAGTTGAAAGTGAGGAAAAAATTCAAAGTGCAGTGAAATTGCAAAAAAGTTAAATTCCACAATTGTTTTTTGTTTTGCTATTTTACCATGTTCACTAAATACTAAAACTGACCTATTATGATTCTCCAGGTCATTACGAGTTTGTAGATGCCAAATATGTATAAACACTTTTTATTTAAATGGTGAAAAAAATAAACTTTGATAAAAAAAAAAAATGGCGCCATTTTCCAAGACTTGTAGAGTCTCCAGTTTTTATGATCTGGGGGTGGGTAAGGGCTTATTTTTTGCGTGCCGAGGTGATGTTTTTATTGATACTATTTTGGTGTAGATACGACCTTCTGATTGCCAATTATTGGATTATAATGACATGTCGCGGCAACCAAACAACGTTTGACTTTTTTTGTCATTACGCAGTTTACTGATCGGATTTTTTTTTGTATATATTAATAGATCACGCAATTCTGAACCCGGTGATACCAAATGTGTTTTGTTTTTTTCTTTATGGTTTTATTTTGAATATGACAAATGGCGAATGGGGGTGATTTGAACTTTTATTTTTTTTTTAATTTTAAAAATTTTTTTTACTTTCTTCAATAGTTTCCATGGGAGACTAGAAGCTGCGATCACCCGATCACTTGTGCTAAACAGGTTGTCATGCCAACCCACCGGCGACCCACGGTCATGTTACATGGGCGGGATTAGTGACACGCTTACGGCACGAGCATGTTAACTGCCGCTGTCACAGATTGCCAGCAGCATTTAACATGTTAAGAGCCACGGGTGGATCGTGATTCCACCTGCGGCTGTTAGGGGCACAAGTCAGCTGTTCAAATAAAGCTACTTTCACACTAGTCCGTCAGGACGGGCCGTCGCAAACCGTCGGCCCGACGTACCGACGGACAGTGTGTTAATGTAGCACAACGTGGGCATCGGATGCAGTTTTACAACGCATCTGCTGCCCATTGTGAGTTCCGGGGAGGAGGGGGCGGAGTTTCGGCGGCACATGCGCGGTCGAAAATAGCGGACTCGATGCACAAAAAAAATTACATGTAACGTTTTTTGTGCCGAGGGTCCACCAAAACACGATGCATCCGTCGCACGACGGATGCGACATGTGGCCATACGTCGCAATGCGTCGCTAATGCCAGTCTATGGAGAAAAAAACGCATCCTGTGGGCACATTTGCAGGATGTTTTTTCTCCAAAACGACGCATTGCGACGTACAGCAAACAACGCTAGTGTGAAAGTAGCCTAAGCTGACATGTGACTGAAAAGATTCGGGCTCACCACTGGAGCTCGCAGCAAATGGGGAGCCCACTTTAGATGTACTGTAACTATATGTCTAAGGTGGGAAAGGGGTTAATCAGTATAACGGCGCTGACCTGACACCGTCAGGACCTGACATGTTCACTTTAAGGCTGGCTTCACACTCAGCGTATAAAAATACGGTCCGTAATTTACGGCCGTAATACGCAGAAAAGTCCCCAAAATAGTGGTCCGTATCTCATCCGTAGGCAGGGTGTGTCAGCGTATTTTGCGCATGGCATCCTCCGTATGTAATCCGTATGGCATCCGTACTGCGAGATTTTCTCGCAGGCTTGCAAAACCGACATATGGACATACAATGGATCCATGTAGGGTTGAGCGACCTTTACTTTTATAGGATCGGGTCGGGTTTCACGAAACCCGACTTTTCAAAAGTCGGGTCGAGTGAAATCGGCCGATCCTATAAAAAAGTCGGGGTCGGGGTCGGCCGAAACTCGAAACCCAATGCAGTGCATTGGGTTTCCAATGGTTCCCAGGGTCTGAAGGAGCGGAAACTCTCCTTCAGGCCCTGGGATCCATATTTAATTGTAAAATAAAGAATTAAAATAAAAAATATCGCTATACTTACCCTCTGACGCGCCCTGGTACTAACCGGGAACCTTCCTTCCTTCGAATCAGCGCTTCCAGGACCTTGCGGTGACGTCGCGGCTTGTGATTGGTCGCGCGGCCGCCCATGTGACCGCTCGCGCGACCAATCACAAGCCGCGACGTCACGCAAGGTCCTGCAAGGGCTGATTCTTAGGAAGGAAGGCTGCCGGAAAGAAGCAGGGCGTGTCCGAGGGTGAGTATATTCCTATTAGGTATATACTCACCCTCGGACGCGCCCTGCTTCTTTCCGGCAGCCTTGCTTCCTAAGAATCAGCCCTTGCAGGACCTTGCGTGACGTCACGGTGATGTCGCAGCTTGTGATTGGTCGCGCGAGCGGTCACATGGGCGGCCGCGCGACCAATCACAAGCCACGACGTCACCGTGACGTCACCGCAAGGTCATGGAAGCGCTGATTCGAAGGAAGGAAGGTTCCCGGTTAGTACCAGGGCGCATCAGAGGGTAAGTATAGCGATATTTTTTATTTTAATTCTTTATTTTACATTAAATATGGATTCCGATACCGATTTCCAATATTGTAAACATATCGGAAATCGGGATCGGAATTCCGATACCACATTCAGAAGATCGTCGACTTCATGGCCGACCCCACACAGGGGTCGGGTCGGGTTTCATGAAACCCGACTTTGCCAAAAGTCGGCGACTTCTGAAAGTGGCCGACCCGTTTCGCTCAACCCTAGATCCATGTGCTCCCAAAAACATAAAAACATATGTACTATCATATATATATATATATATATAAAAATATATATATGTCATTGAGGCACATATATATATATTAATATTTCATCCAGTGCGAGATAGCTTAAAAGCCGATAATTCAATTGTCGGCTTTTGCTATCTCCTTCCTAAACCCGACATGATATGAGACATGGTTTACATACAGTAAACCATCTCATATCACCATTTTTTTGCATATTCCACACTACTAATGTTAGTAGTGTGTATGTGCAAAATTTGGGCTGTCTAGCTATTAAATTAAAGGGTTTAATGGTGGAAAAAATTAGCGTGGGCTCCCGCGCAATTTTCTCCGCCAGAGTAGTAAACTAGTGACTGAGGGCAGATATTAATAGCCTGAGATGGTCCATGGTTATTTCCCCCCCTGGCTAAAAACATCCGCCCCCAGCCACCCCAGAAATGGCACATCTGGAAGATGCGCCCATTCTGGCACTTGGCCACTCTCTTCCCATTCCGTGTAGCGGTGGGATATGGGGTAATGAAGGGTTAATGTCACCTTGCTATTGTAAGGTGACATTAAGACAGATTAATAATGGAGAGGCGTCAATTATAACACCTATCCATTATTAATCCAATAGCATGAAATGGTTAAAAAAACACACACAATATTGCAAAGTATTTTAATGAAATAAACACACAGGTTGTTGTAATATTTTATTCCACTCTCAATCCACCTGAAGACCCTTGACCTGTAACAAATTAAAAATAATAAACCAACAATATCCCATACCTTCCGTCAATATGTCCCACGATGTAAATCCATCTGAAGGGGTTAAATTATTTTACAGGCAGGAGCTCTGCTATAATGCAGCTGTGCTCCTGCCTGTAAAACCCCAGCAAATGAATGGAAAGTAGGTCAATGACTTGTAGTTACCTTCATTCGCGGTGATGCGCCCTCAGCTGGATGTCCTCATATGACCTCGAGGCTGGGAAAATATTCAGAAAAGTTCCCTGGCTCGAGGTCATATGACGACATCCAGCAGAGGGCGCATCACCGCGAATGAAGGTAACTACAGGTCATTGACCTACTTTCCATTCATTCTCCGGGGTTTTACAGCCAGAAGCACAGCTGCATTATAGCAGAGCTCCTGCCTGTAAAATAATTTAACCCCTTCAGATGGATTTACATCGTGGGACATATCGACGGAAGGTATGAGATATTGTTGGTTTATTATTTTTATTTTGTTACAGGTCAAGGGTCTTCAGGTGGATTGAGAGTGGAATAAAATATTACAACAACCTGTGTGTTTATTTCATTAAAATACTTTGCAATATTGTGTGTGTGTTTTTTTAACCATTTCATGCTATTGGATTAATAATGGATAGGTGTCATAATTGACGCCTCTCCATTATTAATCTGGCTTAATGTCACCTTACAATAGCAAGGTCACATTAACCCTTCATTACCCCATATCCCACCGCTACACGGGAATGGGAAGAGAGTGGCCAAGTGCCAGAATAGGCGCATCTTCCAGATGTGCCTTTTCTGGGGTGGCTCGGGGCAGATGTTTTTAGCCGGGGGGGGGGGGGGGGCAATAACCGTGGACCCTCTCCAGGCTATTAATATCTGCCCTTAGTCACTGACTTTACTACTCTGGTGGAGAAAATTGCGCGGGAGCCCACGCCAATTTTTTCCGCCATTTAACCCTTTAATTTAATAGCTAGACAGCCCAAATTTTGCACATACACACTACTAACATTTGTATGGTGGAATATGCAAAAAAATGGGGATATGAGATGGTTTATTGTATGTAAACCATGTCTCATATCATGTCGGGTTTAGGAAGGAGATAGCAAAAGCCGGCAATTGAATTACCGGCTTTTAAGCTATCTAGCGCTGTATGAAATATTAATATATATATATATGTGTCTCAATGACATATATATATATATATATATATATATACCCCTATTCTATGTGTCCACATTTATTCTACCTATTCTATTGTAAGCTGTCAGTGTGATTTTACTGTACACCACACTGAATTGCCGGCTTTTCTCTCTAACACCGCTGCGTATTTCTCGCAAGTCACACTGCTGGTCCGTGCGTAATCTGTATTTTTCTGGCCCCCATAGACTTTTATTGGCGTATTTTTTGCGCAATACGGTGACAAACGCAACATGCTGCGATTTTCTATGGCTGTAGAAGACCGTATAATACGGATCAGTAAAATACGGCTCATAGGAGCAGGGGCATAGAGAAGCATTGTACTGTATGCAATCCGTACTTTCAGCACCTCTCTTACGTCCGTAAAACACGGTAGTGTGACGCCGGCCTAACACAACGTACATGTATATTACAGTGCACAATCTAAGTGATCAGATGATCACAGGTTCCCTTAAAGGAACTAAAAAATAAAGTAAGACAAAAAATAAATACATGTGAAAATTTGAATGACCACAAAAAAAGAAAATTGTGTGTGTATATATATATATATATATATATATATATATATATATACACACATACACACACACACACACACACACAAACGCTCTATTATTTTATATTTCTGCTTAATACAAATGCTCCTGAAGTTACAAAATGCCATATATGGTACATCATATTTTCAGTATGTATACACATACATTCTCTGAACTTTAGGTCGTGCGTAGTGCACCTTTGATGCCGTGAAGTGTACACCAGGCTTCAGAGGTGTAATGACGCTGCTGAATAGAGCCCCGTGCATGCGCGAGATTTGCAGGGAACTGGTGATTATGTTGGCTTTTGTAAATCATGTTATCAGTCCCACAGGGACATGATAACATGCAAAGAGTCTATGCATATGCCGCCTCTGGTGGCCATTTTCCCATAGTCCACCGCAGTGAAAATATGGAAAGATTTGCTGAAAGCCCAGAGCCTGCCGCAGTCTCTCACCACCGAACACTCCCTCCTTCCAGCACAGGGTCCCAGCATCTCCGCACTCCTGCCGCCGCCAACAACTTCCTGCAGCAGCAACCCTGTCTCCTGAGACCTCGCTCCACCTCAGCCCACCACCCAACTGGTAGGCTACCGTAATAGCAGACTACAAGATGCACCACGATTTTATTGAAAAAAAAATCCTATTTTCCTCTTCAAAATTTGAGGTGCATCTTATTTTCTGGTGCATCTTAGAATACGCAAAATTCAATAATTCGTCAGCATTGGAACATTGGTATTGGACTTCCAATGATTGTAGAAAATCTAATCACCAGCAGCCCTCAGGTAACATTAATGGTGTATTCAGTTTTTCTTTTCTTTTAATCAGATTTATAATCTCCTCGCCACTCCAGCACCAACAACCCATCCCAGTATATGTTTTTTTTTTTTTAATGTCTTGGAGCAAGGACTTGCCGTACTGGCACATGGCCACTGTAGCTAATCAGCGTGATGTAGAGCACATGAATACTAGGGCCCCTGATTCACTTTAGCAGTCGTGCTGGTAGGGTGGTACGGCGTGTCATCAATCGAGGAAGACAAAGATGGACACTGGAGCATCAGCAATGGAGCAGAGGTGGATTGAATTCTATGGAAAGGGAGAATGGGATTTTTGAGGGAAAATCCTGTTGCAAGTTCTCCTGAAATCCAGTTACACCAACTGTCATTTATCTCAGTAATGGGGAAATCTGTATATTCACCGAATACAGATTTTACCCATGAATTGATAATTTTGGGGAATGAAAGATCAGTTCAGGAGGCGAAAGAAGCAGAATTCTCCAATAAGATAATATTACAAAGTTTCCAAGTTTTACACGCATTATTGATTTATGGAAAAAACATTGTAAAAATGACGGTTAACCTTTATGCTCATATATAGTAGAATGATTACCAACAGCACAATTGTCATTTCTAATCTAAAATTGCAGTAATGAATTAGCAAGTAATGAAGTGGATTACATAACATTCACATAAAGAAAAGGTTTGCTTCTCCCTGAAAATACTACAACTAATGCATTTTGATATAACTTTGGTTAAGTTATACTGTTCTGCATCCCACTTTTTCAATTTACCTCAAAATAGCTCCTTAAAAACGGAATTTTCTCCATTAACCCTTGCTAGAACTTCGAAATCTACAACACAAAGCAAAACTAAAAAAAAGGCCCTTCTAAAGGGCTGCTTACTTCAAACAGGCAGCTGATATCCTTCTTTGCTTGCTTGAGAGATTAACATATCAATTAGTGTTACATTCTAAGTAAATCAAATTAAGCCATGTGAAGATAAAAAGAATGCAAATGTGACATTTATGCATCAATGTTGTGTAAGCATACTGATATCCAAAGGCAAAATAATACTTTTGTCTACCAAGGGGAAGCAATCTCTGTAAAACACATTTAGTTATTTCCCAGTAGCCCAATCCCAAAAATCAATCTCTCGAGAGAACGGTAATTAAAAACAAATCAAGAAAGTCTCCCAACCTGCTAAAACTAATATGTAATACCGATCATTGCTCTTGGCAATATTACTATAAATTTACAGTTTGTGTTGACATGATGGTATAAAAATCAAAATTCACACTTTCACACAGATAAATCCAGAAGGATAGTGGCCAAAACACTTACTGATCCTCCCTGCTGCGCCAAGTGGTATTAATTTACAACATAACAAATATTACATTTCCCGTTGTAATCTGAAATATGATTGGTGGCAAACTGAATCTGTCTTAACTAAATAACCATAAGTAGCTGTCAGAAGTAGAATGATGTGCTCTCCTATGCATACACCGTACCCACACTTAAAAGAAATCAATCAGTAGTATCAACTTTCGGCACCACATTTGAGGTACCGTCACACTAAGCGACGCAATATAAATAAATATTGGCGCGCACTCGGTTAGAATGGGAGAGCGAGGTGCTGGTGTAGTGGGCTGTACAAGCCCTACGTATATGGACAAATATGGTACACCGCACACTCTATGTTTATATTTGCAAAGTGATAAGAAGTTTATTTTACAGGTGTGGTTTATAATACAAGGTAAGCGACCAGAGGTAATTATAATGACGTTTCGGCCCAACCTGGGCCTTAAGGTACCGTCACACTAGACGATATCGCTAGCGATCCGTGACGTTGCAGCGTCCTCTCTAGCGATATCGTCCAGTGTGACAGGCAGCAGCGATCAGGCCCCTGCTGTGATGTCGCTGGTCGGGGAAGAAAGTCCAGAACTTTATTTCGTCGCTGGACTCCCCGCAGACATCGCTGAATCGGCGTGTGTGACACCGATTCAGCGATGTCTTCACTGGTAACCAGGGTAAACATCGGGTAACTAAGCGCAGGGCCGCGCTTAGTAACCCGATGTTTACCCTGGTTACCATCGTAAAAAAACAAACAGTACATACTTACATTCAGCTGTCTGTCCCTTGCCGTCTATTTCCTGCACTGACTGCTGGCCGCAAAGTGAAAGTGAAAGCACAGCACAGCGGTGAGTCACACAGCGGTGACTCACCGCTGTGGCTGTGCTCTGCTTTCACTTTGCGGCCAGCAGTCAGTGCAGCAAACAGACGGCAAGGGACAGACAGCTGAATGTAAGTATGTACTGTTTGTTTTTTTACGATGGTAACCAGGGTAAACATCGGGTTACTAAGCGCGGCCCTGCGCTTAGTTACCCGATGTTTACCCTGGTTACCGGGGACCTCGGGATCGTTGGTCGCTGGAGAGCTGTCTGTGTGACAGCTCTCCAGCGACCAAACAGCGACGCTGCAGCGATCCGGATCGTTGTCGGTATCGCTGCAGCGTCGCTAAGTGTGACGGTACCTTAAATCATATAATCGCTAAAAAGAAAACAAAAGAACAAACAAAAAAACCAAATAAACATATGGTATATACAATAGATAATGGAATGAAAAAAACAGAATGAAAAAAACAATCATGTTCCCAACCTGGAAGGAAGAGACAATGGGATGCATATATAGAATCATCAGTGCATACAGAAACAATAAGAAAATAAAAAGAATAATTACAATGGCAGTGTAACATGTGCATAACACAAACACCACGTATAATCCCCAAATAGAGGAGGAAAAGAAAGAGGGGAACTATTTCATGGGGCTAGACTAAGACTCTGGGAGCCAGACCTAATGACAAAAATAATCCACGGTGCAGGATGCATAGGCATTACCATAAATGTATATATATGGGGGGAGGAGAAGGTCCATATGGATGAAGGTATACTCTGTAGAAGAGATAATGCAGGTACATAAGATGAGGGAGGTACATAGAAGATAAGGTATATGAGATGATATGTAATATACCTTAAATTGCCAATGGCGGTGCGTGCAACTACGCAATGATAGCCCTGGTGAAGGTACTGTGGAGACACAGAAGTGGGCACATAAGGGACAGAACTTGAAATGTGGCTGCAAAAGGTATTGACAGTGCCGGTGGCGCTGCTAAGGGTAGGGGAGAAGTGGGTTACCTGGTAAAGTGGAGGTACTAAGGGCGCGGGAGCGCCGCTTAGTACCTCCACTTTACCAGGTAACCCACTTCTCCCCTACCCTTAGCAGCGCCACCGGCACTGTCAATACCTTTTGCAGCCACATTTCAAGTTCTGTCCCTTATGTGCCCACTTCTGTGTCTCCACAGTACCTTCACCAGGGCTATCATTGCGTAGTTGCACGCACCGCCATTGGCAATTTAAGGTATATTACATATCATCTCATATACCTTATCTTCTATGTACCTCCCTCATCTTATGTACCTGCATTATCTCTTCTACAGAGTATACCTTCATCCATATGGACCTTCTCCTCCCCCCATATATATACATTTAAGGTAATGCCTATGCATCCTGCACCGTGGATTATTTTTGTCATTAGGTCTGGCTCCCAGAGTCTTAGTCTAGCCCCATGAAATAGTTCCCCTCTTTCTTTTCCTCCTCTATTTGGGGATTATACGTGGTGTTTGTGTTATGCACATGTTACACTGCCATTGTAATTATTCTTTTTATTTTCTTATTGTTTCTGTATGCACTGATGATTCTATATATGCATCCCATTGTCTCTTCCTTCCAGGTTGGGAACATGATTGTTTTTTTCATTCTGTTTTTTTCATTCCATTATCTATTGTATATACCATATGTTTATTTGGTTTTTTTGTTTGTTCTTTTGTTTTCTTTTTAGCGATTATATGATTAAGGCCCAGGTTGGGCCGAAACGTCATTATAATTACCTCTGGTCGCTTACATTGTATTATAAACCACACCTGTAAAATAAACTTCTTATCACTTTGCAAATATAAACATAGAGTGTGCGGTGTACCATATTTGTCCATACACTAAGCGACGCTGCAGCGATACCGACAACGATGTCGATCGCTGCAGCGTCGCTGTGTGGTCGCTGGGGAGCTGTCACACAGACAGCTCTCCAGCGACCAACGATCCTGAAGTCCCCGGGTAACCAGGGTAAACATCGGGTTACTAAGCGCAGGGCAGCGCTTAGTAACCCGATGTTTACCCTGGTTACCGTTGTAAATGTAAAAAAACAAACACTACATACTTACATTCCCGGTGTCTGGTCATGTCCCTCGCCTTCAGCTTCCCGCACTGACTGAGCGCCGGCCGTAAAGTACAGTGGTGACGTGCTTTGCTTTACGGCTGGCCGGCGCTCACCAGTCAGTGCGGGAAGCTGAAGGCGAGGGACATGACCAGACACCGGGAATGTAAGTATGTAGTGTTTGTTTTTTTACATTTACAACGGTAACCAGGGTAATCATCGGGTTACTAAGCGCGGCCCTGCGCTTAGTAACCCGATGTTTACCCTGGTTACCAGTGACGACATCGCTGAATCGGCGTCACACACGCTGATTCAGCGATGTTAGCAGGAGATCCAGCGACAAAATAAAGTGCTGGACTTTCCCCAGCGACCAACGATCTCCCAGCAGGGGCCTGATCGTTGGTCGCTGTCACACATAACGATTTAGTTAACGATATCATTGCTACGTCACAAAAAGCAACAATATCGTTAACGATATCGTTCAGTGTGACGGTACCTTTGCTCAGTGGTTAGCACTGTTGCTTTGCAGCACTGGGGCCCAGGCCTCAAATCCCACCAAAGACAACATCTACAAGGAGTTTGTAAGTTCTCCTTGTGTCCGGGTGCAGTTCAAGGTTTTATACAGTCCCATATGGTCTGATTATCAGGTGCGCTCTGAGCATGCTGTGATTATTTTGCCCATATTGAATTAGTATGATGAAAAAAAAATGCAGATCTGCACTGCCCCAGAGTACAATATTGGTCCAAGTGCTATGTGATAAAACATTGGATAGTGCTCCGCTATGTTATACACTCGTGTGAGTGAGCCTTAAATCAAAAGGACATTATCAGTGTCAGTCTGCTCTCCTAATCTACATGTCTCACACTGGTAACAGTGTTGTGAATTCTGTGGCTGAATTCACTCCTGTGGTCACAAGTGGTATTGCAGCCTCTGGGCTTCCTCCCTCAGGTGTTTTGGTGAGCTCGTTGGCTGCCTTGCTATTTAACTCCACCTGAGTCTGTCTTCCTTGCTCCTTGTCAATGTTCCAGTGTTGGATCTGAGCTACTGCATCTTCCCTGCGGCCTGCTGCTCTGCTAGATAAGTGCTACTTTGTTTTTGTTTCTGTTTTTTCTGTCCAGCTGTGCTATTCTTTTTTGCTGGAAGCTCTGAGACGCAAAGGGTGCACCGCCGTGCCGTTCGTTCGGCACGGTGGGTCTTTTTTGCCCCCTTTTGCGTGGTTTTTGCTTTAGGGTTTTTTGTAGACTGCATAGTTCTCTTTGCTATCCTCGCTCTGTCTAGAATATCGGGCCTCACTTTGCTGAATCTATTTCATTCCTACGTTTTGTCTTTTCATCTTGCTAACAGTCATTATGTGTGGGGGGCTGCCTATTCCTTTGGGGTATTTCTCTGAGGCAAGTCAGGCTTGTATTTCTATCTTCAGGCTAGTCAGCTCCTCAGGCAGTGCCGAGTTGCATAGGTAGTGATAGGCGCAATCCACTGCTGCTTTTAGTTGTGTGAGGATAGATCAGGTATTGCAGTCTACAGAGATTCCACGTCTCAGAGCTCGTCCTATTGTTTTTGGTTATAGCCAGATCTCTGTATGTGCACTGATTACTGCACGCTGTGTTGCCTGATTACCAGCATAACATAACAGCCCCCTCTCATTTAAAATAAGCTCTGGAGGCAGATTCTAGTGGAGATCAGTGTCCGACCCATAGATCTTAACAGCTCAGTTACATACAAAAAAAACATGTATTTCTCTGAAATAAGTATCAAAGTATTATTTTATTCAACTTTCTGTGACCTGCATGCTCATACAGGTGGCTTTGAAGGCTTAGTCCTACTTGACAGTCTCTGGTAGTTTTACACATGTATAGCGTAAGAGTAAACACGAGGTGCCCGACTGGCTTCCTATAATCTCTTCCTCCGAAGTATATATCAATTTCGTTCTTAGACATAATACTATAGGTATTTATATATACACATGCAAATTTGCTACAATCCACGTAGAAAAAAATGCATTTCATATATTAATTATACATACTGTGGTGACCAAAGGTTTTGCTTTTTTCCTTTTTTAAAGTGTGATTATTTCTGTCTGCTTGTTGTGATGCCATTTTCCTGGTGATTTTAGTAAATCGGAAGCAAATAGTTGATAAAAATTGTGTTTCGTGTTTCACATTGTTTTATCCCTTTACGTGCTAGTTTTCAACTTGTGCTGGACCAAATGTTTTGCATATTTTGTCATGAGTAGTCGAATTTTGCCCCCCACATTTTTTTTTTTTTATATATATGTTTATCGGTTAAAACATTGCAAAAAAAAAGCCAAATTAATCACCAGATGTCAGGAAGCTTATTATTCTGAAAGTGAAGTCAGACAAAAGCCAAAAAGAGTTAGCTATGGAATTCAACTGTTCAAGTGTCGCATACTGTATAATAAAGAAAGAAATAGAAGGTTATGGAGGAGCTGACAAACCTAGAAGTGGACGACCATTGTAAACTTTCTCCAAAGTTGATCACATTATTAAGAAAAGGTCAGTATTTGATGTCCATAAAAGCGCTGTACGGATTTCGCACAAAATGAATGAAGAATATGAGGTCAAAGTGAGTCATCAAACTGGTGCACCGGCTAAGAGCAGTAGGGCTGAATGCACAAATTCCAGTCAAGAAGCCTTTCATCCCTACAAAGAACCAGAAGGTCCGACATGAGTTTGTCAAAGGACACAGCCAATGGAAAGAGTCAGATTAGTCTAAGGTGCTGGGGTCAGATGAATACAAGTTCAATCTGGTAGTGATGGCAAGCACTATATATACCGCCCAATTGGAAAACGTAATGATGTTAGGTACCAAATACCTACAGTGAAACATGGTGGTGGCAATGTCATGGTTTGAGGCTGCTTTTCTGCATCTGCCATTGGCCCCTCTGAATAGACATGATGAAAATAGGAATGCTACCATGTACTAAGATATACTGCAGAATGTAATGCTGCCACATTGTAAAACCAAAGTAGGCAGGGGCGGGAAATTCCAGCAAGACAATGACAAGAAAAATGTTCGCCTGTTGCAATGGCCAAGCCAATTATCCGATTTAAACCCTATAGGGCACCTTTGGGATGAGTTAAGGCGATGAATTTGGACCGGTACCCATAACAATAAAGATTGTTTGCAGATTTTCAAATGGAATGGAGCAAGATCCCTCAGAATGTCTTGAAAACCCTAGTGGCTTCAATACCCCATCGGTGTGGTGCAGTAATTAAAGCAAGAGGTTATGCTACAAAATACTAAGTTATGGTATTGTAAGAAATGAATTACACTCTATATTGTGATCAATAAATAGTATATGCAAAACTTTTAGCATTCTGTTTTCTTTAAATGACCATATCAATATTCTAAAGAATTTTGGTTGAAATTAAGGTCTTGCATGATGACAACTTCATGCACTTTCAGCTCATCACCAGGAAAATGGCATCACAACAACTACACAGCAGTAATCACACTTTTATAAACAATGCAAACATTTTTGTCTCTACTGTATTACACTAGGGGAAACAATCATCAGAAAATGACCTATTGATTAATTCAAGTTTTTTTATAAAATGTATCCTTTTAAAATATGAGCAATGTTTTATTATTATCACCTAGATTGTGAGCCCCAACAAGCACAGTGATGATAATGTGTGCAACCTGTAAAGCGCTGCGGAATATGTTAGCGCTATATAAAAATAAAGATTATTATTATTATTATTATATATTGCAATATGTATTTAAAAAAATGATTTTTTTTTTTAATTTTCACACTGGCCATTGAGGCTTATAAGACTTCTAATTGCTTCTGTTTCAGGAGACAACAAATGTACATAGCCACAATGGTTGGATACTACCTTCTGCTCTGAATTGTCTAATGTGTGCAAAGGTCAATGTGAAGAAAGGGGGAACAGGGTCATTGCCTATTGTGATTGGTGGATCTTATGTTACTAAATATATATATATATATATATATATATATATATATATATCACCGTTGTTTAAAAAATTACATGGAACTTTAGGTAATTTTTCAGACAATAGCTTTCCTATAATCCCATATGGTTATTGTTGTGAAAGCAAGAGGCTTTGAATAGTCCAACTAAGGCTACTTTCACACTAGCGTCGGAATCTCCCCGTCGCAATGCGTCGGGCAGAGATTCCGGCGCTAGCGTTTTACGCACTGCACAACGGGTGCAGCGGATGCATTTCTCCGGTGCATCCGCTGCCCCATTATGAGGGGCGGGGAGGTGGGGCGGAGTTCCGGCCGCGCATGCGCGGTCGGAAAAAGCGGTCCGTCAGGAGCAAAAAATGTTACATGTAACGTTTTTTTGATCCCGGCGGTCCGCCACAGCACGGCGCAACTGTCGCACGACGGTTGCGAAGTGTGGCAAAGCGTCGCAATGCGTCGCTAATGGTAATCTATGGGGCAAAAACGCATCCTGCAAACAACTTTGCAGGATGCGTTTTTTCCCATAAACGATGCATTGCGACGTCTGGCAAAAAACGCCAGTGTGAAAGTAGCCTAAAACTTGGTTTATTCTAGAAAGCAATAAGTATGCTAGGTAAAACAGTTCTTAAAACTTATTTAAATGTAATTATCCGCAATAATACTTTAAAATGGAAAGTGGAATACCCCTTTAATATTTTTTCTTCTCATTTCCACTATTAGCTTTCAAGAAGGTCATGCTTAATTAGTGTAACCTCTGGAATCCATAATCCCCAAACCACAACAGAATGTCCATAAAGGGAATCTGTCTCACTTTTTCCGTGGCTAAGAATGGCAAATATCAATTAGAAAAAAAACAATACTGGCTAAAACAGTCAATGAACAAAATCAATTTCACTATGGTGATAATGATCTCTTAAAAACATTCTTGTCATTTTCTTTGTCTTGTAATGAGATAAGCTCACATTTCGAAATTTAATGCACTCGGTGCAACAAAATCCAATTAATTTTACAGCACGCATCATCCATACAAATACAAAAGCCGTGCTCGAAAAAACATGTTTGAGTCCCCGCGCCTGCATGTCTTGCAGCTGATCGAAAGCAGCAACACATGCATAGTTTACCTAACAAACAGGCAATCCCTGCATGTATGGTGGCTGTCTCACAGCTATGAGACATGGAACTGCAGGGACTCAAACATATTTTTTCGAGCACACCCAAGACACTCTGATAGCACCCGAGCATGCTTGGATAACACCTTATCTGAGCACATTTGCTCATCACTAGTGTTTATATGACTGTGTGATCCAGTATCTTTGAGCACTGATATGTTAACTGGCCACTGGGTATAAATAGGATAATACTAGTCTTATAGCAACGGAGCACCAGCATATCAACATGGCTTATTTAACACCACTATAATTGTTGCTTTCTTAAATAGTCATTCAGGCACAGGGCTTTTGGCAGTATGCAGCAGTCCATTGGTGTACATCCCTCACATTGGAGGAACCTTTTTAACAAATGTTTTGTATTTATAGGTTATACTGACAAATAAAATATTCTTGCAATTTGTTACCATCTTTTCAGTTAGCCATTAAAAGGTATCAACCACTGAGGACTCTCAATTCTAAATATTTTTGTTATATTTTAATAAGTCTGAGTGTTCACTTTTGATTTTGCTAGAGCGTCTTTCAGGATGGCAGGATGTCAATTTCTCTTGCGGAGACGCCAATCTCTGCAACAGAAATGTTATCAATAGAATGTATTGGATGCAGTAAATGCGCATGGCTCAGTGAATGCATGTAGATTTACCTGTGATCAATAGAACGCAGTGACAATATGCTGTGTCCAAAGCACTGCTACTTCCAGATTGTGGAAACATAGCCTTAAGGTACCGTCACATTTAGCGACGCTGTAGCGATTTAGACAACGATCCCGATCGCCGCAGCGTCGCTGTGTGGTCGCTGGAGAGCTGTCACACAGACAGCTCTCCAGCGACCAACTATGCGAAGTCCCCTGGTAACCAGGGTAAACATCGGGTTACTAAGCGCAGGGCCGCGCTTAGTAACACGATGTTTACCCTGGTTACCAGCGTAAAAGTAAAAAAAACCAAACACTACATACTTTAGAAGCACAGCGCCGGGGGACAGACACCGGAATGTAAATATGTAGTGTTTGTTTTTTTTTACATTTACACTGGTAACCAGGGTAAACATCGGGTTACTAAGCGCGGCCCTGCGCTTAGTAACTCGATGTTTACCCTGGTTACCAGTGAAGACATCGCTGAATCGGTGTCACACACGCCGATTCAGCGATGTCTGCGGGAGTCCAGCGACGAAATAAAGTTCTGGACTTTCTAAGCCGACCAACGATGTCACAGCAGGATCCAGATCGCTGCTGCGTGTCAAACTCAACGATATCGCTAGCCAGGATGCTGCAACGTCACGGATCGCTAGCGATATCGTTCAGTGTGAAGGTACCTTTAACGTAAGTTAGGCTAGGCAATCCGATAGAGGCTACTGCACAGGTGCCATCTTGATGGAGCCAAGTTTTTTTTCTCTAGCAAAAATTGCACTTGCGCCTGCACAGTAGCATCTATCGTGTTCTGAATGATGCTAATGTGAAGGCGCGACCGCGGGCGCCATTTTGATTAAGATAAAAAAATTCTCAAGAAATTTATATCACACATAAAAAATGAAAATATGGATATTATAGATGCGATCATGCTACAGCGCAGGCACCGGCGTCTGTATCATGAATGTGCAGTATGAAAATTAGGGGCAGGTCAGTGAGGGATCAGTGTCCGGTCAGAAGCCATACACATGAATACCTAATCAGAGCACCACAGGCCGCCCCGAAGCATGCGCATATCATTAACTCAAAACTGAAAATAAAGATTAAACATCAACCGCAAGACGGATTTCATCAAACAAGGTATCATATTAATCAGTATAACGGCGCCAACCTGACACTGACTGTAGGTGACTGTGCACAATCCTGCTGACAGATTCCCTTAATTTGCACATGAATTAAAACAGTCAGGACATGAGATTGCGTAAGAAAACAAGTGGAAGCAACATGACCATATAAACAGTGAGAGGTTGTTGAAAGGTTGGATTGTTCTGACATTTTCCCTTCAAGACAAGGCTCATCAGATGTCAGCATTCAACAATTCAACTTGAATTCATCTCAAAGGTGTTCTACAACCAATGTTCTCACAGCAAGTCTTCCTCAGACCGTAACTTGTCCTCTTTCACCCAATGGCATAATGAAAAGCAAAATAACTGGTATTTCTTACACGCTGCCTATGCTCTAGCCAGTGTTTATTTAAATACTTTTCTGTCCAATGTGCTGGGCTTTTTATTCAGTAAGGAATTGATTAACTAAGATTAACAAGAAATGTCACTTTCTTTTGACAAATGTGTAAGCAGAGTGATCCGCCTTCATCAAACCACCGTACAAAAAGATAAATTCATCAGTCAGATTCTATTCCGATGGTTCCATTCATGAAGATAAATAGAACGCGCCAAGTTGGTCATGGGCTAGGCAGCCGCTTTGGGTGTGCAAATATCTCCAGATAAGTGTTTTAAAAGGTCTGGAATTTTTTTTTGCTTCTTAAGAAAACTCGCTTATCCTCCAGCCAGTGTTCTTGTACTACACATGGCTGTATAGAAATGTTTGCATAGCGTAAATACTTTCCGGTCCATATAAAAACACAATGATCAGATATTATGATTTATTAAAGCTATATTTAAAGTAACTTTGGTTTAATATTTTGAGCAAATATTTGGGAACAGGGCTAAATATGTCATATGGAGATATTATTTGCATAACTTGTATTGTGACATGGATTGAAGACAACTGAAATGGAAGAAAACCCATCTACGTATATTTCCGGGTGTTGGCTTTTCCTTGTATGCATTGCGGCTTTTGAGTCAGCAAGTGGGTTATTTCTAAACAGGTTGTATCACTCATCTGATATAAAAAGGAATTAAGTCTAGCCTATAAGGGGTAATTAAACACTTAATCATCGGATATGCAAATGTTAACGGTGTTTTTATAAAGACACAAATGTGTAATACAGATTCAGCTGAACAAGAACATTCTTTGTCTATGCTCAGCTAAAAAGAAAGTTGTCAGTTGTGGGAATCAATTATTAGTCTAGGTGAAAAAAATAAGGAATTGCTTAAAGGGAACCTGTCATTTCATATATGCAGTCTGATCTGTGGACAACAAGGTATAGAGAAGGAGAAGCTGAGCAGAATCATATACAGGTTTGTTGGAAAAGATTCATTTGGACTTATATTTTATTCAATGAAATCCCTGCTATTTGTATGTGTACAAGTCCATTAGTTAGCCTAAAGGTACCTTCACACAACGATTTCGTTAACAATATCGTTGCTTTTTGTGACGTAGCAACGATATAGTTAACGAAATCGTTATGCGTGACAGCGACCAACGATCAGGCCCCTGCTGGGAGATCGTTGGTCGCTGGGAATGATCAGGACCTTTTTTTTGGTCGCTGATCACCCGCTGTCACCGCTGTGCTCGGCTTTACGGCTGGCCGGCGCTGACAGTGCAGGGAAGCTGACGCCGGGGGACAGACACCGGAATGTAAGTATGTACTGTTTGTTTTTTTAACTTTTACAATGGTAACCAGGGTAAACATCGGGTTACTAAGCGCGGCCCTGCGCTTAGTAACCCGATGTTTACCCTGGTTACCCGGGGACTTCGGCATCGTTGGTCGCTGGAGAGCTGTCTGTGTGACAGCTCTCCAGCGACCACACAACAACCTAAACAGCGACACTGCAGCGATCGGCATCGTTGTCTATATCGCTGCAGCATCGCTAAATGTGACGGTACCTTTAGTTAGTGATTGGCAGCTATCTCTGCATGCAGTCATCCAGAGAAGACTGTCAATCACTAGTAGGACCGCCCAACGGACTCATATGGATACAATCTCTAGGGACTTCAGAGAATAAAATATCGGTTTTAGGCCCCTTTCACACATCAGTTTCTTGCCAGCAGTCGCACTGCGTTGAATTTTGAAAAAAAAAAAAAAACGGATCCGGTGACTGAATCCGCCGGATCTGTTTTTTTTTCTCATAGACTTGTATTAGCGACAGATGGCCTCACGTTTCATCCATCATTTGCCAGATCCGTTGAAAATTGTTCATCCGGCGGCCGGAGACAACGGACAAAGTAACGTTTTTTGTGTACGTCGAAAAAACGGACAGCGACGGATCCATCGCCATCAATCGTTTGCTCGAATGGAAGCCTATGGCGCCGGATCCGTGAAATGACAGAATCCAGGGACAGATTCTGCTTTTTTTTTTTAACTGACCATGCTCAGATTCAATAAGCCAGATCCGCTAGTCAGACCCGTCCAAAAACCAGATCCGTCACATCAGTTTTTCACAATCTGCGACGGATCTGTCGAGCCAACGGATTGAGACTGACAGCAAAAAACTGATGTGTGAAAGGGTCTTAAGGTACCTTCACACTAAACGACGCTGCAGCGATCCAGACAATGATCCGGATCGCTGCAGCGTCGCTGTTTGGTCGCTGGAGAGCTGTCACACAGACAGCTCTCCAGCGACCAACGATGCCGGTAACCAGGGTAAACATCGGGTTACTAAGCGCAGGGCCGCGCCTAGTAACCCGATGTTTACCCTGGTTACCATCCTAAAAGTAAAAAAAACAAATGCTTCATACTTACCTTCCGCTGTCTGTCCCTGGCGCTGTGCTTCTCTGTACTGGCTGTGAGCACAGCAGCCGGAAAGCACAGCGGTGACGTCACCGCTCTGCTTTCCGGCCGCTGTGCTCACAGTGAGTGCAGGAAAGCAGAGCGCCGGGGACAGACAGCGGAAGGTAAGTATGAAGCGTTTGTTTTTTTTACTTTTAGGATGGTAACCAGGGTAAACATCGGGTTACTAAGCGCGGCCCTGCGCTTAGTAACCCGATGTTTACCCTGGTTACCAGCAAAGACATCGCTGAATCGGTGTCACACACGCCGATTCAGCGATGTCAGCGGGAGAGCCAGCGACCAAAGAAAGTTCTGGCCTTCTAGCCCCGACCAGCGACATCACAGCAGGGGCCTGATCGCTGCTGTGTGTCAAACTAAACGATATCGCTAGCCAGGATGCTGCAACGTCACGGATCGCTAGCGATATCGTTTAGTGTGAAGGTACCTTTAATTTTAGTGAAATTGTTCCAACAACAATGAACATCAATCTGATCAGCTCCTCCTACTCTTTAACACCCTGCCTGCAGGTCAGATACCATTTTCAGCAAATGAATTTTATTAATCAATCAAATAAACTAGTTCCAATAATTAGTCACGTTCATATACAGATGCCGAAACATTATTGATACAACTACCAAAATTAAGGTCTTATGCAAAAAAAACCCCAATGATTATTGAACAGTAATTTGATAATATAGAACCTGACAGTACCTGACAGAAGACACCTCCATATAAAAAACAAATTTAGTATAGACTGTTGTGAAGCTCCAATTCTGCAATGTTCTTTAGCCCTAAATATATAAAAGTGTATTCCTGCCTAGAGACCGTGCAGGTAAAAGCATGATTTCCTTCACTTCAAAATGGTCGTATTGCTTTAAAAATATACTCAAATCAAACATTCTTTAAAAAAATATCATATATCTGAGTACTCTGTGTGATCCGAAGAAAAAATAAATAAATCTGCTCAGTTAAAGGGATTTTCCAAGATCCAAAATAACATGTGAAAATCTCCAAAATGCTGGTGTTATTGATGAGTAGTTAAACTTAAATAATTTCTACAGTCATAAAATCATGTTATGCAAGTAAGCACAGCCCTGCCTCACCTAAAACTATACCCCCCATTATTCTTAATCATTTCACATTATCTGTGAGGATTAGTGATGAGCGAATATACTTGTTACTCGAGATTTCCCGAGCATGCTCAGGGGTCCTCTGAGTATTTTTTAGTGCTTGGAGATTTAGTTTTTTTTGCCGCAGCTGAATGATTTACATCTGTTAGCTAGCATAAGCACATGTGGGGATTCCCTAGCCACCAGGCAACCCCCACATGTACTTATGCTGGCTAACAGATGTAAATCATTCAGCTGAGATGAGGAAAACAATCTCCGAGCACTAAAAAATACTCGGAGGACCCCCGAGCATGCTCGAGAAATCATGAGTAATGAGTATATTCACTCATCACTAGTGAGAATCTATAACTGTTTGCTGATGTTCAGTTAAAAAAAAGGGTCTCCAATACAGCCATAGTCTCTCTTGCTTTCTTGCTAATAAATCTTTGCAAATTTGAACCGCATATTCTGTGACTGCTTGTTTTTTTCTTTTTTTAATATGATATATATATCAATAGACAGATAGATATAATAGTATATATCTACTATATAATTATCTAAGGGTCACTTCTGTCTTTCTGTCACGGATATTCATTGGTCGCGGCCTCTGTCTGTCATGGAATCCAAGTCGCTGATTGGTCGCGGCAAAACAGCCACGACCAATCAGCAATGGGCACAGTTCGGAAGAAAATGGCCGCTCCTTCCTCCCCGAAGTCAGTGCCCGGCGCCCGCATACTCCCCTCCGGTCACCACTCACACAGGGTTAATGCCGGTGGTAACGGACCGCGTTATGCCGCAGGTAACGCACTCCGTTACCGCCGCTATTAACCCTGTGTGTCCCCAGCTTTTTACTATTGATGCTGCCTATGCGGCATCAATAGTAAAAAAGATGTAATGTTAAAAATAATAAAAAAAAAAAACCTGCTATACTCACCCTCCGTAGTCCACCGAGCCGCTCGCGCCTGCCGCCATCATCCTTTCCCAGTGATGCATTGCGAAATTTCCCAGAAGACTTAGTGGTCTCGCGAGACCGCTAAGTCTTTTAGGTTATTTCGCAATGCATCCTGCGAACGGAAGATGGCGACAGCCGCGCGCCCATCGCCACTGGATCCCAGGGGGTGAGTATGTAAATATTTTTTATTTTACTTATATTTTTTTTTTTAACAGGAATATGTGCCCACACTGCTAAATACTGCGCGAGCTACATGGCTGCTATATACTACGTGGGCAGTACTATATACTACATGGCTGCTATATACTACGTGGGCAGTACTATATACTACATGGCTGCTATATACTACGTGGGCAGTACTATATACTACATGGATGCTATATACTACGTGGGCAGTACTATATACTACATGGCTGCTATATACTACATGGGCAGTACTATATACTACATGGCTGCTATATACTACGTGGGCAGTACTATATACTACATGGCTGCTATATACTACGTGGGCAGTACTATATACTACATGGCTGCTATATACTACATGGGCAGTACTATATACTACATGGCTGCTATATACTACGTGGACAGTACTATATACTACATGGCTGCTATATACTACATGGGCAGTACTATATACTACATGGCTGCTATATGCGACGTGGACAGTACTATATACTACATGGCTGCTATATACTACGTGGGCACTACTATATACTACAAGGCTGCTATATACGACGTGGGCAGTACTATATGCTACATGGCTGCTATATACTACGTGGACAGTACTATATACTACATGGCTGCTATATACTACGTGGACAGTACTATATACTACATGGCTGCTATATACTACGTGGGCAGTACTATATACTAAATGGCTGCTATATACTACGTGGGCAGTTCTATATACTACATGGCTGCTATATACTACATGGACAGTACTATATACTACATGGCTGCTATATACTGCGTGGGCAGTGTTATATACTACAAGGCTGCTGTATACTAAGTGGCCTGTGTTAGATACTGCGTGGGCTGTGTTATATACAACGCATCGGGTATTCTACAATATGTATGTATGTATATAGCAGCCACATACTATATAGCACAGGCCACTTACTATTTGTATGCTATATACTACATGGCTCCTATATACTACGCAGCCTGTGCTATATAGTATGTGGCTGCTATATACATACATATTCTAGAATACCCGATGCGTTAGAATCGGGCCACCATCTAGTATATTATAAAAACCAAACAAACAAGTAGTTGCAGAGTACACAAATTTGGGTACAGTCCTGGGCAGATGGATACATATATATATATACATATATATATATATATAAATATATATATATATATATATATATAATACAAGCAGCTGTAGTCTAGTTCAGGGTAAATGCATTTCCACGCACAAAGTTTGTACTGCTCCCATTCCAATGATCTCTCCACTTTTGCAGCCATCATTCTCAGCTTGCTTGACGAAACCTAAAAATGCTAGCCATAGAAATAAAGCCCGCCCCCTATTACATGATAGATATAATAACAAATGATCATAATATGTCAGAAGAAGCAGCAGAGAGCATACACTAATTACCACAAATGTGCAATACTTTCAATAATGTCATAGTTACCAGAAAGGAACCCTTCACACAATCAGGTCTTTAGCTCCAGTCAGTCTTGTCAGTATCTCGCCTGGTGCCCCCTTTATATGCCACCTTGCTGTGGTCCTCATTACTCCTTGGAATGTCCTCTTTGGAATGGCTCCTTCCTTGCTATGACTTGGGATGTCTTCCCTCTATGGTACATCCCTAAATGCTCTTTTATTTATTTTCTGAGTCATTTTAGGTCTTTTAAACCATAGTTTGGGACTCCAGCTGTGTACTCCCACCTCCAATTAGGAGACACTATGTCTCACCATATGATCAAAGAATTGTTGTGATCAGCCTGTGGTCTTTCCCTCCAATTTGCGCACAAAGAATCATGATGTCCTATCTTCCTGTACTTAGCATTTTGATTATCTTTCTTTAGCAGACTGTATTGAAATCACACAAAGTGGAGACATGCTGGCCAGTTGATATCACTCCTAGTATTTGACCTACAGGTGGAAAATGTTTGTGCTCTTAGAACACCTTTCTTGCATGTAAACTGATTAACATCTCAAGGCCTTTACTATTGACCCTGTGCATTCTGATTAGATAGGTATTTAGACCTTTTGCTTGTACAAAACTCCATTGTGTGAAACAATCAACTATATTCAAAGTGTCCTTATTGTCCTTATACAGATATTTCATATATATTAGATTTTCAGTGGCAGACACGGACATAAGAGGACCATGAACAATGTATTAATTAGGGGTCTCGGCTTATACTCGGGTCGGCTTATACTCGAGTATATACGGTACCGCTCATTTTTAATAAATAACCCAATAGCATAAGATAACCCAATTATTTATCAATTTTATTGGGTTAAGTTGCATTAACCAATAACTTTTTTATTTTAAACTCTCTCGCTGTTTATTAGGGCCAATACCTTTTGAGTTTAATTACAGTGGTCATAAAACAGAATTAATAATCATGCTGGTTAACAGATATCTATGTTAGGATAGATAGACTGAAAAACCACAAAATATTCACACTAGTTTATGATATCGTTTTAAAATAAGAAAAGCTACTAAAACACGTGGATAAATTAATGCTTTCATATATTTTTTTAGCTCTTTTTATAAACTCAAGACAGTTGGAATTGCTGATCCTTAAATTGAGCTATAAAAGTTCACATGTTGCATTTCATTGATATTTACTTACTTATTCAATGGTAGAGAGGTAGAAGGAACAGATTTTCAGAGAATGGTTTTGCCTTTCAACCCTGGAAAGGCATTTCTAGAAAAGGTCAAGAAAAAATGCAACATAAGTTTTGTCTAATACTGCACAATTATTTTTACCAGAATTGCAGATTTTACATATTAAAAAGGATAAGATTATTGTACTTGTTTTATTATGTATACCCCTCCTCACATGTAAAGCGCCATGGAATAAATGGCGCTATAATAATAAATAATAATAATAATATTAAAAAGGATAAGTAGTCGAATGTAATCTACTGGATATACCAGTCCTCTGCAAATAAAGCATTACATCTTAATCTTTGAAAATCAGCAGGCTACCCATGTAATATCCTCCCGAAAATGAAACACAACTACAAATAGCAGTCAGGCAAACATCAGTCCACCCGCTAATACCTGCCCAAAGAGGGTGTTTCTAATCTAGACAATACAAAACCCACTTACATTGATCTGATTCAAGAAACATCCAAATCTATCATTCATTCTGTTAGAATATGGCAAAGATTAATGGCATATCAAAAAGCACGGCGCAGAAAAATATCCTGCATTACTAACTAGCAGTACCGTAATTAGTGAAATGCCCACATATGAAATTACACATGTTTAGTGCTCTATAAATGAAAAATGCTCTGTATGGTTCAGTCTTAGAGTGAATTTACGGCGTCATTACCCATGATACGATTCCTATAAATAAAGGTGACATCGCTAGGTAAACAGGCGGCCGAAAAGCTAAAAGTGATGTTATCTAATAGTGAGGAATGTTACCAACAAAATGCAGAAGGTCATTTAGACTTTTATCCTCTCCTATCCTGCTGCCATTGAGCCCACAGTTTTATTTATTTTACTCATTTATATAGCGCCATTATTTCCAACGTGCTTCACAGACATTATTGGCACAGTTCTATTTGTTTTTACTGTGTACTGGTTTTACTGGTTGTTATACACGTAAAGTTCTAAGGAAAGGTAATTTCCTATGGTTACGTGAATGCTTACAACATACTGCAACAATTGCACAATTTATCATAAATTATATATTCAAGATAAACTTAGGTCATGCTGCACAAACCACACAGTATTAATGAGACATTGGCTGTGCAACTGCATCATGGTAAGATATAAGTCCCCACACACTAGATTAATGGACACACTAGATTAATGGCAACTGACTCCGCTGATATCAACAGGTTCGGCTGCCGGTGTAAAGTGTATGTAGGCATGGTGGTCGACCAAACAACCATCTAACGTGTATGGCTAGATTTACTCTGGAACACTGCAACTAATCAGGCAATATACGTAGTCCCAGGCAGGCATACCTGGCCACAGTCGCATAACCAGTAGCTGATGTAGTTCAGGAACCACAAGTCTAATGACACAATAAAGGTAAGCTGAGACGTTCCATGTATCTTTAAGAAAAATACAATATTATTGAACAATTTAAAGGGGTTGGCAACTACTTGAGCAACTCCTTGTTAAAATAAGCACCCATTCCCCTTGTGAAATAAAAATAACATACTCACCTCTTGCACCAGCACTGGGCCTGCGATGTCAGTGCCGGGTCTTTTGGGGCTCACGTGACACACTTCCACCAGAAGAATCTCAGACAAGTGGAAATATTGTGAGTGCAGATTAACTGCAGTGCTCATGTAGCATAACAAAGTTACGTGAGCCCGGGGATACCAGGTGCCCACTGGGACGGCACTGATGCAGGAGGTGAGTATCTTTTACAGTGGGGGGGTCTATGTGTGTTAAAAAGGGGTTGTCCAGGTAGTGAACAACCTCTAACAATACTAACATGCACTTTACTAGACATTACTCTCTAAACCTTCAGTTCAGAGGTCTAGTGAACTTTAAAGGTACCGTCACATTAGACGATATCGCTAGCGATCCGTGACGTTGCAGCGTCCTCGCTAGCGATATCGTCCAGTGTGACAGGCAGCAGCGATCAGGCCCCTGCTGTGCTGTCGCTGGTCTGGGAAGAAAGTCCAGAACTTTATTTGGTCGCTGGACTCCCCGCAGACATCGCTGGATCGGCGTGTGTGACACCGATCCAGCGATGTCTTCACTGGTTACCAGGGTAAATATCGGGTAACTAAGCGCAGGGCCGCGCTTAGTAACCCGATGTTTACCCTGGTTACCATCCTAAAAGTAAAAAAAACAAACAGTACATACTTACCTAACGCTGTCTGTCCTCCAGCGCTGTGCTCTGCACTCCTCCTGTGCTGGCTGTGAGCGTCGGTCAGCCGGAAAGCAGAGCGGTGACGTCACCGCTCTGCTTTCCGGCCGCTGTGCTCACACAGACAGTACAGGAGGAGTGCAGAGCACAGCGCTGGAGGACAGACGGCTGTAGGTAAGTATGTAGTGTTTGGTTTTTTTTACTTTTAGGATGGTAACCAGGGTAAACATCGGGTTACTAAGCGCGGCCCTGCGCTTAGTTACCCGATGTTTACCCTGGTTACCGGCATCGTTGGTCGCTGGAGAGCGGTCTGTGTGACAGCTCTCCAGCGACGCTGCAGCGATCCGGATCGTTGTCAGTATCGCTGCAGCGTTGCTAAGTGTGACGGTACCTTAACCAAAAAAAATGACCTGACTTTCTAGCATGTCAGGAATGAACTGCAGGGTTCTGGGAGATGTCACATGATCTAGCAAACTGTATCATTTACTAAGAAGTTACCGTCAGTGGTTGTACACTGTTTTCTGAAATAAAAAGGGCAGCCACATGATTGATAGGTACTCTTTAAAGGGAATCTTTCACCCCAAAATTCGCCTATAAGCAAAGGCCACCGCATCAGGGGCTTATCTACAGCATTCTGTAATGCTGTAGATAAGCTCCCGATGTAACCTGAAAGAGAAGAAAATCAAGTTAGATTATACTCACCCAGAAGCGGTCCGGTCCGATGGGTGTCGCGATCCGGTCCGGCGCCTCCCATCTTCATACGATGACGTCCTCTTCTTTGCTTCCTGCCGCGGCTCCGGCACAGGCGTACATTATCTGCCCTATTGAGGTCAGAGCAAAGTACTGCAGTGCACAGGCGCTGGGAAAGGTCAGTAAAGTTCTGGAAAGTTGGGTATTTAAATTTTTAGCATTATGGATTATCAGTTACATTATTAAAATAATTGAATTAAGAGAAAAAAGAAGGAATAGAAGGATGTATTTCTGCCTCTACAGTTTGAAAAGTCTTGTGGATTTCACTTCCTTTATAAAATGTAATACCAATATATTATCTACACAGGCATGCATATCAACATAGATGTTAGAGTTTAATTAACAGCTTAGAATGCAAATTCTTATGCAAATAAACCAGTCGGAGTAACTAAACAGGAGATTGTGGGGTCTATTGGCACATTGAGATAACATTCATAGATTATGGCTGTTACTGGTAATATATAAATGGAACCAGATATAACTGACCCCTGACCATAGTGCAAACTGACTTAAGGTACCGTCACACTTAACGATATCGTTAACGATATCGTTGCTTTTTGTGACGTAGCAACGATATCGTTAAGGAAATCGTTATGTGTGACAGCGACCAACGATCAGGCCCCTGCTGGGAGATCGTTGGTCGCTGAAGAAAGTTCAGAACTTTATTTCGTCGCTGGATCTCCAGCTGACATCGCTGGATCGGTGTGTGTGACACCGATCCAGCGATGTCTTCACTGGTAACCAGGGTAAACATCGGGTAACTAAGCGCAGGGTCGCGCTTAGTAACCCGATGTTTACCCTGGTTACCAGCGTAAAAGTAAAAAAAAAAAAAACAGTACATACTTACCTACCGCTGTCTGTCCCCGGCGCTGTGCTTCTCTGCACTCCTCCTGCACTGGCTGTGAGCACAGCGGCCGGAAAGCAGAGCGGTGACGTCACCGCTCTGCTTTCCGGCCGCTGTGCTCACAGTCAGTGCAAAGGAGTGCAGAGAAGCACAGCACCAGAGGACAGACAGCGGAAGGTATGTATGTAGTGTTTTTTTTTTTTTACGTTTACGCTGGTAACCAGGGTAAACATCGGGTTGTAATCAAGCTGGCTAACAGATGTAAATCATTCAGCTGCGGTGATAAAAACTAAATCTCCGAGCACTAAAAAATACTCGGAGGACACCCGAGTGTGCCCGGAAAATCTCGAGTAACGAGTATATTCGCTCATCACTAATCATCACAAGAACTGTTATAAAGGGCCTAATAACCACATAGGGAGATATCATAAGGCATCAGAACACTCCTGTTAATGCACTTGAACATTGAAAGATATGGAGCCAAACCAATCTGTCTAAAGTAAGTGCAAATATCTTTATTGTTAGATAATACAACATTTTTTTAAATTCTTTTCAAACAGAATGAATAGGAGTACAAAGGCATTAGGGTAGATCATGAAAGACTCAGGTAAAGAAAGTCTGTGGTCAACACAGCTTTATAATGTAAGGATCGGGGGAATCATGTTCCTGAAAAAGTATACCCAGGTTAATAACTATGTTAGTACACCTTTAAGAGGTCGAGAAAAAAGTAACTGGTTCAGGAGTGGTTCTTACCTATGTGGAGCCCTGTGTGACTCCAGACTCCCAGCCCCACTCCCCTTTCATGATCTACCCTAATGCCTTTGTACTACTTTTCAATCTGTTTGAAAATATATATATTTTTTTAATGTTGCATTATGTAACAATAAAGATATTTGCACTTACTATAGACAGACTGGTTTGACTCCGTGTCTTTCAGTTTTCAAGTCTCCCTCTAGAATTGCATTAGATGCATTAAATCCTCGAATAAAAAAACCACATGCATTGTTCATGCGTCTCCGCTGCAAAAAATAAGTAAAAGTCTATGTAACCTACACATAACTATATCAAGCTTTATCAAAACCAGATACCAAGAAGTATCAAAAACAAAGCTGATTAATTTAAAACATAACTGGTTATATGCACACGGTGATGTATCACTTGCTGGTATGTCGTTTTGATTCAATCATCTGTAGATCTAGCGGTGCTCAGAATACCGTGCCCTTTTTAACGCTGTATGACCTGAGAACAGCATGATGTAGGAGCTAAGAGCCCAATTCTAGTGATGTGTCACTTGCTACACCACTGATTAGCAGATTTCTGTCAATATACAGTACACACCGAAAGCTGTCAATCAGTGATGTGTGCGAGTTTAGGCCGGTTTCACATGTCCTGATATTTCTGGTACCGGAAAAAACAGTACTGGAGATGTCAGTGTCCGTACCACACTTGTTTTATTTTGAATGGGATAAAAGTGGGGTGATTTAAACTTGTGTTTTGTTTTATTTTTTTTCATATTTTTTATTTTTTCTTTCAATTTGTACTGCATTTAATAGTACTTGAATCTGCGATCGTCTGATCACTTGTAGTATATACAGTATAGCAGGGCTTCAACCATGACAACGGTCATCTTGTATCTCCGTAATGGGAACGTCTGTCTTCACCGAATACAGATTTGACCTCAGAATTGAGAATTGTGATAATAAATAATCAATTCTGTCACAGAAAGAAGCAGATCTCTCTGATAAGATCTATTACAAAGTTGCTTATTTTCACGTGTGCTATTGATTTATGAAATAAAAAAATGAAAATGGTTACTCTTTAAATGCAAGTGTAAAAACAGCTTGGATACTGTAAAATGAAAAAAAAAGGAAAGAAAAACAAAAACAAAATACCTGTATCCAATAATGAATAAGGTGCCATTCAGTGCTTAGGTCAATTTCAAAATCTAGTACAGCAAATTATAGTGATCTATAGTGATCTAAGTCTGGCTTCACTAAATTTAAGTGGTATGAGATATTGCAACAGCAATACTGACCCCTCGGGTATGTTCACATGGGGTTGCTTGCAATGGATCTTTCTAGCAAAAATAAAACAAAAAACACCCAATGCCGAAACCTTGCGAATAAAAAGCACTTTGTACTTCTGGCTTTGATACTGTTGAGTATCTTTGATATGATTTAGTTTAATCAGCTCCCTTATTCATATTTAGTAAGTTTTGTACATCAGATTTGGCTGGTTATATTATGCGCAAAAAAAAATCTCAGAGGTATTTCTAGTATAAGTAAGTGTGTACTTGGTGCCAAAGCATTTGTCTTTATACAGTGACCAGAGCTCAGTGTTTTACTATATAGTCTATATTGTAGACGCCTACATACTTAGTTTTGTGCATTGTTGTCTGTTAGGCCAATTTCCATCTATGGGTATGTACCTGAAAATTGGTTTTAAATGGCTTTTTGGCTTTTTTTGTATTCTTCAATACACATTGTTATTTCTATGGTGGTCCCTGTTTTATGGCATGTTCTTTTTCTGACTTTTTTTGATTCGTACTTGGTTCACATGCTTCAGGATGACCCCGTTTAACTATTGATGGTGCCTTCCGGTTTGGTTATTTACATAAAATCAGATTTTTATCATCTAGCATCTGAATGACATCCGATTTAATGTGAATACGATCCGATTGCAATGCAATTTTAACATGAGCTTTTACATAGAGTAATTCTCTGTCATTTAAGCATAGTTTTCCAAGCAAATATCCTTCACCACATTATATACTGCATATATTTCAAGATAGATACAGATAGATAGAGATAGATACATAATAGATACACAGAAATACCACAGATGCAGCCGGCGCAGCTGCACAGGGGACGGTGGTGGAGGGGGGCCCTTGCAGGAAGGCTAGTATTGAGGGCAATCAGGCCTATTTCACAGAACCCAAGGTTCCGGAGTGCCCATGGCCAGATTTCCCTTATCATACATGACGGGCAGGGAGCGATCCCTGCAGCTGTGTTGCCTACAGGTGAGAATATCAGCGGAGCAGCAGGGATCCATCCTGTGCTTCATGCCTGGCGCTTTCTCCCTGACACAGGCAAGTGACTTGATAACGTCAACAAGCATCGCTTGCCTGTGTCAGAGAGAAAGTTGCCGGCCACGACAATGCTCCAGAGAAAGTTGCCGGCCACGACAATGCTCCGGGGAACAGACAGAGATAAGTGTGTTTTTTGTTCTCCCCTACCACAGCTCAATGTCTTGGGAGAGGAGGCTGAGGTGTGCTGGGGGAAAACAATGACGAGGGTGGGGAGAACAATGATGATGATGATGGGGGAGAGGACACTGAGGTGTGGTGGGGAGAAAAATTATGGGGGTGGTGGGGTACAGCAATCATGAGGATGGGGAGAGGACACAGGTGTGGTGTATGAGAACAATGATGGGGTGGTGGGGGAGAACAATGATCGGGTGCTGGAGAAGACAGGTGTGGTGGGGAGAACAATTAAAGGGTGAGGGAGAGGACACAGGCATAGTGTGGGAGAACAATGATGGGGTGGTGGAGAGGACACAGCTTTGATGGGTGAGAACAGTGATGAGAGTGGTGAGAAAACCCAGGTGTGGGGGGGAGAAGAATGATGGGGTGGTGGGTGAGAACAATGATGAGGGTGGAGGAGAGGACACTGAGGTGTGGTAGGTGAGAACAATGATGTAGGTGGGGGAGAGGACACTGAGTTCTGGTTGGGGAGAGGACACTGAGGTGTCGTGTAGAAGAACAATGATGGGGTAGTGGAGAGGACAATGATGGGGTAGGGATAGGACAATGATGGGGTGGGGAGAGGACAATGATGGGTTAGGGAGAACAATAATCAAGGTGGGGTAGATGACACAGGTGTGGTAGGGGAGCACAATGATGGAGTGGTTGAGAGGACACAGGTGTGGTAAGAGAGAACAATGATGGGGTGGTAGAGAGGACACAGATGTGGTTGGGGAGAACAATGATGGGGGTGGTGAAGACATTGAGGTGTGGTGGATGAAAACAATGATAGGGTGGTGGGGAGGGCACTGAGGTGTGGTGGGGAGAACAATGGTGGGGTAGAGGAGAATGACACTGATGTGCAGTGGAGGAAGAACAATTGGGATAGAGGAGAACAATGATGGGATGGTGAACAGGACACAGGTGTGGTGGAGGATAGCAATGATGGGGTGGTGGTGATAACACAGGGGTGGTGGAGAGGACACAAGTGTGGTGGGGGAGAACAATGATGGGGTGGTGAAGAAATTGAGGTGTAGTGGGTGAAAACAATGATAGGGTGGTGGGGAGGTCACTGAGGTGTGGTGGGGAGAACAATGATGGGGAAGAGGAGAGGACACTGATGTGCGGTGGAGGAAGAACAATTGGAATAGAGGAGAACAATGATGGGATGGTGGAGAGGACACAGGTGTGGTGGGGGATAACAATGATGGGGTGGTGGAAAGGACACAGCTTTGATGGGTGAGAACAGTGATGAAGTGATGAGGGTAGTGAGAAAACCCAGGTGTGGTGGGGAGAAGAATGATGGGGTGGTGGGTGAGAACAATGATGTAGGTGGGGGAGAGGACACTGAGTTCTGGTGGGGGAGAGGACACTGAGGTGTCATGTAGGAGAACAATGATGGGGTAGTGGAGAGGACAATGATGGGGTAGGGATAGGACAATGATGGGGTGGGGAGAACAATGATCAAGGTGGGGTAGATGACACAGGTGTGGTAGGGGAGCACAATGATGGAGTGGTTGAGAGGACACAGGTGTGGTAAGGGAGAACAATGATGGGGTGGAGGAGAGGACACTGAGGTGTGGTAGGTGAGAACAATGATGTAGGTGGGGGAGAGGACACTGAGTTCTGGTGGGGGAGAGGACACTGAGGTGTCGTGTAGGAGAACAATGATGGGGTAGTGGAGAAGACAATGATGCAGTAGATAGGACAATGATGGGTTGGGCAGAACAATGATCAAGGTGGGGTAGATGACACAGGTGTGGTAGGGGAGCACAATGATGGAGTGGTTGAGAGGACACAGGTGTGGTAAGGGAGAACAATGATGGGGTGGTGGAGAGGACACAGATGTGTTTGGGGAGAACAATGATGGGGGTGGTGAAGACATTGAGGTGTGGTGGATGAAAACAATGATAGGGTGGTGGGGAGGGCACTGAGGTGTGGTGGGGAGAACAATGGTGGGGTAGAGGAGAATGACACTGATGTGCAGTGGAGGAAGAACAATTGGGATAGAGGAGAACAATGATGGGATGGTGAACAGGACACAGGTGTGGTGGAGGATAGCAATGATGGGGTGGTGGTGATAACACAGGGGTGGTGGAGAGGACACAAGTGTGGTGGGGGAGAACAATGATGGGGTGGTGAAGAAATTGAGGTGTAGTGGGTGAAAACAATGATAGGGTGGTGGGGAGGTCACTGAGGTGTGGTGGGGAGAACAATGATGGGGAAGAGGAGAGGACACTGATGTGCGGTGGAGGAAGAACAATTGGAATAGAGGAGAACAATGATGGGATGGTGGAGAGGACACAGGTGTGGTGGGGGATAACAATGATGGGGTGGTGGAAAGGACACAGCTTTGATGGGTGAGAACAGTGATGAAGTGATGAGGGTAGTGAGAAAACCCAGGTGTGGTGGGGAGAAGAATGATGGGGTGGTGGGTGAGAACAATGATGTAGGTGGGGGAGAGGACACTGAGTTCTGGTGGGGGAGAGGACACTGAGGTGTCATGTAGGAGAACAATGATGGGGTAGTGGAGAGGACAATGATGGGGTAGGGATAGGACAATGATGGGGTGGGGAGAACAATGATCAAGGTGGGGTAGATGACACAGGTGTGGTAGGGGAGCACAATGATGGAGTGGTTGAGAGGACACAGGTGTGGTAAGGGAGAACAATGATGGGGTGGAGGAGAGGACACTGAGGTGTGGTAGGTGAGAACAATGATGTAGGTGGGGGAGAGGACACTGAGTTCTGGTGGGGGAGAGGACACTGAGGTGTCATGTAGGAGAACAATGATGGGGTAGTGGAGAAGACAATGATGCGGTAGATGGGACAATGATGGGTTGGGGAGAACAATGATCAAGGTGGGGTAGATGACACAGGTGTGGTAGGGGAGCACAATGATGGAGTGGTTGAGAGGACACAGGTGTGGTAAGGGAGAACAATGATGGGGTGGTGGAGAGGACACAGATGTGTTTGGGGAGAACAATGATGGGGGTGGTGAAGACATTGAGGTGTGGTGGATGAAAACAATGATAGGGTGGTGGGGAGGGCACTGAGATGTGGTGGGGAGAACAATGGTGGGGAAGAGGAGAGGACAATGATGTGCGGTGGAGGAAGAACAATTGGGATAGAGGAGAACAATGATGAGATGGTGGAGAAGACACAGGTGTGGGGGGGATAGCAATGATGGGGTGGTGGAGAGAACACAGGGGTGGTGGAGAGGACACAAGTGTGGTGGGGAGAACAATGATGGGGTGGTGAAGAAATTGAGGTGTGGTGGGTGAAAACAATGATAGGGTGGTGGGGAGGGCACTGAGGTGTGGTGGGGAGAACAATGATGGGGTGGTGGAGAGAACACAGGGGTGGTGGAGAGGACACAAGTGTGGTGGGGGAGAACAATGATGGGGTGGTGAAGAAATTGAGGTGTGGTGGGTGAAAACAATGATAGGGTGGTGGGGTGGCACGGAGTTGTGGTGGGGGATAACAATGATGGGGTGGTGAAGAGAACACAGGGGTGGTGGAGAGGACACAAGTGTGGCGGGGAGAACAATGATGGGGTGGTTGAGAGGACACATTTTAATGCATTGAAAAGATGCTGTCAGGGACTTGTAATGAATTGGGAGGTGACAGAGGATGCGCAATATGTGATAATGTTTTCTCCCACCTCCAAATTCATTACGATGCTATCAAGGACTTATAACGAATGATGAGAGGACACGGGACAGGGACTAAGGCTATGTGCACATGTTCAAGATTTGCAGGAGAAAATTCTGCTGCATAGCCTAATGTGTTGGCAGGAAGAAAGTTGCATAAAATACATTTATTTTTTTGCCACTTTTTGATATGCTTTTGTGTATTTTCCCCACTCATTAATACAGGTGAAATACACAGCTAGAATTGACATTTGGCCGATTTTAATCTGCTGCAAATCTGCAAGAAAAAATAATCAACATGTGCATGAGACTTCAGGGATCTCATTCACTTTTCCTGTACTGTACAATCTTGCATACTTTCCATATGCACAAAGCCTTACAGGTAGTTCAGTCAGAGACTGAATAATTTATATTTATTGGGACATGAGATTATAGTTTATGGGGTCACAGCACTGCTTATGTCTTTAAATTTTGATTTGGTGCGTGGCCAATAGCATACTAATGGGGTACATATCTGTATTCAGGGCCATCGTCCACGTTGAAAACTATTTATCCCCAGACAAGGTTTATGCCATGGAACAGAACAACAGAGAGGTGAGGGATATGGCTTTTTATTTATTTTTTATTACAGAATATGAGGGCTTCAATGGAATGGGCATTATACTCACCTAACTGTGCTTGTTATTATTCAATAAAAAAAAGTATAAGCGTGTTTTGATTTTATTTCAAATAAAGGACTTTATTCTGGCTGTGTGTTTATTTACTATACAATTATAAGATTATTAATGGATAGGTATCTTATAGATGCCTCTCCATTACTAAGTCGTGGGCTTGATGTCACCAGACAATACAAAGGTGACATCAACCCCACAAATATGTACTTCACTTTCCACCACCACAGGGCAAGTGGGAAGAGCCAGACAAAGCGCCAGAATTGGCGCATCTAGTAGATGTGCCTTTTCTGGGTAGCTGTGTGTTATGACCTGGTGGTTAGGAGCACCCGGAATGACCTGATAGTTAAACCTCATACAGGACGAGCTCTGGGATGTGGGAGCTCTGCTGACTGCAAGCCCTAATCCTATCACACACACTAGAAATAGCCGTGGAGCGCTCCTGACCAGACCTAGGCGCCTCGACACAGCCTAAGAACTATCTTGCCCTAGAGAAAGAAAATAAAGCCTACCATGCCTCAGAGAAATTCCCCAAAGGTAAAGGAAGCCCCCCACATATATTGACTGTGAGTAAAGATGAAAGTCACAAACGCAGAAATGAAACAGGTTTCAGCAAAGGGAGGCCAGACTTACTAAATAGACAGAGGATAGGAAAGGTAACTTTGCGATCAGCACAAAAACCTACAAAAGACCACGCAGAGTATGCAAAAAAGACCTCCGCACCGACTCACGGTGCGGAGAGGCCACTCTGCATCCCAGAGCTTCCAGCTATCAAGACAATATCATGAAAACCAGCTGGACAAGAAAACAATGAACAAATAATTACTATCAGGAACGTAGCTTCTGCAGGAGAAGGCAGGTCACCAGAGAGATCCAGGAGCGAACTGAACTAATGCAAAAACATTGACAGATGGCATGGAGTAACGATCTGAGAGGAGTTAAATAGAGCAGTCAACCAAAGGATAAACCACGTCACCTGTGTAAGGAACCTCAGAAGCAGCAGCTTCACTCACAGCCACCAGAGGGAGCCCATAGACAGAACTCGCCGAAGTACCATTCACGACCACAGGAGGGAGCTCGACAACAGAATTCACAACAGTACCCCCCCTTGAGGAGGGGTCACCGAACCCTCACCAGAGCCCCCAGGCCGATCAGGATGAACCAAATGAAAGGCACGAACAAGATCGGCAGCATGAACATCAGAGGCAAAAACCCAGGAATTATCTTCCTGACCATAACCCTTCCACATGACCAGGTACTGGAGTTTCCGTCTCGAAACACGAGAATCCAAAATCTTCTCCACCACATACTCCAACTCCCCCTCGACCAACACCGGGGCAGGAGGATCAACGGAGGGAACCATAGGCGCCACGTATCTCCGCAACAACGAACTATGGAACACATTATGGATGGCAAAAGAAGCTGGAAGATCCAAACGAAATGACACAGGATTAAGAACCTCAGAAATCTTATATGGTCCAATGAAACGAGGCTTAAACTTAGGAGAGGAAACCTTCATAGGAACGTGAAGAGATGACAACCAAACCAAATCCCCAACACGAAGTCGGGGACCAACACAACGCTGGTGGTTAGCGAAACGTTGAGCCTTCTCCTGGGACAATGTCAAATTGTCCACCACATGAGTCCAAATCTGCTGCAACCTGTCCACCACCGCATCCACACCAGGACAGTCCGAAGGCTCAACCTGCCCTGAAGAGAAACGAGGATGGAAACCAGAATTACAGAAAAAAGGAGAAACTAAAGTAGCCGAGCTGGCCCGATTATTAAGGGCGAACTCAGCCAAAGGCAAGAAAGACATCCAATCATCCTGATCAGCAGAAACAAAGCATCTCAGATATGTCTCCAAAGTCTGATTAGTTCGTTCAGTTTGGCCATTAGTCTGAGGATGGAAAGCTGAAGAAAAAGACAAATCAATGCCCATCTTAGCGCAAAAGGACCGCCAAAACCTCGAAACAAACTGGGAACCTCTGTCCGAGACGATGTTCTCTGGAATGCCATACAAACGAACCACATGCTGGAAAAACAATGGCACCAAATCAGAGGAGGAAGGCAGTTTAGATAAGGGTACCAAATGGACCATCTTAAAGAAGCGATCACAAACCACCCAAATGACTGACATCTTTTGAGAAACAGGGAGATCAGAAATAAAATCCATGGAAATATGCGTCCAGGGCCTCTTCGGGATCGGCAAGGGCAAAAGCAACCCACTGGCACGAGAACAGCAGGGCTTAGCCCGAGCACAAATCCCACAGGACTGCACAAAAGAACGCACATCCCGTGACAAAGAAGGCCACCAAAAGGATCTAGCCACCAAATCTCTGGTACCAAAGATTCCAGGATGACCAGCCAATACTGAACAATGAATCTCCAAGATAACTCTACAAGTCCATCTATCAGGGACAAACAGTTTCTCCGTAGGACAACGGTCAGGTCTATCAGCCTGAAACTTTTGCAGCACACGTCGCAAATCAGGGGAAATGGCAGACAAAATTACCCCTTCTTTAAGAATACCCGCCGGCTCCGGAACACCCAGGGAGTCAGGCACAAAACTCCTTGACAGGGCGTCAGCCTTCACATTCTTAGATCCCGGAAGGTATGAAACCACAAAATCAAAACGGGAGAAAAAGAGCGACCATCGAGCCTGTCTAGGATTCAACCGTTTGGCAGACTCAAGATAAGTTAAATTCTTGTGATCCGTCAAGACCACCACGCGATGTTTAGCTCCTTCAAGCCAATGTCGCCACTCCTCAAATGCCCACTTCATGGCCAACAACTCCCGATTGCCCACATCATAATTGCCCTGAGCAGGCGAGAATTTTCTAGAAAAGAAGGCACAGGCAGTGGCGTATCTAGGGGGGGGGGCAGCCGGGGCATTTGCCCCGGGCGCAGCCGGCAGGGGGGCACAGTCGGGCCGCCTAATTCGGCGGTCTGCAGTGTCTCCCCCGGCGGCTGCATTCTGCCGCCCCCCGCACTGGGAGTCAGCTGTTCTCTGTGCCGACTGTCAAGCTGACAGCCGGCACAGAGAAGCTGCAGAGTGCCGGCTCCCAGTGTGTGCAGAGGGGGAGGGGAGCCCCTGCAGAGTGGCTGCGGCGGACAGGGAGAAAGCCCTACAGCTCCACTGCCCAGCCGCACGATCTGTCTTCTTCCTGCTTCCTCTCACACAGACGCGCCGCTGGATGACGTCATCATTCAGCGGCCGGCTGTGTCAGAGGAAGGCGATGGAGCTGCTGCGCAGAGCGCGAGGAGAGGTGAGAGGAGTGTGTGTGTGTGTGTGTGTGTGAATGTGTGTGTGAATGTGTATGTGTGTGTGTGAATGTGTGTGTGAATGTATGTGTGTGTCTCAGTATTGTGTGTGTGTGTGTGTATCGCGCTGCAGGGGAATGTGCAGAGAAGTGAATGGTGTGTGTGTGGGGGGGAGGAGAGGGCAATGATGGGACTGACGGGGGGCATATGCCCTTGGAGGGGGGGCGCCAAAATGAATTCTTGCCCCGGGTGCCAGAAACGCTAGATACACCTCTGGGCACAGGGTTTCATCACCGAGCCATCAGAACTTCTTTGCGACAAAACAGCCCCTGCTCCAATTTCAGAAGCATCAACCTCCACCTGAAAAGGGAGTGAAACATCTGGCTGGCACAACACAGGGGCAGAAGCAAAACGACGCTTCAACTCCTGAAAAGCCTCTACAGCCGCAGAGGACCAATTGACCACATCAGCACCTTTCTTGGTCAAATCAGTCAACGGCTTAGCAACACTGGAAAAGTTAGCGATGAAGCGACGATAAAAATTAGCAAAGCCCAGGAACTTACTACCAGGAATCAAATCAATAGCACAGTCGCAATCCCTATGAGGAGGTAGGGCACCAGATTTGGGCTCTTCAAATACATCCCGGTAATCTGATAAAAACTCAGGGACTTCAGAAGGAGTAGAAGGTGAAATTGAGAGCAATGGAACATCACCATGTACCCCCTGACAACCCCAGCTGGACACAGACATAGATTATCAATCCAACACTGGATTATGGACCTGTAGCCATGGCAACCCCAAAACGACCACATCATGCAGATTATGCAACACCAAAAAGCGAATATCCTTCTGATGTGCAGGAGCCATGCACATGGTCAATTGAGTCCAGTACTGAGGCTTATTCTTGGCCAAAGGCGTAGCATCAATTCCTCTCAATGGAATAGGATACTGCAAGGGCTCCAAGAAAAAACCACAGCGCCTGGCAAACTCCAAGTCCATCAAATTCAGGGCAGCGCCTGAATCCACAAATGCCATTACAGAGTAGGACGACAGAGAGCAAATCAGAGTAACGGACAAAAGAAATTTAGACTGGACCGTACCAATGGTGGCAGACCTAGCGAACCACTTAGTGCGCTTAGGACAATCGGAGATAGCATGAGTGGATTCACCACAGTAAAAACACAGCCCATTCCGACGTCTGTGTTCTTGCCGTTCAGCTCTGGTCAAAGTCCTATCACACTGCATAGGCTCAGGCCTATGCTCAGAGAATACCGCCAGATGGTGCACAGCTTTGCGCTCACGCATGCGTTGATCGATCTGAATGGCCAAAGACATAGACTCATTCAGACCAGCAGGCGTGGGAAATCCCACCATGGCATCCTTAAGGGCTTCAGAAAGACCCTTTCTGAAAATTGCCGCCAGGGCACATTCATTCCACTGAGTAAGCACAGACCATTTTCTAAACTTCTGACAGTACACCTCCGCTTCATCCTGACCCTGACACAAAGCCAGCAAGATTTTCTCTGCCTGATCCACTGAATTTGGTTCATCATAAAGCAATCCAAGCGCCAGAAAAAACGCATCAACATCACGCAATGCCGGATCTCCTGGCGCAAGGGAAAATGCCCAGTCTTGAGGGTCACCACGCAACAAAGAAATAATGATTTTTACCTGTTGAACGGGGTCACCAGAGGAGCAGGGTTTCAAAGCTAGAAACAGTTTACAATTATTTTTGAAATTCAAGAACCTAGATCTATCCCCAGAAAATAAGTCAGGAATAGGAATTTTAGGCTCTAACATAGGATTCTGAACCACAAAATCTTGAATGTTTTGTACCCTTGCAGAGAGATGATCCATACAAGAGGACAGACCTTGAATGTCCATATCTACACCTGTGTCCTGAACCACCCAAAGGTCTAGGGGAAAAGAAAGACAAAACACAGTGCAAAGAAAAAAAAATGGTCTCAGAAGTTCTCTTATCCCTCTATTGAGATGCATTAATACTTTTGGCCAGCTGTACTGTTATGACCTGGTGGTTAGGAGCACCCGGAATGACCTGATAGTTAAACCTCATACAGGACGAGCTCTGGGATGTGGGAGCTCTGCTGACCGCAAGCCCTAATCCTATCACACACACTAGAAATAGCCGTAGAGCGCTCCTGACCAGACCTAGGCGCCTCGTCACAGCCTAAGAACTATCTAGCCCTAGAGAAAGAAAATAAAGCCTACCTTGCCTCAGAGAAATTCCCCAAAGGTAAAGGAAGCCCCCCACATATATTGACTGTGAGTAAAGATGAAAGTCACAAACGCAGAAATGAAATAGGTTTCAGCAAAGGGAGGCCAGACTTACTAAATAGACAGAGGATAGGAAAGGTAGCTGTGCGATCAGCACAAAAACCTACAAAAGACCATGCAGAGTATGCAAAAAAGACCTCCGCACCGACTCACGGTGCGCAGAGGCCACTCTGCATCCCAGAGCTTCCAGCTAGCAAGACAATATCATGAAAACCAGCTGGACAAGAAAACAATGAACAAATAATGACTATCAGGAACTTAGCTTCTGCAGGAGAAGGCAGGTCACCAGAGAGATCCAGGAGCGAACTGAACTAATGCAAAAACATTGACAGCTGGCATGGAGTAACGATCTGAGAGGAGTTAAATAGAGCAGTCAACCAAAGGATAAACCACGTCACCTGTGTAAGGAACCTCAGAAGCAGCAGCTTCACTCACAGCCACCAGAGGGAGCCCATAGACAGAACTCGCCGAAGTACCATTCACGACCACAGGAGGGAGCTCGACAACAGAATTCACAACAGCTGTGGACTGCTATTTTTAGGCTAAGGGTGCAATATCCATGGTCTATTACCAGCCTGAGAATACCAGCCATCTGATGTCTGCTTTAGCTTGGCTGGTTGTCAAAAATGGGGGGTGAACCCACGCATTTTTTTTAAATTCATTTAAATAATTAAAAATATGGCGTGGGGACCCCACTATTCTTGATACATAGCCTTGCTGAAGTTGACAGCTGACAGTTGCAGCCCACGCCTGTTTCTTTTACCTGGCTGGTTATCAAAAATACAGAGGAACTGCACATCATTGAAAAAAAAATGTTTAAAAAAATTATTTATAGTGCAGGTGGCTTATGAATACTCCCAACAGCCGCTGCCTGCTATTACTGCTATCAGTTAAATACAACTCACAACAATCTCCCCTGCTAGCACTGATTGCAGTGCGAGAAGGAGATAATGATGAAAGATGTCTTCAGCACCTGGCACTGGGGTACAGCGCTAACAGTTCCGCTGCTTCCCAAGCACCAGCATGTGTGATACTGATGTGGCACACAGGCAGCACATGTATGCCACAAGTATTACACACACGGACACTGATATCTCTGGTACTGGTTTTTCCAGAGACCTTACTGTATCTGAAAAGTCTAAAAAATCTGAACGTCTAAAAAGTGGCATGCACCTCACCACAAATCTTGCTCCTGTCAGACACTGGAGTAAGATTTGTGATGTAAGGAATGACACTGCTCCTCATGAATTCTGCCCACTGTCTTGGTGCCAGGAGATAATTATGCAAAATTTTAGCGCAGACTCATGTTGCGCCAAAATTTTGAGCCAAAACTTAGCAGGTAGGTTACATCTAAGAGATGCGGTGTACCCATAATCTTACACTAGTTCTCAATCCTATTATCCTGCTCTGATTCAACCTATTTGATTCCAGTTACTGATATCAGCATTTTTCTTAACAGATCCCTGGCTTCTAAAGGCCCCGTCACACATAGCGACGCTTGAGCGATTCCGACAACAATACGACCTGTCAGGGATCGCTCAAGCGTCGCTATGTGGTCGCTGGTGAGATGTCAAACAGTGAGATCTCACCAACAATGCAGCAGCGATGCGGAAACCTGTAGCGACCTGTAGAACAATGCTATTTCATGATGATTCAATGGGACGTCCTGTCAGCGAGGTCGTTGGTAAGGTGTCAAACACAGCGATGTGTGCTACCCAGCGGGACCTCAACGATCAAAAAATGGCCCAGGCCATTCCGACACGACCAGCGATCTCACAGCAGGGGCCTGGTCGCTGCTACGTGTCACACATAGCGAGATCGTTACTGAGATCGCTGTTGCGTCACAAAACTTGTGACTCAGCAGCGATCTCGCTAGCGATCTCGCTGTGTGTGACGGGGGCTTTACTTGTCGATGTCTTTACCTCCTGTATACAACCTGGCTTGATGACCCTTCTCTTTGCCAGCTCACTCCACCAGTCAGCAGCCACTCCATTGCTGTAACCCAGCAGGGCCCGCATGCGTCTATATAAATTGTAAATGGGATAAATCAGGGCCGGCTCCAGGTTTTTGAGGGCCCCGGGTGAAAGAGTCTCAGTGGGCCCCTTTAACACATACCACGATTCATGATGCACAGATACAGCAGAGAAATATAGGTATAGTACAATGCCAGATTTCACTTCTTACATGAGTGATAGCTGTTGTAAATTCTACAATAGCATACAGCAGAGGGGCTTTATAGAAGTCAACCCCTTATATGCCAATCTTTGTGACCTACTCCCTCTTCCTCAGTTACCAGTAGGCATTTTATTGTTAGCTAAACTTGCTGCAAAGAAAAAACTGCATACATTAAACATGATAATTTTTAAATGGAAAGCTTTTTAAAGTAAACATTAGAAAGTATTAACTTAGAACATTTAGTTAACCAATAACCACACTGGCGCCACACATATATGTATCCAAAAGGAAGGGGGGGGGGGAGAAAGTAAGGAGAAGCAGCTGGTATATAGACAGAGGTTGTGCCGACCTCTGACAATTAGATTAGCATCAACAAAAAGTAAAACAATATACCGCGCTATACAGTGCCTCACTATGGAGGCTAGACAAAAGCTGAGAATTCCACCAATAGCCGACGTGCCAATGTAAATGAGCACACTATAAACGCATATTGAGGCCAACAGGCTGCGGCAAAAATTGAGATATAATGCGTGTTCCTGGCGAGGGACTAATGATTGTGGATAAATAGCCTGATCTTGCCTACCTTGGAGGTCTTGTGGAGAGATGTCCAGTGGACCGCAGGGTAGATGTCTCCGGTGTGCAGGGTTCCCGTGCCGCTCTTTGGACAGAGCGTGCGGTGCGGAGGAATAATCGTGCGGTGCAGAGCCAGAGGCGCCCCAGCCGGTAGCATCCCTGGTTGCATGCGGAGGAAAGGAAGATGGCCGATGCTGTTCGGCCGCTCGACCTGAAAGTGACGTCACTAGTCCTACAGAAGCACAGGGGAGTCAGAATAAACCTTTTTTATTCTGACTCCCCTGTGCTTCCGTAGACATCTACCCTGCGGTCCACTGGACATCTCTCCACAAGACCTCCAAGGTAGGCAAGATCAGGCTATTTATCCACAATCATTAGTGGAATTCTCAGCTTTTGTCTAGCCTCCATAGTGAGGCACTGTATAGCGCGGTATATTGTTTTACTTTTTGTTGATGCTAACTTAGAACATTTGTAAAAGTGCACAATGGGTAGCATATAGCACAGCCACATAGTATATAACACAGCCCACGTAGTATATAACACAGCCCACGTAGTATATAACACGGCCATGTAGTGTATAGCATAGCCACATAGAATTTAACACAGCCATGTAGTATATAACAGCCCACGTATTTAGCACAGCCACGTAGTATATAACACAGCCCACATAGAATATAACACAGCCCACGTGGTATATAGCACAGCCCACATAGTATATAGCACAGCCCACGTAGTATATAGCACAGCCATGTAGTATATACCACAGCCACGTAGCATATAACAGTCCACGTAGTATATAGCACAGCCACGTAGTATATAACACAGCCCAAGTACCATATAACACAGCCCACGTATATAGCACAGTCCACGTAGTATATAGCACAGCCACATAGCATATGACACAGCCACATAATATGTAACACAGCCCATGTGGTATATAGCACAGCCCACATAGTATATAGCACAGCCACGTAGCATATAACAAAGCCCACGTAGTGTATAGCGCAGCCACGTAGTATATAGCACAGCGACGTAGCATATGACACAACCACGTAATATATAACACAGCCCATGTGGTATATAGCACAGCCCACAACATAGTATATAGCACAGCCACGTAGTATATAGCACAGCCACGTAGCATATGACACAGCCACATAATATATAACACAGCCCATGTGGTATATAGCACAGCCCACATGGTATATAGCACAGCCACGTAGCATATAACACAGCCCACGTAGCATGACACAGCCACGTAGTATATAACACAGCTTACATCATAGTATATAGCACAGCCACGTAGTATATAGCACAGCCACATAGCATATAACAGCCCACGTAGTATTTAGCACAGCCACATAATATATAGCACAGCCACGTAGCATACAACACAGCCAATGTAGCATATAACACAGCCCATGTAGTATATAGCACAGCCCACGTAGTATATAGCACAGCCATGTAGTATATAGCACAGCCACATAGTATATAGCACAGCCACGTAGTATGTAGCACAGCCACGTAGCATATAACACAGCTCACATAGTATATAGCACAGCCATGTAGCATAAAACACAGCCCACGTAGCATAAAGCACAGCCATGTAGTATATAGCACAGCCCGCATCTCCCCCCACGAGAATGGACCCACAGTATAGTACTCACTGTTATAGTAAAAAAAAAAACACACTCCTCACCTCTCCTCATGCCGGCACTGCTCCCTGTTCCTGTCTCAGCGGCTGCACTGCCTGGCACACAGTGAGTGCACGATGACATAATTGTGCACCCGCAGTGTCAGAGGCAGAGCGGGGAATGATGGGAGAGGGAATGTTAGCTGACATTCTCTCCTCCATCATTGCTTTGAACTGTACTGGCAGACGCCGGTATAGTTCAATGCGACGGCGGGGGAGTCGGCACTGGCGGCAGGTGGGCCCCCTGCCTCACAGGGGCCCCATAGTGGCTGCATGATGTGCCGCTAGCTGAGGGCCCCTGGGGGAGCAGGAGCCCTAGGCAGCTACCTGCCTGTAATGCGGGCCCTGCCTGCAGGGGCCCCCGGAGCCTCAGTGTATCGTGAATGGGCCCACCATCTCGCCAGGGCCCCGGCACCTGCCCGGGTGCATCGGGTGCTGACCTTGGCCCTGGGATAAATAATTGAAGACCAGGGATCCCCTGGAACCTGCTGAAAGGAATGCCTGCAAAAAGCCTGTCCATGGAGCCCTATTAATAGCTGTCAGGTTACCAACTATAGAACGCCATTACAATATCATAAAATGACTCTACAGAAATCACCAAAAGGAGATATATGCAGAGTTCTATAAAACACTAGAAGGTAGGAGTGAAAATATCAACAACAAACACTGACCGTGATGCTAATGGACTGGTACACATAGCATTATAGTGTGATATTTCTTTGCTGACAGTTCAGTGATGAATTACCATGATTAACACAACTGTGTGAAACTAGTGTCAAATTCCGTAAAATATCAATTATAGATGGTCCACAGTTCCCAATTTTAACTTTCAGCAGTAAGACATTCCAAGGTAGTGGAGATGTGTAACTTTGTATGTCTACAATCGGTTGTTTAAGCTGTCAAAGTAAAATGATCCCACATCCCAACTGTACCATAAAAATCATCACATAACAAAATACATAATGGCTGAGAACCGCTCTTAGAGCTCCAAAACTCAAATGTACTAGGAGACACATGAGAAAATACTTCACAGCTGCACCTTTAATTGTATTAGTCACCATAATGTCATAGGAGAATGTTGTTCACAGCAACAGTAGAGCAGGCACCAGCAGAATCCAATTTCATTATACTTCGGTGAACTTGAAGGAATCTGGCTTGGCAGAATATGTTTTGTAATGTTTTACTTTACATCAGACATAACACTTTATTTTTTATTGTTTTGCACATCTACTTTTGTCACCACAACTCTTGTAGCTGGGACACAGAAGCAACTTCCATCAAAGTCAGAGATGCAGATAACCATTTAAAGATAAGTGCCATCTCCTATTTAAGTAATGTAAAAATCTGTCTTCACTGAACACAGATTTTTCCTGTGAATTAGGGTACCGTCACACTATACGATTTACCTACGATCACGACCAGCGATACGACCTGGCCGTGATCTTAGGTAAGTCGTAGTGTGGTCGCTGGGGAGCTGTCACACAGACAGCTCTCCAGCGACCAACGATGCCGAGGTCCCCGGGTAACCAGGGTAAACATCGGGTTACTAAGCGCAGGACCGCGCTTAGTAACCCGATGTTTACCCTGGTTACCAGCGTAAAAAAAACAAACAGTACATACTTACATTCCGGTGTCTGTCCCTTGCCGTCTGCTTCCCGCACTCACTGACTGCCGGCCGTAAAGTGAAAGCACAGCACAGCGGTGACGTCACCGCTGTGCTCTGCTTTCACTTTACGGCCGGCAGTCACTGAGTGCGGGAAGCAGACGGCAAGGGACCTGACGGACACCGGAATGTACAGTGGGGCAAAAAAGAATTTAGTCAGTCAGCAATAGTGCAAGTTCCACCACTTAAAAAGATGAGAGGCGTCTGTAATTTACATCATAGGTAGACCTCAACTATGGGAGACAAACTCAGAAAAAAAAATCCAGAAAATCACATTGTCTGTTTTTTTAACATTTTATTTGCATATTATGGTGGAAAATAAGTATTTGGTCAGAAACAAAATTTCATCTCAATACTTTGTAATATATCCTTTGTTGGCAATGACAGAGGTCAAACGTTTTCTGTAAGTCTTCACAAGGTTGCCACACACTGTTGTTGGTATGTTGGCCCATTCCTCCATGCAGATCTCCTCTAGAGCAGTGATGTTTTTGGCTTTTCGCTTGGCAACACGGACTTTCAACTCCCTCCAAAGGTTTTCTATAGGGTTGAGATCTGGAGACTGGCTAGGCCACTCCAGGACCTTGAAATGCTTCTTACGAAGCCACTCCTTCGTTGCCCTGGCGGTGTGCTTTGGATCATTGTCATGTTGAAAGACCCAGCCACGTTTCATCTTCAATGCCCTTGCTGATGGAAGGAGGTTTGCACTCAAAATCTCACGATATATGGCCCCATTCATTCTTTCATGTACCCGGATCAGTCGTCCTGGCCCCTTTGCAGAGAAACAGCCCCAAAGCATGATGTTTCCACCACAATGCTCTACAGTAGGTATGGTGATTGATAGATGCAACTCAGTATTCTTTTTCCTCCAAACACGACAAGTTGTGTTTCTACCAAACAGTTCCAGTTTGGTTTCATCAGACCATAGGACATTCTCCCAAAACTCCACTGGATCATCCAAATGCTCTCTAGCAAACTTCAGACGGGCCCGGACATGTACTGGCTTAAGCAGTGGGACACGTCTGGCACTGCAGGATCTGAGTCCATGGTGGCGTAGTGTGTTACTTATGGTAGGCCTTGTTACATTGGTCCCAGCTCTCTGCAGTTCATTCACTAGGTCCCCCCGCGTGGTTCTGGGATTTTTGCTCACCGTTCTTGTGATCATTCTGACCCCACGGGGTGGGATTTTGCGTGGAGCCCCAGATCGAGGGAGATTATCAGTGGTCTTGTATGTCTTCCATTTTCTAATTATTGCTCCCACTGTTGATTTCTTCACTCCAAGCTGGTTGGCTATTGCAGATTCAGTCTTCCCAGCCTGGTGCAGGGCTACAATTTTGTTTCTGGTGTCCTTTGACAGCTCTTTGGTCTTCACCATAGTGGAGTTTGGAGTCAGACTGTTTGAGGGTGTGCACAGGTGTCTTTTTATACTGATAACAAGTTTAAACAGGTGCCATTACTACAGGTAATGAGTGGAGGAAAGAGGAGACTCTTAAAGAAGAAGTTACAGGTCTGTGAGAGCCAGAAATCTTGATTGTTTGTTTCTGACCAAATACTTATTTTCCACCATAAAATGCAAAAAAATGATAAAAAAACAGACAATGTGATTTTCTGGATTTTTTTTTCTCAGTTTGTCTCCCATAGTTGAGGTCTACCTATGATGTAAATTACAGACGCCTCTCATCTTTTTAAGTGGTGGAACTTGCACTATTGCTGACTGACTAAATACTTTTTTGCCCCACTGTAAGTATGTACTGTTTGTTTTTTTTATATTTACGCTGGTAACCAGGGTAAACATCGGGTTACTAAGCGCGGTCCTACGCTTAGTAACCCGATGTTTACCCTGGTTACAAGCGAACGCATCGCTAGATCGGTGTCACACACACCGATCTAGCGATGCCAGCGGGAGATCCAGCGACGAAAGAAAGTTCCAAACGATCTGCTACGACGTACGATTCGCAGCAGGATCCCTGATCGCTGCTTCGTGTCAGACACAGCGATATCGTATGGATATCGCTGGAACGTCACGAATCGTACCGTCGTAGCGATCGAAATGGCACTGTGTGACGGTACCCTTAACAATTTTGAAAATGAAAATCAGTCCAGGGGAAAAAATGCAGATTTCTCTGATCAGATATATTGCAAAGTTTCTTTGATGGGAGAGTTTAAAACTACCGATTTTACCACAACTTTTAAATATCAGGGCAAAAAAGCCCTGAATATTCCCTTCTATTGAGCTCTTCTAAGCTGATTTATAACGACAATGTTGAGCTCAAATGTCACTTTGTCATAAATTAGCTGATTGGTTTTCTGAGCTCCTAACATACAATGTATAAACTCTTCTGTCAGGGTGAGCTCACTGTCAGATTCTCAGTTATCTTATCTGTAGCGAGCAATAGACAATGCAACAAAGAGGTTGAATGCAAAGAAGTGGCAACTCTGCAATGAAAACCAATTGCAAATATGATTCCATGGCAAAAATTCATATATTTAGGTAAAAAGAAACAACTACTGCAATTGTGCTAATTAAAAATATAGCTTATTCTGAAAACAACACACCATTAGAGAGCCATGTTAACAGAAAAATATTACGGTAAGTATAATCTCTTGAAATGCAGGGATAAACCAAAGACGGGTCCTTAAGGGTTAAAGCACGGATCTGAAATGTGGTACTCTTTCCTACAAAAACATCCCCTTTGGTGTCATTTCATAGATTGGCACAATTTCAGACTGGTATTCTATCATGTTCTTTCTATTTAGTTGTCAACATAGAAGTGCTAGAATCCATTAAATAGAAATGTTTCTCTACAAATAAAATACATTTCTAGAGTAAATTATTATTGTTATATAAAAACTCTGTTATAGTATGACCACCTGTAGCAAAATCATTATGTTTGGTAAGAAACATGTATTTGCTTCTTTGTTTATTCTTGTGTACAGAAAGAATGTATCATCTCTCTGATGATACTATCGAGATTATAGGTCACGAAGGTGTGAATAAGGATGAAATGATGTGGAATGAGCCACAATTTTCTCCATCATTTTGCAATGTAGATAATACAGACAAATTACTTTCAAGCTTAGCTTACACCAACCACTTAAAGCAGTGTTCCTCAACTCCAGTCCTCAAGAGCCACCAACAGGTCATGTTTTCAGGATTTCCTTAGTATTGCACAGGTGATTGAATGCTTGCTTGTCCAGGTAATGCAATTATCACCTGTGCAATACTAAGGAAATACTGAAAACATGACCTGTTGGTGGCTCTTGAGGACCGGAGTTGGGGAACACTGACTTAAAGCATCTTCAACCCCGTAGGAATGCTATAGTAGAATCATAGAATGTTAGAGCCTTCAAAAAGAAACCTCAAGGGTCATTTTGTCCAACCCCATGCTCAATGCAGTGCAGGATTCACTTAATCTTAGGCAGATGTCTGTCCAACCTCTTTTTGGTGACTTCCATTCAAGGAGAACTTACCTCTTGTGGCAGCCTGATCCACCCATTGATCACCTTCACTGTCAAAAAGTTTTTTCTAATATCTAATCTGTATCTTCTCCCTTTCAGTTTAATTCCATTGCTTCTCGTGTTTCCATGTGCAAATGAGAATAAGGATGATCCCTCTACATCCCTTCAGATATCTGTAGGCAGCCACTTTTTTGCAAGCTAAATATTCCCAGATCCTTTAACCGTTCCTCGTAGGACATACTTGTAAGTCCACTCACCATCCTGATAGCTCTTCTCAGAACTTGCTCCAGTTCTTTCAATATGTTCTGCCCAGAACTGGGCACAGTATAACAGATGAGGCCTGACCAAGGAGGAGTAGAGGGGGATAATTACTTCACGTGACCTAGACTCTATGCTTCTCTTAAAATATCCTAGATCTGTGTTGCCTTTTCAACAGTAGCCTTGTCAATCCCATAATTCAACATGTTCTCAATAAGGATAGTATGAGATACCTTATCTAAGGGCAGTGCAGATACCTTATCAGGCAGGGCAGATACCTTATCTTAGGGCAGTGAGAATCTGGAATTGCTTGCCTGAGGAGGTGGTGATGGCGAACTCAGTCGAGGGGTTCAAGAGAGGCCTGGATGTCTTCCTGGAGCAGAACAATATTGTATCATACAATTATTAGGTTCTGTAGAAGGACGTAGATCTGGGTATTTATTATGATGGAATATAGGCTGAACTGGATGGACAAATGTCTTTTTTCGGCCTTACTAACTATGTATGTTACTATGTATGTTACTATGTATGTTATCAAATTATTTGCTGAAGACGAGATATGTTATATTTACCACATTTACCTGATCCACAAAAAACCAAAAGATAGTCAGCTCACCTGAATATCGGCTATTCCACACCTGTTCCTGCACGGAAAAGTTGAGCACTCAGTCCACAGAAAAATCGATGAATCCAGCAGGAATGTAGTAAAATCACAAAATGTATTTATTCATTTTTTTTTAAAAAAGGAAAGGGTTGTATTCTATGCTACACCAGTTGTTACATAGTTACATAGTTATTAAGGTTGAAGGAAGACTATATGTCCATCTAGTTCAACCCATAGCCTAACCTAACATGTTGATCCAGAGGAAGGCAAAAAAACCCCATGTGCAAAGAGTAAGCTCCACATTGGGGAAAAAAATTCCTTCCCGACTCCACATACGGCAATCAGACTAGTTCCCTGGATCAACGCCCTATCGAGGAATCTAGTGTATATACCCTGTAACATTATACTTTTCCAGAAAGGTATCCAGTCCCCTCTTAAATTTAAGTAATGAATCACTCATTACAACATCATACGGCAGAGAGTTCCATAGTCTCACTGCTCTTACAGTAAAGAATCCGCGTCTGTTATTATGCTTAAACCTTTTTTCCTCCAACCGCAGAGGATGCCCCCTTGTCCCTGTTTCAGGTCTATGATTAAAAAGATCATCAGAAAGGTCTTTGTACTGTCCCCTCATATATTTATACATTAAAATAAGATCACCCCTTAGTCTTCGTTTTTCCAAACTAAATAGCCCCAAGTGTAATAACCTATCTTGGTATTGCAGACCCCCCAGTCCTCTAATAACCTTGGTCGCTCTTCTCTGCACCCGCTCCAGTTCAGCTATGTCTTTCTTAAACACCGGAGACCAGAACTGTGCACAGTATTCTAAGTGTGGTCGAACTAGTGACTTGTATAGAGGTAAAATTATGTTCTCCTCATGAGCATCTATGCCTCTTTTAATGCATCCCATTATTTTATTTGCCTTAGTAGCAGCTGCCTGACACTGGCCACTGAATATGAGTTTGTCATCCACCCATACACCCAGGTCTTTTTCATTGACGGTTTTGCCCAGAGTTTTAGAATTAAGCACATAATTATACATCTTATTACTTCTACCCAAGTGCATGACCTTACATTTATCCCCATTAAAGCTCATTTGCCATTTATCAGCCCAAGCTTCTAGTTTACATAAATCATCCTGTAATATAAAATTGTCCTCCTCTGTATTGATTACCCTGCAGAGTTTTGTGTCATCTGCAAATATTGAAATTCTACTCTGAATGCCCCCTACAAGGTCATTAATAAATATGTTAAAAAGAAGAGGGCCCAATACTGACCCCTGTGGTACCCCACTGCTAACCGCTACCCAGTCCAAGTGTGCTCCATTAATAACCACCCTTTGTTTCCTATCCCTGAGCCAGCTCTCAACCCACTTGCACATATTTTCCCCTATCCCCATTATTCTCATTTTATGTATCAACCTTTTGTGTGGCACCGTATCAAAAGCTTTTGAAAAGTCCATATACACTACATCCACTGGGTTCCCTTGGTCCAATCTGGAACTTACCTCTTCATAGAAACTGATCAAATTAGTCTGACATGAACGGTCCCTAGTAAACCCGTGCTGATACTGGGTCATGAGGTTATTCCTCTTCAGATACTCCAGTATAGCATCCCTTAGAATGCCCTCCAGGATTTTACCCACAGTAGAGGTTAAGCTTACTGGCCTATAATTACCGAGTTCAGTTTTTGTTCCCTTTTTGAATATTGGCACCACATTTGCTATACGCCAGTCCTGTGGCACAGACCCTGTTATTATGGAGTCTTTAAAGATTAAAAATAATGGTCTATCAATGACTGTACTTAATTCCTGCAGTACTCGAGGGTGTATCCCATCCGGGCCCGGAGATTTGTCAATTTTAGTGATTTTTAGACGCCGCCGCACTTCCTGCTGGGTTAAGCAGGTGACATTTAATTGGGAATTTTTATCACTAGACATTTTGTCTGCCATGGGATTTTCTTGTGTAAATACTGATGAAAAAAAGTCATTTAGCATATTGGCTTTTTCCTCATCCTCATCCACCATCTCACCCAGACTATTTTGTAAATAAGTATAATTTCTTACAGCATTATGCACACATGGCAGCGTTCTTCCGACGCGTTTCGACTAACGTCTTAATCATGGGGGCATAATGCTGTAAGAAATTATACTTATTAACAAGTGGTGTACCATAGGATACAACCCTTTCCTTTTTAAAAAAAAAATGAAGAAATACATTTATCTGATCCACCCAGTCAGTGACTCCATCATAGAAGGAAATTAGGTTAGTCTGGCATGACTTGCTTGCTACAAACCCAGGATGGCTCTGGTTAATTACTGTATTCTTATCCAAGTATTTACATACAAGCTGCTTAATAATTTGTTCAAAGATCTTTCCTGTTATAGAAGTAAGGCTCACTGGCCTGTAATTTCCTGGCTCCACCTTCTTTCCTTTTTTGGAGATAGGGACAACATTTTCCCTTCTCCAATCTTCTGGCACTTTTCCTGTACTCCAGGATTTTCAAAGATTCTGGCTAATGGTTCTGCAATTTCCTCTGCTAACACTTTCAGTACCCTAGGATGTATTTCATCTGGACCAGGAGATTTAAATTGATTTAAATTAGCTAAGTGTTCCATCATCATCTCTATTTATGGATAGTGTTGATTATTCTATTCCATTGATGGCATTGTGAAGACAACTTAATGTTACAATTGCTTTATTAGAGAAAACAGAAGAAAAATGTAAAAGTTTGGCCTTCTCAACATCATTTTTGACCACTTCACCCATTTCATCCTGTAAAAATCCTATAGCATCTTTGACTTTTATTTTGCTATTGACATACCCCCAGAATCCTTTTTTTTACTGCTTTTGGTCTCCTTTGCAAGTCTCACTTTATTACTGGCTTTAGCTCTCCTAACACTTGCCCTGCATTCCCTGCAAACAGCATTATATTCTTAAGCATATTTAGACATGCCCCTCTCTTTCCACTTAAAGGGAACCTGTCACCCCGTTTTTTGAGATTGAGCTATAAATACCGTTAAATAGGGCCTGCGCTGTGTGTTCCTATAGTGTATGTAGTGTACCCCGATTCCCCATGTATGCTGAGAAATAACTTACCAAAGTCGCCGTTTTCGCCTGTCAATCAGGCTGGTCAGGTCGGGAGGGCGTGGTGACATCGCTGGTTCTTCCTCAGCTTTACGTTGGTGGCGTAGTGGCGTAGTGGTGAAGACACAGCGCGCGATCTGCGCTGTCATCCCTTTCGTCGGTGGGGGCGGCCATCTTCCTGGGGCCGCGCGTGCGCAGATCGAGTGCTCTGCTGCACGGGGCTTCAGGAAAATGGCCGCGGGATGCCGCGCGTGCGCATTAGAGATCGCGGCGGCCATTTTCCCAAAGCCGAGATGCAAACTCGGCTTTGGGAAAATGGCCGCCGCGATCTCTAATGCGCACGCGCGGCATCCCGCGGCCATTTTCCTGAAGCCCCGTGCAGCAGAGCACTCGATCTGCGCACGCGCGGCCCCAGGAAGATGGCCGCCCCCACCGACGAAAGGGATGACAGCGCAGATCGCGCGCTGTGTCTTCACCACTACGCCACTACGCCACCAACGTAAAGCTGAGGAAGAACCAGCGATGTCACCACGCCCTCCCGACCTGACCAGCCTGATTGACAGGCGAAAACGGCGACTTTGGTAAGTTATTTCTCAGCATACATGGGGAATCGGGGTACACTACATACACTATAGGAACACACAGTGCAGGCCCTATTTAACGGTATTTATAGCGCAATCTCAAAAAACGGGGTGACAGGTTCCCTTTAATATACATTTCTTTTTTTTCCTTTATAACAAGTGATTAAGCTATATATTTCATTCATCCTGGTCTCTTTAAATACTTCCAATTCTTCCTTCTTTTTGGAATTGTTACCCATTGTGTGAGAATTTAATTTAGCAAAATCTCCCATCCTTCTTGGACATTTGTGTCCTAAAGAACATCCAGCCATTGGACGTTTCCTACCCTCTTTCTGAGTTCATTAAAATCTGCTTTTCTGAAGTCCAACCTTAAAGTCTGAGACCTCTGTGGTCTTCCTAGTTTTATAATCCAAAATTTGAGGATAACAGGATCACTGCCTCCTAAATTACCAGCCTTTGCTTCCTCAACCTATTCCTCCCTGTTGGTAAGAATTAGGTCCAAGATTGCAGATCCTTTAGTTCACTCTTCTACCTTTTGAAAGATAAAGTTGTCAGCAAGAAAATTATTTTTTTTTCTCAATTACTTTTGCCAGATAGAGATCCCCAACAAATACATGGATAATTAAAATCTCCCATGATCACTAAGTCTCCTTGTATTCTTATCCAAACAGTTTCTACAGAGATACCAGTCTGTGAAGCTTGGATCTCTGTGTCATTTTCCTAGTATACAATGAACCTGTCAGCAAGATTGTGCACAGTTACCTATAGACAGTGTCAGGTTGGTGCAGTTATTCTGATTAAAATGATACCTTGGTAACTAAATCCATCTTGTGGTTGTTGTTTAATCTTTATTTTCAGTTTTTAGTTAATGATACGCTCTTGCTTTGGGGCGGCCTGTGGGGGTCTTCATGCAGTGCTTGCTCTGATTAGGCATTCATGTGTATGGCTTCTGACAGGTCACTGATCCCTCAGTGACCTGCCCCCTAGTTTACATAAAGAATATTATAAATATATATATTGGGAAAAAAAAATCACCTGCAGCAGGAAGGCGCTGGCAGTGTAGGCTGCGCTGCAGCATGATAACATGTGTAATGTGCATTTAATTCTTTTATGTGATGATATAAATTCCTAAAGAAAACGGTGCCGTCCGCGTCAACGCAGTAGCAGCTATTGCCGTCCGATGCCATCTTGGGCAGTACGGTGGCTCAGTGGATAGCACAGCAGCCTTGCAGCGCTGGAGTCCTGGATTCAAGCCCCACTAAGGACAACATCTGCAAAGAGTTTATATGTTCTCTCAGTGTTTGCGTGGCTTTCCTCCGGGTACTCCGGTTTCCTCCCAAATTCCAAAGATATACTGATAGGGAATTTAGATTGTGAGCCCCAATGGGGACAGCGATGATAATGTGTGCAACCTGTAAAGCGCTGCGGAATATGTTAGCGCTATATAAAAATAAAGATTATTATTATTATCTTGGAGGAGAATTTTATTTTTTTCTCTAGCAAGATGGCGCCTCCGCCAATCGTCGATAGCTGATATTTCGCAGGCACTGGTGGTGCCATCTTGGAGGAGGAATTTTTTTTCGCTAGCAAGATGGTGCATGCACAGTAGCAGCTATCGGATCACCATTTTGAGATTATTATTTTTTTAGGAATTTATTTATAGTATCATATATAATAATTAAATGCACATTACACATGCGATCATGCTGCAGGTGATTCTTTTTTTTCCCAATATATACAGTATAGACCAAAAGTTTGAACACACCTTCTCATTTAAAGATTTTTCCGTATTTTCATGACTATGAAAATTATAAATTCACACTGAAGACATCAAAACTATGAATTAACACATGTGGAATTATATACTTAACAAAAAAGTGTGAAACAACTGAAAATATGTCTTATATTCTAGGGTCTTCAAAGTAGCCACCTTTTGCTTTGATGACTGCTTTGCACACTCTTGGCATTCTCTTGATGAGCTTCAAGAGGTAGTCACCGGAAATGGTTTTCACTTCACAGGTGTGCCCTGTCAGGTTTAATAAGTGGGATTTCTTGCCTTATAAATGGTGTTAAGACCATCAGTTGTGTTGTGCAGAAGTCTGGTGGATACACAGCTGATAGTCCTTCTGAATAGACTGTTAGAATTTGTATTATGGCAAGAAAAAAGCAGCTAAGTAAAGAAAAATGAGTGGCCATCATTACTTTAAGAAATGAAGGTCAGTCAGTCCAAAAAATTGGGAAAACTTTGCAAGTGTCCCCAAGTGCAGTGGCAAAAACCATCAAGCGCTACAAAGAACCTGGCTCACATGAGGACAGCCCTAGGAAAGGAAGACCAAGAGTCACCTCTGCTTCTGAGGATAAATTTATCTGAGTCACCAGCCTCAGAAATTGCAGGTTAACAGCAGCTCAGATTAGAGACCAGGTCAATGCCACACAGAGTTCTAGCAGCAGACACATCTCTACAACAACTGTTAAGAGGAGACTTTGTGCAGCAGGCCTTCATGGTAAAATAGCTGCTAGGAAACCACTTCTAAGGACAGGCAACAAGCAGAAGAGACTTGTTTGGGCTAAAGAACACAAGGAATGGACATTAGACCAGTGGAAATCTGTGCTTTTTTCTGATGAGTCCAAATTTGAGATCTTTGGTTCCAACCACTGTGTCTTTGTGCGACGCAGAAGGTGAAAGGATGGGCTTTACATGCATGGAGGAGGAGCAATATACTACGTGGGCTGTGCAATATACTACGTCACTGGGCAATATACTACGTAACTGGCCAATATACTACGTGACTGGCCAATATACTACGTGGCTCTGTGCTGTATACTACGTAACTGGGCAATATACTACGTGACTGGCCAATATACTACGTGGCTCTGTGCGGTATACTACGTAACTGGGCAATATACTACGTGACTGGGCAATATACTACGTGGCTTGTCAATATACTACGTGACTGGGCAATATACTACGTAACTGGGCAATATACTATGTGACTGGCCAATATACTACGTGGCTCTGTGCTGTATACTACGTAACTGGGCAATATACTACGTCGCTGGGCAATATACTGTGTGGCTGGGCAATATACTACGTGGACATGCATATTCTAGAATACCCGATGCGTTAGAATCGGGCCACCATCTAGTTGAATTTATAAATTGCAAACAAAATGTATTGGTAATTGAAAGGAAAGATAAGTTGTGTGTATTAAATTGAATGTACTCCCTGTGTTGTCTCTTATCTTTTTCTCGCTGCAGGTTAGCCAATAAAACATATAATAAATCCAGCAAAAAAAACCTCTTACATTGATAACATTGAAAAAGAAAAATATTTACTGCTCCCATAAAACATCCCATGAAATGCAATAATGTTCAAGAGAAGAAGCCTTTACTTATCTAGCAATCTCATTATAGCAGGCCAGGTTTTTTTAAGCAATTCACACCTGACGCTGTGGAAGCTGGCTCCTGATTACCCTTCAGTGATTTTTCAAGCATGAATGAATGGCTGATCTTTTCTTTCCCTCCAAATTGCTTGAGAAACCAATGTTAGAAAAGAATTTCTATACATGCAATATAAAAGGCCATTAGGCGAAGATAAATTAGGTTGGACATTTTTATTTGCCTAGCAATTGTGGATGATGCAACCCTTCTATAACCTCACGACAAAACTTCTTAGGCCGGTGTCACACTTGTGTGTGCAATGCGAGAAACTCGAGCGAGTCTCTCGCCTCAATACCCTGCGCTTCCACAGGCGGTTCGGACCGGAGCATTCAGCTGCATAGAAATACATGCAACCGCACGCTCCATTCCCGAGTGCCGGTGGAAGTGCCGGGTATTGAGGCGAGAGACTCGCGAGAGTTACTCCCATTACACGCGCAAGTGTGACCCTGGCCTTTCCAATGCACTAGGTCTGAGCTATCATAAGAACATTCTGTGGATCAAATCACATTTTCTATAAAGCATTTCAATGTGGGGAGATTGATTTAATGTGTTTTCACCAGAAAACTGGTGACAAATACTTTGAAGATTCGTACATTTTTTATTTTTTGAACAACGCGGAGTTGCGAAATAAATTTGTGACTTTGGGCACTTTTACACCAGTTTCATGCAGTTCCACCAAAATTGGCATAGCTGGGGCAAAGTCAAGACAGGATGTGGGCACAGAAACCCATCAAATTTATTATTAGGTCAGGTGTTTTTTTTACTGCAGAAGTGTTAAGGTACCGTCACATTAAGCGACGCTGCAGCGATATAGACAACGATGCCGATCGCTGCAGCGTCGCTGTGTGGTCGCTGGAGAGCAGTCACACAGACAGCTCTCCAGCGACCAACGATGCCAAAATCCCCGGGTAACCAGGGTAAACATCGGGTTACTAAGTGCAGGGCCGCGCTTAGTAACCCGATGTTTACCCTGGTTACCATTGTAAATGTAAAAAAAAAAAAAACACATACTCACATTCCGGTACCTGTCACGTCTCCCGGCGTCCGCTTCCCTGCACTCCTCCTGCATCCTGTGTAAGCGCTGGCAGTAAAGCAGAGCGGTGACGTCCCCGCTGTGCTTTGCTTTACGGCCGGCCGGCGCTGACACAGGATGCAGGAGAAGTGCAGGGAAGCGGATGCCGGGGGACGCAACAGACACCGGAATGTAAGTATGTAGTGGGGTTTTTTTTTACATTTACAATGGTAACCAGGGTAAATATCGGGTTACTAAGCGCGGCTCTGCGCTTAATAACCCGATATTTACCCTGGTTACAAGTGAAGACATCGCTGGATCGGCGTCACACACGCCGATTCAGCGATGTCAGCGGGTGATCCAGCGACTAAATAAGGTGCTGGCCTTCTAGCTCCGACCAGCGATCTCACAGCAGGATCCTGATCGCTGCTGCATGTCAAACACAACGATATCGCTATCCAGGACGCTGCAACGTCACGGACCGCTATCGTTATTGTTCTAAAGTCGCTCAGTGTGAAGGTACCTTTACTCCAGTCTCTGGTAAGGCTCACAGACGTCCATGGCGCTATTAAAATGCAAAGAATGCATTAAGTCATTAAGTAACACTTCTTAATGAATTTGGCACATCTTGCACGGCCCTAAACACCATTCTTAATTAATCGGGGCCATACTATCTAAGCACAGGTCATTTAGGATATCTGTCCATGGGGTATATTGACAGCGCTTTGGACGCAGCAGCTACCCTGACCCCCTTTTGTACGCGCGGTTCATGGAACACATGCGTAATTACCGCATCCTATATATAGACTGTGTCATTTATTTTGCGGAGTCTGAGCGTCTCCGCAAGATAAATAGGTCTGCCACCTGCGTGTTTGCACTCATAGTGGAGATGGGATTTCATAAAATCCCCTCCACTATGCTGTAACACCTGGACGCTGTGGCTGTATGCAGCGTCCAATCCGCAGCAAATACTGAAGGAATACGCCCCGTGGACAATACCTTAAAGATGCAAACATTGATGGGGATGGGGATGATATGGATCCAAGCAATGAAACAGGAGTGAGAAATTGCTAAGAACTGCGCAACACACTTTACTAAATCTCACCCACTTTTTTCCACCTGTTTTAATTTCGGATATTTGTGCATTTTGGTATAGTTTCGTTAGCGACTATAAGGGTGTGTGCACACAATGCGTTTTTTTTTTGCGGTTTTTCGCTATAAAAACGCATAAAAAATGCATACATATGCATACCATCAATTATAATGCATTCTGCAATTTTTGTGCACATGATGCGTTTTTTCACAAAAAAAAACGCATCACGGTAAAAAAAAGCATCATGTTCATTAATTTTGCGGATTTTTCGCGTTTTTCCTGCTATTTAATGCATTAGGAAGCTCCGGAAAAAAATGCGAAAAAAGTGTCAAAAACGCAAAAAAAACGCATGCGGATTTCTTGCAGAAAATGTCCGGTTTTCTTGAGGAATTTTCTGCAAGAAATCTTGACGTTAAGCTTGAGAAATTTCAAAATCAATCAGATGTAAAATGAATGCATAATTGTGGACAAATGGCAATAACATTGCAAGGACTAAGAACTGGAAATGTTATAGAATCGTGAAAGCGAGTTAGGAAAGAGTTGCAGCATAGCCTGAAGCAGTTGGTAGCTCCTACAAATTTGTATCCAAGTATTTACAACAACTTCATGCTGTATAGTAAATGTTTCTACCAAAGAAAAACACAATAACTGTGAAGCTTCTACAAACAAGGTTTTATTTCATCTCCAGGCAATTATGTAGATTTTTTCATTGCAGCGTTTATTCATTGCTATGAAAAGAGTGGATATCCTGTAGATATGCCATAAATGTTGATGAGAAGATGACATGAGAAAACTGCCTTTTAAACCACTTTACAATGCATTGCTGTCATATGTACTATGTATTAATGTTTATGTGTGTGGGTTTGTGTAGCATATATTCTTACAGTATGACCACCCTGTCTTAAATTTAAACAATATTTTAAACTTATTAAAGCTCTTCCTATTACCATTGTAATACTAATGGCATTTCATGTAACACTTCTGGTAGTTTTTGCTGCCAATAGAGAACAACAACGATGGCGATCCTTTTAGAGACCAAATGCCCAAACTGAAACCCAAAACCCATTTATTTATCTCAAAATACTAACACGGCAATTTAACCTGAATATTGAGGTTTTAATTTGAAAAAACAACTCATGCAGAGAGCAGCCGGGGGCAGCAGAGAGCAGGAAGGGCAGGAGAGAGCAGGCAGGGGCAGAAGAGAGCAGCCACAGACAGAAGCAGGGGTACTAACTGCAGATATAAAGGAACTAGATGGTGGCCCGATTCTAACGCATCGGGTATTCTAGAATATGCATGTCCACGTAGTATATTGCCCAGTCACGTACTATATTGCCCAGTCACGTAGTATATTGCCCAGCCACGTAGTATATTGCCCAGCCACGTAGTATATTGCCCAGCCACTTAGTATATTGCCCAGCCACATAGTATATTGCCCAGCCACATAGTATATTGCCCAGCCACGTAGTATATTGCCCAGCCACATAGTATATTGCCCAGCCACATAGTATATTGCCCAGTCACATAGTATATTGCCCAGCCACGTAGTATATTGCCCAGCCACATACCATATTGCCCAGCCACGTAGTATATTGCCCAGCCACGTAGTATATTGCCCAGCCTGCGTAGTATATTGCCCAGCCCGCGTAGTATATTGCACAGCCCACGTAGTATATTGCCCAGCCCACGTAGTATATTGCCCAGCCCACGTAGTATATTGCCCAGCCCACGTAGTATATTGCCCAGCCCGCGTAGTATATTGCCCAGCCCGCGTAGTATATTGCCCAGTCACGTAGTATATTGCACAGCCCGCATAGTATATTGCCCAGTCACGTAGTATATTGCACAGTCCGCATAGTATATTGCACAGCCCGCATAGTATATTGCACAGCGTGCGTAGTATATTGCCCAGCGCGCATAGTATATTGCACAGCCTGCGTAGTATCTTGCCCAGCCCGCGTAGTATATTGCCCAGCCCGCGTAGTATATTGCCCAGTGCATGTAGTATATTGCACAGCCTGCGTAGTACATTGCCCAGCCCGCGTAGTATATTGCCCAGCCCACGTAGTATATTGCACAGCCCACGTAGTATATAGCAATGTGGGCATCATATCCCTGTTAAAAAAAAGAATTAAAATAAAAAATAGTTATATACTCACCTTCCGTTGGCCCCTGGAAGCATTTACCGACGCTCCTCTCGAGCTCCGGTCTCAAGAGTACCACGTAGTATATTGCCCAGCCACATACCATATTGCCCAGCCACGTAGTATACCCATACCCATACCCATACCATACCCAGCCACATACCATATTGCCCAGAGTACCACGTAGTATATTGCCCAGCCACATACCATATTGCCCAGCCACGTAGTATATTGCCCAGCCACGTAGTATATTGCCCAGCCACGTAGTATATTGCCCAGCCTGCGTAGTATATTGCCCAGCCCGCGTAGTATATTGCACAGCCCACGTAGTATATTGCCCAGCCCGCGTAGTATATTGCCCAGCCCACGTAGTATATTGCCCAGCCCACGTAGTATATTGTCCAGCCCGCGTAGTATATTGCCCAGCCCAGAGTACCACGTAGTATATTGCCCAGCCACATACCATATTGCCCAGCCACGTAGTATATTGCCCAGCCACGTAGTATATTGCCCAGCCTGCGTAGTATATTGCCCAGCCCGCGTAGTATATTGCACAGCCCGCGTAGTATATTGCCCAGCCCACGTAGTATATTGCCCAGCCCACGTAGTATATTGCCCAGCCCGCATAGTATATTGCCCAGCCCGCGTAGTATATTGCCCAGTCACGTAGTATATTGCACAGCCCGCATAGTATATTGCCCAGTCACGTAGTATATTGCACAGTCCGCATAGTATATTGCACAGCCCGCATAGTATATTGCACAGCGTGCGTAGTATATTGCCCAGCGCGCGTAGTATATTGCACAGCCTGCGTAGTATCTTGCCCAGCCCGCGTAGTATATTGCCCAGCCCGCGTAGTATATTGCCCAGTGCATGTAGTATATTGCACAGCCCACGTAGTGTATAGCAATGTGGGCATCATATCCCTGTTAAAAAAAGAATTAAAATAAAAAATAGTTATATACTCACCTTCCGTTGGCCCCTGGAAGCATTTACCGACGCTCCTCTCGAACTCCGGTCTCAAGAGTGCATTGCGGTCTCACAAGATGATAACGAAGCGGTCTCGCGAGACCGCTACATCATCATCTCGCGTGATCGCAATGCATGGACCGGTTACCGGAGCGTCGCGAGGAGCGGGAAGGGCCCCGGAAGGTGAGTATATCATGATTTTTTATTTTTTTTATTTTTAACATTAGATCTCTGCATAGGCAGCGTCAATAGTAAAAACACCATCACGTGTTTCTCAACGCAAGCAGTGAATACCCAGGCCTTTCCCCGGGAAGGAACAACCACGGGAAGGGCAGCATCCTATGAAGGAAAGCCACCTATGCCAAGCATGGTATCCATCCACAGACAGCTGTTTCAGGGTTTTTGCCCCTCATCAGTGTGGAGTAGGAATCTGGCTATTAGGAGCAGTGCCTAGTAAAAACCCTGAAACAGCTGTCTGTGGATGGATACCATGCTTGGCATAGGTGGCTTTCCTTCATAGGATGCTGCCCTTCCCGTGGTTGTTCCTTCCCGGGGAAAGGCCTGGCTATTCACTGCTTGCGTTGAGAAACACGTGATGGTGTCTCCGCAGCTTCTTTATATGCATCTGCATATTTCCCATAAGGGATGGGGGCAGTGTTCTGGAATCATTGCGTTGAGAAACACGTGATGGTGTCTCCGCAGTGTTGGATGTTTTGGTCTCCCCGAGGCCAATCATCTGTGCCTTTATAGCCTTTTTACTAGGCACTGCTCCTAATAGCCAGATTCCTACTCCACACTGATGAGGGGCAAAAACCCTGAAACAGCTGTCTGTGGATGGATACCATGCTTGGCATAGGTGGCTTTCCTTCATAGGATGCTGCCCTTCCCGTGGTTGTTCCTTCCCGGGGAAAGGCCTGGCTATTCACTGCTTGCGTTGAGAAACACGTGATGGTGTCTCCGCAGCTTCTTTACATGCATCTGCATATTTCCCATAAGGGATGGGGGCAGTGTTCTGGAATCACTGCGTTGAGAAACACGTGATGGTGTCTCCACAGTGTTGGATGTTTTGGTCTCCCCGAGGCCAATCATCTGTGCCTTAATAGTAAAAAGTTGGTCACACAGGGTTAATAGCAGCATTTATGGAGTGTGTTACACCGCGGCATAACGCGGTCCATTAGCGCTGCCATTAACCCTGTGCGAGCGCTAACTGGAGGGGAGTACGGAGCAGGCACTGACTGCGGTGAGGAAGGAGCGGCCATGTTGCCACCGGACTGCGCCCGTCGCTGATTGGTCGTGGCAATGGTCGTGGGCGTTTTGCCACGACCAATCAGCGACTTGGATTCCATGACAGACAGAGGCCGCGACCAATGAATATCCGTGACAGAAAGACAGAAGGACAGACAGAAGGACAGACAGAAAGACGGAAGTGACCCTTAGACGATTATATAGTAGATATGCTTCCTATCCTGGTATATGCTCCCCCAATCCATATGTATGCCCCCATCCTGGTATATGCCCTTCATCCTGGTATATGCTCCCTTCATCCTGGTATATGCTTCTCCAATCCATGTATATGTCCCCTATCCTGGCATATGCTCCCTCATCCTTGTATATGCCCTTCATCCTGGTATATATGCCCCCATCCATGTATATGTCACCCCATCCTTGTATATGTCACCACATCCATGTATTTGCACCCCCATCCTTGTATATATGCCCCATCCTTGTATATATGCCCATCCTTGTATATGCACCCCATCCTTTTATATATGCCCCATCTTTGTATATATGCCCCCATCCTTGTGTATGCACCCCCATCCTTGTATATATGCCCCCATCCTTGTATATGCACTCCCATCCTTGTATATATGCCCCCATACTTGTATATATGCCCCCATCCTTGTATATGTCACCCCATCCTTGTATATGTGCCCCCATCCTTGTATATGTGCCCCATGCTTGTATATGTCACCCCATCCTTATATATGCCCCCATCCTTGTATATATGCCCCATCCTTGTATTAGTCACCGCATCCTTGCATATGCACCTCATCCTTGTATATATGCCCCCATCCTTGTATATGTCACCCCATCCTTGAATTTAGACCCCATCCTTGTAAATGTCACTGCATCCTTGTATATGCACTCCATCCTTGTATATTCACTACCATCCTTGTATATATGCCCCCATCCTTGTATATATGCCTCCATCCTTGTATATGTCACCGCATCCTTGTATATGCACCCCAATCCTTGCATATATGTCCCATCCTTGTATACATGCCCCATCCTTGTATGTCACCCCATCCTTGAATTTACACCCCATCCTTGAATATTTGCCCCATCCTTGTACATATGCCCCCATCCTTGTAAATGTCACTGCATCCTTGTATATGCACCCCATCCTTGTATATTCATCCCCATCCTTGTATATATGCCCCCATCCTTGTATATATGCCCCATCCTTGTATATATGCCCCTATCCTTGTATATGTCACCCCATCCTTGTATATGCACCCCCATCCTTGTATATATGCCCCCATCCTTGTATATGTCACCCCATCCTTGTATATGCACCCCCATCCTTGTATATATGCCCCAATCCATGTATATGTCACCCCATCCTTGTATATGCACCCCCATCCTTGTATATATGCCCCAATCCATGTATATGTCACCCCATCCTTGTATATGCACCCCCATCCTTGTATATATGCCCCCATCCTTGTATATGTCACCCCATCCTTGTATATGTACCCCCATCCTTTTATATGTCACCCCATCCTTGTATATGCACCTCCATCTTTCTAGCGCCTGCCATGCGCCCAGTTGCGGGTATGCCAGAGTCAGTTGCTGGCCTCTGATTGGTCAGCAGTGTGTACACGGACCTGGCAAGAGCATGTGCTGACATACACTTCAGCTAAATGTGTGTCAGAGGACGCAGATCCAGCTAAAGTATGGACTGGCGTCATGGACTGCTCACCCGTCGGCCCCGGTCCACTGATGCGAGAGAGGGACGGCTCTGCGTACCCCCTCTGACAAGCATGCCATAGGTTCGCTACCGCTGGCCTACAACATCATAAGTTGAGGTTTTTTTACATGGATAACAATGCATCAAGCAAACCAGCTTAATAATTCGCTAATTACCACAATTAAATCTCTAGGCAAACTGGTCTAGAATGATGCCAGTATATTTCATAAATCAACTAAAGTTTTGAGGGAGTCCATTAAAAGGAATCTGTCAACAGATTTTTGCTACCTCATCTGACAGTGATATAATGTAGCGGCAGAGACAATTATTTCAGTGACATATCACTTACTAGGCTGCTTGCTGCAGTTCTGATAAAATCACTGTTCTCTCTGTTGCAGATCTTGAATGCTGAGCTCTGTATATCTCCACCCACACCACTGATAGGCAGCTTTCTGTGTACACTGTGCATAGGCAGAAACTGCCGATCAGTAGTTGGGGCAGTGCTTCGAATATGGAGGACTACATGGAAGCATGTTTACTAGTCCTCTTGTGATAATCTTCTGCTGATAAAACAGTGATTTTATCAAAATTAAAGCAAGCAGCCTAATAAGTGACATAGAGTATCTGTCACTACATTATTTCATTATCAGATTAGGTGGCACAAACCTGGTGACAGATTCCCTTTAAGTATTTAAGATATGTCTAATAAATATTATACTATGGTGCACAGCTCTCTCATCTATATCTTTGTATATTTATTACTTTGAAAATAACACATCACTTACCAGGCTTGGAAGATTTATCTTTTACACTATGGACTTGAACATTTGGGTACACAAGGATCCTTGTTTGTTTGTTTCTATAGGAAAAAAATATGGTTCCATGTTAATCTTTATATACATGAACAATGTTTTTATGGTTATTCTTTACAGTAATATAGTTTTATTTCAAATCAGGGTTTACATAGTTAAACATTTGAATATCATTATAGGTCACCCAGTCTGCCACTTAGACAAGAATAGCTGAGCCCTGACGTTCTGCAATTAATTATAAAAGTTACAAGCTCTGTCTGTGTTAAATCACCATCGATAGTGCCAAAGTGAGTGATGAGAGTATTTATTGGTAAAGCTCCACCAACGACACCACAAATTAACGCTGTGTCACAGGCCAAAACACAACAGAACTGTGATCATAATTTGAAGACAAATTCAAACTTCTGGATGTTAATACAAATACCCAGACGGCACATAAAGAGGCAGAATAGTTTCAACTGAAGCATTTCCACTAATGGTGAAGAACTATGGAAAACATGAAGATGCACTAAAAAACAAATGAAGGAATGAATGAATGAATGAATGAATGAATAGGAAGTTATGATGCATGCAGTATTAAAGGGGTGGCCCAGCACACAAAATGTATTTTCTAACTATTTTAACACCCTAATCATTTTTGTAATTTACTTTATTACACAAAACCCTACATTTTCCCCATTTACCAAACCTCTAAATCATCTAGCTAATTACCCCTGCTGGAACAGTACGTCAGATAAAGCAGCGCTGTAGTTACTTACTAGTTTGGTGCGTTGCCACCCCCTATGAAGAGGTCTTGGATCCTGGTTGATGGACGCTGTGTCAGATGTGAGTGCGGGCTCTATGGTTCTGTCTCCACCGCCGCCATAAAATTCTGAGAAACAATTCCTCATCAGGGGACAGAGACAGAAGCAGTGCGTGACACCGGTGTCTCCCCATAGCTTCTAGCACCGCCTTCAAACGAATTGTCATCAGGGGACGGCACTGGTGTCACTCACTGCTTCTATCACTGCCCCTGCTCACTAGATCACTCACATCTGCCACATCGTCCATCACCCAGGATTCAGGACGTTTTCAGAGGGGGCAGCGATGTAACAAACTAGTAACTGCAGCACCACCCTATGTGACGTCCTGTCCTAGGAGAGGCGATGGACTCTACTGCAGCTCCAGCCTTCCTGTGACATTACTTTTGAGACTCCCCTCCAACAAAAACAGTAAAAAAAACACATTTAGGGATAAACTGGATGGTTAAAAGCCTGCGCGTTGTGTAATAGAGGAAACGACAAAAGTGGTTAGGGTGTAAGGATAAATAGTTAGAAAATACATTTTAGGCGCCAGATCACTCTTTTAAGGTGTCTTAAGAAGCACTCTAGAGAAGAAATAAGAAAAGAGCAAACAGAAAAAGAGATACTAACAAAGGGAGGAGGATTATATCTTAAGAAACAATTAAAAAAGAGGAATACTGTTGGAACTTCAAGCAGGCTCAACATAAAAGTGATGTGAACAGGGTAGAATCCATAAAGTATTGCCATGAGAACCAGAAAGAATTGAATTGAATCTGAACGTTCCTGTGCTTTGGCTATAAGTTCCTTTCTGATTTTCAGAGAACGAATATACTGAATTCTGAGGTGAAACTCTAGTTAAAAGGGTTCTTCAGGAATATAAAGAAAATACAAAGCATACTTGAGATAAATACACTGTAAATATAAATATATTTCAACAAAATAATACAAGTCAGGCGGCACAGTCTCCAGAGCGGAGGTTATAACCAGACTGCCCTCATAATAGGTGCTCGGCAGTGGTAAAAATAGCCATGATATTTCCGACCTCCGGTGCTCCTCAAAACAGAAAAAAACAGCTGTGTAATCCAAAATTGTGAGAAAGAAAATGAGGGCACTCACCGGTCTTCTTGAAATACAAAAACTTTTATTGGCAACACATCCAGATAAAATTCATGGCCGGGAATGACGGAGCCGGAGCTCTGGTGAGCAGGGGAGAACAGGGACGACGGCCGTTTCGCGCTGTGCTTGCCCTTCTACGGGTCAGTTAGTGAAAGGGCACTCCGTCGTTCCCAGGCATGGGAAAATTATGCAAAAAATGGAAATAGCCCTTTTTTTCTTTTAAGTCCTTTATCAGTGAAAAAAAAAAAACATATTTGGCATTGTTGCATCTGTAACATGAACTATAAATCTAACACTTCACTTAGCTCTCCCAGTGAATGCCATAATAAAACAGAATCCATAACAATCCAAATTATAAAATGGGCACACAATTTATCGCATCCAGTAAACACAATAAAACAAGGCCAAAATTGTTTTTATTGTTTTATGATCATTTCACTTAAGTAATTAAATGTAAGCACTTGAAAAAGGCTCATGAACTTCAAAATGATACCAATAAAATCTATGGTTGATCACACACACAACAAAAATAAATAAACTTTTAACAGGATGGCAACACATTATTTTGGAAAAATTTGACTTTATTGTAAAAAAGAAAGTGATAAAATACAAGTTAATGATATATACTTGGTATCATCATGTTCATGCTGAACCAAGCTATGAAATGACAATATCAAAATTGCTGTTTTTATGTCATGCAACCTCACAAAAGATGGAATAAAAAGTGACAACTGCAACTTGTCCTATTAAAAACAAGTCCTCATACAACTGCGGCGACACGATAAAAAAAATCTCCCAGAATCTTGTGACAAAAAATAAATATATATTTTAAATTTAACCATTAAAGGACCAAGCCACTTTGTACGTTAATGACTGAGCCTCATTTTCCATTTCCGGCCAGTGTCACTTTATGTGGTAATAACTCTGAAATGCTTTAATTCTGAAATAGTTTTTTCATGAGAAAATGGACCTCAAGATTTGTTGTGCAGTTTCTCCCGAGTACGCTGATACCCCTTATGTGGGGGAAAACTACTTGTGACAGAGTCACTGGTAATGAAATAGAGGAGAGATAGGTTTCACTACGCCTAATGGCATCAGTGATATAAAATCCAGAGTTTTATTTCCTCCAGCAGAGTAAGTGTTGCGAAGGTTAAGTTAACGTATGTTATGGGCTGGTTTTTAGGGGGACATTCATAGAACTGGGGGGAGTCTGGGAGAGTTTCCCCCCTATCTCCACCTACAGAGCCGGCACCACTGTGTGCTGACAGGACCTTGGTGATGTCACATTCATGTGATCAGTCACGTGGTTGAGGAGTCACATGGTCTGGGCTTAAATGGCTGAAGGAAAGAGATTTCAGTGTTCAGTGTGTGAGCCTGAAGAAGAAGCACTCCAGGAAAGTGTGGCATGGACATGTAAAGCTGAACAGTGTGTGTTCTGCCACCATTTTGCTTTGTTTTCCTGTTTTGCCCAGAGGACTGTTTTCTTTACCACGCCTTGGTTTATGCTGCCTACAATAAACCAAAGGAAGTTCTTAAAGCTGCAGTGTACCTCCGTGTGCAGCCAAGTGCACATACTCTCTGGGCACACGACTCGGATGGTAAGGAGCACAATTTGACTTTTTGAATGCAAAATTGACTGGAATTGAGAACGGGCGCAATGTAGCGTTTGGAGAGCCCCTGATGCGCTAAAACAGTAGAAACCCCCCACAAGTGACCACATTTTGGAAACTAGACCTCTCAAGGAACTTATCTAGATATCCCATGAGTACTTTAAATAAAGGTAGCAAGCCAGAGGACGAAGCATTTCATTGCAAACCGCGTGTCGGTTATGGTGGGGCCCTGGTCTCTTACACTGTATGTAATGTTAGCTTTATTTATTGTTCTATGTGTGGTGTGTTTGTTTTTTTATATATTTTTTTACATATTTCTGTGATGCAGACTGTTGGTATAGACTACATTCACACCATTCAGTATTACTCTGATACTATTATGGCTTGCTTCCTTTATTATTTGGCATGATTTGAGGAGCCTACTACTATATAGCTTGGTACAAAAAGAAAAAAAAAGAGCATGAACCGCACATCCCAAAATCATGCGTTGATCTAAAGCCGCTAGGCAAAAATTTATATACTGAACATGAGGTTTTCAGTTTAACATTCTGATGAGACTGTATAAAGCCCACTGCCACTTCACGGCAAACCTCGTAGTGGGTCCTACCGCCCTAATGGAGCGCAGCCGTGCGGCGACCACCGCCACAGTGGCCATGCACCAGCAGGGCGGACGGCCTGTTGCCCCACAGCACCCATGCTGCGAGACTGAGCCCCTATGACTCCAGACCGCGCCGCCCCACCAGCACAAAGCCACAGCAACAATGGCCGCCACACAGCACCAAAATGAAAGGAGCATTGAAACTCACCTTCCTCCAGCTCTTCAGTGAGAGCCAAAATGGGCTAGACCCCTTACTTTGCAGTCTCCTGCTAATTAAAATCACCTGTGCCAAATGGGAGGAGTGCTGGTCCAAGAAAGAGACAAGAACATGCTTGGTTCAAAAAGAAAAAAAAGAGCATGAAATGCAAATCCCAAAATCATACGTTGATCTAAAGCTGCTAGGCAAAGATTTATATACTGAACATGAGGTTTTCAGTTTAACATTCTGATCAGACTGTATGAAGCCCACTGCCACTTCACGGCAGTTGGTGCTGTGTGGCGGCCATTGTTGCTGTGGCTTTGTGCTGGTAGGGCAGCGCGGTCTGGAGTCATGGGGACTCAGTCTTGCAGCATGGGTGCTGTGGGGCAACAGGCCGTCTGCCCTGCTGGTGCATTGCTGCTGTGGCAGTGGGCGCCGTGCGGCTACGCTCCGTTAGGATGGTAGGACCCACTACGAGGTTTGCCGTGAAGTGGCAGTGGGCTTCATACAGTCTGATCAGAATGTTAAACTGAAAACCTCATTCAGTTATATAAATTTTTGCCTAGCGGCTTTAGATCAACGTATGATTTTGGGATGTGCGGTTCATGCTCTTTTTTTTTTTTCTTTTTTGCAAAGCAACTACTACTATATAGGCTTCTCATTATTTAGCTCACTATATGCCTGATCATTTGACATCAATATGACACTTTGTCTCTACTTTATGATATGATATTTTATTTCACTTAATTGACAGCATATGGATTATACAGTGTACTACATGTGATTTTTACCCAGGTGTACCCACCTTCTTTTTTCTGCATCTGAGTCTCCCACTTTTTCTGATCTATTGTGATATTGTTCTTACATTTCTTTTTAATATTGTACAATAAAGATGTTTTTACCTATTTACAAAGATGCCTCATATCTTTAAGTGCTTTTGTTCCTTTTATGCTTCATTTGGCTGTATTCATTTTGGATTGAGAAGATTTTGTGTAGCTACCAGTAATACGGACAGCCCCCTACATTTCTGTTAATAGATGACGAACCTGAGTGGAGACTTGTTTTTCGTGGGTTGAGTAGAAGCCTTTAATAGTGGTATTTTGGGGTACAGCACATTTTGGATCATATTTATCCTATACTCTACGCTGAGCACTTACATCAGGGGTTCCATCTAAATGTACAAAATACATGATTAAGATGAAATTCCCAAGTTACTCTGGACTCCGTCTGGCTTCTGTTTAGTGGTATGTGGCTTTCAGAGGTGCACAAAACTGTGGTTGACTGCCCTCTTAAGCACTCCTAAAGAGACATACAGTATACTTTCTTTGTGTTGGCTGTTGTCACACACTAAACGACATTTTTTTTTTGCAAAATAAAGTTTTTACGTCGCCATATTTTGAGCTATAACATTGGTATACAGTGATTTTGGTGACAACGATGTCTGAATGGTTTTATATTAAGTTTATGGTGCGGATTAAAAATATGACTTTGATTTTGTCAGATTGGCTCTAGTTTCTGAGATATTTAATAATCAATTTATTACAGTAGAATTCTGTCTTCAAAGTGTCACTTTTATGACATTTAAAGTCTACAAATTGAAATACAAAATAATTCTATGAGATATTTAATTACCTAAGACTCTGTTAAAGAGTCAAAAGAAAGACTAAAAGACCAAAAGCTATTGCATTTGTTATCACACACAAGTTGCATTGGGGGATTCTTTTTATGCTGTTCACTGTGTTGTAAAAGTGATAAGACGACTTTATTCTTTGGCTTAGTAAGATTACAGCAATACCACATTTATATCAGTTTTTTATGTTTTGTTGCTTCTACTCAGTAAAAAAAATTTTATAGAAAAATATTGTTTTTGCATTGGTGTATTCTGAGAGCTACAGTTGTTTTATTTTTCCATTGATGGAGCTGTATGGTGGCTTGTTTTTTTTGTGGGAAAAGATGAAGCTTTCAGCTATACCATTTTTATTTACATTATACTCTATCTTACTGACTATAGTGACTATCTTATCCTGCCTATGATATACAGTATGTCCTAAGCTCTATACCATGTCATACCCTGTGCTTTCCTATGCTATACACTACTACATTATAGTTTTATCTTTACACTATACATTATCATATCACTCTCTATATCAAAATAAATTGCGATTCACATAATATTGCATAACTACACCATATATACAACGAAAACCGTAGGACCTAGTTTACACTACAATACCACACAATTGGTATATTCAGGGGTAGGGACGGGACAGTCCAGTCAACATGTCCAAAGTTTCAGAGAGAAACGCACTTTAAAAGCCACTGGTGACCAAGACCATGCTGTAGACTAGTCGGACAAGTGGGACCCCGGCGGCTGTTCCTTGCCTGCTGAACTGGAGTGACAGGTCTCTACCTATACATACACATATTACTCAAGATAAGCTGGTGGAGACAAGCCACCAGGGAACCACCTTTACGGTTAGCATACAGAGCAGTCCCAGCCTCCGGCGGCTCTTAAAGTAGGCTTTTCTCTAAAGAGTCTTAGAGTCATACATATGAAGCTGAGATAATGCAGTCAGTGGCTGATACATGCTGTCCACAAAGTATTTTGTTTCCCAAACCAATAAGCAGTTACTGATTTTGTAATGATATCTTAATTATCTAACTAGGTAAGATCAAAAACTTAATAACCATGGTTGCAAGGGGAGTGACCACAACAGGCCTGTGGAGGATGGAGGCTCAGCTGGGTCAGTGTTATTTTCAACTGTAGGGGCATCTGTGGACACACTTCCAGTTGCAAGCTATTGCGGAGCAGAGAGCCACAGGCAACGTTGCTTTAGGTTTTTTTTTACAGGACCCTTGCCATAATATCATGACTCATACATTGTCAGAGTTTCATCTTTTTACTGAACAAAATATTGCTTTTTGACTGTTATACTAGCACAGCATGCTGCAAGTGACACCTTGCAGAAATTTTTTATGACCAAAACCGACAGTTTGCCAGGGACCACAGACAATCCCAACTGTCTATTTAAAGGGAACCTGTCACCCCCAAAATCGAAGGTGAGCTAAGCCCACCAGCATCAGGAGCTTATCTACAGCATTCTGTAATGCTGTAGATAAGCCTCTGATGTAACCTGAAAGATGAGAAAAAGAGGTTAGATTATACTCACCCAGGGGCAGTCCCGGTCCGGTTCAGGTCCGATGGGCATCGCGGTCCAGTCCGGTGCCTCCCATCTTCTTACCATGACGTCCTCTTCTTGTATTTGTGACGCCCAGGAGACCGGGATACCCAGCACCGGACCAATGGAGTCTGTCTCTTGAGGGGGATGTCACGGGTGGCTTGACCCGGTGCTGTGGCCTCAGGCAATGCACAGTGTAAGGGGTATCATGAGGGGACAGGCACTTACTTGATCAGCAGCAGGTTCTCCCAGCGGTGACGATCTCGATCCTGGATAGATGGCTATTGTCCAAATGAAAGACTGAGGCACTGAAACGTTTAACCAGTTTACTTTAACATAAAAGGATTTACAACCAGTCCTGTCACCGGAGTCTGTATGGGAACTCTGAGTTACTTTGACCCTGCCGGGGTCTTCGCCTCTTATTGTGCGCAATTTCTGTGTGGCCCTGCTGCTGTATGTGAACTGGCTGCCGGCCCAATCTGTCCCCTCCGGGTCCTGGTTCGACGGGCAACCCGAGTCCTTTTATCGGTTTACCCCCTCTGGGAGTACCGCTGAACTCTGTGTCTGTTGCTGCGTCCGGCCCTAGTGAAGCTGATATCACCTCACATTTTTCCGGTTGCTGTATTATATATAATGAATACAGCCACAGATCCGGTATCCGTCTTTGCGCCTGTTCTGGGTAGTGATTAATGCTACCCGGTTCTCACAATGTCCTTTTTCTCTATCCCTCTTCTCCTCAGGCCGGTGATTTAGGCCTGGTAACAGTCACAGGGCTGTTAGAGATTCAACTGTATGACCTCTCACTTTCAGCTCCTTAGCCCAACTGCCATTTCTTCTCTCAGACCAGAATGGATCAAGGGGAGTCTCTGGAGCTCCCCCTTCTGGCCGGAGGTGGTAGTGCAGTCTTGCTATTTTAGTATTTGTACTTACTGTCAGTAACTATTTTTGTGGCAAATACCCCTAGGGGTGCCACATTCCCCCTTAGTTAAGAACAGTACTCCGGGACTGTGGGACAATAACATTTTGAAATAACAATTAATATGTACAGAGTCTTAAAAATGAAAAGTTACAAAAACCACTCAAGGAAACAAAAATAGAGTTCTGTAAAAAGTCACTTCAAATAGCGTCCATTAATACAGTTCTATCCTTGAAGGTATTAGGAACGGCACTGTACTTAGTGTCCAGGAATTTAGTTCCATTTTTCCAACGGAGTTATCAATATAAAGTCTAAAGAAAGTTCAAAAAGAGCAAAAAGCAAAGTTCAAAAAGCAGTCTTTCCGGAGCTTTGATTTAGTGCCTCCGGGCTGATAAAAAGTTCAAGAATATGCAATAAGTTCATACAGACAAGTCTCTGTAGGCACTGGGCTTAAACGTTGCAGACTGATAACAATGACTATACTACATTTTCTGTTTAACTATATATGGCATAACATATATACAATTCACATTATGAGCTTTATAGTTGGTAATCTGCATACCTGGCCGGTAATTGGCCCTGGGTACTACGCTGTGATCTACGTAATAATGGTATCTCTTCATGTGGTGTACTACTGTCTACTGCGGATGTAGTATCTGCCCGCTCTGCTAAAGATAATTCCACGACTATGGAGTTGGCAAGTCCACCGTGAATGGGATCACTCTGATCAGGAATCTGTTCTTCCTGGCCTGGAATCTCCTGTAGTACGGGGTCAGCCTCTTCCTGTCTTGGGACTTCTGGTGTTGGGTAAAAGGCCACCATGGGAACCACTACTGCACCATGGTATGTTAGTAGGGTTCTGGGAAAGTCTCCTATACAGGTGTGATACATTTCCTCTTCTTTTTCCTTTACTAGTTGAACCTGTATGGGTTGAATAACTTCTGGTTCTGGCTGGACAACTTCTGGCTCTTTCAATGCTTCTGGACATAATTTAAGATTGTCTCTTGACACTAGTACAGATGTTAAGCCCCCGTTTTTGCTAACGAGACACATTTTAGGATTATCCATTCTTGTTGGTAAAATTATTTAGGGTACGGTTTCCCACTGATTGTCTAGTTTATTGGTTCGACGATTTCTCTTGAGCACTTGGTCACCCGGTCTTAATGGGGTCGCTAGAGCATTCTGGTTGAAAGTTCGCTCTTGTCTTTCTCTAGTTTGCTGAAGGCTTCTTTCCACACTCTCTTGCACTTGGCGATACTGCTTTTGCCGTATGATATCCCAATTGGAGTCTTGGACTTCTGCGTCTGGTTTCAGAATTCCCATTTCTAGATCGATTGGTAATTGGCCGGGTCTTGCACGCATAAGGTAAGCTGGGGTGCAATTGGTGGAACTCACCGGGACATGATTATACAGATCCACCAAGTCAGGCAATTTCTCTGGCCATTGATTCCTTTCTGCCTCAGGTAAAGTCTTAAGTAGTTCTATTACAATATGGTTCATCTTCTCACATAAGCCGTTTGTTTGTGGATGATAGGCCGCCGTCCGGATCTTTTTGCAACCATACATATTACAGAATTCTCTGAAGATCTCTGATTCAAAGGCTGTACCTTGGTCGGTGAGAACCTGTTCCGGATATCCATGGGGTCTACAAAAGTACGTTTGGAACGCTTTGGCTGCTGTTTTTGCTGTCAGATCTTTTACGGGTACTACTACCAAGAGGCGTGAATAATGGTCCACGATGGTCAAGGCATAGACATAGCCGGACCGGCTTGGTGTCAACTTCACGTGGTCCATGGCTACAAGTTCAAGTGGTTGTTTGGTGATTATGGGCTGCAGTGGTGCTCTTTGGTTCTTTTGATCGTTTCTTCTGAGGTTGCACGGGCCACAATTTCTGCACCACTGTTCGATTGATTTTCTCATCCCGACCCAATAAAATCTTTCTCTTAGAAGTACTTCTAACTTTTTCCAACCGAAGTGACCAGCACCATTATGGTAAGCTTCGAGGACCATCTTGACATCTTGTTTAGGCACGATAATCTGCCAAACCAATTCATGTGTTTTCGGATTGGTGTACCTTCTACAGAGCTTCCCTTGATACAGGAACATTTTGCCTCTCTCTTTCCAGAGTTGATGCGTCTCTTCTGGGGCATCATCATCGGGATATACACTTTGCTCAGCTAACAGTTCCTTCACCAACTTCACAGCCGGATTGCTGTCTTGGGTGTCAGCCCATCTATGGTGTGCTAACGGATTAAAATTCACCTCTTGTTGTTTCTGATAGGTACTTGACTGATGATGTTTTGCCTTGGGACGATGGAAGGCTGGTAGTTCAATTTCTTCAAGCTCCCCCGTTTCCTCTTCTACATCTCTCAAGTGTGGCATCCGGGATAGGGCATCGGCATTTCCATTCTTGCGACCTGCTCGATACTTGATTATGAAGTTGTAATTAGATAACCGGGCTATCCATCGCTGTTCTAACGCACCTAATTTGGCTGTGTCCAGGTGGGTCAACGGATTGTTGTCAGTATAGACAATAAATTCTGCAGCGGCCAGATAGTGTTTGAAACGCTCCGTCACAGCCCAAACTACTGCCAGTAGTTCCAATTTGAAGGAGCTGTAATTTTCTGAATTTCTTTCAGTAGGCCGGAGCTTTCTACTTGCAAAGGCGATGACTTTCTCCCGACCTTCTTGCTTTTGTGACAGCACCGCTCCTAGTCCCACATTACTGGCATCGGTGTAGAGGATGAAAGGTTTATGGTAATCTGGGTATGCCAGAACCTCTTCTCCGGTTAGTGCCTTCTTTAGTTGTTCAAAGGAGTCTTCCCTTTCGTCGTTCCACTGAAAAGGAGGGTTTCGGTTTGAAGGTTTCTTCGTCTGCCCTACCAAGGTGTCTTGCAAGGGTGCTGCCAACTTGGTAAATCCTTTTATAAATCTGCGATAGTAACCCACCAATCCCAGGAATTGTCTCACTTCTTTTGCGCTGGTAGGTCTTGGCCAATCCCTTATGGCGCTTATTTTCTCGGGATCTGGTGCTACTCCCTCCGAACTCACGATGTGTCCCAGGTACTGTACCTTTGGCTTGAGAAGGTGACATTTGGATGGCTTGACTTTCATGCCATACCTGGATAAGGCTTCGAACACTTCTGCCAGGTCTATTAAGTGTTGTTCGTAAGTCTTTGAGTAGACGATCACATCATCTAGGTACTGGAGGACGGTCTCGAAGTTCTTGTGTCCGAGGCAGCATTCCATCAGCCGCTGGAAGGTACCGGATGCGTTGCAGAGTCCGAACGGCATGCGATTAAATTCACATAGACCCATTGGTGTGGTGAATGCCGTCTTTTCCTTATCTCTCTCAGCCACAGGGACTTGCCAATACCCGCTTGTTAAGTCGAAGGTGGAAAAATAATTAGCAGATTTCAAAGCAGTTAAGGACTCTTCTATCCTAGGCAAGGGGTAGGCGTCTTTATGGGTGATGTTATTAATCTTCCGGTAGTCTACGCACATTCTCATGGTTCCGTCCTTTTTTTTGACAATCACTAGAGGGGCCGCCCAGGGGCTACAGCTGTCTCTTATTACCCCAGCCTGTTTCATTTCCCTCAGCATATCTTTTGCACATTGATAGTGAGCGGGCGGTATGGGTCTATATCTTTCTTTTATTGGGGGATGGTCACCTGTGGGGATTGTGTGTTCTACCCCTTCTATCCGTCCGAAGTCCAATGGGTGTTTACTGAAGACTTGTTCATATTCCGTCACTAGCCTATACACCCCTTGTTTTTGATGGGTAGGTGTTGAATTTATGCCCACGTGTAGCTGTTGGCACCAATCCTCCATTTCTCCATCTGAGCCATTGCCTTCCACCTGACAGGTTGGTTCTAAGGGCTCAATGGTTGTGATGGCATTGTTGTCAACAGTATATAGCTTTGCCATTGTAGCATACCTTGGCAAAGTGACCTCTTCCTCTCCACAGTTCAAAAGTCGTACCGGCACTCGTCCCCGGTGTACCTCGACTATCCCTCGTGCTGTGAGTATAGTGGGCCTGCTGTCAGTGTACACTGGTTCTATTAAGGCTTGATAATCTCGTCCCTTAGTACCAATGGCTGCTCTACACCATACCAGCATTTCTGTTTTTGGTGGGATTACAATAGACGTTGGATCACTTACCCTCACACTGCCGATTTCTCCACCTGCAACTTCTACCTGTTGCCTTAACATCAATACTTTTATTTCCCTCCAGAGAACTCTCTGCTGGCAGGATTGGGCAGTTTCAGCAATTTGCTGTAAGACAGAAATGACTTCGGAAAAGCAGTTCTCTAACACATTCATTCCTATCAATACAGTTGGTTCACAGTTCCGCCGGTCAACATCAACAACAATTATACCCTGTTTCTTCAGTTCTACTTTACCAATCTTTATGGTCATCTCCCTGAATCCTAGTTTCGGTACCAACTTACCATTACTGGCCCATATATCTAGTTCAACATTAGAGGACCCTTTATCAATATCTGCATCAGCCCAGTACCTCTTATAAAGGATATACGGTATAGATGAAATCTGGGAACCTGTGTCCAGCAAAGCGTTGAGGGGAATTCCGTCCAGCACGATAGGGATAATGGGTCGTCCTCCGATGTACCTGTCATGCCAGGGTGTTGGGCCTTGAAAGTTCATTCCTGCGAAGCGGCCCGCATTCCCAGGGGATTCCTGTTTAAATCACAATCTCGTGCAAAGTGGCCCGGCTGCTGGCAACGGCGGCAAATGGGCTGTCCATCCGGTTGGTAGCGGTCGCGGGGTCGTCCTCTCCATGTCGGGTATCTCCGGGGTCTCATCCATGGAACATCCTCTCTACAGTTTGCCAACTCCATCTTGTGTCCTCTCATCTCCTGCATGGTTTTAGCCATTGAAGCAACAACATCAGCTAAAGAGTCAAGCTTTTGTTGAAGAGCCTCATTAGTACTGGGCCCCAGGGGCTTAGCAATGGCCCCAGACATAGCTGATGTCACTGGCACTCCCTGTTGTTGAGGTGCCTCTGCCATGGGTTGCGCAGGATCCTGATCCCGAGGTGCCTCTGCCAGCTGGAGACGTATAGCGCTCTCCTTTAATTGGGCAAATGTCAATTCAGGGTTCTTAAAAACAAGCATGCTCACATGCCCCCGGTGAGAAGGGGTGTAGAGTCCCTCAATAAATTGATCTCTTAGCAGTTTATCCGCTCCGGTGTTAAAAATGGGTTCAGCCAGTGTAAGTGATTTAAGGGCTTCCTGCAGGTTTAAGGCAAAGTCTCTCACGCCCTCATTAGCTTTTTGTTTGCAACTAAAGAATCGTATTTTAGCTTTGCTGCTGGCCGTGGTTTCAAATGTAGCTTTTAATCCAGCAAATATGCGTTCAACAGTGCCTTTTAGATCAGCTGCCCATGCTGTGACTTCTCGCTTAGCATGGCCACTTAACTGCATCATCAGGAGACTAACACGCTGAACTTCACCCACAGGGAACATGTCAAAATGGGCCAGCATCTTTTCTCTGAAATCGTCAAGGGTATTAGGCTCACCTTCATACATTGGAAGCCATGGGCCACCCGGGGTATATGGCATCAGCACCGGCATGATGGGCGCCACTCCTTGCACCGCTGCGCTGCCGGACTCTCTATTGACACTCTGTCTTTCAGCTGCATTAGCGTTGCCGAGTGCTGCGGCGTCTCCGTGCTGCGACATACTGTGCCCCCTTAGTTAATCCGGACCCTTCCGGTCCTCGGCTTCTGTCGGGATAGTGTAGATTCGTTCCGCTGTGCAGCAGGATCGATTTTCCCCTTGCTCTGATGTCAGAGCGCTCAGCTTGGTGCCGCCCACAATGACGCCCCCTGCTGCTCCCACCCACCGCGCTCTGTAATGGCGGATTCTGAAGTTTTTCAGTTAGACTGGGGCTCAGGTGATGGCGTAGCTCAATTAACAGTCTCGTGCCTAACGGTTATGAAGTGATTACCTCAGGGGATGGCGGCCATCTTTACTCCGTTATAACCAATGGGGAAAAGTCACTTTCAATAGTTTTCAATGGGGAATGGATTTTTCTTTAATAAAGTCAATTTTCAAGATTTTTCATCCCAGTTTTCACAGTTTTGGGCTCCAATCACGGCACACAATACCCGGTATACGGGCTGGCTAGATCCTGTTCGTGACGCCAATTGTGACGCCCAGGAGACCGGGATACCCAGCACCGGACCAATGGAGTCTGTCTCTTGAGGGGGATGTCACGGGTGGCTTGACCCGGTGCTGTGGCCTCAGGCAATGCACAGTGTAAGGGGTATCATGAGGGGACAGGCACTTACTTGATCAGCAGCAGGTTCTCCCAGCGGTGACGATCTCGATCCTGGATAGATGGCTATTGTCCAAATGAAAGACTGAGGCACTGAAACGTTTAACCAGTTTACTTTAACATAAAAGGATTTACAACCAGTCCTGTCACCGGAGTCTGTATGGGAACTCTGAGTTACTTTGACCCTGCCGGGGTCTTCACCTCTTATTGTGCGCAATTTCTGTGTGGCCCTGCTGCTGTATGTGAACTGGCTGCCGGCCCAATCTGTCCCCTCCGGGTCCTGGTTCGACGGGCAACCCGAGTCCTTTTATCGGTTTACCCCCTCTGGGAGTACCGCTGAACTCTGTGTCTGTTGCTGCGTCCGGCCCTAGTGAAGCTGATATCACCTCACGTTTTTCCAGTTGCTGTATTATATATAATGAATACAGCCACAGATCCAGTATCCGTCTTTGCGCCTGTTCTGGGTAGTGATTAATGCTACCCGGTTCTCTCAATGTCCTTTTTCTCTATCCCTCTTCTCCTCAGGCCGGTGATTTAGGCCTGGTAACAGTCACAGGGCTGTTAGAGATTCAACTGTATGACCTCTCACTTTCAGCTCCTTAGCCCAACTGCCATTTCTTCTCTCAGACCAGAATGGATCAAGGGGAGTCTCTGGAGCTCCCCCTTCTGGCCGGAGGTGGTAGTGCAGTCTTGCTATTTTAGTATTTGTACTTACTGTCAGTAACTATTTTTGTGGCAAATACCCCTAGGGGTGCCACATTTTCATTCAGGTGTACTTTGTCTGCCCTGTTGAGGGCAGAGCAAACAACTGCAGTGCGCAGGTGCCGGGCCTCTCTGACCTTTCCCAATGCCTGCGCACTGCAGGACTTTGCTCTGCCCTCAACAGGGCAGACAAAGTACACCTGAATGAATACAAGAAGAGGATGTCATCGTAAGAAGACGGGAGGGACCGGACCGGGACCGCCCCTGGGTGAGTATAATCTAACCTCTTTTTAACATCTTTCAGGATACATCGGGGGCTTATCTACAGCATTACAGAATGCTGTAGGTAAGCCCCTGATGCTGGTGGGCTTAGCTCACCTTCGATTTTGGGGGTGATAGGTTCCCTTTAATACAGAAAGAGAAAGAAGAGAAACAATGGGGTGTCTCACTTCTGTATTTTACCACTGTTCTCTATTTCATTTCAAACTATTGCCAAGTTCTTTTTCAAATGTCATTAATTTTTGATTGTTTCTTATACAGTGGCGTAGGAAGGGGGGTGCGGGGGGGGCGAGCCGCCCCGGGCGGCACAATGTGGGGGCGGCTATCAGCATGGCTGCGCGCACTCATTCTCTGCTCCTTCCTCCCAGCATTATGAGGACTGGAGCAGAGCACTGGCAGTGCGCGCGGCCGTGCAGAGTTGCTGGCTGCAGTGTAGCAGGGGCACACAGTCACACACGCTGTGACTCACCCCCGCACCTGCAGTCAGCAGCAGAAGCTCCGATCCCGCCCCTCCAGCAGCGTCACAGCTCTCACAATGTGAAGAGCCATGGAGGGGCGGGGCTAAATGTCGGGGGCGGAGCCACGGACAAGCAGGAAGAAGAGGCAGAAGGAAATATGAAAATCAGAGCGGGAGACAGAAAAAATGTGAGAACAGAGACAGAAAACAACAGAGAGGCAAGACACAGGTGAGAAGTATATATGTATATATATATATATATATATATATATATATTACATCATTGTCTAAGGGTCACACTTCCGTCTTTCTGTCTGTCCTTCTGTCTTTCTTTCTTTCACGGATATTCATTGGTCGCGGCCTCTGTCTGTCGTCGCTGATTGGTCTCGGCAGCTGCCTGTCATGGCTGCCGCGACCAATCAGCGACGGGCACAGTCCGATTAGTCCCTCCGCTGCAGTCAGTGCCCGGCGCCTGCTCTATACTCCCCACAATCAGCGCCCGCTCCATAATCCCCTCCAGTCACCACTCACACAGGGTTAATAGCAGCGGTAACGGGCCGCGGTGTAACGCACTCTGTTACCGCTGCTATTAACCCTGTGTGTCCCCAACTATTTACTATTGATGCTGCCTATGCAGCATCAATAGTAAAAATATGTCATGTTAAAAATAATTAAAAAAATGAAAAAACCTGCTATACTCACCCTCCATCGCCTTTCCCGCTCCTCGCAACGCTCCAGTGCCCGCTCCATGCAAGCGGCAGCTTCCGGTGCCAAGGATGGTATGTGAGAAGGACCTGCCATGACGTCACGGTCATGTGACCGCAACGTCATCACAGGTCCTGCGCTCATACCAACCCTGGGACTGGAAGCTGCCTCGTGCGATACAGGGCCAGAATTCATCGGAGGGTGAGTATGTTTATTTTTTATTTTAAGTCTGTATACTACGTGGCTCTGTGCTGTATACTCCATCACTGGGCAATATACTACGTGGCTGGGCAATATACTACGTGACTGGGCAATATACTACGTGGCTGGGCAATATACTACGTGGCTGGGCAATATGCTACGTGGGCTGTGCAATATACTACATGGCTGTGTTATATACTACGTGGCTGGGCAATATGCTACGTGGGCTGTGCAATATACTACATGGCTGTGTTATATACTACGTGGCTGTGTTATATACTACGTGGCTGTGCTATACGCTATGTGGGCTGTGCTATATACTGCGTGGGCTGTGTTATACACTACGTGGCTGTGCTATATGCTACGTGGGCTGTGTTATATGCTATGTGGCTATGCTATATTTCTCTGCTGTTTCTGCATCATGAATCATGCTATGTGTTAAAGGGGGGGCCCACTGAGACTCTTTCGCCCGGGGCCCTCTAAAACCGCGGCCGGCGCTGCAGCTGTTTAACGCTATTGACGTGCGGGCCCGCGCCCGTACGTACGTCAATAGTTAACAACAGCCACCAGCCATTTGGAGGCTGGCAGCTGAAGTCGGCCGCAGCGCACACGTCGACGGCTTCTGACGTCATTGTCAGTCGCCGGCGAGTGCACGCTTCAGCTGCGTGGAGAGAGCAGGAGCGCGGTCAGGTAAGCAGAACTTGTTTTTTTTTTTGCAGACCCTATCATGTGTGTTGCCCTATTTTTGGTAACCTTTGTGTGTATTGAGCCGAGGGGGGGCGCCAAACTCGGGAGCAGCCCCGGGCGGCAAAAGCTCCAGCTACGCCCCTGTTCTTATACATTGCAGACACGTCTGGGAAAGCACTCTTGCAAGTAGTTGTCAATGTTGGCTTTTTCACATACCTAGATTATAAGTGAGGTCTCACAGTGCAGTCTAATTCCCATAAACAAATGTAGATTATCTTTTACACAGAATGGTAACCTGAGGAGTAGACACCATATTGGAGGAGCTTAATTTTACAAGCGCAAAAATCCAGCTGCTGCGGAGAAGAAGGCAGCTCGGGTACATCACATAAGCCTACTAGCAGCTGTTGTTCTTGGCAACTTCTGCAGCAAGACATAAGCTTTCTAGATTAGCCCTCCCTCTACATCAGCATCTGTATAAACAAGAAAACTGTTTAAATCACTACAAGGCAAAAAAATAGTGCAGGGGCTGCTGTTGAATAAAAATATTCAAGATAATGCCATCATCTATTATGGAAAACAAGCTGTATACAATAGAGCCAAAAAGCCATGACCATAGTTTACTACTGTATATTAGTTGCTATGCACATACATTTTTTCCCTAAGTCAGTATACTCTTAAAGATAATGTGACATTTGAAAATGGTCAAAAAATTAAAACTATTTCTCTGCTCACCTTCTTAAAAAAATACAACTTTCAAAGACCGTTCATTCAATGTATACAAGGTGCAAGGGTACAATGCCCAGTAGGTTAATGAATGCAACATACTGAATCCAATCCAACTAATTTAAAATCCAGCATTAATGAGTAAAACATTTTCAAACATCCCAAGTTCAGAAACATATACATGTACTTTCCGATGTATTTTGAACCTTTGATTTTTGACAGTTCTTAGTGATGGGAAAAAAAGAAAAAATAATCTAAGAGTCTTAAGTTTGAGACATGTAGTATATACACGGCTGTATACACAGTCATGGCCAAAAGTGTTGGCACTCTTGAAATTATTGCAGAAAATTAAGTATTTCTCCCACAACATTATTGCAATTACACATGTATTGTTATACACATGTTTGTTTCCTTTGTATATGTTGGAACAACACAAAAAATACTGAGAAAAAAGGCAAATTGAAAATCATTTCACAAAAAAAAATGGCCGGACAAAATTGTTGGCACCTTTCCAAAATTGTGGGTAAACAACTTTGTTTGTTTGAAGCAGATGATGCCCGTTCAAACTCACTTGAGGCAAGTAACAGGTCTTGGCAATATGATAATCACACCTGAAACCAGATAAAAATAGGAGAAGTTAACTCAACCTTTGCATTGTGTTTCTGTGTGTGCCACACTAAGCATGGAGAACAGAAAAAGAAAAGAACTATGGGAACTTGAGAACCAAAATTCTTGAAAAATATCAACAATCTCAACGTTACAAGTCACTCCACAGATCTTGATGTTCTTTTGTACACAGTACGCAACATAATCAAAGAAGTTTTTAACCCATGGCAATTTAGCTAATCTCCCTGGACATGGACAGCGGTGAAAAATTGATAAAAGGTTTCAACCCAGTACAGTTTGGATAGTGGATAAGCGGCGCCATAAAGTTCCAAAGAAATTCAAGCTGTCCTGCAGGATCAGGGTACATCAGTTTCTGCGCGAACTATCTGTCGACAATTGAATAAAATGAAATGTTAGGGAAGGTGACCCAAGATAATTGCACTGCTGACACAGAAACATAAAAAAGCTAGACTGCAGTTTGCCAAAAGGTACGTGAGTAAGCCAAAATCCTTCTGGAAAAGCATCTTGTGGACAGATGAGACAAAGAGAGAGCTTTTTGGTAAAACACATCCTTCTACTGTTTACCAAAAATGGGGAATGGGGCCTACAAAGAAAAGAGCATAGTATACCTACAGTCAAATATAGTGAAGATTCAAAGATGTTCTGTTGTTTTGCTGCCTCTGGCACTGGGTGTCTTTTACTGTGTGCAAGGCATAATGAAATCTGAAGATTACCAAAGGATTTTGGGTGACAATGTAGTGCTTAGTGTCAGAAAGCTGGGTTTGTGTCATAGGTCATGGGTCGTCAAGCAGAACAATGACCCCAAAGATACTTCAAGAAGCACCCAGAAATGGATGGAAACAAAGTGCTGGATAGTTCTCTAAAGTTTTTATTAAACATTGAAATTAATAATAAAAAAGTAAAAAATATGTATAGAACTATCTACGGGGGCTGCTCACAATATTAGAATATCATCAAAAAGTTTATTTATTTCAGTTCTTCAATACAAAAAGTAAATATCATATATTATATAGAGTCATTACAAACAGAGTGATCTATTTCAAGTGTATATTAAAAGAAAAATCCTAAAATCTGCCAATTTTGTACTAGCCACTAAGCTTAAATACTAGACAAGTACATTTTGTTCCGTAGATATCACCCTTCAGCAGTCATTATCATTACAGGCAGGATTACAGTAGATAGCACATGATCTATCATTCACTATAGGTGATCTCCGCTCTCCCCTCACAATGACCTCTGCAGAAATCACACAACATGCCTAGAAAATACTCCTATGGAAGTCTGTCTTTTCCCATGTATGTTCCATGTGTCATATCTCCAAATGCTGCTAACAGAAGTTAAGGTAAGATGACTGCCCTATGATAATTAAAGAAAAACAAGTGATAAAGTATTGTCGGGATCACACTCAGTCGGAGCAGCCTTTGGAAGTGGAGAATCACCAGAAATAATACACAAGACACGTCTTGTATAGTGTATCACTGGGAAGTCTCTGAAGCACGCCTGCCTTCAGGGTGCTATCCCTTCTTTATATAGTGGTTTCAGTAGGTTTAGTGGTTATACAAGTTTTGCATGTTTAAACAAAGAGACAAAACAGGAAAGAAAGAAAAGAAAAGAAAACAGTTTCGTGGGCGGCAGTTTCACAACAAACAGTACAAAGGCAATTCCACAGACAAGAAAAACAGGATTTCATACTATAGCTAAAATGTCCTTGAATGGACAGGTCAATATTTATCACAAATTCTTTTTTTTTATTTTTGTTCATTGAGGTAATCATTTTTGTTCTGCTCTTCACAATCCCCCCTTTGACATATTCCATTCAAAACCTTGTCGATCATTTTAGTCATTCTTTTTGTGATATTACAAAAAGAAACTTTATATTCTCGCATCCATTACACAAAATTTATTTGTGCATACCGAGATACCCTTGAGTACAACCTTGAATAATACATATATAATTACAATAACCATAACTGTATGTATTAGGCTTTGCATAATCCCGGTAACCCACCCACCGATCCCTCTGAACCAATTGGCCGGGTTAAGAAAAGAAAAGGTATCTGACCACCAGCTATCCTTATTTTGGTCATTGTCTTTGTCATACTGATCCCTGAGTCGTTGTACGTCTTTTAATTTAAATCTCATACTCATAGTACTATTCGGGTCTATATAATGACAGCAGGTGGGTCCGATGATTTGACACATACCCCCTTGTGAGGCAGTTAGGTAATCCAATACCAGGGTATGTTGGTTAGTGACTATTATAAGCTGATTCTGTACAGCTATACTAGTATTTAATATGTCCAATATATCCCAAATCTGATCATCTAGATAATCCGTGGCTCTAACTAATTTATCCCACATTTGGTATGGCGATTGTAGTATTCCATAGTCTAGTATTGCCAGGTTGGTTGTTTGCCAGGTTGTCTGAACAATTGGGCCAAGCGAATATTTCTTCAGCTGACACGGGAACTGCTAGAAAAGGTATACTTGTGGCTGATACTGGTGAATGGGTACAGATCCAACAATCTGCCAGGGGTTGCGTATTATTTAACAAGTCATGCACTAATTTTCTATGATGTTGTACGAATCTATTGTTCAAAGGGGCTAGAGAATTCAGTCTTTCCCATGCCTCCGTTGAGGTTAACATTATTAACATCAATATCATGAGTCTTATACTGCTTTTTTGCAATGGCTTGCATGTATCCATGATGCCTTTCCTTCAAGCTTGACTGCTGTTGGAGTTGTTAACAGGACTTGGAAAGGTCCGTCAAATCTCGGTTCCAGAGTCTTTCTGGTGTGTCTTTTCACGTAGACTTGATCACCAGGTTCCAACTTGTGGCCTCCTTCGAGATTTTCTGGATCTGGAAGGGAAGCAAAAACTTGCGAATGCACTTTAGTTAAACGTTTTTGTAATTCTTGTACATAAGCAGTTAAAGTCTCAGTATTCAACATCAGTTGTTGTGGAAAATAACAACCCAAATTTGCTGCTCTACCAAAAAGAATCTCATGTGGTGACAGCTTAGCCTTCCCCCTTGGGGTGTTTCGGATGGAATACAGGGCAAGTGGTAGACACTCGGTCCAAGGCTTTCCTGTTTCTGCCATGGCCTTCTGGATTTTTAATTTTATTGTCCCATTTAATCTTTCCACTTTACCTGAACTCTGTGGATGATATGGAGTGTGAAACTGGTTTTCTACTCCCAACATTTTCATAACATTCTGGAATATTTCCCCAGTAAAATGGGTACCCCTATCTGACTCGATCACCTCAGGCATGCCGTAACGGGGTATCAGTTCATGTGCTATTTTAATGGCAGTAGTTTTTGCTGAGGCTTTATGAACTGGATAAGCCTCTGGCCACCCTGAGAACATGTCCACACACACAAGCACATATTCGTATCCATTGTACCTAGGAAGTTGGATGTAGTCGATCTGGAGTCTTTGAAAGGGATACAGTGGTCTTACATGATGCTTGGTTGGGGTTTTAATGGCCTGACCTGGATTGTGTGCCAGGCATATAGCGCATGCAGCACACATGTTCCGAGCAAAATTACCAAAGCCTGGAGCCAACCACCTTTCTTTTACCTTGAGCGTCATACCATTTGCCGACACATGCGTGGGTAGGTGGAGGTCACTTGCCACTGCGGGGTACCAGGCTCTGGGTAAACACAACAAAGTTCCTTTTTTCCATAATCCTTGCTGATCTTCTGCCCCTTTTTTCTGCCACTGCCCTCGTTCTTCGTCGTCTACCTGTTTCTGAGCTTCCTTCAATCTTTCCTCATCATCTTCAGAGCTATCTAGTGTGTGGGCATGATGTAAGGGTTTACGTGCTGCCTGTTTTGCTGCCTTATCGGCTTTATCGTTACCCCTGGCTTCCTCGGTGTCGAGTCTCAAATGTGCAGCTACCTTTATCACCGCTATTTCTTTAGTTTCTTGTGCTGCCTCCAGAATCTGTCTAATGAGGGAGGCATGTTTAACAGGTTGGCCTGAAGCAGTCATATAACCTCTGGCTCTCCATATTACGCCAAAATCGAAAATAATGCCATGTGCATATCTAGAATCAGTGTATATGTTTGCTGTCTGATCTTTGGCTATTTTTAGAGCTTCAACTAATGCCGCAAGTTCTGCTTCTTGTGCAGACTGATTAGCAGGGAGAGGTTCTGCTTTCAGCACTTCATGCTGAGTTACTACCGCATAACCTGTATGAAATTGTCCATTCATATCTGCATATCTACTGCCATCTATGAAAAGTTCAAATGTAGCATTACAGAGTGGCTTGTCACGTACATTACATAAGCCCTGAGTCTCTTGTTCCATTAATTGTACACAATCATGCATTGACTTTGATGGGTCAAAGGAGTTGGAGAGTGCAGTTGCAGTTTCCTCAGGTATGGTACCCCCCTCAGACTCTAAAGGGAGCAAAGACGCGAGATTAAGAGTCTGAATCCTGGCAAAGGAAATGTTGGGCGGCAGTAGTAGGGAACATTGGAGACGGAGGTGTCTGGCCATTGAAATATGTTTAGGTTGGACCTGGTTAAGAATGCCATGTACATCATGAGTGGTCTGAACTAGAAGTGGGTGATCAAGAACAATCTCAGAAGCTTTATCTAATAACAGTGAAATTGCGGCTACTACTCTTACACAAGAAGGTGCGGCTCTAGCTACAGGGTCCAGATGAGCTGATATGTATGCCACAGGTCTCTGTTTGTTTCCATGTTTTTGTGTGAGCACCCCTGTAGCATGTGAGGATATCTCAGCTGCCATCAATTGAAAAGGTTTAGTGTAGTCTGGGAGTCCCAAAGCCGGAGCTGATACCAGTGCTGTTTTCAAAGAGGAAAATGACTGTTTAGCCTCTTCACTGAGTGAATATGGTGTGTTGGCAATACAGTCATATAAAGGCTGCATGAGTTGACTTGCATGTATGATCCACTGTCTACAGTGTGAAACAATACCTAGGAAAGCACGCAGCTGTTTGTGATTCCTGGGTTCAAGCATGTTACGTATGGCTTCCGTACGTTGAGGTGTGAGGTGTCTGATGCCCTGTGATATGCAGTGACCTAAAAACACGACTGTTTGTTGACAAGCCTGGAGTTTCTGTCTATTTACTTTACAGCCTTCTTGCGCTAGGAAAATTAAGAAATTAACAGTTGAGGTAACTGCCGTCTGCTCATCAGGGCAACAAATAAGTAAGTCATCTACATACTGTAGAATGACTACTCCTGGTTCTGGGATGAAATTTTTTAGCACGGTCTGCATTGCTTCAGAGTACAAAGTTGGTGAGTGTACCATACCTTGTGGCAATCTTGTCCATGCTAATTGTTTACCCTTGAATGTAAAGGCAAACAAATGCCAACAGTTCTTATGTAGTGGCACAGAAAAAAATGCGTTTGATAAGTCAATTACCGTAAAATATGCAGCAGTGCTGGGAATTTGAGACAGTAAGGTATGAGGATTCGGTACTACAGGGGTGACCGGTGCCAAAACCTTATTGATTTCCCGTAAGTCGTGCACCATGCGATATTTCACCATAGTTTCTTTGGAGGACACTTTCTTTTTAACAGGATATAAGGGTGTATTGGCGGGTGACCTGATTTCTACCAAAACACCTTGTAACACATAATCCTGAATTTGTTGAGAAATCGCCTGTTCTTGCTGGGCGCTGATGGGGTATTGCCTAAGCTGAGGTAATATGGTTCCCGGGGCAGTTTCTAACAGTATAGGAGCTACTGATAAAAATCCTACATCAGTGTCTCCTTTTGCCCATAGGCTGTCAGGAACCCGAGACAAGTCAATTTTTGCTTGTTGAGTGTAAATTTCGGGAAAATCCTCCATTGCCTGTATTCTAACATATGGTTCCAGAGTTTCTGCATCTTCAGGGATGGTCAGCATAACTGTGCCATCTTCTCTAAAATGGATGTTTGCATGCATTTTACTTAAGACATCAGTACCCAACAAGCAGGTAGGTGCACCTTTAGCAAATAAAAATTTGGATACAAAAGTTTTAGGGCCAAAGCTCACATTTAAAGGTTTTGTAAAGGGCAACGCCTGAATTTTACCATCATACCCTTCTGCATATGCAACCTTTGAGGATATATTGTCAGGATATGGTAAAAAGTCCTGATTTAAAATGGAGGATGTTGCTCCCGTATCTATCAGAAAAGGTACATTTTTACCCTCAACTTCAACTTGTATTATTGGTCTTTTAGAAGGAAGAGAGACCTGCATAACTTTCAGTCATTCTGAGCTGTCTGTTTGATCAGGCACTGGGTTATTTATCCTATTTTTGGGTACAAAGGTTCCTGAATCTATATCTGCTTTTCTCTTCCTACATTCCCTTTGGAAATGTCCTGGCTTCTTACAGTAATGACAAGTAAACTTTTGATTAGCAGAGCCAGTATTAGCCTGTGCAATTCTTACTGGCTTAGAATTTTCTCTTAAGTCCATTTCTATCCCTACAGCTTTCTGTCTAGCCAGGTGTGGGTCTTCCAAGGTTCTCCAATCAGGGGTTGCGGCCTTAAGCTTTTCCTTCACTTTTGGAGACAATCCATCTATAAAGGTTTTTGTAACTAACCTCATCATTCCTGGAGCGGTTAGATCCATGCCTTCATCTCTGAAATTATTTTCTACACTTAGATAATATTCGTCTACTGATTGTCCAGATTTCTGAGCCACCACTCCCGTTGTTCCTCTCTGCCTCTGTCTCTCCCTCATGAAAACCATTAAGTGATCTACAAATTGTGTACCTGATTCTATCGTTTGTAAGGCACCATCTCCTGCTTGGGGCCTATGTACCTGTAGATTTGCTAATAGCTCCTGGAAGAGTCCAGGAGTCATTTTCATTCTACATAATTCTTCTCCATCTGCCCAAACTCCAGCGTGAGTCTGCATAATTTGCTGTATATATTGTGCAAATCTAACTGGACACTGGGTGGGATCTGGTGCGTTATGCAAGAGAGACATGCCTTCAGCGGGGGACCAAGGGAAATATTGTCGAGTTTGGTGATATCTAGTTCCCATTACTCCGTCAGCACCAGGTTCCCTAAAGGGTCTTGGTACTACCCTAACAGGGGCAAGTACAGCGCCATGTCTAGGTGTACCACAGGCTAGGCAATCATTTCTCCAGTCTGGATTTTGTTGTCCACAGTGCGGACATACCCATCCTCCTGGTCCGGCTAAACTTTGAGGTGGTGTTTGGAGAAAAGATGGGGCATGTGGGTTAAGGTATGGGGGTGGGGTATTTTTAGATTCCACATTTTGTTTTTCTCCACAGCCTGTGGGTCTAATACACCACTTTTTACTCTGTTGATTATATGTCCATCCCTCATTTTCTGCTACCCTAGAGACATCAATCAATGCTTGGATCTGATCTATCCATTTCTTGTCTCTGATTATGCCATTTTTCCTTTCCTGAATTCCTTCCCATAGTTTTCTACTAAAAGCTTCTGCCCTAGTAACTCCAAACTTACTAAAAATCTTTTTCAGCCCCTTAGTGGCATCTTCACCACTTCTCTCCTTTATGATAGTATAGATATCTAATTCTTCTGGTTCCGACTTTGTTTGCTTATTCCCCATTTTCTTATCCTGAGCTTTCTTGCCCTAGGTGGCGTTTGGGTATGAGAATACCTCGTTACCTTCTTCCTAAGGAGCTAGGATGTCTTTTTTCTTGCCCTAGGTGGCGTTTGGGTATGAGAATACCTCGTTACCTTCTTCCTAAGGAGCTAGGATGTTTAAACTGTGTTGAAGTAAGAAAATCCTGATTCCTACACCTATAGCAAACAACACAAATGCAACCAGACAGAAAAAGAAAAAGAACATACAACGTATCTTGTCCCAGGCTAATTTATCTGTCCTGGGCTTATACTATCACATACAACGTATTCTTGTCCCAGGCTAATTTATCTGTCCTGGGCTCATACTATCATACACTTATCCGTCACCAGGTTTTAGTCAAAGACAGGATCAGAGATTGAACATAGGCGCGGAGGTCTCCCCGAAAGGACGCAACCACGTTGCCCAGTGGGACAGTCACTTCTTCTGTTTCAACCCCCTGGGCGGCTTATAGGGCTATTCCCAACTTCCACACACCTTCTATTCACATTCACTCTCATTCAATGCCGTACTCCGTGAGGTGATCAATTCCTAAATAGTTCAAGAACCCGAGCTATAGGTATCCTCCTCTACTAGAACTACCCGCTAAAGAACACGACACAGAAAATCTTACGGACAGTGCAGGGCAGATATAAGAGATCTAACAGTGTCTCTTACCTGGCCAGGTTTTTGTTCATCTGCCGTCCATTATCCCAGATTCTCTTTTCGTTCGTATTCTGCCGGTGTTCTTGAAGGAATACACAGACCTCGGGTCCCTGTTCAGGCGCCAGGAAATGTCGGGATCACACTCAGTCGGAGCAGCCTTTGGAAGTGGAGAATCACCAGAAATAATACACAAGACACGTCTTGTATAGTGTATCACTGGGAAGTCTCTGAAGCACGCCTGCCTTCAGGGTGCTATCCCTTCTTTATATAGTGGTTTCAGTAGGTTTAGTGGTTATACAAGTTTTGCATGTTTAAACAAAGAGACAAAACAGGAAAGAAAGAAAAGAAAAGAAAACAGTTTCATGGGCGGCAGTTTCACAACAAACAGTACAAAGGCAATTCCACAGACAAGAAAAACAGGATTTCATACTATAGCTAAAATGTACTTGAATGGACAGGTCAATATTTATCACAAATTCTTTTTTTTAATTTTTGTTCATTGAGGTAATCATTTTTGTTCTGCTCTTCACAGTATATAGCCAGAAAATAGAACAGAAAAGATAACATCAGTATCTGTCTTTAAGTATTATAAAATAATATACTGTAAGTGATACATTTCATTTAAAGGAACAATCAAGCTTCTAATAACTATGTCTCAATAGTTCTGAATACTAATTTGATCTCTGTAAGAAATATGCACAGACCAAGGTACCATCACTCAAAGTATTCTATTGGTATCACACATGACTAAATATAAACATTTATAACAAGGGAAGCATAAGCCCTTCTAGGTCTTTAGCTCCATTCTCACCCTTCCTGCATAAAACTCTACCATATGGATGACGCCTACAGTAGTATTAAAAATTACCGTAATTAAACTGAAATACGCAGATGTGTTTTTAATCAAATATGTTGTCTTTGTCATGGTCTATGATCAACCTCCACTTGTGGCTATGGCTATGAAAAAAGTAAAAAAGAAACAATCTGTTACATCTATTAAAAAATAAATACATTGAGAACCTTTGCAAACATATTCTTTAAATATAAAATTCAGAAATGAGCGATAAAGTATACTTTAGTGTCAGTATCTGAGAAGCGAATGGCAAATCAAGCCAATTATGGTATTCACTCAAGTTTGTCAACTCTGCCTCACTGCACCCATTCCTATATTTTAAATAAGGTCATGGTTGACTTCCACACAGTTATTCTCTCTTTGACATCCTAGAGTGTAAATCTATCACAAAGTAAAATACTATTGCTTCAGCCATGAATATGTTTTTCAAAATTATTAAAATCACCGATCGTGCTTATCATATTCCCTTGGAAATGTCATAAGCAAAATTCATAGCTGGTAGTTCTGTCTACTAACATTCTTAAGAAATGTGTTGAAATTAAAATACTATAGACAAGTAGTAATAGCTTGTAAGATCAATCTTGTTTTACTAGTTCTGTGTACTTGGAGGAACGAGGGCTTCGATGGAATAGGCGTTAGGTTAGTATAACTGTGTTTGTTATTTTTAAATAAAAAAGTAAAGGTGTGTTTTGTTTTATTTCTAATAAAGTACTTAATTCTTGTTGTGTGTTTATTTACCATACCACTATAGGATTAGTAATGGATAGGTGTCTTATAGACTCCCCTCCATTACTAAGCTGTGGGCTTGATGTCACCTGACAATACAAAGGTGACGTAAACTTCACAAATATTAACCCCACTTGCCACCGCTACAGGGCAAGTGGGAAGAGCCGGGCAAAGCACCAAAATTGGCGCATCTAATAGATGTGCCTTTTCTGGGAAGCTGAGGGCTGCTATTTTTAGGCTGGGGGGGGGGGCAAATATCCATGGTTCCTTACCAGCCTGAGAATATCAGCCCCCAACAGTCTGCTTTAGCAAGGCTGGTTGTCAAAAATGAGGGGGCCAACACACTGTTTTTTACATTATTTTTTGAAATAATTAAAAAAAAACAGCGTGGGAACATCTCTATTCTTGATAACAGCTGGCTAATGAATTCTCCCATCCGCCGCTCCTGCTCTCGCTGTTATTAACAGCAGCAAGTGTCGGATGATCGGAGATGTAGTCCCATCAGCTGACACCAGTGACCGGAGGGAAACTTTACAACTCCGATCACAGCTGAGCGCTCACGCTGTCTTTTGACAGGGTGGGAACCACAGCTCTCTGACCGGCGAGGATGATTTCACCGCCGATCAGAAGCAGTGTTTGCCGTGCTGTCATGCACATGCAAAACAGGATAATAATATAAATGTATTTATCACATATAATTAACCAAGCTATAGCTGACAGCTGGGGGCTGGTATTCTTAGGCTGGTAAGGGGCCTATTAAATGAGTCAATTTTGGCGCTTAGCTCAGCTCTTCCCACTTGCTCTGTGATGGTGACAAATGGGGTTCATTGTTATGATCTGGTGGCCTAGGAGCAACATGAGACGTACCCTGGAGAAGGTGGTACCTGTACTGACCGCAGACCCTGAACTTAGCACCGCAACTAGAAGTAGCCATGGGATGTACCTAACACTCCCTAGACACCTCGACACAGCCTAAGGACTAACTTCCCCTAAAGATAGAAACGGGAAAACTATCTTGCCTCAGAGAAAATACCCAAAGGATAGACAGCCCCCCACAAATATTGACTGTGAGAGGAGAGGGAAATGACATACACAGACTGAAATCAGGATTTAGCAAAGGAGGCCTTTCTAGCTAAAAAGAAAGAATAGGACAGAGTACTATGCGGTCAGTATTAAAACACTAGAAAATATCCACAACAGAAAATACAAATCTCCACATCTGACTAAAGACATGGAGGGTATATCTGCATCTCCAGAGATACAGCGTGGCTGCAAAAAATCCTTACACAGACAAAGCTGGAGAAGACAAAACATGAAAATGCACAGAACTATAAGGCCCACAGCATGTGGACAGTAAAAACAAAGCCAGAACTTATCTTTGTTGAAAAGAACCGCAAAACAGGAGAGACCAGTCAGGGATGTGAATCCTCCAAAAACAATGGACAACTGGCACGGACTAAAAGATCAAGCAAGACTAAATAGCCCAGTCCAAATTGCAATAAGTGGAGACACCTGATAAATGCTGCGATCCAAAGACAGCAGCACTACCACTCATAACCACCGGAGGGAGCCCAAGAGCAGAATTCACAACAGTACCCCCCCTTGAGGAGGGGTCACCGAACCCTCACCAGAGCCCCCAGGCCGATCAGGATGAGCCAAATGAAAGGCACGAACCAAATCATCAGCATGAACATCGCAGGCAACAACCCAAGAATTATCCTCCTGGCTATAACCCTTCCATTTGACAAGATACTGAAGCTTCCGCCTTGAAAAACGAGAATCCAAAATCTTCTCCACCACATACTCCAACTCCCCATCAATCAACACCGGGGCCGGAGGATCAACAGAGGGAACAACGGGCACCACATACTTCCGCAACAAAGATCGATAGAAAACATTATGGATGGAAAAAGAGGGTGGAAGGGCCAAACGAAAAGACACTGGATTGATAATCTCAGAAATCCTATAAGGACCAATAAACCGAGGCTTGAACTTAGGAGAAGAAACCTTCATAGGAACATGACGGGAAGACAACCAGACCAAATCCCCAACCCGAAGCCGGGAACCAACACACCGACGACGGTTAGCAAAACACTGAGCCTTCTCCTGAGACAACACCAAATTGTCCACTACATCAGCCCAAATTTGCTGCAGCCTGTCAACCTCAGAATCCACACCAGGACAATCAGAAGGCTCAACCTGCCCTGAAGAAAAACGAGGATGAAAACCAAAATTACAAAAAAAAGGCGAAACCAAGGTAGCAGAACTAGCCCGATTATTAAGGGCAAACTCGGCCAATGGCAAAAAAGCCACCCAATCATCCTGATCAGCAGACACAAAGCATCTCAAATAGGTCTCCAAAGTCTGATTAGTTCGCTCGGTTTGGCCATTTGTCTGAGGATGAAATGCGGAAGAAAAAGACAAATCAATGCCCAGCCTAGCACAAAAGGCCCGCCAAAACCTAGAAACAAACTGGGAACCTCTATCGGACACAATATTCTCCGGAATGCCATGCAAACGAACCACATGCTGAAAAAACAATGAAACCAAATCAGAAGAGGAAGGCAATTTAGGCAAAGGTACCAAAGGAACCATCTTAGAAAACCGATCACAAACCACCCAGATAACCGACATCCTCTGGGAAACCGGAAGATCTGAAATAAAATCCATAGAAATATGCGTCCAAGGCCTCTCAGGGACCGGCAAAGGCAGAAGCAACCCACTAGCACGGGAACAACAAGGCTTGGCCCGCGCACAAGTCCCACAGCACTGCTCAAAAGAACGCACATCCCGCGACAAAGAAGGCCACCAAAAGGACCTACCAACCAAATCTCTGGTACCAAAAATCCCAGGATGGCCAGCCAACACAGAACAATGAACCTCAGAAATCACTTTACTAGTCCATCTATCAGGAACAAACAGTTTCCCCACTGGACAGCGGTCAGGTTTATCAGCCTGAAATTCCAGAAGAACCCGTCGTAAATCAGGGGAGATGGCAGAAAGAATCACCCCTTCCTTCAGAATGCCGACCGGCTCAAGGACCCCAGGAGAATAAGGCAAAAAACTCCTAGAGAGGGCATCAGCCTTAACATTCTTAGAACCAGGAAGATACGAGACCACAAAATCAAAACGAAAGAAAAACGGGGACCATCGAGCCTGTCTAGGGTTCAGTCGTTTGGCAGACTCGAGGCAAATCAGATTTTTATGATCGGTCAGGACCACTGTTGTGAATTCCGCTCTTGGGCTCCCTCCAGTGGTTGTAAGTGGCACTTTTGTGAGTTCTGCTCTTGGGCTCCCTCTTGTGGTTTCAAGTGGTATGGCTGCTCCTTGGAGTTAGCTGTCATCAGCTGCCTCCACTTATCGTCTCTTCTGCTCTGCTATTTAAGCCTGGTTCTTTCCTTCAGCCAGTGCCACTTGTAAATGGTTCCTGGTTGGATTCACATCTCTTTGGATTTCCCGGTTATCCTGACCAGTTCAGCAAAGCTAAGTTTTTTCTGTCCATAGATTGTGGACTTATCCGTTCTGTGCTTTCTTTGTTTGTCCAGCTTATCAGTATGAATTAATTCTGTCTTGCTGGAAGCTCTGGGAAGCAGATTTACCCTCCACACCTTTAGTCAGGTGTGGAGATTTTTGTAAACTCTGCGTGGATTTTTTGTAGTGTTTTATACTGACCGCACAGTATTCCATCCTGTCCTATCTATTTAGCTAGACTGGCCTCCTGTGCTCATCCTGGTTTCATTCTGTGTATGTCTTTTCCTTCTCCACTCACAGTCATTATTTGTGGGGGGATAATCTATCCTTTGGGGATTTTCTCTGAGGCAAGATAGCTTTCCTGCTTCTATCTTTAGGGGTAGTTAGCTCTTAGGCTGTGACGAGATGCCTAGGGAGAGTTAGGAGCATTCCACGGCTACTTCTAGTGTTGTGTTGAGCTTAGGGACTGCGGTCAGTACAGTTACCACTTCCTTCAGAGCTCGTTCCATGTTGCTCCTAGACCACCGCATCATAACAAACCACAATACGGTGCTTAGCCCCCTCAAGCCAATGTCGCCACACCTCAAATGCCCACTTCATAGCCAACAACTCTCGATTGCCGACATCATATTTGCGTTCCGCAGGCGAAAACTTCAGAGAAAAGAAGGCACACGGTTTCATCAAGGAACCATCAGAATTCCTCTGAGACAAAACGGCCCCTGCCCCAATCTCAGACGCGTCAACCTCAACCTGAAATGGAACAGAAACATCTGGCTGACGCAAAACAGGGGCAGAAGTAAATCGGCGTTTAAGCTCCTGAAAGGCAGAAACAGCCGCGGAGGACCAATTCGTCACATCAGCGCCTTTTTTCGTTAAATCGGTCAGAGGTTTAACCACACTGGAGAAGTTGGCAATGAAACGACGATAAAAATTAGCAAAGCCCAAGAATTTCTGAAGGCTCTTCACAGATGTGGGCTGAATCCAATCATGAATGGCCTGAACCTTAACCGGATCCATTTCTATAGATGAGGGAGAAAAAATGAAGCCCAAAAAAGAAACCTTCTGCACTCCAAAGAGGCACTTAGACCCCTTCACAAATAAAGCATTATCACGGAGGATCTGAAATACCATCCTAACCTGTTTCACATGAGACTCCCAATCATTGGAAAAAATCAAAATATCATCCAAATATACAATCATGAATTTATCAAGCTAACTCCAAAAGATATCATGCATGAAGGACTGGAACACAGATGGGGCATTAGAGAGTCCGAATGGCATCACAATGTGTTCAAAATGGCCTTCGGGCGTATTAAATGCAGTTTTCCATTCGTCACCCTGCTTAATACGAACAAGATTATATGCCCCTCGAAGGTCAATCTTAGTAAACCAACTAGCCCCCTTAAACCTAGCAAACAAATCAGTAAGCAAAGGCAAAGGGTATTGAAATTTGACTGTGATCTTATTCAAGAGGCGATAATCAATACAGGGTCTCAAGGAGCCATCCTTCTTGGCAACAAAAAAAAAAAACCTACTCCCAATGGTGAAGAAGATGGCCGAATATGCCCCTTCTCCAAAGACTCCTTAATATAGCTCCGCATGGCGGCATGTTCTGGCACAGACAGGTTGAAAAGTCGTCTCTTAGGGAACTTACAACCTGGAATCAAGTCAATAGCACAATCACAGTCCCTGTGCGGTGGAAGGGAACTGGATTTGGGCTCATCGAATACATCCTGGAAATCTGACAAGAACTCAGGAATTTCAGAAGAGGGGGAAGAGAAAATTGACATCAAAGGAACGTGACCATGAACCCCCTGACAACCCCAACTAGTCACAGACATAGATTTCCAATCTAACACCGGATTATGCACCTGTAACCATGGAAAACCTAGCACAATAGCATCATGCAAATTATGCAACACCAGAAAACGACAATCTTCCTGATGGGCTGGCGCCATGCACATGGTCAGCTGTGTCCAAAACTGAGGTTTATTTTTAGCCAACGGTGTAGCATCAATGCCCCTTAAAGGAATAGGGTTCTGCAAAGGCTGCAAGGGGAAACCACAACGTCTGGCAAATTCTAAGTCCATTAAGTTCAGAGCGGCACCTGAATCCACAAATGCCATGACAGAAAATGACGATAATGAGCAGATCAAGGTTACAGATAACAGAAATTTAGGTTGTACAGTACTGATGGTAACAGAACTAGCGATTCTCTTTGTACGCTTAGGGCAATCAGAAATAATATGAGCAGAATCGCCGCAGTAAAAACACAACCTATTCTGACGCCTGTATATTTGTCGTTCAGCACTAGACAAAATCCTATCACACTGCATAGGCTCAGGGCTCCACTCGGAGGACAACGCCACAGTGTGCACAACTCTGCGCTCGCGCAAGCGCCAATCAATCTGAATGGCCAGAGACATAGACTCACTCAGACCAGTAGGCGTGGGGAACCCCACCATAACATCTTTAACGGATTCAGAAAGACCCTTTCTGAAAATTGCTGCCAAGGCATCCTCATTCCATTTAGTCAGTACAGACCATTTTCTAAATTTCTGGCAATACGATTCTGCCGCTTCTTGACCCTGACACAGGGCCAACAAGGTCTTCTCTGCATGATCCACTGAATTAGGTTTATCATACAATAACCCTAGCGCCTGAAAAAAGGTGTCTACATTAAGCAAAGCAGGATTCCCAGATTCCAGGGAAAATGCCCAATCCTGAGGATCACCACGCAGCAGGGAAATAACAATTTTAACCTGCTGAATGGGGTCACCAGAAGAACGGGGTTCAGAGCAAAAAACAGTTTACAGTTATTTTTAAAGCTCAAAAATTTGGACCTGTCCCCAAAAAAACAAATCAGGAGTTGGAATTCTAGGCTCTAACACCGGAGTCTGAACGATATAATTGGAGATACCCTGTACTCTAGCAGCAAGTTGGTCCACACGAGAAACCAATTCCTGAACCTCCATGCCAGCGCCTAACTCCTGAGCCACCCAGAGGAAAAGAGGGAAGGAAAGACAAAACAGACTACAGAAAAAAAATGAAAAAGAAAAAATAATCTCCAGCATGGATCTTCTAAAAAGTCAATTTATTGAAAACACTTTAAAATGCAAACATTTGCAAAAAAGAGATGGGGGTCCCAGGTGGTCAACGCCGACGCGTTTCGACCATCAGGTCTTAGTCATGGCATGAAAATGGAACCACATATTAACATTTTATACAACACAGAACACTAAAAGAACAAGTGCTTAGATTAAAACTCAGGTGGGCAATCAGAACATTCATTAGATTAACCCCCTATGAACCGCAAAAGAGAAAGACATGTCTATGGAAAAAGAACCACAACGGTGTATCAAAAAATTACATTAGCCGGAGTAATAGAACCAATTCACAGTGTGTACAATATTAAATATCACCTTCTTATGGAGAGAAGAAGAAGAAAAAAAAAAAAACACACGGAAAAAAAAAATATATATATAAATTATTTATCAGACAGGCTGACAAAGGTGGGGGGGGGGGGGGGTTATTTTGAATGCTGGTTTATATCACACGGAAAATCTTCGCATTCTTAGTGATTGTTCTACTTACACCCAAATTCCATATGATCCCACAAAAGAATTTCAGATACATTTAGAGAAAATATTAGTAGTGGCCTATCCACAGGTGCTATTACACAAAAAATATATGATTATTTAAATATCAAACATCCAGTTATCCCTATTTATCATGCGTTCCCTAAGATTCATAAAAATGTTTTTCCTCCTCCGTTTAGAGCCATCATCTCTGGTATAGGGTCACTCTCAGAAAATATGTGGTTCCATTTTCATGCCATGACTAAGACCTGATGGTCGAAACGCGTCGGCGTTGACCACCTGGGACCCCCATCTCTTTTTTGCAAATGTTTGCATTTTAAAGTGTTTTCAATAAATTGACTTTTTAGAAGATCCATGCTGGAGATTATTTTTTCTTTTTCATTGCTGGCTCTGGACTACGCCCTCGACCAAGGCGGCTCCGTGCATGGACATCATTGCACTGTTGAGGGATTGGTGAGCTGACTTATTTTCTTCCCATTTTTTCCTTTTTCCCTATTTTTGTATTTTACAGAAAAAAAATGGCTCAGCACTTTTCTTCCCTTCTTCTGAGATGCGTTTAACTCATTGTTGGCCAGTTGTACTGTTATGATCTGGTGGCCTAGGAGCAGCATGAGACGTACCCTGGAGAAGGTGGTACCTGTACTGACCGCAGACCCTGAACTTAGCACCGCAACTAGAAGTAGCCGTGAAATGTACCTAACACTCCCTAGACACCTCGACACAGCCTAAGGACTAACTTCCCCTAAAGATAGAAACGGGAAAACTATCTTGCCTCAAAGAAAATCCCCAAAGGATAGACAGCCCCCCACAAATATTGACTGTGAGAGGAGAGGGAAATGACATACGCAGACTGAAATCAGGATTTAGCAAAGGAGGCCTTTCTAGCTAAAAAGAAAGAATAGGACAGAGTACTATGCGGTCAGTATTAAAACACTAGAAAATATCCACCACAGAAAATACAAATCTCCACATCTGACTAAAGACATGGAGGGTATATCTGCATCTCCAGAGATACAGCTTGGCTGCAAAAGATCCTTACACAGAAAAAGCTGGGACAAGACAAAACATGAAAATGCACAGAACTATAAGGCCCACAGCATGTGGACAGCAAAAACAAAGCAAGAACTTATCTTTGTTGAAAAGAACAGCAAAACAGGAGAGACCAGTCAGGGATGTGAATCCTCCAAAAACAATGGACGACTGGCACTCACTAAAGGATCAAGCAAGACTAAATAGCCCAGTCCAAATTGCAATAAGTGGACACACCTGATAAATGCTGCGATCCAAAGACAGCAGCACTACCACTCATAACCACCGGAGGGAGCCCAAGAGCAGAATTCACAACAGTTCATATTTGTGGGGTCGATGCCATCTTTGTATTGTCCAGTGAAATCAAGGCCACGGTTTAGTAATGGAGAGGCGTCTATAAGATGCCCCACATTACTAATCCTATAGTTATGTTGTAAATAAACACACAACTGGAATAAAGTCCTCTAATTAAAAGGATGACAGACTCCTTTAATGAATCTAAATTAAACCATACTCACGTCATCACCCATCCCACTGAAGCCATGGTCTCCTGTAATTAAAAAAAAAAAAAACAACCATATCCCTCACTTGTCCGTCATTCTGTCCCATGGTGTAATCCATGTCTGAGGATAAACCATTTTCAACCTGGAAGGTGCCAAGATGCAACCGTCCAGGCTGAGAATCACTGAGGAATAAGCTGCTGTGAGTGCAGCATCAGTGACCAGCGATGACATAATTAAGGTTTCCGCCGGTCACTTAGGCTATGTTCCCAGTCCTGCCCCTGAACTGAGGTGACTTTGGTGAGATCAGCGCTGCACCATGAGACTTTTTCTCACTATGCTAGCGTTTTTTTAATTATTATTTATTTAAATAATGTCACACTCAGACTCTGGCATGTCCGGCGGATAACACAGCATGTAAGTACAAAGGGATGGAAAAAAGGAGAGGAAGGCCCTAAAGAATAGGAGCGGGGAATGGGACACCTTCTGATACCAACCTGTGCCATATGCGGGTCCTTCCCCCATCACGTGTCTAGTCCCTGACTGTCACCTCTACTAACCCTGGCTAGTTCACTGGTTGGCAAGGATGCTAGCCTCGCCACTGCAGATGATATACACAGTGAAAGAGACAAACAAGGGAAAGACAAAAAGGATACTATTCAGCTCAGAATCTGCTGCTAAACTTCACAGCAACAGAGTAAACGGTACCAGGATACCAGAACTCCAACAGTGGCAATACCACAGCCACAGGCAAGTTCCACACACCGACATGGTCTGGATAGAAGAAAACTCTATAATCAACAATCAGCTGATGGGTCATGTGACTATGTAAAGGGAGGTGGGAATGGTTGCCAACCAGCTTCAGCTGACCAGCCTAAAAGAAACTGCCAGCAAGAGAACAACATTAACTCTTGCTGGACGAAAGGAAAAACAACAAAATTTAAATGCCAACAGACCCAGAGCTGCCATGAATCCCTTAAGAATTTGAGATAAATAATTAAAAAACAGCATGGGGACCCCTCTATTCTTGATAACCAGCCTTGCTAATGCTGACAGCTGAGGGTTGCAGCCCGCAGCTGTCAGTTTTGCTTGGTTGCTTGTCAAAAATACAAGGGAACACATCAATCTTTTTTAAATTATTTATTTATAGTTCAATTGATGGGTCAATTGTTGCCATTTTACTTGTGTCTGCCCCAATTTTAACTGTTTTAGCAGCTTTTTGTCCCCCTGAAGGTGTTGTCTATGCCTTTGGTTTTGTCTCCCATTGAAGTCAATAAGGGTTTGGGTATATTTGTCGAACTGTTCGGTGATCATGTTGGGCGAACATCGGGACGTTCACTGAATCGAACCTTGAAAGGTTCGCTCATCTCTAATCAGGAGGACCTCAAAAGCATGACAAAGAGAACCTTGAGCACATGGCCTGACCTCGACATCTTCAAGAGCCTGACCTAGAGAACCTTAAATGTATAATCTGACCAAGAAAACCTCATGATCCACACCAAGATAACTGCAAATGGACAGCTTGACCAAGAGAACCTCAAGATCCTGACCAAGAGAACAACAAATGCACTGCGTAATCAAGAGTATCTCAAGAGATGTTATGTATAAACATGGTTACTATTTACTATATTGAGCTCATTGAGTTTTTTTTTTTAATTTTGGCAAGTTTGGTTCATATGCTATTTTCACCTTCCTATCAGGCCAATTTTTTTCAATACTGACCAGTGTCACTTTATGAGGTAATAACACTGGAACACATCAAAGTATCCCAGTGATTATGATGTTTTTTATTTTTAACTCTTTTGCAGATAACAAGGGTGTCGGTGGAATGGGCGAGGTCATAAGTTTGGTTTAATTAAAATATATTAAAGGAGTCTGTGTCATTCTTTGAATTAAAGGACTTTATTCTGGGTGTCTGTGTTTTCACACAATGTGAATATGGGGTTCTGTAACAACTCTGCTGGCATCATGTCATGGCCTCACATCTCTCACACTATCTTATCCACTGCTCCAGGTCATGATGTGGTTTCTGTTTCATGCCAGCTCCATGTTCTGTGTCTCTGCTCTCTGCATGCTTCATGGCTATGTGTATAGGGGGCCGGCGCCTGAACTCTCTGGTTCTTATAGGAATCAGGTGAATCTGTCTAATCAGTTCCTGACCAATTATCAAGAGGCCTCCTGTATATAGTGCAGCTCCACCCTGTGCTCTGGGCCTGTGCAATGTGTTAGCTCAGTTAGTGTTTAGCTGCTGAGTTTGCCTGGCCTTGCTCTGAGTTACTCCCTCTCTGGAGGCTTTTCTCTGTGCTATTGCCTTGATCTTGTAGTCCGCCCTCCGGGAGGCAGAATATCCTGGTCCCTGTGTCTTTGTCCCTGTGTCTTGTTCCATTGCCTTGTCTGTACTTAGTCTTATCTCGGTCTCCTTGTTTGTGGCTTCCTTCCCTGCTTTGTCTTTCCTTGTGTTTTCAGTCTGCTTTCACTCCGCACTCTTGCGGCTCTGCACTCAGACCTTGCTTTGCACTCTCTGGCTTTGCTCGGTGGCTCCGCTTTGCGGTTCTATCTGGCTCCGCTCTTTGCGGTTCTATCTGGCTCCGCCTCCTGTTTCTACACTTGGCTCCGTCTCTGCTCTTGGCTCCGCCTCCAGCGTCTCCGCTCTTGGCGTTACCTCCAGCGTCTATGCTCTTGGCTCCGCCTCCAGCATCTCCGCTCTTGGCTCCGCCTCCAGCGTCTTCACTCTTGGCTCCGCCTCCAGCGTCTCCGCTCTTGGCTCCGCCTCCAGAGTCTCCGCTCTTGGCTCCGCCTCCAGCGTCTCCGCTCTTGGCTCCGCCTCCAGCGTCTCTGCCCTTGGCTCCGCCTCTTGTGGCTCCGCCCTTGGCTCTGCCTTCTCTTTCTCTTCTCTTAGTTCCACCTTCTACTCGTACTCAGCCTCCTGCGTTTCTGTTCTTGGTTCTAGCTCTTGTGCTTTCACTCTGCATCCGCTCTTACGGTTTTTCTCTACTTGTTACTTAGTCCTCCTGTCTGAACAGGTTCCAACCTGTTTCACATACGTGCCTGCAGACCGGTCCCTACCGGTTCTTCCTATGTTCCAGCCGTACCCGCCTGCCTACCAGAGAGCCAGCCGTGTCCGCCTGCCCGCCAGTGTCTCTGTTGTACCCGTCTGCCTGTCTGTGTCCCAGCCGTGCCCGCCTGTCAGCCAGAGTGCCAGCCGTGCCCGCTCCGTTCCTTAGTGGGATCAGCAGCCACAGCCAGACATCACCCTGGAGTGGCACCTGGTAGCTTCCTATTGCACAAGTCTGACCTCACCATCAGAGGCTCCAGCGAACACCTAGGAAGCTACTTAGTTACGCCCCTTCCAGGGAAGTTTGGTCTGTGGTCCAGTGGGGCCACACCCCCGTATGCCCGCGCCAACCAGTCTGGGCGCGTGGGTGACAGGTTCGTAACTGGAACTAACCATCGTTGATTGTGGATACTTCACACTAGACCTTGGAAATCAAGGTCCCAGAGTCTGGAGGAAGAGTGGAGAGAGAGAGACATTCCAAGCTGCCTGAGGTTTAGTGTGAAGTTTCCACAATCACTGATGGTTTGGGAGCCATGTCATCTGATGGTGTAGATACACTGTGTTTAATCAAGACCAAAGTCAGCGCAGCCATCTACCAGGAAATTTTAGAGCACTTCCTGCTTCCCTCTGCTGACAAGCTTTTTGGAGATGGAAATTCCATTCTCCAGCAGGACTTGGCACCTGTTCACACTGACAAAAGTACCAATACCTGGTTTAAAAACAACAGTATCACTGTGCTTGATTGGCCAGCAAACTCGAGTGACCCAAACTCACCTGACCTCGTGACCTTGTCACGAGGAAGATGAGAGACACCAGATGCAACAATGGAGACGAACCGAAGGCTGCTATCAAAGCAACCTGGACTTCCATAACACCTAAGCAGTGCCAAAGGCTAATCGCATCCATGCCACGCCGGACTGATGCAGTAATTGATGCCAAAGGAGCCCCGGCTGTTGTGAATTCTGTGGCCAAGCTCCCTCCTGTGGTCGTGAGTGGTACTGCGGCTGGTTCTGTCTATAAGCTTCCTTTGGTGGATGAGAGTGGTACTGCGGCTTCTGAGTTTCCTTCCTCAGGTGATGAGGTTAAGTCGTTAGGTGCTGCTCTATTTAACTCCACCTGGTGCTTTGATCCTGGCCTCCAGTCAATGTTCTAGTATTGGTCTTGCTTCCTCCTGGATCGTTCCTGTGGCCTCTCTATCCTGCATAAGCTAAGTTCTGCTTGTGTTATTTTTGTTTGCTATATTTTCTGTCCAGCTTGCTATATTGGTTTTTCTTGCTTGCTGGAAGCTCTGAGATGCAGAGGGAGCACCTCCGTACCGTTAGTCGGTGCGGAGGGTTTTTTTGCCCCTCTGCGTGGTTGTTTGTACGTTTTTGTGTTGACCGCAAAGCTATTTTTCCTATCCTCGGTCTATTCAGTAAGTCGGGCCTCACTTTGCTAAATCTATTTCATCTCTATGTTTGTATTTCATCTTTACTCACAGTCATTATATGTGGGGGGCTGCCTTTTCCTTTGGGGAATTTCTCTGAGGCAAGGTAGGCTTATTTTTCTATCTTCAGGGCTAGTTAGTTTCTCAGGCTGTGCCGAGTTGCATAGGGAGCGTTAGGCGCAATCCACGGCTACCTCTAGTGTGGTGTGTTAGGATTAGGGATTGCGGTCAGCAGAGTTTCCACGTCTCAGAGCTCGTCCTATGTTTTTGGTAAATGTCAGGTCACCTTGTGTGCTCTGAACTTCAAGGTCCCTTGTGGTTCTGAATTACCTGTTCATAACAGTACTGGAGGCCCAAAGTACTAATGCTTCTCAATAGAGGGAAAAGAGAAGTTCTGAGACCATTTTTTTTTCTTTGCACTGTGTTCTGTCTTTCTTTTCCCCTTTACATCAGGATGTTTCAGAACACAGGTGTGGACATGGACATTCAGGGTCTGTCCTCTTTGATGGATAATCTCACTATAAGAGTACAGAACATTCAAGATTTAGTGGTTCAGAATCCTATGTTAGAACCTAAAATTCCTATTCCTGAGTTATTTTCTGGAGATAGAGCTAAGTTTTTGAATTTTAAAAATAATTGTAAACTGTTTCTGGCTTTGAAACCCCGCTCCTCTGGTGACCCAGTTCAACAAGTTAAAATCATTATTTCTTTATTACGTGGCAACCCTCAAGACTGGGCATTTTCCCTTGCGCCAGAAGATCCTGCATTATGTAATATTGATGCGTTTTTTCTGGCGCTCGGATTGCTGTACGACGAACCTAATTCAGTGGATCAGGCAGAGAAAAATTTGCTGGCTCTGTGTCAGGGTCAGGATGAGATAGAGATTTATTGTCAGAAGTTTAGAAAGTGGTCCGTGCTCACTCAATGGAATGAATGTGCGCTGGCAGCTATTTTCAGAAAGGGTCTCTCTGAAGCCCTTAAGGATGTCATGGTGGGATTTCATATGCCTGCTGGTCTGAATGAGTCTATGTCTTTGGCCATTCAGATCGGTCGACGCTTGCGCGAGCGTAAATCTGTGCACCATTTGGCGGTATTATCTGAGCATAAACCTAAGCCTATGCAGTGCGATAGGACTTAGACCAGAGCTGAAAGGCAAGAACACAGACGTCAGAATGGGCTGTGTTTCTACTGTGGTGATTCCACTCATGCTATCTCTGATTGTCCTAAGTGCACTAAGCGGTTCGCTAGGTCTGCCACCATTGGTACGGTACAGTCGAAATTTCTTTTGTCCGTTACTTTGATCTGCTCTTTGTCTTCCTATTCTGTCATGGCATTTGTGGATCCAGGCGCTGCCCTGAATTTGATGGACTTGGAGTTTGCTAGGCGCTGTGGGTTTGTCTTGGAGCCCTTGCAGTGTCCTATTCCATTGAGAGGAATTGATGCTACGCCTTTGGCCAAGAATAAGCCTCAGTATTGGACCCAGCTGACCATGTGCATGGCTCCTGCGCACCAGGAGGATATTCGCTTTCTGGTGTTGCATAATCTGCATGATGTGGTCGTGTTGGGGTTACCATGGCTACAAGTCCATAACCCAGTATTAGATTGGAAATCAATGTCTGTGTCCAGCTGGGGTTGTCAGGGGGTACATGGTGATGTCCCATTTCTGTCTATCTCATCATCCACCCCTTCTGAGGTCCCAGAGTTCTTGTCTGATTACCGGGATGTATTCGATGAGCCCAAATCCAATGCCCTACCTCCGCATAGGGATTGTGATTGTGCAATCGATTTGATTCCTGGTAGTAAGTTTCCTAAGGGTCGACTGTTTAATTTATCTGTACCTGAGCACGCCGCTATGCGGAGTTACGTGAAGGAGTCTTTGGAGAAGGGTCATATTCGCCCGTCATCGTCGCCATTGGGAGCGGGTTTCTTTTTTGTGGCCAAGAAGGATGGTTCGGTGAGACCTTGTATTGATTACCGCCTTCTAAATAAAATTACGGTCAAATTTCAGTACCCCTTGCCGCTGCTGTCTGATTTGTTTGCTCGGATTAAGGGGGCTAGTTGGTTCACCAAGATAGATCTTCGTGGTGCGTATAATCTTGTGCGTATCAAACGGGGCGATGAATGGAAAACAGCATTTAATACGTCCGAAGGCCATTTTGAGTACCTGGTTATGCCATTCGGACTTTCTAATGCTCCATCAGTGTTTCAGTCCTTTATGCATGACATCTTCCGAGAGTACCTGGATAAATTCCTGATTGTATACTTGGATGATATTTTGGTCTTCTCGGATGATTGGGAGTCTCATGTGAAGCAGGTCAGAATGGTGTTCCAGGTCCTGCGTGCTAATTCTTTGTTTGTGAAAAGGTCAAAGTGTCTCTTTGGTGTTCAGAAGATTTCATTTTTGGGGTTCATTTTTTCTCCTTCTACTATCGAGATGGACCCTGTTAAAGTTCAGGCCATTTATGATTGGACTCAGCCAACATCTCTGAAGAGTCTGCAGAAGTTCCTGGGCTTTGCTAATTTTTATCGTCGCTTCATCGCTAATTTTTCTAGCATTGCTAAACCGTTGACTGATTTAACCAAGAAGGGTGCTGATGTGGTCAATTGGTCTTCTGCTGCTGTGGAAGCTTTTCAGGAGTTGAAGCATCATTTTTCTTCTGCCCCTGTGTTGTGCCAACCAGATGTTTCGCTTCCGTTCCAGGTCGAGGTTGATGCTTCCGAAATTGGAGCAGGGGCTGTTTTGTCGCAGAGAAGTTCTGATTGCTCGGTGATGAAACCATGCGCCTTCTTTTCCAGGAATTTTTCGCCTGCTGAGCGAAATTATGATGTTGGCAATCGAGAGTTGCTAGCCATGAAGTGGGCATTCGAGGAGTGGCGTCATTGGCTTGAAGGAGCTAAGCATCGTGTGGTGGTCTTGACTGATCACAAAAACTTGACTTATTTCGAGTCTGCCAAACAGTTGAATCCTAGACAGGCTCATTGGTCGCTGTTTTTCTCCCGTTTTGACTTTGTGGTTTCGTACCTTCCGGGCTCTAAAAATGTGAAGGCGGATGCCCTGTCTAGGAGTTTTGTGCCCGATTCTCCGGGTTTGTCTGAGCCGGCGGGTATTCTCAAAGAGGGGGTAATTTTGTCTGCCATCTCCCCTGATTTGCGGCGGGTGCTGCAAAAATTTCAGGCTAATAGACCTGACCGTTGCCCAGCGGAGAAACTGTTTGTCCATGATAGGTGGACGAATAAAGTTATCTCTGAGGTTCATTGTTCGGTGTTCATCCTGGAATCTTTGGTACCAGAGATTTGGTGGCTAGATCCTTTTCGTGGCCGTCTGTCGTGGGATGTGCGTTCTTTTGTGCAGTCCTGTGGGATTTATGCTCGGGCTAAGCCCTGCTGTTCTCGTGCCAGTGGGTTGCTTTTGCCCTTGCCGGTCCCGAAAAGGCCTTGGACGCATATCTCTATGGATTTTATTTCGGATCTCCCCGTCTCTCAAAGAATGTCGGTCATTTGGTTGGTTTGTGATCGCTTCTCTAAGATGGTCCATTTGGTGCCCTTGTCTAAATTTCCTTCCTCCTCTGATTTGGTGCCATTGTTTTTTCAGCATGTGGTTCGTTTGCATGGCATTCCAGAGAACATCATTTCTGACAGAGGTTCCCAGTTTGTTTCGAGGTTTTGGCGAGCCTTTTGTGCTAGGATGGGCATTGATTTGTCTTTTTCCTCGGCTTTCCATCCTCAGACAAATGGCCAGACTGAACGAACCAATCAGACCTTGGAAACATATCTGAGATGTTTTGTTTCTGCTGATCAGGATGATTGGGTGTCCTTTTTGCCTTTGGCTGAGTTCGCCCTTAGTAATCGGGCCAGCTCGGCTACTTTGGTTTCGCAGTTTTTCTGCAATTCTGGGTTCCACCCTCGTTTCTCTTCAGGGCAGGTTGAGTCTTCGGACTGTCCTGGTGTGGATACTGTGGTGGATAGGTTGCAGCAGATTTGGACTCATGTAGTGGACAATCTGACTTTGTCCCAGGAGAAGGCTCAACGTTTCGCTAACCGCAGGAGCTGTGTGGGTCCCCGACTTCGTATTGGGGATTTGGTTTGGTTGTCATCTCGTTATATTCCTATGAAGGTTTCCTCTCCTAAATTTAAGCCTCGTTTCATTGGTCCATATAGGATTTCTGAGGTTCTTAATCCTGTGTCTTTTCGTTTGACTCTTCCGGCTTCTTTTTCCATCCATAACGTGTTCCATAGGTCATTGTTGCGGAGATACGTGGCACCTGTGGTTCCATCTATTGATCCTCCTGCTCCGGTTTTGGTTGAAGGGGAATTGGAGTATATTGTGGAGAAGATTTTGGATTCTCGTATTTCGAGACGGAAACTCCAGTATCTGGTTAAGTGGAAAGGTTATGGTCAGGAAGATAATTCCTGGGTCTTTGCCTCCGATGTCCATGCTGCCGATCAGGTTCGTGCCTTTCATGTGGCTCATCCTGGTCGGCCTGGGGGCTCTGGTGAGGGTTCGGTGACCCCTCCTCAAGGAAGGGGTACTGTTGTGAATTCTGTGGCCAAGCTCCCTCCTGTGGTCGTGAGTGGTACTGCGGCTGGTTCTGTCTATAAGCTTCCTTTGGTGGATGAGAGTGGTACTGCGGCTTCTGAGTTTCCTTCCTCAGGTGATGAGGTTAAGTCGTTAGGTGCTGCTCTATTTAACTCCACCTGGTGCTTTGATCCTGGCCTCCAGTCAATGTTCTAGTATTGGTCTTGCTTCTTCCTGGATCGTTCCTGTGGCCTCTCTATCCTGCATAAGCTAAGTTCTGCTTGTGTTATTTTTGTTTGCTATATTTTCTGTCCAGCTTGCTATATTGGTTTTTCTTGCTTGCTGGAAGCTCTGAGATGCAGAGGGAGCACCTCCGTACCGTTAGTCGGTGCGGAGGGTCTTTTTGCCCCTCTGCGTGGTTGTTTGTAGGTTTTTGTGTTGACCGCAAAGCTATCTTTCCTATCCTCGGTCTATTCAGTAAGTCGGGCCTCACTTTGCTAAATCTATTTCATCTCTGCGTTTGTATTTTCATCTCAACTCACAGTCATTATATGTGGGGGGCTGCCTTTTCCTTTGGGGAATTTCTCTGAGGCAAGGTAGGCTTATTTTTCTATCTTCAGGGCTAGTTAGTTTCTCAGGCTGTGCCGAGTTGCATAGGGAGCGTTAGGCGCAATCCACGGCTACCTCTAGTGTGGTGTGTTAGGATTAGGGATTGCGGTCAGCAGAGTTTCCACGTCTCAGAGCTTGTCCTATGTTTTTGGTAAATGTCAGGTCACCTTGTGTGCTCTGAACTTCAAGGTTCATTGTGGTTCTGAATTACCTGTTCATAACACCCGGCCATATTTTGAGGGCATTTACCGAATATACATTTCAGTATGCCAACATTTTGAATTTTAAAATCATTTTTTCAAGCTGGTGTTATAAAGTATTCTAAGTGGCTGAGATAAAGACTTTTGGGTTTTCATTGGCTGTAAGCCATAATCCCTTCACTGGCTCCCCATTGCCCAGAGACTCCACTACAAAACCCTAACCATGACGTACAAAGCCATCCACAACCTGTCTCCTCCATACATCTGTGACCTCGTCTCCCGGTACTTAACTACCCGCAACCTCCGATCCTCACAAGATCTCCTACTCTACTCCCCTCTTATCTCCTCTTCCCACAATCGTATACAAGATTTCTCTCGCGTATCACCCCTACTCTGGAACCCTCTACCACAACACATCAGACTCTCGCCTACCATCGAAACCTTTTTAGGTTTTTAGGGTTTTGGGTTGACCGCAAAGTTACCTTTCCTATCCTCGCTCTGTTCAGAAAGTCGGGCCTCACTTTGCTAAATCTATTTCATCTCTACGTTTGTCTTTTCATCTTACTCACAGTCATTATATGTGGGGGGCTGCCTTTTCCTTTGGGGAATTTCTCTGAGGCAAGGTAGGCTTATTTTTCTATCTTCAGGATTAGCTAGTTTCTCAGGCTGTGACGAGGCGCCTAGGTTCTGGTCAGGAGCGCTCCACGGCTACCTTTAGTGTGGTTTGATAGGCTTAGGGATTGCGGTCTGCAGAGTTCCCACGTCTCAGAGCTCGTTCTATTATTTTGGGTTATTGTCAGTTCACTGTATGTGCTCTGACCTCCATGTCCATTGTGATTCTGAATTGCCTTCATAACAGTACAGGAAGCCAAAAGTGCTAATGATTCTCAATAGAGGGAAAAAAGAAGTTCTGAGACCATTTTTTTTTCTTTGCACTGTGTTTTGTCTTTTTTTTCCCCTAGACATTTGGGTGGTTCAGGACACAGGTGTAGCAATGGACATTAAAGGTCTGTCTTCATGTGTGGATCAGCTCACGGCAAGAGTTCAAAATATTCAAGATTTTGTGGTCCAGAATTCTTTGCTTGAACCGAGAATTCCTATTCCAGATTTGTTTTTTGGAGATAGAACTAAATTTCTGAGTTTCAAAAATAATTGTAAACTATTTCTGGGTTTGAAACCTCGCTCTTCTGGTGACCCAATTCAACAGGTTAGGATCGTCATTTCTTTTTTGCGCGGCGACCCTCAGGACTGGGCGTTTTCTCTTGCGTCAGGAGATCCTGCATTGAGTAATATCGATGCGTTTTTCCTGGCGCTTGGGTTGCTGTACGATGAGCCTAATTCAGTGGATCAGGCAGGAAAAAATTTGCTGGCTCTTTGTCAGGCTCAGGATGAGATAGAGGTATATTGTCAGAAATTTAGAAAGTGGTCAGTGCTCACTCAATGGAATGAATCTGCGCTGGCAGCAATATTCAGAAAGGGTCTCTCTGAACCCCTTAAGGATGTCATGGTGGGATTTCCTATGCCTGCTGGTTTGAATGAGTCTATGTCTTTGGCCATTCAGATCGGTCGACGCTTGCGTGAGCGTAAACCTGTGCACCATTTGGCAGTATTACCTGAGCTTAAACCTGAGCCTATGCAGTGAGATAGGACCTTGACCAGAGTTGAACGGCAAGAACATAGACGTCTGAATGGTCTTTTTTTCTACTGTGGTGATTCCACTCATGCTATCTCTGATTGTCCTAAGCGCACTAAGCGGTTCGCTAGGTCTGCCACCATTGGTACTGTACAGTCAAAATTTCTTCTGTCCGTTACCTTGATCTGCTTTTGTCATCATATTCTGTCATGGCATTTGTGGATTCAGGCGCTGCCCTGAATTTGATGGACTTGGAATATGCTAAGCGTTGTGGGTTTTTCTTGGAGCCCTTGCAGTGTCCTATTCCATTGAGAGGAATTGATGCTACGCCTTTGGCCAAGAATAAGCCTCAATACTGGACCCAGCTGACCATGTGCATGGCTCCTGCACATCAGGAGGTTATTCGCTTTCTGGTGTTGCATAATCTGCATGATGTGGTCGTGTTGGGGTTGCCATGGCTACAAGCCCATAATCCAGTATTAGATTGGAAATCCATGTCGGTGTCCAGCTGGGGTTGTCAGGGGGTACATGGTGATGTTCCATTTCTGTCAATTTCGTCATCCACTCCTTCTGAGGTCCCAGAGTTCTTGTCTGATTACCGGGATGTATTTGATGAGCCCAAGTCCAATACCCTACCTCCGCATAGGGATTGTGATTGTGCTATCAATTTGATTCCTGGTAGTAAATTCCCAAAAGGTCGATTGTTTAATTTGTCCGTGCCTGAGCACACCGCTATGCGCAGTTATGTGAAGGAATCCCTGGAGAAGGGGCATATTCGCCCGTCATCGTCGCCATTAGGAGCAGGGTTCTTTTTTGTAGCCAAGAAGGATGGTTCGCTGAGACCTTGTATAGATTACCGCCTTCTTAATAAGATCACGGTTAAATTTCAGTACCCCTTGCCATTGTTATCTGATCTGTTTGCTCGCTTTAAGGGGGCTAGTTGGTTCACAAAGATAGATCTTCGTGGTGCGTATAATCTGGTGCGAATTAAGCAAGGTGATGAATGGAAAACTGCATTTAATACGCCCGAGGGTCATTTTGAGTACCTGGTTATGCCATTCGGACTTTCTAATGCTCCATCAGTGTTTCAGTCCTTTATGCATGACATCTTCCGAGAGTACCTGGATGAATTCCTGATTGTGTACTTGGATGACATTTTGATCTTCTCGGATGATCGGGAGTCTCATGTGAAGCAGGTCAGAACGGTTTTTCAGGTCCTGCGTGCTAATTCTTTGTTTGTGAAGGGATCAAAGTGTCTCTTTGGTGTGCAGAAGGTTTCATTTTTGGGGTTCATCTTTTCCCCTTCTACTATCGAGATGGATCCTGTTAAGGTCCAAGCCATCCATGATTGGACTCAGCCGACATCTCTGAAAAGTCTGCAAAAGTTCCTGGGCTTTGCTAATTTTTATCGTCGCTTCATCTGCAATTTTTCTAGTATTGCTAAACCATTGACCGATTTGACCAAGAAGGGTGCTGATGTGGTCAATTGGTCTTCTGCTGCTGTGGAAGCTTTTCAAGAGTTGAAGCGTCGTTTTTCTTCTGCCCCTGTGTTGTGTCAACCAGATGTTTCTCTTCCGTTCCAGGTCGAGGTTGATGCTTCTGAGATTGGAGCAGGGGCTGTTTTGTCGCAGAGAGGTTCTGATTGCTCAGTGATGAAACCATGCGCTTTCTTTTCCAGGAAGTTTTCGCCTGCTGAGCGTAATTATGATGTGGGCAACCGAGAGTTGCTGGCCATGAAGTGGGCATTCGAGGAGTGGCGTCATTGGCTTGAAGGAGCTAAGCATCGCGTGGTGGTATTGACTGATCATAAGAACTTGACTTATCTCGAGTCTGCCAAGCGCTTGAATCCTAGACAAGCTCGTTGGTCGTTGTTTTTTGCCCGTTTTGACTTTGTGATTTCGTACCTTCCAGGCTCTAAAAATGTGAAGGCGGATGCTCTGTCTAGGAGTTTTGTACCCGACTCTCCGGGTTTATCTGAGCCGGCGGGTATCCTCAAGGAAGGAGTAATTGTGTCTGCCATCTCCCCTGATTTGCGGCGGGTGCTGCAAAAATTTCAGGCTAATAAACCTGATCGTTGCCTAGCGGAGAAACTGTTTGTCCCTGACAGGTGGACGAATAGAGTTATCTCTGAACTTCATTGTTCGGTGTTGGCTGGTCATCCTGGAATCTTTGGTACCAGAGAGTTAGTGGCTAGATCCTTTTGGTGGCCCTCTCTGTCGCGGGATGTGCATGCTTTTGTGCAGTCCTGTGGGATTTGTGCTCGGGCTAAGCCCTGCTGTTCTCGTGCCAGTGGGTTGCTTTTGCCCTTGCCGGTACCGAAGAGGCCTTGGACACATATCTCTATGGATTTTATTTCTGACCTTCCAGTTTCTCAAAAGATGTCAGTCATTTGGGTGGTCTGTGATCGCTTTTCTAAGATGGTCCATCTGGTACCCTTGTCTAAATTGCCTTCCTCCTCTGATTTGGTGCCTTTGCTCTTCCAGCATGTGGTTTGTTTGCATGGCATTCCAGAGAATTTTGTTTCTGACAGAGGTTCCCAGTTTGTTTCGAGGTTTTGGCGAGCCTTTTGTGGTAGGATGGGCATTGACTTGTCTTTTTCCTCGGCTTTCCATCCTCAGACTAATGGCCAGACCGAGCGAACCAATCAGACCTTGGAAACATATCTAAGGTGCTTTGTTTCTGCTGATCAGGATGACTGGGTGTCCTTTTTGCCTTTGGCTGAGTTCGCCCTTAATAATCGGGCCAGCTCGGCTACCTTGGTTTCACCGTTTTTCTGCAATTCTGGGTTCCATCCTCGTTTCTCTTCTGGACAGGTTGAGTCTTCGGACTGTCCTGGTGTGGATACTGTGGTGGACAGGTTGCAGCAGATTTGGACTCAGGTAGTGGACAATTTGACCTTGTCCCAGGAGAAGGCTCAACTTTTCGCTAATCGCAGACGCCGTGTGGGTCCCCGACTTCATGTTGGGGAACTGGTTTGGTTATCTTCTCGTCATATTCCTATGAAGGTTTCCTCTCCTAAGTTTAAACCTCGTTTTATTGGTCCGTATAGGATTTCTGAGGTTCTTAATCCTGTGTCTTTTCGTTTGACCCTTCCAGATTCTTTTTCCATACATAACGTATTCCATAGGTCATTGTTGCGGAGATACGTGGCACCTATGGTTCCATCTGTTGAGCCTCCTGCCCCGGTTTTGGTGGAGCTGGAATTGGAGTATATTGTGGAGAAGATTTTGGATTCTCGTGTTTCAAGACGGAAACTCCAGTATCTGGTTAAATGGAAAGGTTATGCTCAGGAGGATAATTCCTGGGTTTTTGCCTCTGATGTCCATGCTCCCGATCTTGTTCGTGCCTTTCATGTGGCTCATCCTGGTCGGCCTGGGGGCTCTGGTGAGGGTTCGGTGACCCCTCCTCAAGGGGGGGTACTGTTGTGAATTCTGTGGCAGAGTTCACTCCTGTGGTCACAAGTGGTACTTCGGCTGATTCTCTCTGGGATCTTCCGTTTGTGGAGGAAAGTGGTACTGCAGTGTTGTGAGTTCTGTTTTTGGGCTCCCTCTGGTGGTTACTGATGGTACTGGGTGATTTGTGTTCTGCTGTCTCTGGTGTCCACCTGTTCTACTAGGATTTGGGAGTTTCCTATTTAACCGGGCTTTCTTGTCATTTCCCCGCCGGCTATCAAGGTTATCAGAGTGTTTTGTTACCTCAGCTTCTGGCTTCAGTAATCTTCAGGACAAGCTAAGTTTTGATTTTCTTGTTCCACGTTTTGCTTTATTTTTGTCTTGTCCAGCTTGCATATAATTGTCTCTTTGCTGCTGGTTGCTTTAGTGGGCTGTAATTGCTCCTCATGTTCCATGAGTTGGAACATGAGTTCAAGTAATTACAGAATGGTTTTTTGAAGGGTTTTTTGCTGACCGCGCAGTTTACTTTTGTATCCTCTGCTATCTAGTTTTAGCCTCATTTTGCTAAATCTGTTTTCATACTGTGTATGTGCCTTCCTCTCATTTCACCGTCATTATATGTGGGGGGCTGCTATTTCTGTGGGGTATTTCTCTGGAGGCAAGAGAGGTCTGTGTTTCTTCTAATAGGGGAAGTTAGATCTTCGGCTGGTGCGAGACGTCTAGGATCAACGTAGGCACGTTCCCCGGCTATTGTTATTTGTGTGTTCAGGTTTAGGGTCGCGGTCAGCTCAGGTTCCATCACCCTAGAGCTCGTTGGTGCTTGTCCTTTTGTGATTCCCTGCCATTGGAATCATGACAGTATAGCCGGCCAAAATGTTTGGGCTGAAGTAGGAGGAAAAGTAGTCTGAGGAAGTTTTTTTTTTTTTTTTTTTTCTCTCCTCTGAGGTTGCTGCCTAGCCTTAATTGCAGCCAGGCTGATTTTTTTTTTTTTCCTCCTCTTAATCCTTGAATGGCTCTGACCTTAGCTGTTTATCATGGACGTCCAGAGTTTAGCTTCCAGCTTGAATAATCTTGCTGCTAAGGTTCAAAATATACAAGATTTTGTTGTACATGCTCCTATGTCTGAACCTAGAATTCCTATTCCAGAGTTCTTTGCTGGAGATAGATCTAGTTTTCTGAATTTTAGGAACAATTGCAAGCTGTTCCTTTCTTTGAAATCTCGCTCTTCTGGAGACCCTGCTCAGCAGGTTAAGATTATAATATCTTTCCTGCGTGGTGACCCTCAAAATTGGGAATTTGCATTGGCACCAGGGGATCCTGCGTTGCTTAATGTGGGTGCGTTTTTTCTGGCATTGGGTTTGCTCTATGAGGAACCTAACCAGGAGATTCAGGCTGAAAAAGCTTTATTAGCTCTCTCTCAGGGGCAAGATGAAGCAGAAATATATTGTCAAAAATCTCGGAAATGGTCAGTGCTTACTCAGTGGAATGAGTGCCCCCTGGCTGCAAAGTTCAGAGATGGCCTTTCTGAGGCCATTAAAGATGTTATGGTGGGGTTCCCTGCGCCTACGGGTCTGAATGAGTCTATGACTATTCAGATTGATCGGCGTTTACGGGAGCGCAAACCTGTGCACCATTTGGCGGTGTCTTCTGAACAGGCACTTGAGACAATGCAATGTGATAGAGTTCAGTCTAGAAGTGAACGGCAAAACTATAGGCGGAAAAATGGGTTGTGCTTTTATTGTGGTGATTCAGCTCATGTTATATCAGCATGCTCTAAACGCACAAAAAAGGTTGATAAGTCTGTTGCTATTAGTACGTTACAGTCTAAGTTCATTCTGTCTGTGACTCTGATTTGCTCAATATCATCCATTTCCGTCGATGCCTATGTAGATTCAGGCGCTGCCCTGAGTCTTATGGATTGGTCATTTGCCAAGCGATGTGGGTTTAGTCTTGAGCCTCTGGAAGTCCCTATTCCTTTGAAGGGAATTGACTCTACACCTTTAGCTATGAATAAACCTCAGTACTGGACACAAGTGACCATGCGTATGACTCCTGTTCATCAGGAGGTGATTCGCTTCCTGGTATTGTATAATTTACATGATGTTCTAGTACTTGGTCTGCCATGGTTACAAACTCATAATCCAGTCCTTGACTGGAAAACAATGTCTGTGTTAAGCTGGGGATGTCAGGGGGTTCATGATGATGCACCTCCGATTTCTATCGCTTCATCTACTCCTTCTGAGGATCCTGTATTTTTGTCTGATTATCGGGATGTTTTTGAGGAGCCTAAGCTCAGTTTGCTTCCTCTTCACAGGGATTGCGATTGTGCTATAGATTTAATTCCTGGTAGTAAATTTCCTAAAGGTCGTTTGTTCAATCTGTCAGTGCCAGAGCATACTGCTATGCGGGATTATGTTAAGGAGTCCTTGGAAAAGGGACATATCCGTCCATCTTCGTCCCCTTTGGGAGCAGGTTTTTTTTTCGTGGCTAAAAAAGATGGGTCCTTGAGGCCTTGTATAGATTATCGTCTTTTGAATAAGATTACCGTAAAATATCAGTATCCTTTGCCTTTGTTGACTGATTTGTTTGCTCGCATTAAGGGGGCTAAATGGTTCACTAAGATTGATCTTCGGGGTGCGTATAATCTTATACGAATAAAGCAAGGTGATGAGTGGAAAACCGCATTTAATACGCCTGAGGGCCATTTTGAGTATTTGGTAATGCCTTTCGGACTTTCTAATGCTCCTTCAGTCTTCCAGTCCTTTATGCACGATATTTTCCGTGAATATCTGGATAAATTTATGATTGTGTATTTGGATGATATTTTGGTTTTTTCTGATGACTGGGAGTCTCATGTTCAGCAGGTCAGGAAGGTGTTTCAGGTCCTGCGGGCTAATTCCTTGTTTGTAAAGGGCTCAAAGTGTCTCTTTGGAGTCCAGAAGATTTCTTTCTTGGGGTATATTTTTTCCCCTTCTACTATTGAGATGGATCCCGTCAAGGTTCGGGCTATTTGTGACTGGACGCAGCCTGCATCTCTTAAGAGTCTGCAGAAGTTCTTAGGCTTTGCTAATTTCTATCGTCGTTTTATAACTAATTTTTCTAGTGTTGTTAAGCCTTTGACGGATTTGACTAAGAAGGGTGCTGATGTTGCTGATTGGTCTCCTGCGGATGTGGAGGCCTTTCGGGAACTTAAGCGCCGGTTTTCTTCTGCTCCTGTGTTGCGTCAGCCTGATGTTTCGCTTCCTTTCCAAGTTGAGGTTGATGCTTCCGAGATTGGAGCGGGGGCGGTTTTGTCACAGAGAAGCTCCGATTGCTCGGTGATGAAGCCATGTGCGTTCTTTTCTAGAAAATTTTCGCCCGCTGAGCGGAATTATGATGTGGGTAATCGGGAACTTTTGGCCATGAAGTGGGCATTTGAGGAGTGGCGTCATTGGCTGGAGGGTGCTAGACATCGTGTGGTGGTCTTGACTGATCACAAAAATCTGATTTACCTTGAGTCTGCCAGGCGTCTGAATCCTAGACAGGCTCGTTGGTCACTGTTTTTCTCTCGTTTCAATTTTGTGGTTTCATACCTGCCAGGTTCAAAGAATGTGAAGGCGGATGCTCTTTCTAGGAGTTTTGTGCCTGACTCCCCTGGAAATTCTGAGCCCACTGGTATCCTTAGGGATGGGGTGATTTTGTCGGCCGTCTTCCCAGACTTGCGACGTGATTTGCAGGAGTTTCAGGCGGGTAAACCTGATCGTTGTCCGCCTGAGAGACTGTTTGTTCCGGATAGTTGGACCAGTAGAGTCATCTCCGAGGTCCATTCTTCTGCGTTGGCAGGTCATCCTGGAATATTTGGTACTAGAGACTTGGTGGCCAGGTCTTTTTGGTGGCCTTCCTTGTCGAGGGATGTGCGTTCTTTTGTGAAGTCTTGTGAGGTTTGTGCTCGGGCTAAGCCTTGCTGTTCTCGAGCCAGTGGATTGTTGTCACCTTTGCCTATCCCAAAGAGGCCTTGGACGCACATTTCCATGGACTTTATTTCGGATCTCCCTGTCTCTCAGGGAATGTCTGTCATCTGGGTTGTGTGTGACCGCTTTTCTAAAATGGTTCATCTTGTACCCTTGCCTAAGTTGCCTTCCTCCTCTGAGTTGGTCCCTCTGTTTTTTCAGAATGTGGTTCGTTTGCATGGGATTCCTGAGAACATCGTTTCTGACAGGGGATCCCAGTTTGTGTCTAGATTTTGGCGGACGTTCTGTGCTAAGATGGGCATTGATTTGTGGCCAGACGGAGCGAACTAATCAGACCTTGGAAACTTATTTGAGGTGTTTTGTTTCTGCTGATCAGGATGACTGGGTTACCTTTTTGCCGCTGGCCGAGTTTGCCCTTAATAATCGGGCTAGTTCTGCTACCTTGGTTTCTCCTTTCTTTTGTAATTCGGGGTTTCATCCTCGTTTTTCCTCTGGTCAGGTGGAGCCTTCTGATTATCCTGGAGTGGACATGGTGGTGGATGGGTTGCATCGGATTTGGAGTCATGTGGTGGACAATTTGAAGTTGTCCCAGGAGAAGGCTCAGCAGTTTGCTAATCGCCGTCGCCGCGTGGGTCCTCGACTTCGTGTTGGGGACTTGGTGTGGTTGTCTTCTCGTTTTGTTCCTATGAAGGTCTCTTCTCCTAAGTTCAAGCCTCGGTTCATCGGTCCTTATAGGATCTTGGAAATTCTTAACCCTGTGTCGTTTCGTTTGGATCTCCCGGCATCGTTTGCTATTCATAATGTGTTCCATCGGTCGTTGTTGCGGAGGTATGAGGTACCTGTTGTTCCTTCGCTTGAGCCTCCTGCTCCGGTGCTGGTGGAGGGAGAATTGGAGTATGTTGTGGAGAAGATCTTGGATTCTCGTGTTTCCAGACGGAAACTCCAATATTTGGTCAAGTGGAAGGGTTATGGTCAGGAGGATAATTCTTGGGTGGTTGCCTCTGATGTTCATGCTGATGATTTGGTCCGCGTTTTTCATAGGGCTCATCCTGGTCGCCCTGGTGGTTCTCGTGAGGGTTCGGTGACCCCTCCTCAAGGGGGAGGTACTGTTGTGAGTTCTGTTTTTGGGCTCCCTCTGGTGGTTACTGATGGTACTGGGTGATTTGTGTTCTGCTGTCTCTGGTGTCCACCTGTTCTACTAGGATTTGGGAGTTTCCTATTTAACCGGGCTTTCTTGTCATTTCCCCGCCGGCTATCAAGGTTATCAGAGTGTTTTGTTACCTCAGCTTCTGGCTTCAGTAATCTTCAGGACAAGCTAAGTTTTGATTTTCTTGTTCCACGTTTTGCTTTATTTTTGTCTTGTCCAGCTTGCATATAATTGTCTCTTTGCTGCTGGTTGCTTTAGTGGGCTGTAATTGCTCCTCATGTTCCATGAGTTGGAACATGAGTTCAAGTAATTACAGGATGGTTTTTTGAAGGGTTTTTTGCTGACCGCGCAGTTTACTTTTGTATCCTCTGCTATCTAGTTTTAGCGGGCCTCATTTTGCTGAATCTGTTTTCATACTGTGTATGTGCCTTCCTCTCATTTCACCGTCATTATATGTGGGGGGCTGCTATTTCTGTGGGGTATTTCTCTGGAGGCAAGAGAGGTCTGTGTTTCTTCTAATAGGGGAAGTTAGATCTTTGGCTGGTGCGAGACGTCTAGGATCAACGTAGGCACGTTCCCCGGCTATTGTGATTTGTGTGTTCAGGTTTAGGGTCGCGGTCAGCTCAGGTTCCATCACCCTAGAGCTCGTTGGTGCTTGTCCTTTTGTGATTCCCTGCCATTGGAATCATGACACTGCAGCTTCTGAGTTTCCTCCCTCAGGTGATCTGGTGAGCTCGTTAGCTTCTTCTCTACTTAACTCCACCTGATGCTTTGATCTATGCTTCCTGTCAATGTTTCAGTGTGGGACTTGTTTTTTCCCTGGATCATTCCTGTGGCCTGCTGCTCTGCAAAGCTAAGTTTTGCTTATGTTATTTTGTTGCTATTTTTCTGTTCAGCTTGCTTTATTGGTTTTTCTCGCCTGCTGGAAGCTCTGAGACGCAGAGGGACCACCTCCGTACCGTTAGTCGGTGCGGAGGGTCTTTTTGTCCCCTCTGCGTGGTTTTTTATAGGTTTTTGTGCTGACCGCAAAAATATCTTCCCTATCCTCGTTCTGTTCAGCTAGTCGGGCCTCACTTTGCTAAATCTGTTTCATCTCTATGTTTGTGTTTTCATCTTACTCACAGTCATTATATGTGGGGGGCTGCCTTTTCCTTTGGGGAATTTCTCTGAGGCAAAGTAGGCTTATTTTTCTATCTTCAGGATTAGGCTCAGGCTGTGACGAGGCGCCTAGGTTCTGGTCAGGAGCGCTCCACGGCTACCTTTAGTGTGGTTTGATAGGCTTAGGGATTGCGGTCTGCAGAGTTCCCATGTCTCAGAGCTCGTTCTATTATTTTGGGTTGTCAGTTCACTGTATGTGCTCTGACCTCCATGTCCATTGTGATTCTGAATTGCCTTTCATAACAATCATCAAATTTAGAACAAAACCCAAAAGAACAAAAAGGATGATCAAAAAGGCCAAAACTTTGTTATAAAAATATCCAACTTTATTAAAGAACATCTTTTTTGTAAAACCAGAGTGAAACAGTGGATAAGACCACAGTGCATATAAACAACAAAAACGGGATGGGTGACCAGCGGCCAAAAGAATAATATAAGACATATATTACTTACAGGTGATGGCATACTATTGTGAATAGGCAACTCAGTACCACAGTGAACATAGAGGTCAGAGCACATACAGTGATCTGACAATAATCCAAAAACATAGAACGAGCTCTGAGACGTGGGAACTCTGTTGACCGCAATCCCTAATCCTATCCAACAACACTAGAGGCAGCCGTGGATTGCGCCTAACGCTACCTATGCAACTCGGCACAGCCTGAGAAACTAGCTAGCCTGAAGATAGAAAATAAGCCTACCTTGCCTCAGAGAAATTCCCCAAAGGAAAAGGCAGCCCCCCACATATAATGACTGTGAGAAAGATGAAAAGACAAACGTAGAGATGAAATAGATTTAGCAAAGTGAGGCCCGACTTTCTGAACAGAGCGAGGATAGGAAAGGTAACTTTGCGGTCAACCCAAAACCCTAAAAACCACGCAAAGGGGGCAAAAAGACCCTCCGTACCGAACTAACGGCACGGAGGTACACCCTCTGCGTCCCAGAGCTTCCAGCAAACAAATAGATAAGCTGGACAGAAGAAAAGCAAACAAAATAGCAAAGGAAAACTTAGCTATGCAGAGCAGCAGGCCACAGGAACGATCCAGGAGGAAAACAAGTCCAATACTGGAACATTGACAGGAAGCCAGGATCAAAGCACTAGGTGGAGTTAAGTAGAGCAGCACCTAACGACCTCACCACATCACCTGAGGGAGGAAACTCAGAAGCCGCAGTACCACTTCCCTCCACCAACGGAAGCTTACAGAGAGAATCAGCCAAAATACCACTTGTGACCACAGGAGGGAGCTCTGCCACAGAATTCACAACAGTACCCCCCCCCTTGAGGAGGGGTCACCGAACCCTCACCAGAGCCCCCAGGCCGACCAGGATGAGCCACATGAAAGGTACGAACAAGATCGGGAGCATGGACATCAGAGGCAAAGACCCAGGAATTATCTTCCTGAGCATAACCCTTCCACTTAACCAGATACTGGAGTTTCCGTCTTGAAACACGAGAATCCAAAATCTTCTCCACAATATACTCCAACTCCCCCTCCACCAAAACCGGGGCAGGAGGGTCAACAGAAGGAACCATAGGTGCCACGTATCTCCGCAACAATGACCTATGGAATACGTTATGTATGGAAAAAGAATCTGGAAGGGTCAGACGAAAAGACACAGGATTAAGAACCTCAGAAATCCTATACGGACCAATGAAACGAGGTTTAAACTTAGGAAAGGAAACCTTCATTGGAATATGACGAGAAGATAACCAAACCAGATCCCCAACACGAAGTCGGGGACCCACACAGCGTCTGCGATTAGCAAAACGTTGAGCCTTCTCCTGGGACAAGGTCAAATTGTTCACTACCTGAGTCCAAATCTGCTGCAACCTGTCCACCACAGTATCCACACCAGGACAGTCCGAAGACTCAACCTGTCCTGACGAGAAACGAGGATGGAACCCAGAGTTGCAGAAAAATGGCGAAACCAAGGTAGCCGAGCTAGCCCGATTATTAAGGGCGAACTCAGCCAAAGGCAAAAAGGACACCCAGTCATCCTGATCAGCAGAAACAAAACATCTCAGATATGTTTCCAAGGTCTGATTGGTTCGTTCGGTCTGGCCATTAGTCTGAGGATGGAAAGCCGAGGAAAAAGACAAGTCAATGCCCATCCTACCACAAAAGGCTCGCCAAAACCTCGAAACAAACTGGGAACCTCTGTCAGAAACGATATTCTCTGGAATGCCATGTAAACGAACCACATGCTGGAAGAACAATGGCACCAAATCAGAGGAGGAAGGCAATTTAGACAAGGGTACCAAATGGACCATCTTAGAAAAGCGATCACAGACCACCCAAATGACTGACATCTTTTGAGAAACGGGAAGATCTGAAATAAAATCCATAGAGATATGTGTCCAAGGCCTCTTCGGGACTGGCAAGGGCAAAAGCAACCCACTGGCACGAGAACAGCAGGGCTTAGCCCGAGCACAAATCCCACAAGACTGCACAAAAGTACGTACATCCCGCGACAGAGATGGCCACCAAAAGGATCTAGCCACTAACTCTCTGGTACCAAAGATTCCAGGATGACCAGCCAACACCGAACAATGAACCTCAGAGATAACTTTATTCGTCCACCTATCAGGGACAAATAGTTTCTCCGCTGGACAAGTTCTTATGATCAGTCAAGACCACCACGCGATGCTTAGCTCCTTCAAGCCAATGACGCCACTCCTCGAATGCCCACTTCATGGCCAGCAACTCTCGGTTGCCCACATCATAATTTCGCTCAGCAGGCGAAAACTTCCTGGAAAAGAAGGCGCACGGTTTCATCACTGAGCAATCAGAACCTCTCTGCGACAAAACAGCCCCTGCTCCAATCTCATAAGCATCAACCTCGACCTGGAACGGAAGCGAAACATCTGGTTGACACAACACAGGGGCAGAAGAAAAACGACGCTTCAACTCTTGAAAAGCTTCCACAGCAGCAGAAGACCAATTGACCACATCAGCACCCTTCTTGGTCAAATCGGTCAATGGTTTAGCAATACTAGAAAAATTGCAGATGAAGCGACGATAAAAATTAGCAAAGCCCAGGAACTTTTGCAGACTTTTCAGAGATGTCGGCTGAGTCCAATCATGGATGGCTTGGACCTTAACAGGATCCATCTCGATAGTAGAAGGGGAAAAGATGAACCCCAAAAATGAAACCTTCTGCACACCAAAGAAACACTTTGATCCCTTCACAAACAAAGAATTAGCACGCAGGACCTGAAAAACCGTTCTGACCTGCTTCACATGAGACTCCCAATCATCCGAGAAGATCAAAATGTCATCCAAGTACACAATCAGGAATTTATCCAGGTACTCTCGGAAGATGTCATGCATAAAGGACTGAAACACTGATGGAGCATTGGCAAGTCCGAATGGCATTACTAGATACTCAAAATGACCCTCGGGCGTATTAAATGCAGTTTTCCATTCATCGCCTCGCTTAATTCGCACAAGATTATACGCACCACGAAGATCTATTTTGGTGAACCAACTAGCCCCCTTAATCCGAGCAAACAAATCAGATAACAACGGCAAGGGGTACTGAAATTTAACCGTGATCTTTTTTTAGAAGGTGGTAATCTATAAAAGGTCTCAGCGAACCATCCTTCTTGGCTACAAAAAAGAACCCTGCTCCTAATGGCGACGATGATGGGCGAATATGCCCCTTCTCCAGGGACTCCTTCACATAACTGCGCATAGCGGCGTGCTCAGGCACAGATAAATTAAACAATCGGCCTTTTGGGAACTTACTACCAGGAATCAAATTGATAGCACAATCACAATCCCTATGCGGAGGTAGGGCATCGGACTTGGGCTCATCAAATACATCCCGGTAATCAGACAAGAACTCTGGAACCTCAGAAGGGGTGGATGACGAAATTGACAGAAATGGAACTTCAACATGTACCCCCTGACAACCCCAGCTGGACACCGACATGGATTTCCAATCTAATACTGGATTATGGACTTGTAGCCATGGCAACCCCAACACGACCACATCATGCAGATTATGCAACACCAGAAAGCGAATAACCTCCTGATGTGCAGGAGCCATGCACATGGTCAGCTGGGTCCAGTACTGAGGCTTATTCTTGGCCAAAGGCGTAGCATCAATTCCTCTCAATGGAATAGGACACTGCAAGGGCTCCAAGAAAAACCCAAAATGCTTAGAATACTCCAAGTCCATCAAATTCAGGGCAGAGCCTGAATCCACAAATGCCATGACAGAATACGATGACAAAGAGCAGATCAAGGTAACGGACAGAAGAAATTTTGACTGTACAGTAACAATGGTGGCAGACCTAGCGAACCGCTTAGGACAATCAGAGATAGCATGAGTGGAATCACCACAGTAGAAACACAGCCCATTCAGACGTCTGTGTTCTTGCCGTTCAACTCTGGTCAAAGTCCTATCGCACTGCATAGGCTCAGGTTTAAGCTCAGGTAATACCGCCAAATGGTGCACAGATTTACGCTCACGCAAGCGTCGACCAATCTGAATGGCCAAAGACATAGACTCATTCAAACCAGCAGGCATAGGAAATCCCACCATGACATCCTTAAGGGGTTCAGAGAGACCCTTTCTGAACATAGCTGCCAGCGCAGATTCATTCCATTGAGTGAGCACGGACCACTTTCTAAATTTCTGACAATATACCTCTATCTCATCCTGACCCTGACAAAGAGCCAGCAAATTTTTTTCTGCCTGATCCACAGAATTAAGCTCATCGTACAGCAATCCGAGCGCCAGGAAAAACGCATCGATATTACTTAATGCAGGATCTCCTGGCGCAAGAGAAAATGCCCAGTCCTGAGGGTCGCCACGCAAAAAAGAAATAATGATCAAAACCTGTTGAACTGGATCACCAGAGGAGCGAGGTTTCAAGGCCAGAAATAGTTTACAATTATTTTTGAAACTCAGAAACTTCGTTCTATCACAAAAAAAACAAATCAGGAATAGGAATTCTTGGTTCTAACATAGATTTCTGATCAATAGTGTCTTGAATCTTTTGTACTCTTGCCGAGAGCTGATCCACACATGAAGACAGACTTCTAATGTCCATTGCTACACCTGTGTCCTGAACCACCCAAATGTCTAGGGGAAAAAAAAGGCAAAACACAGTGCAGAGAAAAAAAAATGGTCTCAGAACTTCTTTTTTTCCCTCTATTGAGAATCATTAGTACTTTGGCTTCCTGTACTGTTGTGAATAGTCAACTCAGTACCACAGTGAACATAGAGGTCAGAGCACATGCAGTGATCTGACAATAATCCAAAAACATAGAATGAGCTCTGAGACGTGGGAACTCTGTTGACCGCAATCCCTAATCCTATCCAACAACACTAGAGGCAGCCGTGGATTGCGCCTAACGCTACCTATGCAACTCGGCACAGCCTGAGAAACTAGCTAGCCTGAAGATAGAAAATAAGCCTACCTTGTCTCAGAGAAATACCCCAAAGGAAAAGGCAGCCCCCCACATATAATGACTGTGAGTAAGATGAAAAGACAAACGTAGAGATGAAATAGATTTAGCAAAGTGAGGCCCGACTTTCTGAACAGAGCGAGGATAGGAAAGGTAACTTTGCGGTCAACCCAAAACCCTAAAAACCACGCAAAGGGGGCAAAAAGACCCTCCGTACCGAACTAACGGCACGGAGGTACACCCTCTGCGTCCCAGAGCTTCCAGCAAACAAATAGATAAGCTGGACAGAAGAAAAGCAAACAAAATAGCAAAGGAAAACTTAGCTATGCAGAGCAGCAGGCAACAGGAACGATCCAGGAGGAAAACAAGTCCAATACTGGAACATTGACAGGAAGCCAGGATCAAAGCACTAGGTGGAATTAAGTAGAGCAGCACCTAACGACCTCACCACATCACCTGAGGGAGGAAACTCAGAAGCCGCAGTACCACTTCCCTCCACCAACGGAAGCTTACAGAGAGAATCAGCCGAAGTACCACTTGTGACCACATGAGGGAGCTCTGCCACAGAATTCACAACAGCATACATTGTATAATCCCAATAAATCATTATGCTCCGTAACACCTATGGCATATATGGTATAATTCAAATAGATCATTATGCTCTGTAACCCCTATAGATAATTGCGATGGAAGAAATGTGCCTAACAGAAACTAGGGCTCGGGTACTAATATCTGTATGAATGATACAAAAATGACGCATACCAAAATCAAGATGAACCCGATCGCCAATAGTAGCCGTAGGAGGGGTACAGGGTGGAGCCGGCGGTCACCACATCACCCCGACGCGCGTTTCGGCGGAGCCTTCGTCAGGGGTGATATGTATAGTGTTGAATTTTTGGATGCCTTGATTAAGCGTGACAGCTCTAACCTTTTACAGACTGATATATTTAGGAAGCCTACCTCCACGAACTCTCTCTTACACGCCTCCTCTGCCCATCCTAGACATGTTGTTCAGTCAGTACCCACGGGACAGTTCCTCCGCCTTCGGAGGATCTGTTCTGACACAGATGATTTCGAGAAACAAGCAAATGATTTGAAACTAAGATTCTATCAAAGGGGGTATAGTCATCGTATGGTTAAGAGGGCATATAACCGAGCTAGACATGCTTCCCGCCACGATTTGATTTATAAATCTGTCGTGAAACCATCTGACGGTAAGATTCGGTTTGTGACAGATTACCATAGTCAATTTCCAGCTGTTCGAGAGGCCCTTGCTAAATCATGGCCAATTTTGTGCATGGATCCTATTCTTTCTCTATATTTACCAAGTAGGCCAGTCATCACCACAAGGAGGTCTAAAAAAATTTACGTGACCTTTTGGTGCACAGCCACTATGTTGGCAATACTAGAACCACCTTTTTAGATCAATATCCGAAAAGATTTGGTTGCACTCCTTGTGGTCACTGTGTGGCCTGCCCTAATGTAGAGAAATGTACTTCTTTCTTCAATTCGGATAGATCTAGGGAATTTGATATACGGAGATCCATTAATTGTACAACACGCAATGTCATCTACTTTGCAACATGCCCTTGCGGGTTGATATACATTGGACTCACCACCCGCCCCTTTAAAATCCGCATTAGAGAACATGTTTTAGGTATAATAGCTGCTGCTGACACTACAGATCCCTCTGGATTAAAAACCATTCCCAGACACTTTTTTCTCTGCCATAATTGTGATTCCACCCTTCTAAAGATTAGAGGTATTGATACATTGGAAACCAATATCCGTGGTGGTAAAATATCGCAACGTTTGGCTCAGCTTGAGTCCCGCTGGATATGGAGGTTAGATACTCTGCATCCCAGGGGACTCAATGAACAAATGAGCTTTGTCCCATTTTTGTGATGCCGTTCTGCTGCATTGTCTTTCCATCTGTGCTTTAAACAATTGTGTTTTTAAATTTCTGTGTGTTTCACAATTTTAACTTCTTATTATTTTCATATTTTTTAGTTTGTGGTTCCGTTCTTCTTATTTCATCCCTTGAGTTATCTTCTCATCTGCTGGATCAATATTCCGAAAACCCGCCAATGTTTACATCTATCTATATTGTTTTGTCTTTCTGTATTTTATAGTGTTGGTTCCACGCATTATTTATATCAACTTTTGCAATATGTCTATATGGGTATGACAATATTTCTGTTTACATGCGGTGTCTTTTTCATTTGCCAGTGTCGGGTATATTTACATTACCTTGGGGTTGCTCATGTGCGCATGCGCGCTCTGCCCGCCGCGTCCCTCGGCTTTCTGCGTCTCCATGGGGATGCGGTCCCCGCTGTGCTTCCGTAGCGCGGCGGCTCCGCCTCCCTCTGACGTGGACGCCGATGCACGGGGTATGGGTTCATTGCGCGCATGCGCCGCCTCTGTAGCAGCCCGATACATCTAATTACCGGCCCTCACTGCGCCGTCTAAAGTTCTCATACCCCTACCTATATTATTAAGTGGGATTAACATTAATTTAACTACTTGGCGGCATGTTTAATCAACTGTCATGTGACAGACACATTACTTCACTTCCGGTTTTCGACTATTGGTCGCGGTTCCCTTTTTATACTGCACACTTCACGTTACCATCACGCCCCCTGACGAAGGCTCCGCCGAAACGCGCATCGGGGTGATGTGGTGACCGCCGGCTCCACCCTGTACCCCTCCTACGGCTACTATTGGCGATCGGGTTCATCTTGATTTTGGTATGCGTCATTTTTGTATCATTCATACAGATATTAGTACCCGAGCCCTAGTTTCTGTTAGGCACATTTCTTCCATCGCTATTATCTATAGGGGTTACAGAGCATAATGATCTATTTGAATTATACCATATATGCCATAGGTGCTACGGAGCATAATGATTTATTGGGATTATACAATGTATGCCATCACCTGTAAGTAATATATGTCTTATATTATTCTTTTGGCCGCTGGTCACCCATCCCGTTTTTGTTGTTTATATGCACTGTGGTCTTATCCACTGTTTCACTCTGGTTTTACAAAAAAGATGTTCTTTAATAAAGTTGGATATTTTTATAACAAAGTTTTGGCCTTTTTGATCATCCTTTTTGTTCTTTTGGGTTATGATCCATTTTTAGTCTGATTGTCAGTTTTAACAATATATTAGATTACATTATATATATTGCTAAAGCTGACAAACAGACTAAAAATGGACCCAACATGGATCCAAGACGGTCTGTCTTTTCTTAGATGAAGAAAAAAAGTATGTAATCTATTTGTGGTTTGTCATGGATAGAACTCCTATTTTTTATATTGTATGGGTATGTTCTGCACAAAAAGGAGATGTTCATATTACTTTATCCAAATTACTGATCAAACTCAACAATGCAAGTTAACTGGTCAGTGAGAAACAATGGATAGTACTCGTATGCCATCCGTGTTTCACCTGAGCGCTGAACATTTTTCACTGTTTAATAGGTGAACTTTGAAATTTCTTGTTTTTATGCATACGAGAAAAACAGATGCCATACTGATGTCAAGAATGGATGCACATAACAAAAATGAATGAAAATTGAATGCACCACACTAATTAAAAACAGTCCATTTTTTCTAGCAAGAAATAACAAAAATGGATATCTAAAGGACTTAGACTAAGCTCAGTCTAAGTCCTTCAGATATCCATTTTTTTACCCTTATTTTTGAGATAAAAGTGCAGCAGCGCTCCAAAGACACACATTCAAATTGAAATGTATTGCAGAAAATCTGCACCGCAATACTTAACATGGCTGCCAACCTGTCACAGGTCAGCGGCTGACAACCGTGTGCCCATCGCACATGAAAGTAATTGACGGGCACCCTGATGTCAGCCGCTGGCCTCTGATAGGCTGGCGGCCATTTTAACATGACCATGCTGGATCGGAAGAGAGGATGCCGCTGGCGCCACTTTTGTAGATGCGGGACCAGGGCCAGGGACATGAAACCATTGCACTGGGCCTGGACATGGGGCCAATGGCTGACATCCGTGTGCCCATCACAGGCGGTGCATGAAAGTGACCTTGGCGGGTGTCCTGATGTCAGCTGTCGGCCTCTGATAGGTTGGCTGATATTTTAACGCACTGGGAGCGCAGATAAGGGACATTGTCAATTAAGGGACTAGTTTGAGGAACTTAATTTTTGCATGGAAGACAAAATGAAAAACCTACATTATTAGTTTATGGTGGCAAGTGGATGGACATAATTACTGTATGGGCCAATTAGGGAACATTACTGTTTTAATATTATTTACTTTTAAGAATACTGTTTTCCATGGTGGAAGAAAAATGGAGGCCCTGTTACTGTGCAGGGTGGTCCTAAGTCGCTTTTTTCCTTCGCCTGGCATAGTGTATAAGTCGGGGAATGTGCTCTAGAAGCGATCAGCTATTGATAACTGTGTGTTATTATACAATTGTTCTCAAAAGTTTACATACCCCGGCATAATTTTTGCTTTTTTGGCCTTTTTTCAGAAAATATTGTGCCATTGAGCAACTCTAGGGAGATCTCAAGCAGGCAGCTCATCCTAGACAGACCAGGAATTGGCTTTTTGCCAAGAAGAGTGGGCAGCTTTACCATCTGAGAAAATAAAAAACTTCATCCACAACTACCACAAAAGACTTCAAGCTGCCATTAATGTTAGAGGGGGCAATACACGGTATTAAGAAATAGGGTATGTGAACTTATGATCAGGGGCATTTGGATGTTTTGGGTTGTCATTATGGTTTAAAAAGAGAAAACAGTAGTTTGACAATAAATGGCTTCACCCAACTGTAACACCACAGGGTCCTCTTTGTTTCAGTGCTTTCCTCACGGGGAGAGTGATGTCACACTTGGAAGCAAGGGAAGATCTTTCCTTTCAGGTAACCACAAAGCACACAACATGTTCACACTCCAGGCCAGAAGGGGGAGCTCTAAACCCAGATTAAGGGGAACTTCCCTATTTATACATTCTGGCTTGGAGGGAAAGTCAGTGAGTAGGAGGAGAGAGAGAAGGCCAGACAGCAGACTGGAGCAGTCTGAGGCTGAGAGGAGAGTTGGGGAAGGCCAAAGAGGTGCTTGTCACGGAACTTCAGCTGAGGCAGAGCTGGTACGAAAGAATAGCTGAGCGGACGTGGAAGTCTGCAGCTCCTGGCAGAAAGAGGAAGGAAGAGAGCAGTCAGAAAGACTGAAGGGGCTGTGCAGCCAAGAGGGTGGTGCAGCTCCTGGACAGAGAAAATGAGAAGGAAAAACAGCATGTAGTGAGCGTGCAGGAGAGCGAAGCGCAGGAGGGTGACACCAGAGGAGGACAGCAGCGTTTGGGCTACATCCCTGTAGAGTGCAGATTCCTATAAGCCGGAAGACCAAGGTTGTGTCGGACTCTAAAAGGCACAGCAGAAATCGGCAGGACAGCTGGACTACACATAACCTGTCCGCCCTAATATCCAGGAGACACAGTGGCACATAAAACCTGGGTCATGATAGAGACCCTGTGAAAAGGCTCGAGTCACCTGTCATACGGGTTTGTGTCCCACCTTTAAGGAGGACAGAGAGAACTGTGAGAACCTTGATAGAAGTCACAGGCAGCAAGGGACTACATCAAAGTGTTGGTAGGAAGGCTTCTAACTCCATCTGGTAAAGGGGACTCTGAACTTGCTTCCAAACCGGCCGGACCCTGCCTGTACCTGTGATCTGGTGCCCTGGACTGTGGTTGCCTGAAGATTTCAGTAAACCAGGTAAAGAGACTGCACACCTGTGTCCTCCGTTTCTTTATACCCTACCCAACATCCCCAGCTACACACCGGAAGCCCTGGGGACCCAACTTCACCTGTGGGAAGTTATACTATCTAGCTGCTATAACATCACCCCAGAGGACCCCGTTAAGCAGTGTCGGTCCCCTCTGACTGAATACCACAGTTGGCGTCATGAACACAAACTTTATTGCAAACTCCCTTAAAAGACATTCCCCTTTTACTTGGGTGCCCAGGACCACGGACCGGGTCGCAGTCACCGTGACATCCCCTTTAAGTACCGGACCTGGTACCGAGTACCCCACGGCCCTGGCGGGCGACTCACAACCACTAACCATGAGTGGAGAAAAAGTTTTGATGTTATCATTCATATTCTCTGAAAAAAGGCCAAGAAAGGAAAAATTCTGTCAAAGCTTTTTCTAATATCTAATCTTTATCTTCTCCCTTTCAGTTTCATTCCATTACTTCTCGTGTTTCCATGTGCAAATGAGAATAAGGATGATCCCTCTACACTGTGACAGCCCTTCAGATATTAGTGGACAACTATTAAAGGGAACCTGTCAGCAGGATTGTGCACAGTAACCTACACACACTGTCAGGTTGGTGCCGTTATACTGATTACAATGATACCTTGGTTGATGAAATCCGTCTTGTTGCTATGTAATCTGTATTTTCAGTTTTGAGTTAATGATATGCTCGTGCTCCGGGGCGGCCTGTGGGGGTCTTCATGTGGTGCTCTGATTAGCTATTCATACTGAAGACTGCTGACAGGTCACTGATCCCTCACTGACCTGCCCTCTAGTTTACATAATGAATATATGTACATACTGAAAATAAACAAAAACCCTTCTGCAGGCATCTGTGCTACATTCGCATGTTTACTGTGTTGATAATGACTGAGGTTGATGTTATCCTAATAGTATAAAAAAATCCATTTGAAATTGGCGCCCACCGTGCCTGCAGTAGCAGCTCCGATAGCTGCTATTGTGCATGCACTGCGGCATCTTGGAGAAAGAAATTATTTTTTTCTTCTCTAGCAAGATGGCGCCACTGGCACATCCATAAAAGTAGCTCTCGGATCACCTCTATGTACACTGATAGCTGCTACTGCGCAGGCGCCATTTTCAAATGGAGTTTTTTTATATACTATCAGGATTAGAGTTGAGTGAATTTCTTCAGGTCCCCTCTTAGTTGGCAAGCTATAGCGTTTACCAAATAAGCTGCAGAGGGAACCCGGATACATGGAGCGCACCAGCTGATTGGCACCGCAGCTGCATGTGTCGCAGCTAGTGTTGAGCATTCCGATACCGCAAGTATCGGGTATCGGCCGATACTTGCGGTATCGGAATTCCGATACCGAGATCCGATATTTTTGTGATATCGGGTATCGATATCGGATCAATAGAAATGTGTAAAATAAAGAATTAAAATAAAAAATATTGATATGCTCACCTCTCCGGCGGCCCCTGGACATCACGCTGCTAACCGGGAGGCTTCTTTGTTTAAAATGCGCGCCTTTAGGACCTGCGAATGACGTCCCGGCTTCTGATTGGTCGCGTGCCGCCCATGTGACCGGCACGCGACCAATCAGAAGCCGCGACGTCATTCTCATTCACAAAAACTCCTAATTCTAGGAATTGAGGACCTGCGAATGACGTTGCGGCTTCTGATTGGTCGCGTGCCGGTCACATGGGCGGCACGCGACCAATCAGAAGCCGGGACGTCATTCGCAGGTCCTAAAGGCGCGCATTTTAAACAAAGAAGCCTCCCGGTTAGCAGCGTGATGTCCAGGGGCCGCCGGAGAGGTGAGCATATCAATATTTTTTATTTTAATTCTTTATTTTACACATTTCTATGGATCCCAGGGCCTGAAGGAGAGTTTCCTCTCCTTCAGACCCTGGGAACCATGAGAATACCTTCCGATACTTGATGTCCCATTGACTTGTATTGGTATCGGATATCGGTATCGGCGATATCCGATATTTTTTGGGTATCGGCCGATACTATCCGATACCGATACTTTCAAGTATCGGACGGTATCGCTCAACACTAGTCGCAGCTGTGTCACTGTCACAGCACATGCATGGAGAGCCCAACACACAGGCTCTCCATGCATGTGCTGTCACAGTGACACAGCCGCGACACATGTAGCTGCGGCGCCAATCAGTTGATCCGCCGGCACGCACGATAGCTTGCCGAATAAGTGGGGATCCAAAGAAATTCACTCAACTCTAATCAGGATAACCTCAACCACAGTTATTATTAAAACCATAAACATATGGTTATGCTGCAACGCAGGTGCCACGGATGTATTCTTTTTCATTCTATTACCAGTACACTGACACTATACACTGTATACTAAATACAGAGCTCCTGTGTATAATGTAACCGTTGGTGATAACACTGTTGTTAGTATGGTGATTTTTATTAATAATCGGTATTGTAATATTCGGTCACTATGTTGTAATATGTGGATCGGTCATGGTGTCAAGATATTTATTCCTGTGCTAGATGGTGGCCCGATTATAACGCATCGGGTATTCTAGAATATGCAGGTCCTCGTAGTATATTTCCCAGTCACGTAGTATATTGCCCAGCCATGTAGTATATTGCCCAGCGACGTAGTATACAGCACAGAGCCATGTAGTATATTGCACAGCCCACGTGGTATATTGCTCAGTCACGTACTATATTGCCCAGCCACGTAGTATATTGCGCAGTCACGTAGTATATTGCCCAGCCACGTAGTATATTGCCCAGTCACGTAGTATATTGCCCAGTCACGTAGTATATTGCCCAGTGACACAGTATATTGCCCAGTCATGTAGTAAACAGCACAGAGCCACGTAGTATATTGCCCAGTTACGTAGTATATTGCCCAGCCACGTTTTATATTGCCCAGTCACGTACTATATTGCCCAGTCACGTAGTATATTGCACAGCCCACGTAGTATATTGCCCAGCCACGTAGTATATTGCCCAGCCACGTAGTATACAGCCCAGAGCATATTGCCCAGCCACGTAGTATATTGCCCAGTCACGTAGTATATTGCCCAGTTATGTACTATATTGCCCAGTTACATACTATATTGCCCAGTCACGCAGTATATAGCCTAGTCACGTAATATATTGCACAGCCCATGTAGTATATTGCCCAGTCACGTAGTATATTGCCCAGCCATGTAGTATATTGCCCTGCCACGTAGTATACAGCACAGAGCATATTGCCCAGCCACGTAGTATATTGCCCAATCACGTAGTATATTGCCCAGCCACGTAGTATATTGCCCAGTCATGTTTTATATTGCCCAGTCACATAGTATATTGCCCAGCCACATAGTATATTGCCCAGTCACGTAGTATATTGCCCAGTTACGTACTATATTGCCCAGTTACGTACTATATTGCCCAGTCACGTTGTATATTGCCCAGCCACGTAGTATATTGCCCAGCCACGTAGCATACAGCACAGAGCATATTGCCCAGCCACGTAGTATATTGCCCAGTCACGTAGTATATTGCCCAGTCACATACTATATTGCCCAGTTACGTACTATATTGCCCAGTCACGTAGTATATTGCCTAGTCACTTAGTATATTGCACAGCCCACGTAGTATATTGCCCAGTCACGTAGTATATTGCCCAGCCATGTAGTATATTGCCCAGCCATGTAGTATACAGCACAGAGCATATTGCCCAGCCACGTAGTATATTGCCCAGTCACGTAGTATATTGCCCAGCCACGTAGTATATTGCCCAGTGACGTAGTATATTGCCCAGTCATGTAGTATATTGCACAGCCCACATAGTATATTGCCCAGCCACGTAGTATACAGCACAGAGAATATTGCCCAGCCACGTAGTATATTGCCCAGTTACGTACTATATTGCCCAGTCACGTAATATATTGCACAGCCACGTAGTATATTGCCCAGTCACGTAGTATATTGCCCAGCTATGTAGTATATTGCCCAGCCACGTAGTATACAGCACAGAGCATATTGCCCAGCCACGTAGTATATTGCCCAGTCATGTAGTCATGGAGGGCGTTAAACTAGAAGAAGAGGGGACGGGAAGAAAAACATTAGACTTGAACAAAGAAGACCCAGGAAAACATACTCAGATGGGAGGTAAGAACATTTCTAAAGCAATCCACAGCGAGGAGATTGGAACAAAACAAAATCCTCTAAACTGCATGCTCGCAAACGCCAGAAGCCTGACAAACAAGATGGAAGAACTAGAAGCAGAAATATCTACAGGTAACTTTGACATAGTGGGAATAACCGAGACATGGTTAGATGAAAGCTATGACTGGGCAGTTAACTTACAGGGTTACAGTCTGTTTAGAAAGGATCGTAAAAATCGGAGAGGAGGAGGGGTTTGTCTCTATGTAAAGTCTTGTCTAAAGTCCACTTTAAGGGAGGATATTAGCGAAGGGAATGAGGATGTCGAGTCCATATGGGTTGAAATTCATGGAGGGAAAAATGGTAACAAAATTCTCATTGGGGTCTGTTACAAACCCCCAAATATAACAGAAACCATGGAAAGTCTACTTCTAAAGCAGATAGATGAAGCTGCAACCCATAATGAGGTCCTGGTTATGGGGGACTTTAACTACCCGGATATTAACTGGGAAACAGAAACCTGTGAAACCCATAAAGGCAACAGGTTTCTGCTAATAACCAAGAAAAATTATCTTTCACAATTGGTGCAGAATCCAACTAGAGGAGCAGCACTTTTAGACCTAATACTATCTAATAGACCTGACAGAATAACAAATCTGCAGGTGGTCGGGCATCTAGGAAATAGCGACCACAATATTGTACAGTTTCACCTGTCTTTCACTAGGGGGACTTGTCAGGGAGTCACAAAAACACTGAACTTTAGGAAGGCAAAGTTTGACCAGCTTAGAGATGCCCTTAATCTGGTAGACTGGGACAATATCCTCAGAAGTAAGAATACAGATAATAAATGGGAAATGTTTAAGAACATCCTAAATAGGCAGTGTAAGCGGTTTATACCTTGTGGGAATAAAAGGACTAGAAATAGGAAAAACCCAATGTGGCTAAACAAAGAAGTAAGACAGGCAATTAACAGTAAAAAGAAAGCATTTACACTACTAAAGCAGGATGGCACCATTGAAGCTCTAAAAAACTATAGGGAGAAAAATACTTTATCTAAAAAACTAATTAAAGCTGCCAAAAAGGAAACAGAGAAGCACATTGCTAAGGAGAGTAAAACTAATCCCAAACTGTTCTTCAACTATATCAATAGTAAAAGAATAAAAACTGAAAATGTAGGCCCCTTAAAAAATAGTGAGGAAAGAATGGTTGTAGATGACGAGGAAAAAGCTAACATATTAAACACCTTCTTCTCCACGGTATTCACGGTGGAAAATGAAATGCTAGGTGAAATCCCAAGAAACAATGAAAACCCTATATTAAGAGTCACCAATCTAACCCAAGAAGAGGTGCGAAATCGGCTAAATAAGATTAAAATAGATAAATCTCCGGGTCCGGATGGCATACACCCACGAGTACTAAGGGAACTAAGTAATGTAATAGATAAACCATTATTTCTTATTTTTAGGGACTCTATAGCGACAGGATCTGTTCCGCAGGACTGGCGCATAGCAAATGTGGTGCCAATATTCAAAAAGGGCTCTAAAAGTGAACCTGGAAATTATAGGCCAGTAAGTCTAACCTCTATTGTTGGTAAAATATTTGAAGGGTTTCTGAGGGATGTTATTCTGGATTATCTCAATGAGAATAACTGTTTAACTCCATATCAGCATGGGTTTATGAGAAATCGCTCCTGTCAAACCAATCTAATCAGTTTTTATGAAGAGGTAAGCTATAGGCTGGACCACGGTGAGTCATTGGACGTGGTATATCTCGATTTTTCCAAAGCGTTTGATACCGTGCCGCACAAGAGGTTGGTACACAAAATGAGAATGCTTGGTCTGGGGGAAAATGTGTGTAAATGGGTTAGTAACTGGCTTAGTGATAGAAAGCAGAGGGTGGTTATAAATGGTATAGTCTCTAACTGGGTCGCTGTGACCAGTGGGGTACCGCAGGGGTCAGTATTGGGACCTGTTCTCTTCAACATATTCATTAATGATCTGGTAGAATGTTTACACAGTAAAATATCGATATTTGCAGATGATACAAAACTATGTAAAGCAGTTAATACAAGAGAAGATAGTATTCTGCTACAGATGGATCTGGATAAGTTGGAAACTTGGGCTGAAAGGTGGCAGATGAGGTTTAACAATGATAAATGTAAGGTTATACACATGGGAAGAAGGAATCAATATCACCATTACACACTGAATGGGAAACCACTGGGTAAATCTGACAGGGAGAAGGACTTGGGGATCCTAGTTAATGATAAACTTACCTGGAGCAGCCAGTGCCAGGCAGCAGCTGCCAAGGCAAACAGGATCATGGGGTGCATTAAAAGAGGTCTGGATACACATGATGAGAGCATTATACTGCCTCTGTACAAATCCCTAGTTAGACCGCACATGGAGTACTGTGTCCAGTTTTGGGCACCGGTGCTCATGAAGGATATAATGGAACTAGAGAGAGTACAAAGGAGGGCAACAAAATTAATAAAGGGGATGGGAGAACTACAATACCCAGATAGATTAGCGAAATTAGGATTATTTAGTCTAGAAAAAAGACGACTGAGGGGCGATCTAATAACCATGTATAAGTATATAAGGGGACAATACAAATATCTCGCTGAGGATCTGTTTATACCAAGGAAGGTGACGGGCACAAGGGGGCATTCTTTGCGTCTGGAGGAGAGAAGGTTTTTCCACCAACATAGAAGAGGATTCTTTACTGTTAGGGCAGTGAGAATCTGGAATTGCTTGCCTGAGGAGGTGGTGATGGCGAACTCAGTCGAGGGGTTCAAGAGAGGCCTGGATGTCTTCCTGGAGCAGAACAATATTGTATCATACAATTATTAGGTTCTGTAGAAGGACGTAGATCTGGGGATTTATTATGATGGAATATAGGCTGAACTGGATGGACAAATGTCTTTTTTCGGCCTTACTAACTATGTTACTATGTTACTATGTTACTATGTAGTATATTGCCCAGTCACGTAGTATATTGCCCAGCTACGCAGTATATTGCCCAGTGACGTAGTATATTGGCCAGCCACGTAGTATACAGCACAGATCCACGTAGTATATTGCACAGCGACGTAGCATACAGCACAGAGCCACGTAGTATATTGCCCAGCAACGTAGTATACAGCACAGAGCCACGTAGTATTTTGCACAGCCACATAGTATATTGCCCAGCCACGTAGTGTATTGCCCAGTCACGTAGTATATTGCCCAGCAGCGTATGTCACAGGTTAAAAAATAGGCACGCAGGACCTGTGATGACGTCGCGATCACATGACCGTAACGTTATGCAAAGTGCTTCTCGCGCAGGCGCGCAGGACCTGTGATGACGTTGCGGTCACATGACCGTGACGTCATGGAAGGTTCTTGTCGCATACCATCCTTAGCACCGGAGTGTCGCGAGGAGCGGGAAAGGCGCCGGAGGGTGAGTATATGATGATTTTTTATTTTTTTTATTATTTTTAACATTAGATCTTTTTACTATTGACGCTGCGTAGGCAGCATCAACAGTAAAAACTTGGTCACACAGGGTTAATAGCGGCGGTAACGGAGTGAGTTACCCGCGGCATAACGCGGTCCGTTACCACTGGCATTAACCCTGTGTGAGCGGTGACTGCGGGGGAGTATGCGGGCGCCGGGCACTGACTGCGGGGGTACTAATCGGACTGTGGCTGTTGCGGATTGGTCGCGGCAGCCATGACAGGCAGCTGGTGAGACCAATGAGCGACTTGGATTCCATGACAGACAGAGGCCGCGACCAATGAATATCCGTGACAGACAGAAGGACAGACAGAAAGACGGAAGTGACCCTTAGACAATTATATAGTAGATGTGGTTATTCAATTATTGTGATCTGGTCACGGTGTGGGTGTATTTTTCCTATGTATGTGGAATGCTTTGGTCACTTTATGCTAGCAATATATGTTCTGGTCATGGTGTGGCAGTATATCTGTCTTGTACGTTTAATTATTTGCTCGCTATATGCTGGTAATATGTGGTCTGGTCATGGTGTGGCAGTATTTCTCCTTTCTACAGTATGTGGTATTATTCAGTCACTATGTGGACATAATATGCAGTCCAGTCATGGCGTGGTGGTATTTCTCCCTTGTATGTGGTATTATTGGTCTTAATATTAGTGGACTGTGTGGTGTATGGCGGTCACTTGTTCTCTCTGATATTAATTAGGAGAAGATTTTTTTATTTCCATTAGTGATTAAATTACTTGAAACAAGATGCACTTACAGGGGTTCTCCGGTGAAAACAAGTAATAATCACCTCTCCACAGGATGAGAGATAAGTGGTGGGGGTCCAGCTGTCAGGGATAAAACTTCCCAATTCTTCCGATCGGTGCGGTTTCCAATGGTCGGACCTAGACGATCAATAGGCTATCAACTAGCCCACGGATCGGTGTGTTTAACGCAAACTACCATAATTATACATCCCAGTTATGGTGTGCACACAATAGATGTGCAGGAGCCACCTGTGTTTTACAGTCAAAGCTACACTATAACTCCACTGTTATAATGGCTAAGAGGTATTTGCATATAGCTGTAGGGTGGGCCCCTAGGGTCAATTCCCCTTGTTGGTCCCACACATCCCAGTCCAATGCTGGATAAGGCACAAGGTATGCCTGACAGTGCCATCTATAGACAAAGGGCAAGTACCTATAGACTTTATTTATCCCTGCCTCAAGTCACTTGCATCCATCTTAAATATTTTGCCATAGCACTGTGTCTTAGATCTCTACAGTTTAACAATTGATCCTTTCGCTCTGCTTAACAGAAAATGACGCACTTAGGAACAATATACAGTATTGACACACAGAACTAAAGTGGTAATTAACTGCTACAATTACTGATAAACATTATTATGGCCAAAGGCTATGTGCTGTCAAGTGTCTCACAAATCAGATGCACTGTAACCACCATATACTACAGGAATTTCTCTTTCTCCCAAGGGTGGATAACTAGTTAATATAAATGGGTAGGTCTGTGACACATCCCATGTCTTATTTCTTTGTATGTACATAGTGCCATTAATTCCACAGCGCTTTACAGACATTATTCCATATAGCTCATTAAGGTACATGGTAGTAGCTATTTTTTTCTCCATAATAAGGCTTTAGTTGTATTCATATTAGGGCACTAGCGTGATGTTGTTCATCTTCTGTTACCGCCAAATACTGCCCCATCACCAATATCATGAAATCTTGCTTTTGCTAAAAATATATATATATATATTGTGGTGCAGTGACCAATGTTACAGCCAGGGGGCGCTGCATCTCCACTTCAAGATGCACTTGGAGGCATAGTTGTGATGAGACAAAGTCCGGCAGATTTGTAGATGGCCGGTATGTGTGTCGCAGAGGAGGACACTCTGCGCTGTCAGTCTAAAGTTATGTTGTGGTCTGGGACCTATAGTCCCACATGTAAATGTGTAAGTTCTAATGGGAGATTGGCAGGGCTAGTCATGAGAGATGGGAGGATCAGACTAGCCACACACACCCACACTCCCACCCAGGGGAGTGGTTACAGGTATGTAATGTGACCAGGGTGTGGGTCACATGGTTCCTGTGTTTGGATCTGAATGGTACCTGTGAGGTTCCTGTGCAAGGTCCTGGACGGTCGGTGTTGGAGGCTCCTGGGAGTGGAGTCGTCCTGGAAGCACCTGGAGACCGTAGACCTAGACGGTCGGTGTTGGAGGCTCCTGGGAGTGGAGTCATCCTGGAAGCACCTGGAGACCGTAGACCTGGACGGTCTGTGTTGAGGACCTGGGACTGACGTGAAGTCAGTGTGAGGAGTGGAACTCCTGAGAGGTAACCCCGGACAAGGGGATTGTAATATACAGCAGAGAAGCCTATCTGCTACATGAACTGTCTGATGTCCTTTAATGTTTCGTGGCTGTATTGCAATGGACTGTACATCATTTGGTTTATGCAGTTTAATAAACCAGACTCATGTGAGGTACCGTGCCCGAGTGCTTGAATCTTGTGCCAAGCGAGTGTCCCCCAACACACTCAGGTAGCGTAATCTTACAATATTATTATTATTATTATTTATTGTTATAGCGCCATTTATTCCATGGCGCTTTACATGTGAGGAGGGGTATACATAATGAAAACAAGTACAATAATCTTAAACAATACAAGTCATAACTGGTACAGGAGGAATGAGGACCCTGCCCGCGAGGGCTCACAATCTACAAGGGATGGGTGAGAATACAGTAGGTGAGGGTAGAGATGGTCATGCAGCGGTTTGGTCGATCGGCGGTAGCTGCAGGTTGTAGGCTTGTCTGAACAGGTGGGTCTTCAGGTTCTTTTTGAAGGTTTCGATGGTAGGCAAGAGTCTGATGTGTTGTGGTAGAGGGTTCCAGAGTAGGGGTGATACGCGAGAGAAATCTTGTATACGATTGTGGGAAGAGGAGATAAGAGGGGAGTAGAGTAGGAGATCTTGTGAGGATCGGAGGTTGCGGGTAGGTAAGTACCGGGAGACGAGGTCACAGATGTATGGAGGAGACAGGTTGTGGATGGCTTTGTACGTCATGGTTAGGGTTTTGTAGTGGAGTCTCTGGGCAATGGGGAGCCAGTGAAGGGATTGACAGAGGGGAGAGGCCGGGGAATAGCGGGGGGACAGGTGGATTAGTCGGGCAGCAGAGTTGAGAATAGATTGGAGGGGTGCGAGAGTGTTAGAAGGGAGGCCACAGAGCAGGAGGTTGCAGTAGTCAAGGCGAGAGATGATGAGGGCATGGACTAGGGTTTTTGCAGATTCATGGTTGAGGAATGAACGGATTCGTGAAATATTTTTGAGTTGCAGTCGGCAGGAAGTGGAAAGGGCTTGGATATGTGGTTATATATGAAAAAAGTAATGGAATACTTATTTAGCGTAGTAATAGACCCTTTAACAATGACATTTGTGTTAGTTGGTTATAATTTCATAATTAGAATATAAAACTGTACTTAAAGGGACTTTCTGGAATTTTATGAAAGTTTCTTAACAGTAGGCAATGCAATAACTTTAATAAAATATCCACAATTCATCTTTAATATCACCTGCCATTCCAGCTTTGTCACTCTGACAGTTGTCAGCTGCGCTATGAGCTGGTCACATGACATATCATTATGTGACCGCTGCAGCCCATCACCTTTAAACTAGTTATTGTCAGCACTGGACACATGATGGTTGTACAGTACATGACCGATGAAGGAATATCAGGGATCACCAGAGCCGTGTTGCTGGGTATTAACAAGAAGAGAATGTGATTTGATTTTATTATCTCACTGCCTATTGGGAAAATTACTGACTGTAAACTTCTGAAAAAACCCTTGAAAAAAAGTTGAGCCATAAATGTTTTATTTGTTCGTCCTTAACCTGGGTCTTTAGGATCCACGGAAAAGCGAACTTCTATTAACAGTTGCTGCCACTGGTCAGGTTTTATGAGCGGATTTGTGATTTTCAGAAATTCCTAATAGTGTACTTATTCACTGACCTCTCCATCAAGAATTTCACTATTGAGAATGCGGCAGGCAAATATCTATATTTAGTAATGGAGATACAAGTGAAGCTAAGTATCAGATTTACTTTACACTTTTTCCCTGATAACTTTATATTACTGTGTAGCATGTATAGCAATCAAGTTCTTCTGCAAACACAAAATGAATAAAAGCCATCTACTAATGATATACCCATTTATTTATGAAAAACTAACATGTTGTACTTTCTGTTGTACTCTACTAGAACATATTTAATTGCAAGTGATATCACCCAATTGAGGCAGTATATTTTCCCCTAGAAGTGTTGCTTAATAGTGATGAACGAATATTCTCGGTACTCGTGACTTCCCGAGCACGCTCGGGTGCCCTCCGAGTATTTGTAAGTACTCAGAGACTTAGTTTTCAGCATTGCAGCTGAATGATTTACATCTGTTAGCCAGCTTAAGTACATATGGGGGTTGCCTGGTTGCTATGTCACCCATTGACTTACACTGGCCACATCGTGACCAGCGGACCTCACAACTCACTAGTAATATACCTTATTCATTAATGACTCTATACTTTGCTTGGTGACTCCCTAAGGAGTCTTTTACATAAGATGCCAACCAGCTATTGACTGGAAACCATCTTGCAGGTGCACTGAATTATACTTAATGCCTCTCAGCTACAAGCTGAAAGCATTTACTATATATGCACTGCCCCTTTAAAAGCATGGGAGAGCGTGCCCTAGGCGTGCCAGCATAACTGCGGCCTGCGCACACAGGAAGCAGGAGAACGCCGAGGGCCGGGCAGGGAGTATGCATGAAGGGGGAAGGTGACACCATGCAAGGGTTCTGGCAATAGCGCTGCAACATCTATCCTTGGGGGTTCATAAACATGGAAGTTTTATACAGACTTGTATTACAATACCCATCAATTCTGGAGACAAGAAAAGCCAGTTCAATGGTTCAGTTGCTCCATCACTGCATATTCCACATGACATCTATATAGCCTGCTCCAGCTAACCAGATCCAAAAGAAAAAAAATCTGGAACTTCTCATGAAAATAATTCCTTCTAATGATTATAATTTCCTTTATTCAAGATCCATTAAAACAGCAGAATGGTAGGATAGCATCCATTAATGTTTTAATGAATTCTAAGTAAAGGAAGTTATAGTTTAATCATAATTTATAGCTTTTCTCATCTGTAGAATTCTGTCGATCCATAGTGTACCGATGTGTGATCTTTAGCACATGCCATATCACAGAAGTGTAAAGGTACCGTCACACTGAACGATATCGCTAGCGATCCGTGACGTTGCAGCGTCCTGGCTAGCGATATCGTTCAGTTTGACATGCAGCAGCGATCAGGATCCTGCTGGGATGTCGTTGGTCGCTGCAGAAAGTCCAGAACTTTATTTCGTCGCTGGACTCCCTGCACACATCGCTGAATCGGCGTGTGTGACGCCGATTCAGCGATGTCTTCACTGGTAACCAGGGTAAACATCGGGTTACTAAGCGCAGGGCCGCGCTTAGTAACCCGATGTTTACCCTGGTTACCATCGTAAAAGTAAAAAAAACAACCACTACATACTTACCTACCGCTGTCTGTCCCCGGCGCTGTGCTTTCCTGCACTGGCTGTGAGCGCCGGCCAGCCGGAAAGCAGAGCGGTGACGTCACCGCTCTGCTTTCCGGCCGCTGTGCTCACAGCCAGTGCAGGAAAGCACAGCGCCGGGGACAGACAGCGGAAGGTAAGTATGTAGTGTTTGTTTTTTTTACTTTTACGATGGTAACCAGGGTAAACATCGGGTTACTAAGTGCGGCCCTGCGCTTAGTAACCCGATGTTTACCCTGGTTACCGGCATCGTTGGTCGCTGGAGAGCTGTCTGTGTGACAGCTATCCAGCGACCAAACAGCGACGCTGCAGCGATCGACATCGTTGTCGGTATCGCTGCAGCGTCGCTTAGTGTGACGGTACCTTTAAGCAATAGTGATGAGCGAATATGCTCGTTACTCGAGTTACCCCAGCTGTCCAATTTCTCTCTGCTGGTTAATAAAATGTCGGGGGATCCCTCATCATTTTTTTTCCAGAAAATAATTTAGTATGTAAAAAAAAATACATGTACAGTAAGCTACACAAGCACTGTACTAATTATATGTCACTGACATCTTTATACTCGTATCTACCTATTCTATGTATTCAAGAATAGTATTCCTATTCTGTAGGGTCACACTGTGATTTTACGCGGCAGATGAATTGCCAGCTTTACAAGGAGATGGAGGATCTCACGCCTTTTTTTTTTTCAAAAGGAATTTGCTTACTAAAAAAACATGTACCGTAAACTACAAACACAAAACACTGATTATATATCTCACTCACATATTTATATATATCTTTTTGTATCTATCTAATCGTTCTTATATATATATATATATTAGCTATTGAACCCGTTCTACACCCGGGTGGCGAGCATTTATATTGGTATATGGTCTCCATCCTGGTATGTGGTGCTTCCATCCTGCGCCCTAATCTTGTCATGTGCTGCTACCATCTTTCGCCCCCATCCTGTCATGTGCAGCCCTATCTTGTTTTGTGCACCTCCATCTTGTCATGTGCTACTCTCTTCCCGAGCCCTCATCCTGTCATGTGCTACCACCCTACCCCCCATTCCCGTCATGTGATGCTTTCATCCTGCACCTGCATCCTGTCATCTGGTGCTGCTCATCCTGCAACCCCATGCTGTCATGTGCTGCTCCCATCCTGCACCATAATTCTGTCACGTGCTGCTCCCATCCTGTGCCCCCATCCTGTCATGTGCTACTCTTTTCCTGAGCCCTCATCCTGTCATGTGCTCCCATCCTGCGCCCCCATGCTGTCATGTGCTGCTCCCATCCTGCGCCCCCATTCTGTCATGTGCTGCTCCCATCCTGCACCCCCATTCTGTCATGTGCTGCTCCCATCCTGCGCCCCCATCCTGTCATCTGCTGTTACTATCCTGCGTCCTCGTTTTGCCATGTGCTGCTCCCATCCTGCACCCCCCGTTATGTGATGTGCTCCTCCCATCCTGCGTCCCAGTTCTGTCATGTGCTTCCATCCTGCGTCCCCCTTCTGTAATGTGCTGCTCCCATCCATATGCCCTGTACGCTGCTCCATAAAGGTTGATGGACCCCATAAGATGCTCCATTGTATATGCCCAGTATGCTGCTCCATAAAGGTTGATGGCCCCCATAAGATGCTCCATAAAGGTTGATGGCCCCATCAGATGCGCCATAGTATATGCCCAGTATGCTGCTCTATAAAAGTTCATGGCCCCCATAAGATGCTCCATAGTATTATATGCTCCGTATGCTGCTGCGATATAAAATTTAAAAAAAAAGACATACTCACCTATCGTCGCTGGGCGCCGAGTGCCGCGGGCCTGAGCAGGCGGGGACATCCTCGTGCTATGGGGGTCAGGTTCCGGTATCGCCTCTGGCTCAGGCCCCTGACACTTGCTATATACACCTGTCCCCCGATCCACCGCAGCGCGCCGCTCTTTCTTCCGGGTGCTGGCTGTGACTTTTCAGTCAGAGGGCAGTGCCGTCACGCACTAATTGCGTCATCGTGCCCTCTGACCTGAACGTCACAGGCAGAGAACACCGAAGACGGAGCCGCGCAGCGGTGGAACCGGGGACAGGTAAATATAGCATACTCACCCTCCTGGCACGTCCCTGCTTCTCCGTCGGAGATCGCGGTGTGCGTTCAGTGCTTACGCATACCGCGATCTCCACTAGGCTGCGTCACTCTGTGGGGTCCAGACTGCGCAGGCATTTGCACTTGCGCAATCTATAAAGTGGTGGGACAGAGTGGCGCTCCCAGCATTATAATATATATATATATATATATATATATATATATATATATATATATATATATATATATATATATATATATATATATACACACACATACATACACTTGAAGAATACTTCCTTGGAAAACAGTGTGTAAATTAGGTAGAGAATTGCTCTATGTAAAAGCTCATATTAAAATCACATTAGAATTGGATCAGACTCACATGTGTATCGGATTCTATGTGTTAAAAATTGGATTGTACTTGCAGGAAAATCACACTACACTCGTGCCATTTTTATGGACAGAAATTGGATCGATTTTTTTTTTTTTTTTTGCGGTCATGGGTATCAGCCCTAAACCAAAATTATGACCATGTGCTAGATCTGTTGCAAAATGGATCAAGGTGGCATCCAGAGGCAGACATCATTGATGCAACCTGTGCGCCTACACAGGGGCCCAAGAGGTAAGGGGACCTATTTTTACCTTCAAAGCAGGTGCAATTTTGCATTTTTAGGAGTTCTTAGGCTGCAAAGGGCCCATATATTGTTCTTGCACTGGGGCCCTTTTCTGTCTGTGTCCACCAGTGGTGGCATCTCTTGGACCCCAATGAAATACAATGGGGAGTCAGGACTATGTGGGATTCTTTGAATTTTTCATAATACTGCACTACAGTATTCTTGCCATCAAACAGAGCAGAACTAATAAGACTTACAATTAGAGACTAGCTTAGAGAATACTTGAAATACACAACTCTCTCTTGACTACATAAGTTGTAGTGCATTAGTGTAGATAAAATTCAGTTTAAAGTTCATGCTGCTTTGCTCACAGAGGGTTACGTAAAATAGATATAATGGAAACACTCAACTGTATTAGGGAAATTCAAATTAGCCTTTGCTATGGCTATATGGCTTCTGTGTGCCATCAACCAGCAGACACAGGCAGAGAGACAAGCAGATCTAGCTGCAGTTTCTAGCAAAATTATTTCAATACATTGCTGTATTCACAGCCACACAGCTCAGGAACGTTGTATAATGTCCTCCATGCTGCTGCTGTCTGTGTGCTGCAGGAATCCATCTCTGTGTTGAAAGAGATGATAGCAACTAGCCTCCAACCATCGACTCAGAGGCAACTCATGGGGACAAAACTGGAGAAAAATGCAGAATACAATTCATATAATGGGCAGAAATGGTGTTATCATCATATAAACACAGAGAACAGCTTATTCTGAAAAGTCACCTGTAATACCAGGTGTGTTATAATAGTAATTGAACTTTGATTTTTATTTTATATAGTCAGCAGGCACTTGAATTGTCTGCAGACGGTTGAGGATCCGGGTCCTGAGACACCCACCATTTGCTCAAGTAGATGCCAAAGAAGTGCTCAGCTTAGCAGACAGGAGCACACAACTCCTGTCTGAGTGTGCACACAGCCTAGAGTACAAATCCAATAGAAAGGATAGGCTATGAAGTCTATGCTTTCTATTGAATCTAAATCCTGTGCTTTCTTTTGATTCTGTAACCTGCTCCTGTCTAAGGCTGCTCTTCATTTCTAGTACTTGGTTGAAAACCCTTTGTTGGCAATGACATATTATTATTATTATAATTATTATAATGACTGCCTGAAGTCTTGAACTCATGGACATCACCAGACGCTGCGTTTCCTCCTTTTTGATGCTCTGCCAGGCCTTCACTGCGGTGGTTTTCAGTGGCTGTTTGTTTGTGGGCCTTTCTGTCTGGTTTAGTCTGCGTTAGAATCGGGCCACCATCTAATACATACATACACACGGTATACGGTATGTGTGGGTAATAAATATATATATCTATTGATTATCATTTGGTTCTGCTGGGTCCGGCGCAGTCAGACTTGCAGCCAAGTGACAACTAGTGTCGGCTATGTCAATGAATAGAACACTGCAGACATGGCTGACACGCTAGTTGGCACATGACAGCAAGTGCACAAAGCCTAACCTCGTGCTTACGTGATAACTGCTGAAAACGGAAGAGCCCGACCATGTATATATTATATTACATTATATGTCTGGTATCTGTTCTATTCATTGTCTATGGAACCAATGGAAATAGCTGAGCAGCTCTATAGATGATGAATAGAGCTGAGGCCGAGCATGCACAACTTTGCTCCATCTAGGATGAGCCCTGTTCTCCGAATCTCTGGGGGGCAGTTGCCAAATGCCCAGTGATCAGCAAGTTATCCACGATCCGATGGATCACATATGCATCGTACATACATATACCGTACATACAAACAGATACTCATACATATACTGTACATACATACACACACCGTACATATACATACCATACATACATACACAGATACACATACATACGGTATACCGTACATACAACTTACATACTGTACATATACCGATATACCATACATACACACAGATACATACATATACCGTACATACATACACACCGTGCATACACATACCATACATACAGATACACATACATATACCGTACATACATACAACTTACATACATATACCGATATACCGTACATACAGATACACATACCGTGCATACATACACCTTACATACATATACCGATATACCGTACATACACAGATACACATACATATACCATACATACATACACACACCGTACATACACATACCATACACACAGCAACAAGTAACAGCAAAAAGTACAGCCAAGAAGCAACGAAGAGTGGTGGTGGTGGGAGACTCACTACTGAGAGGCACAGAAGCAGCCATCTGCAGACCGGACATAACTGCAAGAGAAGTATGCTGCCTTCCAGGTGCGATGATCAAGGATGTGACCGATAGGATACCAAAGCTCTTCAGCTCCAAGGACGTCCACCCATTTCTTCTGATACATGTTGGCACCAATGACACGGCAAGGAAGGACCTACCGACAATCTGCAAAGACTTTGAAGAGTTGGGGAAGAAAGTAAAGGAACTGGATGCACAGGTAGTTTTTTCTTCTATCCTTCCAGTAGACGGGCATGGCACCAGGAGATGGAACAGGATCCTTGATGCAAACAACTGGCTAAGACGATGGTGCAGACAACAAGGATTCGGATTCCTGGACCACGGTGTGAATTACTTGTACGATGGACTCCTCGCCAGAGACGGACTACACTTCAACAAACCTGGGAAACACACATTCGCCAGAAGACTCGCTACACTCATCAGGAGGGCGTTAAACTAGAAGAAGAGGGGACGGGAAGAAAAACATTAGACTTGAACAAAGAAGACCCAGGAAAACATACTCAGAAGGGAGGTAAGAACATTTCTAAAACAATCCACAGCGAGGAGATTGGAACAAAACAAAATCCTCTAAACTGCATGCTCGCAAACGCCAGAAGCCTGACAAACAAGATGGAAGAACTAGAAGCAGAAATATCTACAGGTAACTTTGACATAGTGGGAATAACCGAGACATGGTTAGATGAAAGCTATGACTGGGCAGTTAACTTACAGGGTTACAGTCTGTTTAGAAAGGATCGTAAAAATCGGAGAGGAGGAGGTGTTTGTCTCTATGTAAAGTCTTGTCTAAAGTCCACTTTAAGGGAGGATATTAGCGAAGGAAATGAGGATGTCAAGTCCATATGGGTCGAAATTCATGGAGGGAAAAATGGTAACAAAATTCTTATTGGGGTCTGTTACAAACCCCCAAATATAACAGAAACCATGGAAAGTCTACTTCTAAAGCAGATAGATGAAGCGGCAACACATAATGAGGTCCTGGTTATGGGGGACTTTAACTACCTGGATATTAACTGGGAAACAGAAACCTGTGAAACCCATAAAGGCAACAGGTTTCTGCTAATAACCAAGAAAAATTATCTTTCACAATTGGTGCAGAATGCAACCAGAGGAGCAGCACTTTTAGACCTAATACTATCTAATAGACCTGGCAGAATAACAAATCTGCAGGTAGTTGGGCATCTAGGAAATAGCGACCACAATATTGTACAGTTTCACCTATCTTTCACTAGGGGGACTTGTCAGGGAGTCACAAAAACACTGAACTTTTGGAAGGCAAAGTTTGACCAGCTTAGAGATGCCCTTAATCTGGTAGACTGGGACAATATCCTCAGAAATAAGAATACAGATAATAAATGGGAAATGTTTAAGAACATCCTAAATAGGCAGTGTAAGCGGTTTATACCTTGTGGGAATAAAATGACTAGAAATAGGAAAAACCCAATGTGGCTAAACAAAGAAGTAAGACAGGCAATTAACAGTAAAAAGAAAGCATTTGCACTACTAAAGCAGGATAGCACAATTGAAGCTCTAAAAAACTATAGGGAGAAAAATACTTTATCTAAAAAACTAATTAAAGCTGCCAAAAAGGAAACAGAGAAGCACATTGCTAAGGAGAGTAAAACTAATCCCAAACTGTTCTTCAACTATATCAATAGTAAAAGAATAAAAACTGAAAATGTAGGCCCCTTAAAAAATAGTGAGGAAAGAATGGTTGTAGATGACGAGGAAAAAGCTAACATATTAAACACCTTCTTCTCCACGGCATTCACGGTGGAAAATGAAATGCTAGGTGAAATCCCAAGAAACAATGAAAACCCTATATTAAGGGTCACCAATCTAACCCAAGAAGAGGTGCGAAACCGGCTAAATAAGATTAAAATAGATAAATCTCCGGGTCCGGATGGCATACACCCACGAGTACTAAGAGAACTAAGTAATGTAATAGATAAACCATTATTTCTTATTTTTAGGGACTCTATAGCGACAGGGTCTGTTCCGCAGGACTGGCGCATAGCAAATGTGGTGCCAATATTCAAAAAGGGCTCTAAAAGTGAACCTGGAAATTATAGGCCAGTAAGTCTAACCTCTATTGTTGGTAAAATATTTGAAGGGTTTCTGAGGGATGTTATTCTGGATTATCTCAATGAGAATAACTGTTTAACTCCATATCAGCATGGGTTTATGAGAAATCGCTCCTGTCAAACCAATCTAATCAGTTTTTATGAAGAGGTAAGCTATAGGCTGGACCACGGTGAGTCATTGGACGTGGTATATCTCGATTTTTCCAAAGCGTTTGATACCGTGCCGCACAAGAGGTTGGTACACAAAATGAGAATGCTTGGTCTGGGGGAAAATGTGTGTAAATGGGTTAGTAACTGGCTTAGTGATAGAAAGCAGAGGGTGGTTATAAATGGTATAGTCTCTAACTGGGTCGCTGTGACCAGTGGGGTACCGCAGGGGTCAGTATTGGGACCTGTTCTCTTCAACATATTCATTAATGATCTGGTAGAAGGTTTACACAGTAAAATATCGATATTTGCAGATGATACAAAACTATGTAAAGCAGTTAATACAAGAGAAGATAGTATTCTGCTACAGATGGATCTGGATAAGTTGGAAACTTGGGCTGAAAGGTGGCAGATGAGGTTTAACAATGATAAATGTAAGGTTATACACATGGGAAGAAGGAATCAATATCACCATTACACACTGAATGGGAAACCACTGGGTAAATCTGACAGGGAGAAGGACTTGGGGATCCTAGTTAATGATAAACTTACCTGGAGCAGCCAGTGCCAGGCAGCAGCTGCCAAGGCAAACAGGATCATGGGGTGCATTAAAAGAGGTCTGGATACACATGATGAGAGCATTATACTGCCTCTGTACAAATCCCTAGTTAGACCGCACATGGAGTACTGTGTCCAGTTTTGGACACCGGTGCTCAGGAAGGATATAATGGAACTAGAGAGAGTACAAAGGAGGGCAACAAAATTAATAAAGGGGATGGGAGAACTACAATACCCAGATAGATTAGCGAAATTAGGATTATTTAGTCTAGAAAAAAGACGACTGAGGGGCGATCTAATAACCATGTATAAGTATATAAGGGGACAATACAAATATCTCGCTGAGGATCTGTTTATACCAAGGAAGGTGACGGGCACAAGGGGGCATTCTTTGCGTCTGGAGGAGAGAAGGTTTTTCCACCAACATAGAAGAGGATTCTTTACTGTTAGGGCAGTGAGAATCTGGAATTGCTTGCCTGAGGAGGTGGTCATGGCGAACTCAGTCGAGGGGTTCAAGAGAGGCCTGGATGTCTTCCTGGAGCAGAACAATATTGTATCATACAATTATTAGGTTCTGTAGAAGGACGTAGATCTGGGGATTTATTATGATGGAATATAGGCTGAACTGGATGGACAAATGTCTTTTTTCGGCCTTACTAACTATGTTACTATGTTACTATGTTACATACATATACCATACATACATACACACACCGTACATACACATACCATACATACAGATACACATACATATACCGTACATACATACACCTTACATACATATACCAATATACCGTACACACAGATACACATACATATACCGTACATACATACATATACACACGGTACATATACCGTACATACACACAGATACACATACATATACCGTACATACATACACCTTACATACATATACCGTACATACACACACGGATACACATACATATACCGTACATACATACACCGTACATACACATACCGTACATACAGATACACATACATATACCGTACATACACCTTACATACATATACTGATATACCGTACATACACACACGGATACACATACATATACCGTACATGCATACACACCGTACATACACATACCATACATACAGATACACATACTGTACATATACACACCTTACATACACACACCCACATATACCGTACATACATACACTTTAGATAGATATACCGTGCTGCATGTGCGTATACACAGGTCTGCCACCTGCGTCTTTGTACGCATAGTGGGGATGGAATTTCATAAAATGCTGTAACATCTGCTGCTGTGGATGAACGCAGTGTCCAATCCGCAGCAAATCCGCCATGTGGAAACACACCCTTATGGTCTATGTGAAAGAGATTGCAGCGGACAAAGACCAGGCTGGTGATGTCACTAGCGGGCCACTGTGCACTGAATATGAGGATATGTCACTTTCCTTAGGTCTCCGGCATTAGTGATGAGTGAATGTGCCCAGATAAGGCATTATGTGTGTGGAGTGTTTTTGGCATGCTTGAATAATATTTATTTTCGACTCCCCACCGCTTCATGTGGGCTGTTCCACACATGCAGGGGTTGCCTAACAAACAGGGAATCATTCCTGCTTGTGTTGCGGATGTCAAAAAGCCACGAATCGTGCAGCAGTGGAGACTCAAACATATTATAAGACCACGCAGAAGATGCTCCATTAGCACTTGAGCATGCTCAGATAACGCCTTATCCAAACATGCTCGCTTATGACTTGATCACTACTCCCAACATGGTTCAAATATAAATTGTTGTTTCTTTATTTTTCAAAACAAAACTGTATACTTACAACATTTCCACCAGGCAGCAAAGATCCTGTCAGCCTGGTCCACACTCGTCCTCTGAGTCTGCACTGAGTCTGCAGCAGCTTCCCGCTCCAAGCTGCGGACTCCAGAGCACAGACAGGTAATGATGCACAGATGTCACTGTGCATTCCATGTAATCTTAGACATTGCACCAGGGGATCGCCATCCCATCCCCCTATATAGTGGATCATTTTAGTACCCGGCCCTTCTCCTACCTAACCTAGTGATCCCTCCTCACCCCCTCTCCCCCCCATTCTCATGTATCCCAGTCCCGAAGGATCACTGAGTGCGCACAGCAGCAGCATGGACTCACAACCAGAGCGGAAGCTTCAGTGACTCACAGACACTCCCCCTCCCTCTCCCTGGCTCCTCTCTTCCAGCGTCTGCCGTCACCATGGCTACCGCACCAGTGACTGCTGGACAGCAGCATAATATATATTTATTAACAGGTGAGGTCAGCAGGGGGGCCCTTTTGAACTTCATATCACATGCGTGCAGTAGAGCGGCCCCCTGCTTCTCCTGTTAGCTGTCATTCACCGCCCTGCTTTCTCGGTCCTTCGGGGCCCCCTCCTGCTCCGGGCCCCGGTGCAGTTGCACAGGTTGAACCGGCGGTATGTCCGCCCATGGGGAAAGTTAATGGTCCATGGGTTTGGGAGCACACAATCCTTGCCTTGCCCGCGTGCTGACAACCTATACGGCACCACTATGACCAGGTACTTAATACAAATGTATATATAATATACATAACTCCACTAATCTGTAGTATTTGGGAGATAAAGGTTATGTACATTTTTCTTTAAAATGCCTGCAAGCTTCACATCCTAAAGAAGAGGCCTTCAAATGAAATGTGCTATGTTCTGATGAACTTCCCTGCACTACAAAAGAACACTGTAGGTCTCACACACATACGGAGGACTGTTCTGAAAACTATGATTTATTCAAAACCGGCATAGAGTTCTATTCATTCAGCTAACAGAGCAGTAGTCGAGCTCATAAAGATGACTTGTTAATTCATTGCTTAAGGATTCATGTTTTATGCAGTACATAAAGTCCTGCTATTTCACTGGATTCTCGAAAATGTGATGTTTTATTAAGGCGGAAAGGTACTATTTAATGTATCATAATGTATATGCTGGAAATTAAATAATGTTTATGACTTTCATTAAGTCAATTAGTTTTATATTTTACTCCCATGTAGAATCCCTGCTTTCCTATTCTGCAGCACTATTTGGAGGAGCAGGAGCATCATCGTCATGTCATGAGTGGACAGCCAGATTTTGCCCTTCCATTGTTGTAGAACGAGAAGTAGTAGTTAACCCCTGCATCGGAACTCAATATATATTCATATAAAATGAATCTATTATTTGTGTATTGTTGGGATCAAACTATCTAACCATACCAAGCCCAACCAAACCAATAGTGTGACAAATTTGATGCACAAACACTCGAATATTTAACACATAAACAGATGCCTTCTGTGTGCGGTCGGTGATTTTCACAGACCCATAGACTTGTATGGGTCATATTGATCCATGTCTCCTTGATTTCTTGTAGACCACTTTGCCGGCAAAATAACACGGACATGTGAACAGAACCACAGAGTATACAGGGTACATGTTTTCACCTATGAAAAATACAGGTAGAGCATATATGTGAGTCACAAATGTCTGACTGAGGCCTCAAGCAAGAAAAAAAAAACCAAAGAAATAGGTATTTTTTCTAGAGCATCACTTTAGCGCTGAAACGAAAAAAAAAAAAACCATGCTGGAGTGGTGCTACTAATCTAAGGTCCCTGACCCTAGAATTATACTTACTCGCAGCCTTCATCTTTTACTTCTTACCAGGGCCAGACTGACCATCTGGCACTTCTGGCAAATACCAGATGGGCCGGTGCCAACGGTGGGCCTCTCCTTCACTTCATGGACGCACATGTTCTATTTAGATCCCTGTGTTTGCACAGGGATTAACTCCAGTGGTTACTTGACCTTTGCTTCTCCCTATCCTCATTTAGTACATGAAGAATGAAGGTGGGATTGACGCTGATGCAACCAGTCAGTGCAATCATCCTTAGTGACTAAGCCAGCCCAACAAGTGCCAGAGGCGCAGCACAGTCATATGCCCTCCCAAGTTCAGACTAGTGATTAGAGCTTTTCTAAGTGTGGATCAGTCATTCTCCAGCTCTTGCCTCTGATCTCCTGCCCCCAATACACATTAAAGGGAACCTGGCAGCTACCCTAGCCCCCCTAAACAGGCATCACCGCCGACATTTTGTTCATGCACACACCTTTCAACTTTCCTGGGAACGTGCAGTGAACTTGGCTGGATGCCTGATTCCATGGCGCACTGCCAGGGAAACAGCAATGAAAACAGCTGGTGGTAACGTCGCTCCTGACAATTATGTCACACATGCCAACAGCCTTGAGCTACACAACAAGAGGAAGGATTATTCCAGGGAAATCAAGGCCCCCTGGCTAGTTACCCACTGATTTACACAGCTCAAGCACAGGTTTAAAGTTAAAGGGGTTGTCCACTACTCAAACAACCTCTTCTCAATCCCTATGTTTCCCCCTAGTAAAATAATAACACCTATACATACCTCCGGTGCCGATTCCATTCCAGCAGTGTCAGCATTGGCTGTCCCGGTGCTTGTGTGACATTATTGTGTCACATGACCATTGCACCCAATCAGCGGTCACTTCACTCTTCCCGCCTTTGGACAAATCCAGACATCCAGAGGAAGAGAGAGCTGTGGCTGTTCTCTAACAACCTCTGGATATCAGTCACATCCAAAGGAAGGGAGAGTGAAGCGGGACCTGATTGGCCGCAGGGATCGCCTGGAACTGCGCCAGAACCAGAGGTGAGTATAAGTGCTATTATTTTACTGGGAGGAAATAGTGATTGAGAAGGAGATGTCCAAGTAGTGGACAACCCTTTTATTTTTACATTTATCATCAATTACTAAGCAACAAAACGAGGCTAATGAAAATATAGAAAAAGGGTGCAATATAGTCATAATGGCCGTTTAGGGGGTAAGGACAGCTGAAAGGTTCCCTTTATTAGTACATTTAAGTGCAGGCAATGCACCTTAAAGGGGCAGTGCAAAACTAATGATGATTTTCATCCTAAATGACTATTTATTGTAATAATCTAATAGCTTTTTTTAATATGCTGTAATTAAAAGTCCCTATTGTTTCCTCTCAAGTATAGCTGCTTTCCTTTTTAACTTTTTTTATCCATTTCTGTTATGATGATGCTTTGTTTGATAGCCCCAGTGCATGCTGGGAAACTCAAACAAGATGAAATCAGGGGGCAGTGGCTGTGGTCAATGTTACAGCCTTTGCCCTCACCATGAAATGAAGAGTCATAAGAGATATCCGTTTCAGGGGTTGGGCTAGACCCTGCTGTATTGAGCATGCGCCAGTTGTCAATTGCAAAGTTTGTTCAATAGGATCTTGTCACTGTGCGATATTCTTCTTAGTGCACAGTGCAAATGAGCTCCCTCGCCTGCCGTAATTAGAAGTGACCATCCAGGAAGAGAGCACACTGTGAGTGCACATTGTAAGGGGAGAATGGGGAGAGCAGAAACCAGCCCCGCACAAGATAGTGATGTCACTTTGGGGGCAAAGCCGATTCCTGCTTACCACCTGCTTTCCATGACTGACAGCCGGCTGTTAATAATAATAATAATAATAATCTTTATTTTTATATAGCGCTAACATATTCCGCAGCGCTTTACAGTTTTGCACACATTATCATCGCTGTCCCCGATGGGGCTCACAATCTAGAATCCCTATCAGTATGTCTTTGGAATGTGGGAGGAAACCGGAGAACCCGGAGGAAACCCACGCAAACACGGAGAGAACATACAAACTCTTTGCAGATGTTGTCCTGGTTGGGATTAGAACCCAGGACCCCAGCGCTGCAAGGCTGCAGTGCTAACCACTGCGCCACCGTGCTGCCCCGGCTGTTATTGAGTGCCTGGGCGTGGTTACAGATGTGGCTGTCACTGCTGTTAGGGGTTACTGTAGCTGCTCCAGGCACGCCTTCGTGACTGAAAACTGAGAAAGAAAGTTCATTTTCTCCTGGGTGCTGCACTTTTAGTTCAGCAGATGGGCACCTTCATAATTTTATTAACCTGCAGCTCAACCTTAATTCTGCAGGTAAATACAGTGGGGCATATAAGAATTTGATCCCTTGCTGATTTTGTAGGTTTGCCCACTGAAAAAGACATGAACAGTCTATAATTTTAAAAGGTAGGTTAATTTTAACATTGAGAGATAGAATATCAAAAATAAAATCCAGAAAATTACATTGTATAAATTTTATAAATTTATGTGCATTTTGCAATGAGAAATAAGTATTTGATCCCCTACCAACCATTAAGAGTTCTGCCTCCTACAGACTATCAACTTGTTACCTGAATTAAAGACAGCTGTATTACTTAGTCACCTTTGTAAAAGACTCCTGTCCACAGACTCAATTAATCAGTGAGACTCTAACGTCTACAACATGGGCAAGACCAAAGAGCTTTATAAGGATATCAGGGACAAGATCATAGACCTGCACAAAGCTGGAATGGGCTATAAAACCATATGTAAGATTCTGGGTGAGAACAACAGTTGGTGCAATAGTAAGAAAATTGAAGAAATACTAAATGACTGTCAATCAACATCGATCTGGGGCACCATGCAAAATCTCACCTCGTGGGGTATCCTTGCTCATGAGGAAGGTGATAGATCAGCCTAAAACTACACAGGGGGAACTTGTTAATGATCTCAAGGCAGCTGGGACCACAGTCACCAAGAAAACCATTGGTAACACATTACGTCATAAAGGTTTAAAATCCTGCAGTGCCCGCAAGGTCCCCCTGCTCAAGAAGGCACATGTGCAGGCCCATCTGAAGTTTGCCAATGAACACCTGGATGATTCTGTGAGTGATTGGGAGAAGGTGCTGTAGTTAGATGAGACAAAAATTGAGCTCTTTGGCATTAACTCAGTTTGCCGTGTTTGGAGGAAGAGAAATGAGGCCTATGACCCAAAGAACACCATCCCCACTGTCAAGCATGAAGGTGGAAATATTATGTTTTGGTGGTAATTCTCTGCTAAGGGCACAGGACTACTTCACCGCATCAATGTGAGTATGGGTGGAGCCATGCACCGTAAAATCCTGAGTGGCAACCTCCTTCCCTTCACCAGGACATTAAAAATGGGTCGTGGCTGGGTCTTCCAGCAAGACAATGACCCAAAACACACAGCCAAGGCAATAAAGGAGTGGCTCAAAAAGAAGCACATTAAGGACATGGAGTGGCCTAGCCAGTCTCCAGACCTTAATCCCATAGAAAACTTATGGAAGGAGTTGAAGCTCCAAGTTGCCAAGCGACAGCCTCAAAATCTTAATAATTTAGAGATGATCTGCAAAGATCATCTGGACCAAAATTCCTCCTGACATGTGCGTAAATCTCATCATCAACGCCAAAAAAGTCTGACTGCTGTGCTTACCAACAAGGGTTTTGCCACCAAGTATTACGTCTTGTTTACCAGAGAGATCAAATACTTATTTCTCACTGCAAAATACAAATAAATTTAAATAATTCATACAATGTGATTTTCTGGATTTTATTTTTGATATTCTATCTCTCAATGTTAAAATTAACCTACCCTTAAAATTATAGACTGTTCATGTCTTTGTCAGTGGGCAAACTTACAAAATCAGCAAGGGATCTAATAATTATTTTCCCCACTGTAACTTTATCTGACCTGACAGTTTCTCTTTCCTATAGTGTTGTTTTAGCTTTACAGCAGCTTTGGTTCTGTAAATGTGATATATATCTCATGCAATCCACAAATCAACTAACATATTTCACATTCACTTCACAGCAAAAGGGGCTATGTGCTCTCTAATGCCAGGGCTAAATTTCAGTCCCAGTCCGGCCCTGCTTTTGACTGACCGGAAGTCATTGGTAACTGTCACAAGCTCTCAATATAAGTCTCTGAGATCCTGAATGAGAAGTATAAGGCTATGGTCACACATTGCGTTTTTGCTACATTTTTTTTCAGCAGGCATAACCTGCTCACAAAAAACAGGTTTTGCTTTGTATTTGCTGTGTTTTCATCAGGTACATTTGTCTCTTTTGCATGATGGTAAAGTTTAGTACCCCCTCATGATGCAACTTCCTGAGTTTTCTGCACCAAAACCGTAGAAAGATCTGGTACCTGCGTTATTTGCACTTACTCATTGCTTTTTATGAGTGAAAAAAAAATATGAAAAGTGACATGCTGAAAAAAAACGCTGCAGTTTTCTAATTCAGACAGGAAAACACAGCTTAAAATTTCCAAACAAAATGCAACGTGTGAACATAGCCCAAGACTAGGGGGAGTCTCCACTCTAGCGCGGTAATAAAAAAAAAAACCCTGCTGGAATGGTGCTTTAAAGTGGTGTATGATACAGTATGCCCTGATACTAAAACTGATCCAAATCATGTTGTGGTAAATTCATCTTGAAGAATCTAACAAATTGAATCCTATAAAGATATAAAAAAAGAGATCAATCAAGGGAACCAATGGTTAGTATTTCTAAAGAAAAATATCCAAAACAATTTTTTTAATAAAAATCTTTTTTTTTTTGATGAGTTGAATACATGAATAAAATGTCACACTGCAGTTGTATAGTATGTATTGTGCTGACATTTTACAAATATGTCAGTCCCATCGAGAGGAAGATGAGTTATGTCTGAGGTATGCCTATGTAATACACACACCCGTATGCTATTCATGTTTTTAGTAACATTTTATTCTACTGCCAAAAGGGTAAAAAAAAAAGAAAAAAAGCAGCGTTGTAAAAATGTAGTTTTAAGGCCGGGATCACACATGCGAGAAACACGTCCGTGTCTCGCATGTGAAATCCAAGCTCTGGCGCCGGCACTCCAGAGCGGAGCGTGCAGCTCCATGTGTTGCTATGCGGCCGCACGCTCCGCTCCACAGTGCCGGCGCCAGAGCTTGGATTTCACATGCGAAACACGGACGTGTTTCTCGCATGCGTGATCCCGACCTAAGGCTGTCTAACCTTTGGATCAATTCTTTTGTTTATAACCAGATTTATTCAATATGTATAATTTGTAGGCAAACTACATGACAATGACCCTGCCTCTTAAATCTTGGGTGTAATCGCAGTTTTAGGGCATGTGCACATGTAGAATGATCCTCTGTGGATATTTCCGCAGCGGATTTGATAAATCCGCATGGCAAAAACTGCGCGTTTTTCCTGCTGATTTATTGCAGATTTACCGCGGTTTTTGTGTGGATTCCACTGCGGTTTTACACCTGCGACCGCTGCGGATTCCGCACAAAGAATTGACATGCTGCGGAATGTAAGCCGCGTGGTTTTTTCGGCAGCATGTGCACTGCGGATTGCGTTTCCCATAGGTTTACATGGTACTGTAAACGCATGGGAAACCACTGCAGATCCGCAGCAAAATCCACAGCGTGTGCACATAGCCTTACAGACCAACCATCACTGACAGGTCTCCAGCAGCTGAACCCTCTACTGTTTTCCTTCCAGATCCTATAACTACCACTAAGTCTCCTCCATACAATCTGGCTCTCCCCGGCAGCTCAGCTATGCTGCGCTGAAACAAAAACAAGAAATATTTTACTCGAATGACAGTAAGAAATGCAAGCTGAATAAAAGACTTCAATCATTGGCATTATTTAAGTTATCGTACTTTTTTTAAAATTACTTCTTTGCATGGTGTACGTTGTTCATGAAATTTGCTCAAAATATAAAGTTCTCTTCATAAAAAAAAAGAGAATTTTTTAGTTCATTCAGAAGATTTTGGAGAAAAAAAATTCAACATATACACAAAAGTTTTTTGACTTTTGCTCCAAGTTCTTCAAAATGGTGCATGTTGTTCACGAATTTATAATTGATTAACTGGGCTACCTGTTTTGTGCCTTTTTTATATCAAAAAGTTGCAAGTGCCTTTAAAAATGTCACAAAGTTTGCACAAAATTTCAGGCGTACATAAAAATCACTCAAAGGGGCAATGGAATGCATCTGCGCAAAAAAAAAAATTAAACTTTTTATATAGTATCAGTTGATGAATCGGCCGTAAACATATGGGATGGTCCACATTAGCAAAGATAAAAATAAGTGAGCATATATAAAATGGAGTTAAAAGGTGCAAATTAAAAGAATTTGAAAAAAAAAAAATAGACAAAAAGGCGCAAATGCAATAATGAATCATACCCTTTGTACCAAGTTTAATATTTGATATTATTACCTCCTGTAGATAACTGCAGCTTTCTGCTCTTTCATATTAAGGGATCTTGTTATTTTTTTAAATTAACTCAAATTAGTAGAACAATATTAGAAAATGAGGGTTATAACCTTTCCAGGAAAAGATCTCTCCTCCAGACACTGCTGTCTCTGCACAAATGTGAATATTCACTAGAGGCAATTAAGGTTTGCAGGAGCTGAACTGAATGTTTATCACTTGGCTATCAATCTCTTAATTACCTTAATTAGCAAAAGTCCCTTGTATGTAGTCAATAAGCACAGAAGGAACGCAATAAACATCTTATAACCCGACGCCCAACTGACCTATGTTCTCACAAATCTTTATAAGCAGCAATGCCAAGCCAATAAATTTCATATATTAGATGTGAACAATAAAAATATTACAAGTTCTAGGAAATAAGGGCAACGGTTAAGACAAAAAAAAGAATATATATTATCCATTACACCAGATCGGTACCGAATACATGCAAGATGAGCACTTTATAGATTGCAGATTTTTCAACTGCGAGTTCTTAAAGAGCTTGTCAAACAAGTTTTTAAAATTATTGTAAGGCTTCTATTTAAAGGATAGTCAGTAAGATCAACCATCTTAAGCCATTCACATGAATACGCAGGTCGTAAAAAGTTGAATAAAATGAGTCCTTGATATTTGCGATCCCATGTCTTATTCCAGAAAAATCAATGTTTTTCTTAATATGTAAATGAGCTGTTAAGATCTATGGGCCGGACACTGATCTGCTTTAGAATCTGCCTCCAGAGCTTATTTTAAATTAAAGGGGGAGTTACCAGGGTGAGACATGTAATGACTGACAGTTCTCTCTCTCATGATCTGCATATTTTACAATGGTAACTCCCCTTTAATTTGAAATAAGCTGTGGAGGCAGATTCTCATGCAGAAAAGTATTCAGCTCATAGATCTTAACAGCTCATTTACTTATAAGAAAAATGTGGATTTTTCAGGAATAAGACAACAGACCCCTGATATTAAGGAATCATTTTATTCGCATTTCTGTGACCTACATGCCCATATAGACAGCTTTGCAGGGTTGACCCTACTGACTGATTCCCTTTAAAAAATGTGAAGCAGACTTCTCTAAAATACATAAAAGTTCAACAAAAATGTTCTAGAATGGTGTTGTCACTAGGCCTTTATATTCATAGTCAGGATTTTTACGGTCTGGGTCATATTATAAAATGCATAAGGCTGTGTTCACAGACTGCTTCAACTTGACTTTTTAAGTGTGTAAGGCTAGGGTTTGACAATGACGTAGACATGTTTCAAGGGTTTAAACATTGATGCAATTTTTTAGCTACAACTTTTTATTTGAGCAATAAAGCAAGTCTACTGATATTTGATACTGTTGCTATTTTTTTTGACAAGGGTATATACATACAATAAGTATTTGTTGCAGACATTTCTGCGTCAAAAACGTGAGATCCATTACAAACTAGACAAAAATGGACGCAAAAGGTAAACCAAAATTTCCCTTTTTAATAGATCCGTTTAGTTTTTTGAATAAAGGTTGGATATAAATAAAAAATGGTTTTCATTTTGCATCGTCTTTTTTCCTTTTGTACCGGATTTTTAAAAATTTTTTTTAAATACTGGATCAATTACAAATGGATGACAACTGGACATGTGAATATAGCCTAATAGGATCTCTCCGAAAACTCCAGTATAAACCAACATGGATCGTTATCGAAACAATGTCCAAAAAAAGGATACAAAATAAAAATATATCCTATTGAGTATATAGTATACATACAATTCTAATCAAAATATAACCAATGTTGGTGGATATACATGGCAAGTTCACGCTCTCATGCATTGCCTGCCTGAAAATTGATGTTTTGAAGTTAAGAAATTGTCTCCTGAACAAATATGTTGAGAAAAAAAATAAAAACAGAACGCATAAAGTTCCTTGTACTCGCACCACCTATTCTAAGGATCTATGCCAATTATTCTATCATAGCACTAATATTACTCAACCTAATTTGTACCATTGGAGCAAAAAAGCAGAAAAAAGGGCACATAGTAAAGCCAAAGAAAACAAAAGTATATTATGCCCAAAATACTTTAATTAAAAACGGTACTTCATATAGCATGAACAGTAGTAAGGCGCTGTGCATAAACAGGGAAGACATTGCATAGGAACCATGGGTCAAGTACATGTATTTATCAAAAGCATGTGTCACATAATGAGTCCTAATCCTAATTCTACAAAAGTAATGTATCCCATAATTTACACCTGTATCATACAGGTCAAGAATAAAATCCATACAATATTCACTTAGATGGAGGACGGTTTTCAGTGTGTCCCTATTGCCCCAACGCACGTTTCGCCATTTTTAGTCAGGGCCTTTCGCACCTCCTGACGAAGACATGCAAATTTTTGTACAAGTTGGAATACTGTAACTTTTTTTAAATATTAAAAAGTTTTTAAATGTAGTAGTTTTAACTCCTGATCTTTTAATAAGAGAATTTTCTGTGAGTGACAGGATGTTATCATGTGTATATTAAGCAGTATGACAATGTTGTCACTATTACTAGTATTCTATAATAAAACGGTCATCTCTCTACGGACTCTAAGGACTGATGAGCTCTCTGGTTGCACGTTCATAGCTATGGTTGTAAAACTCTTAGCTTATTTGACAGTACTATACCTTCTTTGTCAGTTTTTACCCATTTTTAAATTAACCTTTTTAGTTGAAACACAAGATTCATTTTATGTTCTGGCTAAAGATTTCCCGTGAAGAAGTAATTATTTGTAAGTATCACAGGATAAAGATGCGAACAGCCATCAGAGCAAATCATCGAAGCAACAGCTGGCTCTACTTCTCTTCATCTGAACCATCAATTCTGCTACACAAAACCACTGAGCATTTTAGAGTAATTATCCCCAAATTTAGAGTCATTATAAGATCCATCTGAGAGTCAAATGCAATAAATTCCTGCAAGATGTAAATGACTCCTTATTGCGTACGCCGAAATTATATGTGGGCTACTTGGTGGTTGCTTAGTTACTAAAATACTTTTATGTTTTAAGTGAATGAAGGCAGTGAATATTTTATTAAGTTAAGTAGGGTCTAAAAATAAAGTGCAAATAAACAAAATATTCAATTTTTTGTTTTATTCAGTTACTCACCAAAATATATATGTGACCACGTGACCCCTTCACCAGGGACCTGACATGATTTGTCTTTCATTGCAATTTGCATTTGACTCAATAACATGCAGCTTTAAAGGAACTACAACTATTAGCCACATGTGTTACCTTAAATAGCTGAGTGAGGACAGGGTTACTCCTAATAGAACTTGGCAACTTGGAGGGTGGGGAATGTTTGTATGTGAATGTAAATGTTTTCTGACGTCTGAGTTCCAAGACTATTGTTACCTTCTATTCACATTATCAGGCAGATTTACTAGAGCTTTCTAACTTTTAGGCAGTATAAAGCATACCTGTCATTTTAGGCAAATATTCAGAATAAGCTGTTACGTATACGTACTTATAGAATAACAATTTTGACCATTATACAATTGGTATCTTGAATTTTTTTACCAGTTTTCCCCTTTGCAGTCTCTATCTCTAATTTTCATTTCTCTCTGAATTAATGGGAAGAGATTAGCTGCCATGATGATGCAAATACACTAAACGTATCTTTCACTGCTTACAACGTGTTAAGAAATTAGCCACCGCAGCATGGTAGACAGCAGTACTGTGCAGTGTGGCTGTGAAATCAGCTCTTGAATCAGCTAAATCACGCCCCACTCTTCTTCCCCCTTTCTGTCTCCTTAGATCAGGGATCCCAAACCTGTGGCTGAATGCAGTCTGCCAACTTGGTGCATTAGCACTTGGTCTAGCAACCAGCTATGAAGGGAAAGTATCCAGACTCATGGTGACTTTTATAAGTGGCTTTACAGAGAATAGAAGATCTGGATGTGCATATACTTGCAGGAGGGAGATAAATAAACATAGTAAACTGGAGATAGGATGATACTTTTAAGGTACTGTCACACTAGACGATATCGCTAGCGATCCGTCACGTTGCAGCGTCCTCGCTAGCGATATCATCCAGTGTGACAGGCAGCAGCGATCAGGCCCCTGCTGGGAGATCGCTGGTCGGGGAAGAAAGTCCAGAACTTTATTTCGTCGCTGGACTCCCCGTAGACATCGCTGAATCGGCGTGTGTGACACCGATTCAGCGATGTCTTCACTGGTAACCAGGGTAAACATCGGGTAACTAAGCGCAGGGCCGCGCTTAGTAACCCGATGTTTACCCTGGTTACCAGCGTAAAAAAACAAACAGTACATACTTACATTCAGCTGTCTGTCCCTTGCCGTCTGGTTCCTGCACTGACTGCTGGCCGTAAAGTGAAAGCAGAGCACAGCCACAGCGGTGAGTCACCGCTGTGTGACTCACCGCTGTGCTGTGCTTTCACTTTCACTTTACGGCCAGCAGTCAGTGCAGGAACCAGACGGCAAGGGACAGACAGCTGAATGTAAGTATGTACTGTTTGTTTTTTTACGCTGGTAACCAGGGTAAACATCGGGTTACTAAGCGCGGCCCTGCGCTAAGTTACCCGATGTTTACCCTGGTTACCGGGGACCTCGGGATCGTTGGTCGCTGGAGAGCTGTCTGTGTGACAGCTCTCCAGCGACCAAACAGCGACGCTGCAGCGATCCGGATCGTTGTCGGTATCGCTGCAGCGTCGCTAAAGTGTGACGGTACCTTTAGTTAGAGGGGAGCTTAAAGCTGGATATGAGAATACCAAATGTGGGTAAAGTGGGAACCCTTGGATGTAATTATACTGCCAATATGGGCACAGGGTCTCCGTAAGCTTTCTTTTGGAAACCTTTGGCTATAATCATTCCAGTAATGGTGGACTCTGATTGTCACTAATGCTGTAGGGAGAGAGCCTAGATGTGGCTGGCGACCATCTCTAAGAGCTGAATGTGGCTCTCAAGGCAAGAAAAATTGAGAACCGCTACCTTGTAGTATAATAGCAGATGCAACTTTGACACCTAACTGCTGGCAGTGTCGTGATTTGATCAAGACAGACTTGAGCTTCTTAAAGAGTAAATGGTGATTATAGAAGCCCACCAGGACATTTTTTATTGCTAAACCTGTGTAAATGTATAATGTAGTGAGAGGTAAGTGTGGTAAAATACTCAATGATCGCCGTCTTCCCCAGTTTCCAGCACTGCTTAGGTTCTCTTCTCACTCATATGACTTCTATTCCAACTTGCCTCACCACACAAGGGTCTACGAGTGAGGACGGAAGTCGCTTTTACAATGTAAGTCTATGGAGCATCAGATAGAGATCCATAGACTTAGTCACGTGACCCATAAGATGACCACAGCCAAACTGGAAAGAGGGGCAGATGGAAATCAATGAGTACACTACATACACATTTACACAGGTTTGTCATTAAAAAGTTTCATGGGAGTGATTCTAAGGAGGCAGATGGAGAAGTGGCTCATAAGTGGAAAAAGAGACAGAATTCTCTGGTAAGATTACAACGTTTCTTATATGTACTATTCTTTTATGCAAAGTTTGTTTAAATGACAATAACCATTTCAACTCAGACAAGACAGTCTTAAAATCCATCAAATGTATCACTGAGGCTCATGCTGGATAATAGATTGGTGCATCTTTAGACTGTTTAATCTAATTTTCCACCACCTATTGGTTGGCATACTTTGCAGCAATTAACATCATTCCTTCTTCTCATTAGATTCCATATATACGTTCTGTTTAAGTAAAAGAGCACATAGTATCCATCAATACTCACTATTCTGAACCATGGACAATCGGTGTCGGATCTCAGTAATCTGAAAAATAAAAATAGGAAGTCTCTTAGAATATAATGTATTGTTATTATTACAAATTATAACACCTCACATTTAGCTTTTCCCTAGTGGGAAGGACGAAAACAAATTCTGTGTATTAGTAGGTAACTTCTTTAGGGAAGTCCTTTTCTGACAAATCTGTTTGAGTAAATACTGATATTAATTGAACAGCATCATTTTGTATATATCTGCATTGTGACGTTCATTGGCTATGCCATTGCTGGTTATAATTATTGCCCTTATCAAACATTGGGGTGAGTTCCTACATACTTTGTGCGAGGCTAGTCACTACTCACGGATAAGCAATGAGGTTGGGTAGTTCGAGGTCAAAAAGCCAAGAGAGTGCATCATAGACAGAGGGATGAGACGAAGGTTTAGTCACGAAACAGTCCTAACTCAATATTCCAAGAAGGTAGTAGATCATGGCAAAAGGGCTAGGCTAACGGATGGTCATGATAAATTCTAGGTCGAGCAACATAGCTCAGAATACCAGACAAGGAGCATAGAGTAAGCACACACCTCATGAGCAAAACTACAATTGGCAGCAATCAGATGCAGAGATCTTGGCTATATAGCCAGGTAATTACTCTAGACAAGAGGCACATGGATGAAGCCCTGGCACACCCTGGTCCTGATTGGACCTCTAAACTGTCATACACTGACAGCTCAGCACATCCCGGGATCCAACTGGACGACTGAGCTGTCCATGGCAATACTGACAGCTAAGCACGAACCATTTATAGATTGAATGGCAGATCTGTCATTCACTACGTCAAGACACTCAGGAGGAATTGTGGGACTTTATACTGACTAAACAGCGCCTTAAAGGCAGACTCCCCTAGTGGCTATAGGTTAATATTACATGCAAACTCTATGGGATGTCATATGTATGATTTTTTATCTTTAAGAGGTTGTCTGTGAATAGAATTAAATAATCTATTTTTTTTCTATAAACAGCAACATTCTTGGCTTTTGGCTGTGCCAGGTATTGTAGCTCACACAACCCATAGACGAAAATTTAGACATTTTAGGCAAAAAATACCCTTTTCTATAAGCTTAGACCGCCTCTAGTGAGCAATGTGCTTGTACCAATACCTAATCATATTACTAAGGTGGTATGGTTTACCAACAATAAATTGTGGTGTTTGGAGGCACTGAGCGTAGATAAGGATGTGTTCACCTATAGACATTCCAGTTTCCTCAGGGAAACTGCACCTAGGGTAATTAGTCGCCAGAAAGGCTGCCCTGCTATGTACTGGCTATTGGGCTCGCTACAGCGAGGGCGATATAACTACTCCCACTCAGGCGGGAACAATAATTATCAACGCCGCCGTCGCTACAAAGCCTCCCAAACGCACAGAACAAATCCCTTCTATTTTCTTCTTTTAACCAGACACAAGATTGATTCCCAGTAGAAGAAATACTGTATTCTTTATGCCTCTAAGATTTGAGGCTTACTGAGGAAATGGGCAGGTATACTGGAAAAAAAGTTAAATGTAATGAATACTTATTACACATACCAAACATTCCACAGTGATGAAAACTGCAGTAAAATGGGATATTAGTCTAAGATTACATCCACATGTGACGTAAAAAATCCCCTGCTGATTTTTTTCACGGATCGGTGCCTAAATCTGCGTATATTACGAGCAGATTTTGCTGCAGCTTTTCCAGGATATCTCCCTATGAATTGCAGAAATTCATGTGGAAAGCACTGACAGGATTTTGTTTTAAAATTCTCATAGATATTTTTCTGGATTAGATTTATTGAATTTCAAACATTAGTAGGACTAGAACCACGGTTCACGGGGAGGATTCCTTTATCATCCCCACCACTCACACCAATTTGTCACAAGCCGGGGTTGTTTGGATGCCCCTGGTTCCTTCTGAAGGGGATTTATCTATATCCCACTTCCCAGTTCCGGTTTGAAACTTGCAGCTCTCTGGCGCCCCCTTACCCTCAGGTCAGTCAGGGTACTGCACCTAGGGTAATTAGTCGCCAGAAAGGCTGCCTGCTATGTACTGGCTATTGGGCTCGCTGCAGCGAGGGTGATATAACTACTTCACTCAGGCGGGAACAATAATTATCAACGCCGCCGTCGCTACAAAGCCTCCTAAACGCACAGAACAAAGTAGGCTGCCACCAGCTCCGATTTTCAAAGTATTGACGGGTCCAGAGCCAACCCAATTCAGTAGCGTAATTCACTTCAGAGGACGCGACAGTTCGTTTGGAGAGAAAAGCAAATATTTTATATTTGACTCCAAAAAAAAAAGGTAGGCGGTGTTTACAAGGTAGAAAAAGTTATTATAAAGAAGAAAAAATCATGTGTACACTACAACTACAAATAAAAGAAGGATTAAAATTGAAAAAAACACTTACATAGCGTTCAGATCATTTCATCTCCTGTTTGCCCATGTGCACAAGAGATACATCAAGATGCATGTCACATCTATAGAGCAACTGGACTCCAGGCAAAAAGAGTTCAGAAGACTGCTTGCTTCACTCTTTGTTTCCTAAACTGAAACCCAGGCACTCCCCCTGTGGTGACATCACTTAAGGGCTGAAACCTCCCCTTTACTTAGACTTAAGAAAACTATTTTTATGCCTAGCTCGCTGTAGGAATCTCGTATCCGGAATTCACCAGGTTCCCGAGTGCACCACGTTGGGGCGATCTTTTAAGTGTAAGCACGGCGTACTTATATGAACAGCTTAAGGAGAAATCCACGCTTTGCACTCATTGCGTTTAGCTGCTAGCGGTTTCAGTGAGTGATAGATCTATCGATGGACATCTGGAATTTATAATTCTTATATATCTAGCCCGGATCGGTGCCAGTAAATAACACGAATAGAACAAAGAATCTCAAGGTTGCTACACCAGTTTCAACTAGTACCATGTGGGAGGGGGAATGAGTAGTTTTAGTGAGACTGGTCTGCCTGCAGCATAGAACCATAAAAATTCTTGTGGAAGAAAGAGTGGCTTAGAAGTCACACACACAAAGTAGAAAGAGAGGGGGGTCGGACAGGCCCACAGCGTGTCTGAAAAGCCATGAAACTGTTAGGTAGATACTCAAACATGGAAATATTCACATTATCGTGACACACACCTTTGCTCAAAGGTCACAAAGGCTGCAACACCGTTAAGAAAGAGGCACCACTAACCAAACACCATGAAGACAAAGAAGATATCCAAACAAGTCAAGGACAACGTTTTTGAGAAGTATAAGTCAGGGTTGGGTTATAAAAAAAAATCCCAATCTCTCAGTCCAGGTAAGGAGGGCATTAATCAGAGATGCAGCACAGAGACCCAAGGTAACCCTCAAGGAGCTGCAGAGATCCCAAGCAGAGACTGGAGTATCTGTCTAAACGACCCACAATAAACCATACATTCCACAGAGATAACCTTTATGGAAGAGAGGGAAGAAAAAAGCCTTAACTTAAACACAAAAATTGTAAGGCCTACTTTGAGTTTGCCAAAAGTCATGTGGGAGATCTCCTAAATGTATGGAGGTAGGTGTTGTGGTCAGATGAGAACAAAACTGAATTTTTTAGGCACCAAAGTAAAACGCGGTCTGATGCCAAACCAACATAGATCATCACCCCAAAAACACCAGGATGTTTTTTCAGTAGCAGGGCCCATGGAAAATGGTCCAAGTCAATGGAAAGACTGATGATGCAAAATACAGGGATATTTTTGAGCAAAACCTGTTTCAGTCTGTCAAGTGATTTTTACACTGACTGAGATTTACCGTCAAACCACACAATGACCCAAAGCATACTGCTAAAGCAGCACTCTAGTGGTTTAAAGGTAAATGTGTAAAAGTTTTGGAGTGACGTGATCAAATCTCAGAACTTAATCCAATTGAGAATCTGTGGTCAGACATGAAGATTGCTGTTCACCAGAGGAAACTATCAAACTTGAAGAAGCTGGAGCAGTTTTGCCTTGAGGAATGGGCAAAAATCCCAGTGGCAAGATGTGAAAAGCTCATAGAGACTTATCCAAAGCATCATGAAGCTGTAATGGCCGCAAAAGGAGGTTCTACGTAGTATTGACTTTAGGGGGTTAATAGTTAGACACACTGAAGTTTTCAGTTATTTTGCCCTATTTGTTATTTGGTTCACAATAATAAGAAAACCAAATGTTGACAGTTATAGGCATGTTCTTTACTGATGCAAACCCTCTGAACTGATGCAATCCATAAAACAAACAGTGAAATTCCAGGGTGTGAGGTAGCAAAACACGAAAAATATCAAGGGGGTGAATACTTTTGCAAACAACTGTAACTACAAAGTGAAGAACAACTAGGATTTAAACTACAGCAGTTTGGCTGGACATCCAAAGGAGACTGTGTCCAGCAGAAAATACCAGGAGAGGAAATGTATATAAAGCTGCACCCAAAAGGTGATAGGGAAGACAAATGAGCAAATGAAAACACCTGTTACCCTAAACAGACTGCAGCAAGGATAACAGAAACTAAATGCTAGTAGAAAAGGTGTGTTTGTTGTGGCTCGGCACACAGAGAATTCGACCAAAGCACGGGCTCCAGGGTTTGAACCCAGAAGCATGACAGCAAGTTTACAATATTTCTATTAAAATGGAACTGTGCTTTCAACAAACCTTGCATAAATCAATAGTTCAATTATGAGAAACTTTGGAAAGTATCTTATCAGAGAAATCAGCTTCCTTCCCCACTTAACTGACACTTCCTCCCCTCCATCCTGAATTCACCATTCACTGTGAAAAAGCAGCTGATGCCCATCTTGCTAAGGGGAGATAGACTGCAGATGTCATGTGATGTCTCTCTGTTGGTATCCCTCAAGGCTACAAACCCCTACTCCTCTCCATCTATACCATTTGCCTGAGACAACTCATAAAGTCCTATGGCTTCCAGTACCATCTATATGCTCCTGGATTCTCCTGGATCTATCTGCCGCACTTGATACTGTGGATCACCAGCTCCTTCTCACTATGCTCCGCTCCATAGGCCTCAACGACACAGCTCTCTCCTGGTTCTCCTCCTACCTCTCTGACCGCTCCTTCACTGTATCTTTTGCTGGCTCCTCTTCCACTCCTCGTCCCCTTACTATCGAGGTTCTGCAGGGCTCAGTCCTGGGCCCCCTCCTTTTCTCTCTATACACTGCCCCTATTGGACAAACAATCAGCAGATTTGGGTTCCAGTACCATCTTTATGCTGACGACACCCAATTATACACTTCTTCCCCTGACATCACCCCCACTCTAATTCAAAATAACAAAGATTGTCTGTCTGCTGTCTGTTCTGTCCCCACATGAGGCGAATGGAGGTGTAGTTGATTAATAAGCGTTGTGAGAGAGAAACGTACCTTCCGTATTTTACTCCACGTGAGGCAGACAGGACCAATGCTGCTCAGCGTCCGAAGAGATGATACACTCCAGGGATTGTGTAATCTAGACTTGTTTATTTTGTAGATCTGGACATACAGCGTATAACTGGTAATACAGTACTTTCTCCAGAAATGCAGTGTAGACCAGGTACAGTAAGATGTAGCACCAAGTATGTCTGCAAGTGTGAGCAGCAAGAGAGAGTGGTCAAAAGACTGATGCCTTCCTAAGCCGGTTCAAGTGTCCTCTCACAACAGCATAAAACTGAAACTGAGATGGCTGCCAGAGGAAGCGAAAACCTGACCCCTGAACCGGAAGTAAGACATGCCCACAAGAAATAAATGAAAAACAAGCTGCCATACAGAAAAAGGCCATTGGGTGGCAGCAGAGTAAAATATAACAACATACATGGAAACTGAGGAACATACATGGAACAGCACACTCCCCATCTGAAATTCTGTAAGGGATTTCACTATATTAATGTCCTTAAAATAAAGTCCAACAACCTAGAAAATGAAACCAAACATGCATGCAATGCAATAATACAACTTTAAACAAGATAAAACGTTAAGTCAGTTTCTGAGATAATCCAAAGGAAAACCCATCTTCGGATCAGAGAAGCCGCACTAGACCAAACTATCTCTGACCCAACTGTAATCCAATGGACAAAGTACTAGTGCCGTGTTCTGTTCATGGTTTATCCTCCCGGAATGTCCTCAGTAGAGAGTGGTTTTTGGCAGACGTGCCAACCATGACAGTCTTTGTCTCCATGTGGCTTGTGATAAGATCTCGCAATGCGGACTAATGCGATAGTCTTGACGAGTTTCATCCAATTGGAGAAACGTTCGAAGCGCTGGCAACCAAGGGTGGAGGTAGGTTTAGCGTTTGTGGCCAGAGCACTGACCTCGGAGCAGACTTCTGGATCGTCATCCGGATCCTGGATGTTGAAGACTTCCTGGTCACATTCACTTCCCCTCTGTTCCAGCAGAAACTTTGGACCTGAAAGCCAAGAAGATTTAGCAAAATAATTTATAGACATAGGTCTAGTGGCATGGTCGGCTGGATTAAGTTCAGATGGGATATAGTGCCACTTTTCAGGTTTGGAAGACCTTCTTATTCTCTCAATACGGTTACTGACGTACACGTAGAAGCGCCTTGTTTGGTTGTAGATGTAACCTAAGACAACTTTACTGTCACTGTAGTATTGTACATCATCTATGTGAGTGTCCAACTCATGCTGAATAAAGTCTGTGAGTTCTAATGCAAGCACAGCCCCACAGAGTTCCAGCCTGGGAATAGTATGGTCAGGCTTGGGAGCCAACTTAGCCTTGCCGAAAACGAAACCAACATGATCTTGTTTGTCGGATCCCGTTACCTTCAGGTAGACAACAGCTGCAATGGCCTCCGTGGATGCATCCGAGAACACATGGAGTTCCGTCCTAGTGCTAGCAGCAAGTGAGATTCCGGCGTAGCATCTCGGTATATGGATTTCATCCAAAGCACACAAAGACTGCTTCCAGGTTTCCCATTTTGATTCCTTATCAGGAGGTAGTGGGGTATCCCAGTCCTTGATGGTTTCAGATAGCTGTCTCAGAAGGGATTTACCTTGTATGGTAATTGGTGCTACGAATCCCAGTAGGTCATATAGGCTATTTACCACTGGCAGGACACCACGTTTAGTGAATGGTTTGTCTGCACAGTTGATTTGGAAACTGAAGGTGTCGGCTGACAGGTTCCACCTCAGGCCTAAGCTTCTCTGCACAGGCGGACGGTCTAGTCCCAGGTCTATGTCCTTGAATCCAGGTGCGTGGTCACTTGACTCAAAGGCTCTCATGACAGCCGGGCTGTTTGAAGCAATTTTGTGCAGTCTAAGCTTAGCTTGGTACAGCATATGTTGGGTCCTTTTAAGTAGGTCGATTGCCGCTTCTTCTGTGGGTAGAGATTTTAGTCCATCATCTACGTAGAAGTGTTTCTCTACAAAGTCTCTGGTGTCTGTTCCATACTCGGACTCTCCTTCTTGTGCGGTTCTCCGCAGGCCATATGTTGCCACTGTGGGTGAAGGGCTGTTCCCAAATACGTGCACCCGCATGCGATACTCCACCATCTCTTTGCTGGGGTCATTGTCCTTGTACCACAGGAACCTGAGGAAATTCCTGTGATCCTCTCTGACTATGAAACAGTGGAACATCTGTTCAATGTCGGCGGTGATGGCAAAGGGCTCTTTCCTGAACCTCATCACCACTCCGACTAGGTTGTTTGTCAGATTAGGACCTGTGAGGAGGACATCATTGAGAAATACGCCTTGATGTTTGGCACTCAAATCAAAGACAACTCTAATTTGTTTAGGTTTCTTCGGGTGATATACTCCAAATGAGGGTAGGTACCTGCACTCCTCGTTTTCCTTTAAGGGAGGCGCTGGCTCCGCATGATTGTTATGGAATATTTTGCCCATAAAGGTGACGATGTGTTCTTTCATCTCCAGTTTATTGCTTAGCGTGCGCTGGAGAGAGTTGAATCTGGACAAGGCTTGTTCACGATTGTTCGGGAGCCTTACCCTGGTAGCTCAGAAGGGTAAGGGAAAAACCCAGTGATTGGTCTCGTCCTTAACCCCTTTCTGACCTCGGACGGGATAGTACATCCGAGGTCAGATCCCCTGCTTTGATGCGGGCTCCGGTGGTGAGCCCGCATCAAAGCCGGGACATGTCAGCTGCCCGCGCCTATTAACTAATTAAATGCCGCTGTCAAACGCAGACAGCGGCATTTATCTACCGCTGCCGGGCGGCCGAAAATGACGTCATCGCCGACCCCCGTCACATGATCGGGGGTCGGCGATGCTTCAGAATTGTAACCAAAGAGGTCCTTGAGACCTCTATGGTTACTGATCGCCGGTAGCTGTGAGCGCCACCCTGTGGTCGGCGCTCACAGCACACCTGATTTTCAGCTACATAGCAGCGAACAGCAGATCGCTGCTATGTAGCAGAGGCGATCATGCTGTGCCTGCTTCTAGCCTCCCATGGAGGCTATTGAAGCATGGCAAAAGTAAAAAAAAAAGTTTAAAAAAATGTGAAAAAAATAAAAAACATAAAAGTTTAAATCACCCCCTTTTCGCCCCAATCAAAATAAATCAATAAAAAAATCAAATCTACGCATATTTGGTATCGCTGCGCTCAGAATTGCCCGATCTATCAACTAAAAAAAGCATTAACCTGATCGCTAAACAGCGTAGCGAGAAAAAAATTCGAAACGCCAGAATTACGTTTTTTTGGTCGCCGCGACATTACATTAAAATGCAATAACGGGCGATCAAAAGAACGTATCTGCACCAAAATGCTATCTTTAAAAACGTCATCTCGGCATGCAAAAAAATAAGCCCTCAACCGACCCCAGATCATGAAAAATGGAGACGCTACGGGTATCGGAAAATGGCGCAATTTTTATTTTATTTTTTTAGAAAAGTTTAGTATTTTTTTTCACCACTTAGGTAAAAAATAACCTAGTCATGTTAGGTGTCTATGAACTCGTACTGACCTGGAGAATCATAATGGCAGGTCAGTTTTAGCATTTAGTGAACCTAGCAAAAAAGCCAAACAAAAAACAAGTGTGGGATTGCACTTTTTTAGCAATTTCACCGCACTTGGAATTTTTTTCCTGTTTTCTAGTACATGACATGCTAAAACCAATGATGTCGTTCAAAAGTACAACTCGTCCCGCAAAAAATAAGCCCTCACATAGCCAAATTGACAGACAAATAAAAAAGTTATGGCTCTGGGAAGGAGAGGAGTGAAAAACGAACACGGAAAAACGAAAAATCCCAAGGTCATGAAGGGGTTCAGGAACTCATTGTCCATTATCCTGACAAATTCCTTGTCTTCCATAGATGGGGCTACTTTGTTGTCATCCTTAGTGGTACGAAACACCGATTTTCCCAAGTCGTCTGCATAGGGAGAAGGGATAACATCAGGCAACTGTACAGGATCTGGAAGCTTTTCCTTCACCTCATAGTGATGAGGACATGGTTTGCAGAAAGTAGTGCGCCCGTCTCGGCGTACGTAGGTCTTAAAGGAATGGACTCCTGTTCGGTCCAAGCATACATTTCCTATGACTACCCACCCCAAGTCAAGTCTCTGGGCGTAGGGGTCGTAGTCAGGACCATTACACTGTTGGCGGACATTATGTATCCTCAAATTGTCTCTGCCGAGCAGAAGTAGGATTTCAGCATCTGTGTTCAAAGGTGGGATAACGCTGGCTAGGTGCCTTAAATGTGGTTGGTGGAAAGCAGCTTCTGGGGTAGGGATCTCATCCCTTTGGTCTGGTATTTGATCGCACTCGATTAGCGTAGGTAAGGGTAATTTTTATGTCTCCGTTGATAGGAGAAGCAATGAAACCTTGTGGTCTTCTGCCCCTAGTCTCTATGCACCCCGAGCAAGTATTCAGAGTGTAGGGCATTGCTGGTCCCTTGATTCTAAAGGCTTCCCTGGTTGCCCTTCCGGATAGACTCTGCTTAGGCATATCCTGACACAGCATTTAGCACTTGATTCTCCCCACATACCTCTGAGCATGAGCAGGAAACTGCTGTGGTAGACGTGGCGTGATTCTGTGGCTCCCTGCCATGGCTTGTAGCGGGACTAGAGGTAACTGCGACTGCTGGATCGCTGGTGGCTGAGGCTGGGTGCAAGGCTGATGGGTGTCTGTCGCTGTGACACTCTTCACACTTAATGGCAGATTTACAGTCCTTGGCCATGTGTTCTGATGAAGCGCAGCACTTGAAACATACCCCAAGTTCTCTGAGGATTTTCTTGCGCTCCTGCATGGTTTTGGACCTGAAGCCTCTACATTTGTTCAGTGAGTGTGGTCTTTTGTGAATGGGACACTCACGATTGAAAGACTTATCCCTCGACGGAATAGTGTTCTGCTTATCGGCAGGTACTGCAGGTGATGGCAGGTTAGTCTTTCTGACGCTTATACTATTCCTTGAGTCCTTGCGTCTATGTGCGACGCTTTCATACCTTGATGAAGGTGTTGCTGGAGCTGCAGTGTTAGACTCCAGGAAGTCGAGGCTAGGGTCGTTCCTCATCTGGGCTTGTTCGTCAATGAACTTGCAGAACTGAATGAACGGAGGAAAGGTGACGTCATGTGACCTTTTATACCTGGAGACGCACACTGCCCACTTCTCTTGCAGACTATGTGGCAGCTTTTAGACGATTGGGTTCACCCCATGGGCAGTGTCCAGGTAGCACAGTCCAGACAGACGAGGGTCTCTTTTAGCAAGTTCCAGCTCCATAAGCAGGTCATTTAAGTCCAGAAGCTTGTGGGCTTCTTTAAGGTTGATCCGTGGAACTTTCTGCAGTCTCTTGAATAAGGACTTTTCTATGGCTTCAGCGCTGCCGTAGGTTCTTTTGAGTCTCTGCCAGGCAGCAGCGAGACCTGCTTCAGCTTGCCCCACATAGACAGTCCTAAGACTCTTGATACAGTTTGTGGATTCAGGGCCCAACCATTTTACCATGAGGTCGAGCTCCTGCTTCGCGGATAGGTTGAGATCAGCAATGGCGGCCTTGAAGGTTGCTTTCCAGGCTCTGTAGTTTTCTGCACGGTCATCGAATTTTGAGAGGCTAGTGCTGATTAGCTCCCTGCTCACCATGAACCTGGCAAACTCGGACATGTCTGATCCTTCACTCCTTGTTACCGTAGTAGCTTGTGGTGCCCCTCGGGCATATAAGCTGTGTGGCGTGGAAGGGTGAATTATGTTGCTGCAGGGTTGAGCTGTGGTTTAACCTCTGGAGATTCCGATGACTGCTGCTTGAACTGTGGAGGCGGGCTGGAGTGTGCCTTGTGGTCATCTTGCGATGATGACTGCTCCTGATGATGATAGCACACTGTCTCTAACATCATGTCCTCCCTCTATCTGAAACTAAATCTCTCCAAAACTGAACTACTTGTGTTTCTCTCTTCTACTAACCTCTCTCTACCTAACATCAAAATTACCCTGGAGGGTTCAACCATAACTCCCAAGCAGCATGCCCGCTGTCTTGGGGTCATATTCGACACCGAACTTTCCTTTACTCCCTATATCCGATCACTCACTCGCTCCTGTCACCTGCATCTTAAAAACCTCTCCAGAATCCAACATTTTCTCACTGTTGAAACTGCTAAGACTCTTACTGTCGCTCTTATTCATTCTCGTCTGGACTACTGCAACTCTCTTGTGATCGGTCTCCCTCTTTCCAAACTTTTTCCTCTCCAATCCATCTTGAATGCGGCAGCCAGGGTCATATTTCTGTCCAGCCGCTTCACCGATGCCTCCATCTTGTGCCAGTCATTACACTGGCTACCCATTCGCTACAGGGTCCAGTATAAACTCATCTCTCTCACCCACAAAGCTCTCCACAGTTCTGCACCGCCTTATATCTCCTCTCTCATCTCCGTCTATAGCCCTACACGTGCCCTCCGTTCTAGAAATGACCTAAGACTAACATCCCCCGTAATCCGAACCTCGCACCTCCGTCTCAAAGACTTCTGTCGTGCTGCGCCAGCTCTCTGGAATGCACTTCCCCAGCAAGGAAGTGCGTACTTGCCACTAGGCACGCGAGGGCACGTGCCTAGGGCGGCGACATTGCGGGGGGCGGCACCTGAGCAAGGTGTTTTTTTTTGTTTTTTTTTATAAGTCCCGGGTCAAAAACGCGACCGACGGCCCCCCCCCCCGCCTCCGAGTCCCCCCCACCTCCGAGTCCCCCCACCTCCAAGTCTCTGAGTCCCCCCGCCTCCGAGTCCCACCCACCCTCCTTGAAGACGATACTCACCTGCTCCAGCGATGCCTGGTCTCAGCGTCTGTAGCGCGTCCTGAGTGAGCGGTCATGTGGTACCGCTAATTAAGGTCATGAATATGCGCATATTCATGACCTTAATTAGCGGTACCACATGACCGCACCGCTCACTGAGGAAGAAGGCGCTGCGGCGGGACAGAGCCAGAGCCGGAGGGATGTCGGCACGGCGTGTGGGACAGGCAGCTGACAGGTGAGTATGAGGGGTGGGGGCGGGGGGAGGAAGGTAAGCCACCCGTGCCATGCAAGATGGCCCAGGAGAAGGAGCGGGGGAGGGGGTGGAGAGATGAGACATGCAGAGGGAGGGAGGAATTATGAGCCATCAGCCATGCATAGGGAGGGAGGGGGGGGATTATGAGCCATCAGTCATGCATAGGGAGGGAAGGGGGGGAATTATGAGCCATCAGTCATGCATAGGGAGGGAGGGGGGGAATTATGAGCCATCAGTCATGCATAGGGAGGGGGGGAATTATGAGCCATCAGCCATGCATAGGGAGGGAGGGGGGGGGGAATTATGAGCCATCAGCCATGCATAGGGAGGGAGGGGGGGAATTATGAGCCATCAGCCATGCATAGGGAGGGAGGGGGGAATTATGAGCCATCAGCCATGCATAGGGAGGGAGGGGGGGGGAATTATGAGCCATCAGCCATGCATACAGGGGGGGGACTATGAGCCATCAGCCATGCATACAGGGGGGGATTATGAGCCATCAGCCATGCATAGGGAGGGAGGGGGGATTATGAGCCATCAGTCATGCATAGGGAGGGAGGGGGGGAATTATGAGCCATCAGTCATGCATAGGGAGGGGGGGGAATTATGAGCCATCAGCCATGCAAAGGGAGGGAGGGAGGGGGGGAATTATGAGCCATCAGCCATGCATAGGGAGGGAGGGGGGGAATTATGAGCCATCAGCCATGCATAGGGAGGGAGGGGGGGGGAATTATGAGCCATCAGCCATGCATAGGGAGGGAGGGGGGGGAATTATGAGCCATCAGCCATGCATACAGGGGGGGGGATTATGAGCCATCAGCCATGCATACAGGGGGGGGATTATGAGCCATCAGTCATGCATAGGGGGGGGGGAATTATGAGCCATCAGCCATGCATAGGGAGGGAGGGAGGGGGGGGATTATGAGCCATCAGCCATGCATAGGGAGGGAGGGGGGGGAATTATGAGCCATCAGCCATGCATAGGGAGGGAGGGGGGGGAATTATGAGCCATCAGCCATGCATAGGGAGGGAGGGGGGGAATTATGAGCCATCAGCCATGCATAGGGAGGGAGGGGGGGGGGAATTATGAGCCATCAGCCATGCATACGGGGGGGGATTATGAGCCATCAGCCATGCATACGGGGGGGATTATGAGCCATCAGTCATGCATAGGGAGGGGGGGGGGAATTATGAGCCATCAGCCATGCATAGGGAGGGAGGGAGGGGGGGGAATTATGAGCCATCAGCCATGCATAGGGAGGGAGGGGGGGGAATTATGAGCCATCAGCCATGCATAGGGAGGGAGGGGGGGGAATTATGAGCCATCAGCCATGCATACAGGGGGGGGATTATGAGCCATCAGCCATGCATACAGGGGGGGGGGATTATGAGCCATCAGCCATGCATAGGGAGGGAGGGGGGGATTATGAGCCATCAGTCATGCATAGGGAGGGAGGGGGGGGAATTATGAGCCATCAGCCATGCATAGGGAGGGAGGGGGGGGAATTATGAGCCATCAGTCATGCATAGGGAGGGAGGGGGGGAATTATGAGCCATCAGCCATGCATACAGGGGGGGATTATGAGCCATCAGCCATGCATAGGGAGGGAGGGGGGGATTATGAGCCATCAGCCATGCATAGGGAGGGAGGGAGGGGGGGGAATTATGAGCCATCAGCCATGCATAGGGAGGGAGGGAGGGGGGGGAATTATGAGCCATCAGCCATGCATACAGGGGGGGGATTATGAGCCATCAGCCATGCAAACAGGGGGGGGATTATGAGCCATCAGCCATGCATACAGGGGGGGGATTATGAGCCATCAGCCATGCATACAGGGGGGGGGGAATTATGAGCCAGCAGCCATGCATACAGGGGGGGGGGAATTATGAGCCATCAGCCATGCATACAGGGGGGGGGGAATTATGAGCCATGCATACAGTTGCATGTCTCCAAGCTGCAACACATGCAGGGGTTTCCTGTTTGTTAAGGTACCGTCACACAGTGCAATTTAGATCGCTACGACGGCACGATTTGTGACGTTCGAGCGATATAGGTACGATATCGCAGCGTGTGACACGCTCCTGCGATCAGGGACCCCGCTGTGAATCGTACGTCGTAGCACATCGTTTGAAACTTTCTTTCGTCGTCTAGTGTCCCGCTGTGGCGGCATGATCGCATGGTGTGACAAAGGTGTGCACGATATTGTATACGATGTAAAGGGCGGAGGAGCTGGCTACGTAGGAGCGCTGAATTCTCCACCTCCCGTGTGCTGATTGGGCGGTACAATACTGTGCGCTCATTCGACAAAGGACTATTGTTCCCAGCGGATAAAACCGGAGCTCTCGAGCGCGCTATTCATTTCTCTCTGTAGCACGTGCTGTGAACAGAACTCCTAAATTCGCTGGATTCCCTGGACTTTTAACTACTAGACTTTTACCGCAAAAGGTATGTATAACGCTACAGCGTAGCATATGTTGCGCTTCAACGGGGATAAACGCTGGAGTGTGGTTGATTGTTCCTTTGAGTAGGGTAGGCCTGAGAACCTCAGGTACACAGCTGTTGCGTGGCCCAATTAATTAATCCTTTTACAGATCGAGATGGTTGACTGCCCCATTTAATACCAGTAGTAACATATATAGTTATTAGATCAATGGTCAGAACATTGTTTTGTAAGCACGTGTATTTATTGTACGTTTGTTTTCTTTTTAGGAACTATGCTCACTTCCGATGAGAGTTCTGTTGTTGCTGCTGCCCTGGTGTTTGAGGCAGCACGTCTCCAAGAGGAGAGACGTCCTAAACGAAAACGTCGCATGTGGACCCGGAGCTGGCTGCAGAAAAGATCCACATTGTCACACATGGGTCTCATAAGAGAGTTACGTGACAATAACCCTCAAGATTTCCGAAACTACCTTCGGATGTCCGAGGAATCCTTCAAAATAATACTGTCTGCTGTTACGCCACTCATACAAAGGTGTGATACGCCGATGCGTGCAGCCGTGCCCGTGGAGGAAAGGTTGGCGGTGACACTGCGCTTCCTGGCAACAGGAAGGTCTCTTCAGGATTTGCAGTTTTCCGCAGCTGTTTCCAGACCTTTCCTGAGCGTTGTGATTCCGGAGACATGCGAGGCCATTGTGCAGAGCTTAAGGCATTATATGGAGGTACTACTATTTTTTTTTGGCTGCTGTGTTATGTCGATATATTATACTAGCTATTGAACCAGTTCTACGCCCTGATGGCGAGCATTTCTATAGGTATATGTTCTACATCCTATCATGTGCTGCTCCCATCCTGCGCCCCCATTCAGACATGTGCTGCTGTGATCCTGCGCCTCCATTCTGACATGTGCTGCTACCATTTTGCGTCTCCATTCTGATATGTGCTGCTCCAACCCTGCGCCACCCTTTTTTATTTGCTGCTCCCAACGTAATTTTATTGATTCTATTATTTAGATATATTGTTTAGCACCCCCTCTGAGTGACCGAAGCCATCTGTAAAAAAAATGGCTGCCTGCATACTCTGTGTTGTTGACTTTGTTATACTAATCCATACTGCGCCTCAATCGCTGTAGGATGTCCACATGAGAGTGTATGTGCATAATATATTTGACCAAATTTGTACATGTTTCCTTCTCATCTTGCAGTTTCCCAAGACGGCGGATGACTGGAAGAGGATTGGTTCCGATTTTGATGAGCTGTGGCAGTTTCCAAACTGCGGTGGTGCATTAGATGGAAAGCATGTGCGCATCACGCAACCAGCCAACTCTGGATCATTTTTTTTCAACTACAAAGGATATTTCAGTGTGATCCTCATGGCCCTTGTCAATGCAAACTATGAGTTTGTCGATGTGGATGTTGGCATGAATGGTCGAGTCTCCGACGGTGGTGTTTTTGAACACACTTCATTTGGGGAAAGCTTGAGGAACAATGAACTGCTGTTGCCACTAAATGAAGACACAAAAGCAAACCTAAATTTTGTCTTCATCGCTGATGAAGCTTTCCCTCTTCATCCACATTTGCTGAAGCCATTTGCACAGAGAACACTCACACCGGAGCGCAGAATCTTTAATTACCGGTTGTCGAGGGCCCGTCGTGTGGTTGAAAATGCCTTTGGGATAATGGCAAATCGGTTTAGAGTGTTCCACACAGCTATCAACTTGAAGCTGCCGTCTATAGACATTGTGGTTTTGGCATGCTGTGTGCTCCATAATTTCCTGAGACGTCATGATACGAACTCCTATTCTCCTCCTTCGTTTATTGATGCAGTGGACGCACGAACCGGAGATATTGTGCCCGGGGAATGGCGTACACAACCTGAAAATTTTACAGCTCTTCAAGCTCTTGGATCTGGCAGACAGGCAGACGATGCAAGGGACTGTCGCGAAAAATACTGTCAGTACTTTAATGGTTCTGGAGCTGTACCGTGGCAGGATCGCGCCGTATAACATAAAAATTTGTTTTTTTGCTTTGCTGTCATATAAACCTCGCTAAATAACTTTAAATGTGATGCCTATACAATGTTGCTGTTAACCCTTATAGCTTGGTAAACATTAAAGAAAGAATGCGAATATTTTTGTTTTTTTTTGTAACACTTCTTGGTTTTAAATTATTTTACAACAAAATATAACATAACCCCCCCACCAAAAAAAATATTATCTCCTGCCCAAGAGGTGTCGCAGCGTCACGCCCTGCTGCTCCACTTGACTCTGGAGGAGCGCTGCTGTCTGCTGCAGGAGCGCTGCTGTCCGCTCCAGTCGCAATTGTCTCGCCAGGAGCTCTCTTACGGTGGCCGTTTCTGTGGATAGAAGAGGTTGGAGAACCAACGTTGATTCCTCTGAAAATACATCTCGACCTCTGGGGCAGGACCGAATTTTCTGTGTTGTAAATTTCTATTTGGTCTGGCACCACAGGGCGATGTAAATTTTAATATATTTTACAGTTTTGGTTGTCTATGGTGACATCCAGCAGAAAACCACTCGCATTATCTTGATACTTACGGAGAAGGGACGCCGGTTCCTCATTGCCAGAACCAGAGCTGCTAATGTCCCATCCCAGCGATCTGGCCACTGCTGCAGCACCTAAAAGCAAATAATAACAGATCTGGTTAACTATGGAACACGCCGTTGGGAAGCGCTCGCAGTTTTGGTCACTTACGTATGTTAGCTTCTGGGGAGAATGCCGCCGACCCGGGGGAGGAAGAGGAGTGTCGAAAGGGAGGTGTTGAGGGTGGTGTAGGGGTGCGAGGCCGTCTGCTCTCTGGTGGTGGCGTGGTAGGCCGCTGGGTCATTACTGCGTCTGTAATGTATTCAAATATTTCCGCTACCCTCTTATGTCCCGTATGCAGTTGAAAAATTGTAATCTATGATTGTTAACTTACGTGACGTCACGGACTGTGGGCTCCCGCTGGTGCTGGATGCTGTGGTGCTGCTGGCAATGGCAGGTACCTGTTGCTGCCGCTGTCTCTCTACACAGAAAGTTTACAAACGCAATCTTTAAAAACACATGTAGAGTGCTGCAGATCAAAGCTAACAATATACTGAAACATAAAATTTATATCACACTTCACAGGGGTGCGAGGGTGCATGGTCGCAACAGATGGTGGAGGTGTGGTAGGCCGCTGGGTCATTACTGCGTCTGTAATGTCTTCAAATATTTCAGGTACCCTGTTATGTCCCGTGTGATGTTAAAAAAAATGCAATAAATGATTGTGAACTTACGTGATGTCCCGGACTGTGGGCTCCCACTGGTGCCTGAAGATAGGGTACTGGTGGCAATGGTGTGTCTGACTTGCCGCCGCTGTCTCTCTACACCTAAAGTAAAGAATCACAATGTTTACACACAAATGTTGAGTGCTGCAGAGCAAAGCTAGTACTAGTACTTGCCTCGCCTTGCCTCCGCACGCAACTCCGCAAACATTTGTGGCGTTTTATAGCGGAGGTCAGCCCATTTTTTACGCAGCTGAAGCTGACTGCGGCAGACACCAAACCTCCTCTCCATCATTCTTGTTATTTGTCCAAGCACTTCTCGCTTGTGGATGTGTGGGTGGGCAGGGCGGCTCTCCAGACCCTCGTAATCCATGGCATCCATCTGGGAAATAAAAAAAAGGAGTTCTGGCTGCCCCAGAGGAGCAGAACGCATTCTCGCCGCCATTTTAGATGGAATGACCCTGAAGAGCAACGCCCAGAGGAGGAGCTGCGCTCCGCCGTCCTGCCGCGCCATTGGCATCGCAATAGCGTTGCCGTTTATGAACAGCGTCACATTTGTGACGACTGAGCGTTAAGAAAGGAACGCACATAGTAAATGCCGTTCGAAGTATCGTTATATAACGCCGGAGCGGCACGTTAAGTACGCTCGTGGTCTATGACGGCGTGATGACGTTACAGCGTTCCTGCGTGCCTGCCCTAGCTTGTTTTTGTCCCCTGACATCGTGATAATGGCTGCCAGTCGCCGTGGTCCACCTATGGGCATCCCAGAGCTCAAGTTCCTTATTGGAACAATGGATAGGATGCAGTATGAAACCACAGGGATGGTGCTGCACCGCAACCAGCACAAGGAGGAAGTTGTCCGTGTGGTGTCTGAGGGCCTCAGGAAGCGGTTTGGGATAACTCGGACCAAGGCCCAGATTGTTAAAAAATGGGGCGATCTCAAGTCGAAAAGCCCAGAGCGCCTGCAGGAGCTTCGCCAGGAGATTAGCAGAGGTTAGTACTCAGGTACCCAAAAGTATGTTGGACAGCTATGGGACAGTTTGAATGTTGCAGAGCCACTATGTGCCACAGCTATGGGACAGTATGAACGTTGCAGAGCCACTATGTGCCACAGCTATGGGACAGTTTGAACGTTGCAGAGCCACTATGTGCCACAGCTATGGGACAGTTTCTACGTTGCAGAGCCACTATGTGCCACTGCTATGGGACAGTTTGAACGTTGCAGAGCCACTATGTGCCACAGCTATGGGACAGTTTCTACGTTGCAGAGCCACTATGTGCCACTGCTATGGGACAGTTTGAACGTTGCAGAGCCACTATGTGCCACTGCTATGGGACAGTTTGAACGTTGCAGAGCCACTATGTGCCACAGCTATGGGACAGTTTCTACGTTGCAGAGCCACTATGTGCCACTGCTATGGGACAGTTTGAATGTTGCAGAGCCACTATGTGCCACAGCTATGGGACAGTTTGAATGTTGCAGAGCCACTATGTGCCACAGCTATGGGACAGTTTGAACGTTGCAGAGCCACTATGTGCCACAGCTATGGGACAGTTTCTACGTTGCAGAGCCACTATGTGCCACTGCTATGGGACAGTTTGAATGTTGCAGAGCCACTATGTGCCACAGCTATGGGACAGTTTGAATGTTGCAGAGCCACTATGTGCCACAGCTATGGGACAGTTTGAACGTTGCAGAGCCACTATGTGCCACAGCTATGGGACAGTATGAACGGTGAAAAGTACTATGTGGCACAGCTAACTGCTGACCGAACTTTTTTTTTCCTTCACAGAGGCAAAGAGACAGCGCCGCCGTAGACACGAGGCAACACACACCGCCTCTGAAGTCCCAGAGCCCTCCGGGTCAAAGACAACTGATCCTAGTAGGTTCCCACAATAATGTGATTTGGGTTTGGTTGCAGGTCCCCTCCTCCCCCCCCCCCCCCCCGGCAGCCAGTGTGGCCATATATGCTAACAGACCTTTTTCAAAAATTTTTTTTTTTTTTTTTCTTCACAGAGGCAAAGACACAGCACCGCCGCCGCCACGAGGCATCCCGCCCAGCCTCTTCTGGCTCTGTGCCCTCAGGGTCCAATGTCCCGGAGCCCTCCGGGTCAACTCCTCCAGATCCTAGTAGGTTCCCACAAAAATGTTATTTGGATTTTGTTTCTGGTCCCCTTCCCCCCCCCGGCAGCCAGTGTGGCCATATATGCTAACAGACCTTTTTCAAAAATTTTTTTTTTTTTTTTTTTCTTCACAGAGGCAAAGACACAGCACCGCCGCCGCCACGAGGCATCCCGCCCAGCCTCTTCTGGCTCTGTGCCCTCAGGGTCCAATGTCCCGGAGCCCTCCGGGTCAACTCCTCCAGATCCTAGTAGGTTCCCACAAAAATGTTATTTGGATTTTGTTTCTGGTCCCCTTCCCCCCCCCCGGCAGCCAGTGTTGCCATATATGCTAACAGAACTTTTAAAAAAAATTTTTTTTTTTTTTTTTCTTCACAGAGTCAAAGACACAGCACCACCGCCGCCACGAGGCATCCCGCCCAGCCTCTCCTGGATCTGTGCCCTCCGGGTCAACTCCTCCAGATCCTAGTAGGTTCCCACAATTATGTGATTTGGATTAAGTTGCAGGTCCCCTCTTAACACCCCCCCCCTCCCCCGGCAGCCACTGTTGCCATATATGCTGACAGACCTTGTTTTTTTTTTTTCCTTCACAGAGGCAAAGAGACAGCGCCGCCGCCGACAGCACGAGGCATTCAACAGCGACTCAGATCCAGAAGTGCCCTCCGTGCCTCAACATTCTAGTAGGTTCCCACAATTAAGTTATTTGGATTTTGTTGCAGGCCCACTCTTTCACCCCCAACCCAAACAACCACCCTCCCCCCCCCCCCCCCCCTTTGCTTATTTTTTTTATTTTTTTTCATTCACAGAAGCAAAGACACATCGGGAGACTACAGTGTTATTAATGTTATGTTTTTTGACCCACAGCTCTCGTCACTGTCAACAAAGAGGATATTGAAGCCGGCATAGACAAGTTACTCCACACTATGGCACATATTCAGGAGCAGCACAATGTGGCAATGGAGGAGCTGCAGAAGCTGCGGGACATGTGCCAGCAGTTGTAGGCGGGCCAATAATCCATTTTTTGTTGTTCCAATTAAAAGATTTAGTTAAACTTTCATTCGATTTTTTTTTTTTAGTTAACTGTACATGAATTTGTTACGTTAATTTGTTCCCTCATACAGTGCTGTGATTGAGACACACCAATCAAAAAGTAGTGATAGAATGTATAATAAAAGCTTTTATTTCAAACATTATTTTAACAAGACAAAAAAAAAAAAGGGATGTAAAAGTAGTTAGGAAATCACAAATTATGATACGACGATTGTTCCGGCTGAGAATTTTGGTGCCTGATGGGCGAAGCCATATGTAAAGGTATTGGTGTGTAGGAGTTATTAGGGGGTGGCTGGCCGAAGTGGGAAACGTGAGGATTGTGTCGCATCGATGTCTGACCCTGTGACCAACCATTGAAATTTGATGGCTCTGTCCGCTGTATTGGCCGGGAAGAGACCAAACAAGTGTTCTTGTCCAAATCGCCATCAGTACCCTTGTTTACTGCTTCCAGAATCAGACGCTCTGCTAGTATTCTTTGGTTGTCGTCCATTTTTGCCAGTTTGTCAACCACATAGTGTCCAAACCCCTCTAACGCAGGGCTAACATTTCTTGTCAACACCTTCTTTGCCAGGCTCAATAGTTCATTTGAGGCGTCTGAGGTGGCTTTCCGTTTTCTTTGAACTTGCCTCGATTGACTCCTGGCAGGTGCAGCCTCCACTAGATCTGTTGTTGTGCAGTCCTGTGAACAGTCAAGTGTACTCTCCTGCGCACTGTCATCCTGGGGGGGGGGGGAAAAAAAAAAGTTATGAACCCGGCAACAAAAAGTAGTACCACCATAACCGCATCCAAACTATATATTCGTAGTAGGTAACAAAAAGATTATAATATATTTGATGCTTAGTAATATTCTTTAACCCTCCCTTTTATTGAATACTTTGAACTACACTGTTCTGACTGCTATGGGAACCTGACCAATATTTAATAGTCTAAATAGTCTCAACAAGAGTACATCGGCAGCTTGACGCGATACTATTTTCTATATTGCTTCGATGGTATGGTTTACATATATCTCCATTTCATACATATTACGTTCCCCTTATAATTCTTGACTGCAACAGGGTTACTTATGTGTACATGTTTTTGTAACAACTTTAAACTGATGTGATAATCAGAAGTATAAAACCTAAAATGCAGAGAAAAATTATGTAATTATAGGACACATTGGTGAACTTTCGTCCAAAGAGCTACTTACTTGTTGCCCTTGTGACTCCTGCTCGGCGTGGTTCTCCGAAACTATTGGTTCCACAGGTGCCAACAATCGAAGACACGTTGAAGTCCGTGGCACCTCTTGGTCCCTCAGAAAATTAAGATGCTCAAAATACCACAGTTTTGGCACATAAACTTCTTCAGTGGAAGCTCCGGACCTTGTAGTCTGAAGAACCTTGTTCAGCTCCTTCCTCCAGACCGTGCGGAGCGCCTGGATTTTCTTTTTAATAACTGCTTCGTTAGCTGCCTCATCTGGTGCCTGACGATTGTAAAGCTCAATGAGCTGTAAGTAACCCTCCCTCCTCTTTTCCCTGTTACAATACTCAGGAGATTTTATTTTCCAGAGGCAGGGAAAAGACTGATAAATCTCGATGAAATCCCGGATGAACTCCACACGATTTGACATCTAAAAAGTAATTAAAAAAAAAAATTACATGGTTGACAAAGCGTCCTATTAACAATACTTTTGCCAGTGTGCCAAACGCTTAACAACAGCAGCCACACAAAGCGCTCATGCCTACCATCGCTTCTTCCATCTGCCGCGCCTATAGTCCACCATAACCCAAAACAGTGTACCGCCCGCTTCCCTACAGCAGCCACACAAAGCGCTCATGGTGACCATACATTGTACCATCTGCCACGCTGTAGCGCAACAGACACAACCGGTCATAAGCAGTCACAACAGCGTACCATCCGCATCGCTTCAGCGGTGGAACGAAGCGGTCATGCCGAACAAACTGAGTTCCATCTACCACGCTGTAGCCCACCAGTCACGACCAGTCACGACCAGTCACAACAGCGTACCATCCGCATCGCTTCTTCAATCTGCCGCGCCTATAGTCCACCATAACCCAAAACAGTGTACCGCCCGCTTCCCTACAGCAGCCACACAAAGCGCTCATGGTGACCATACATTGTACCATCTGCCACGCTGTAGCGCAACAGACACAACCGGTCATAAGCAGTCACAACAGCGTACCATCCGCATCGCTTCAGCGGTGGAACGAAGCGGTCATGCCGAACAAACTGAGTTCCATCTACCACGCTGTAGCCCACCAGTCACGACCAGTCACGACCAGTCACAACAGCGTACCATCCGCATCGCTTCTTCAATCTGCCGCGCCTATAGTCCACCATAACCCAAAACAGTGTACCGCCCGCTTCCCTACAGCAGCCACACAAAGCGCTCATGGTCACCATACATTGTACCATCTGCCACGCTGTAGCGCAACAGACACAACCGGTCATAAGCAGTCACAACAGCGTACCATCCGCATCGCTTCAGCGGTGGAACGAAGCGGTCATGCCGAACAAACTGAGTTCCATCTACCACGCTGTAGCCCACCAGTCACGACCAGTCACGACCAGTCACAACAGCGTACCATCCGCATCGCTTCTTCAATCTGCCGCGCCTATAGTCCACCATAACCCAAAACAGTGTACCGCCCGCTTCCCTACAGCAGCCACACAAAGCGCTCATGGTGACCATACATTGTACCATCTGCCACGCTGTAGCGCAACAGACACAACCGGTCATAAGCAGTCACAACAGCGTACCATCCGCATCGCTTCAGCGGTGGAACGAAGCGGTCATGCCGAACAAACTGAGTTCCATCTACCACGCTGTAGCCCACCAGTCACGACCAGTCACGACCAGTCACAACAGCGTACCATCCGCATCGCTTCTTCCATCTGCCGCGCCTATAGTCCACCATAACCCAAAACAGTGTACCGCCCGCTTCCTTACAGCAGCCACACAAAGCGCTCATGGTGACCATACATTGTGCCATCTGCCACGCTCTAGCTCATCACACACAACCGGTCATAAGCAGTCACACCAGCGTACCATCCGCATCGCTTCAGCGGTGGAACGAAGCGGTCATGCCGAACAAACTGAGTTCCATCTACCACGCTGTAGCCCACCAGTCACAACCAAGCACAACAGCGTACCATCTGCCACATTGTAGCCCTCCAGTCACAACAGTGTACCATCCACTTCGCTTCAGTGGTGGAACGAAGCACTCATGCCGTCCATACAGCGTTCCATCCACCACGCCCAAGCGGTTTACATACCTCGAAGCAGCGGTGCAAAGCGTGGTATATTCAGCGAGGTACAAAATTCCGATGTCCAGGTCCACCAAGTGTCCAAGTACGAAGTGAAGAAAGGAAATTTTGAAAGCAGTGAAGTGGCATTGGGAACAATAGCGCTCAGGTGACAAATTTTCCAACCAATTGTGTGCACAGAACCTTTGGCCTATCACCACACTAACTAGTGGCACAACACGCCCCTTGTGAACAACGTCACGCACAGATTATGCAAAATTTGCTCTGAATCGTCGTGTGTGACACGACCGTACGACTGTCCCATACGACTTCTACATCGCAAATACGTCATGAATTTATCGCTTCAGCGTCGTGCATCGTGTAGTGTGACCGCAGTCTACGATGTTTGAAACGATAATTAAGCGACGATGCAACGTCACAAATCGTGCCGTCGTAGCGATCTAAATTGCACTGTGTGACGGTACCTTTAGGCAATCCCTGCATGTGTTGCGGCTATCTAACAGCAGCGAGACATACAGGCGTGGCAACTCAAACATAGTATTTGAGCACTCTAAAGATACTTTACTAGCACACGAGCGTGCTCGAATAACACTTTATCTGAGCACGCTCGCTCATCACTCCAGACAACCTTTCAATATAAAATCTGCTTATAAATCTTTTTTTAATCAGCTTAATTTGCCATACCATCTTTTCTTCTAGTGAAAGTCCATAAATAAAAAGGAACTTGACTGTACACCCATTGTATGAAGGAAGCAAAGCAATTTGCTTTATCTGGTAACTGTATGAGCTGTAAATTTGGACTGTAAGTGAATGAAAAAAATCGAAGTAATCATTAGATCTTTGCAGACTTGCCAAGGCGTTTTCTGTTCATTCAATTAATTTAAATAGCTAAAGTTTATATTTTTAATTGTATTCCTGCCTTACTGTGGCAGAAAAATGAGCTCACCTTAACCTTCATAAATACGGTAAATCACAGGCCAACAAATATAGAAAAGTCACTGAGGCTGACTGCAGCCGCAATAACCAAATGCATGGTTAAATCATGACTTTGTTCCCCTGCTCCAGTAAATAATTTTGTGACAAAGCCATTTATTGTGGCGCCTCTACCTGATAACAGATGCTCTGCTGAAAAATGTAAACAGATAAAACTTGTAGCTCAATGAACTGACGGAGTTAAATTAACATATATTTTATACTGCTGACAATAGTGAGAAAACGCCGAAATGTAAATTCAAACACAGCTTGAAAGAAGAAAGATGCTTCAATGGAAAATGAGCAAATTGATAATAAATAAGACAAAATCAGATGAAAAATAACATTTATTTTGGCTACAAGTGAAAGTCCAAAAGGAACTTGTCAGGTACTAAATAAACCCCCCCAATTTACTGTTCAAAATTATCAATGACCTTTTTAATTAAATGACCACAGACATATTTCTTAAAGAGGATCTGTCAGTAGGATCACCCCTTTTAAGTTGTCTACATAAGCATGCAGATCATACGAAGCTGAATAAAAGGATACCTTGATCTCTGTGATCTGATGTCTTATTCCAGAGATGTCCACATTTTTATTTTGTGTAAATGAGTTGCTAAGAACTATGGGTCGCTCATAGATCTCCCTGAGAATCTACCTCTAGAGTTTATTTTAAAGGGAACCTGTCACCCCGTTTTTTGAGATTGAGCTATAAATACTGTTAAATAGGGCCTGCGCTGTGTGTTCCTATAGTGTATGTAGTGTACCCCGATTCCCTATGTATGCTGAGAAATAACTTACCAAAGTCGCCGTTTTCGCCTGTCAATCAGGCTGGTCAGGTCGGGAGGGCGTGGTGACATCGGTGGTTCTTCCTCAGCTTTACGTTGGTGGCGTAGTGGTGTAGTGGTGAAGACACAGCGCGCGATCTGCGCTGTAATCCCTTGCATCGGTGGGGGCGGCCATCTTCCTGGGGCCGCGCGTGCGCAGATCGAGTGCTCTGCTGCACGGGGCTTCAGGAAAATGGCCGCGGGATGCCGCGCGTGCGCATTAGAGATCGCGGCGGCCATTTTCCCAAAGCCGAGATGCAAACTCGGCTTTGGGAAAATGGCCGCCGCGATCTCTAATGCGCACGCGCGGCATCCCGCGGCCATTTTCCTGAAGCCCCGTGCAGCAGAGCACTCGATCTGCGCACGCGCGGCCCCAGGAAGATGGCCGCCCCCACCGATGCAAGGGATTACAGCGCAGATCGCGCGCTGTGTCTTCACCACTACACCACTACGCCACCAACGTAAAGCTGAGGAAGAACCACCGATGTCACCACGCCCTCCCGACCTGACCAGCCTGATTGACAGGCAAAAACGGCGACTTTGGTAAGTTATTTCTCAGCATACATAGGGAATCGGGGTACACTACATACACTATAGGAACACACAGCGCAGGCCCTATTTAACAGTATTTATAGCTCAATCTCAAAAAACGGGGTGACAGGTTCCCTTTAAATGAAAGGGAGAGTTACAAGGGTGAGACATGTAGATTGGGAGATCAGACTGTCAGTCATAAGGGACAGGAAACAATGAGAAATTGTACAGTAAATGGCACTTTTTCTAAATGGGATATCGTCACAATGGGGAACAGCATGGAGATAGGAGAAAGCCTTTCCTATTAATCTCTTTATTAATGGATTGTGGAGGGGTTTGAGAGTAAACTGACAGTCTTTGATGATGACACAAAACTATGTAGGAGAGCATATACATGAAATGGAAATATACCAGGGACTAAAGAACAGGAGGAGGACTTGGGTATCCAAGCTACAAGTTACATATGCAGCAGTACTCAATGTCAAGCAGCAGTACTCAATGTCAAGCAGCAGCCGCAAAAGCAAACAAGATTTTGGGGTTCATAAAAAGAGAAATAGAAAAACCTGTAATGCAAATGTACTATTAGCCCTCTCACTAGTAAGGTTACGAGAAGGCCTCTCCTATAAAGAGAGGTTAGAAAAATTGGGATTGTTTAGCTTAGAAAAGAAATGCCGCAGAGGTGTAGATAAGTGAAAAATATTCATGGGCCAAGACGGGTGTAGCTTCGGTGGGAGCAAGGGTTGCAGTCGCCTGTAAGCCCTTTGGTTCATATGAGAATAATACTATTTAAGATATGTAGTAGTTGAGAGCCCTGTAAGATTCCGCATTTGGACCAAGAGCTATGGTTAGCCCCTGTATGTTGTGAAAAGAGGGAGCAGTTATGGAGAAATGATAGTGCAGCTGTTATTTCTCCATCTTTCATCAATCTCTCTATTACTAGTGATATTGATTCACAAAGATGCAATAAGCGGCAAAAGATTATGCATAGGTATCACATTTCCTTTGATTTTAAAGGGTTTGTCACCTGAAAAAATCCCGCTACCCAGGCAGAGTTCATTCTAAAAAACAAACTGTAATTGACTCTGTCCCCTGGTCCAGCATTATTATTGTCTGCAACCAATCAGTTACCTCAGCGGCTGATAGCGGCATTATATCTACATAGTCAGAGCCACTGAGCTCAGTGTTTGACTGCTATGATGTCAGTGCTCCAGCCAAATAATAGACACCAGGAACAACATCATATACTCAGCACTGGATAGGTGGACAGTGAATTAAGAACATTATTTTTCTAATTTATAGCAACCATCCAACAGAATTATTTTTAAAGGGTGTAGCCTCTTTAATTTTATTCATTTTTGACACCCATTAATACAACTTTGGCAAAAATTAAGAGACCACTGCAAAATTATCAGTTTGTCTGACTTTTGTCTTTATAGGTATATTTTTGAGTAAACTTTAAATTGTTCTTGTCTCCGAATTTCTAAGCAATACATTTTGGATTTCTTTTCTGAAAAGGAGAAATGGTCAAAAAAACAAACAAAAAAACCCAGTGCTTTCAGACCTCAAATAATGCAAAGAAAACAAGTTCATAATCATTTAGAAACAACAATGTGAATGTTTTAACTCAGGAAGAGTTCAGAAATCAATATTTTGTGGAATAACCATGATTTTTAATCACAGCTTTCATGCGTCTTGGCATGCTTTCCACCAGTCTTTCACACAGAGCACGCCGGAGCGAGCCGTTCCCTCCCCCACAGACGGCATACGTGCAGGCCGTCATGACAGGGGTTTGGAAGCAGAAGGTCAGAGGGGGTGGGGGTTAATTATGGGAGGGGGGTCATATGCATGAGGAGGGGGTTTATAGGGGAAGGGGGGGTGGGGCTTACCAGTTCCCACTCTGGAGGCATCAGGAAGATCCTGCCCTCCCGCCCTGTTCTTTGTGTTTTTTGTATTGTTGCGTTTTCGGGTAGTTGTTTTGGGTCATGGTGGCTCGAGGCGGTGGGAGGGGTCCTTGAAGTTGGTGCTAAATTGGCCTGGGGGATCCGTCGGGGTACGGATTCTTCAGTTGGTGTAAACTTTGGTTTCGGGTCTGGTGGTTCGGGGGGGATCTTGGCAACGGTGGGCCGGATTCCCAGGTTTTAAGTGGACATGGTTAACCCTTCGGGGTATTTTGGTGCTCTTGAGCCTGGGTTGTTACGGCTGGGAGTAAACTTATGGTATGTTTTGTCCACTCTCTATTATGGTTGACCACCAGTTTGGAGCTTCAAGGACTCCTCCCTACGTTATTTTACTGTTATTGTATGTTTATAATAAAGGCCACTGTGGCCAATTATTATCCAAGTTTGGAGTCTGTCGTTATTTGCAGTGGGTCATTCGGCGACAAATATGGGGATGTTAAGGTAAAGAAGGGGAAAATGCCTTCCGGGTATCGACCAATAACAATGTCATGCTTCTGGCACAAAAATCTAAGCAGTTCTTCTTTGTTTGATGGCTTGTGACTATCCAACATCCTCTTGATTACATTCCAGAGGTTTTCTGGGCTGTCCATGGCAGGGTTTTGTTACAATGGTCTCTTAATTTTTGCCAGAGCTGTATGGCTTTTTACATCAGCCATTACGGGGTTTAAACTTAATGTGCTGTCTTTATGACCTTCTGGAATAATAGCTCTATAGCTGCACAGACAAAGGTCTTGCTTCAGATAAAAAAAAATCTGATAATTTTCGCTATTATGATAGTTATCACTACTGTAATATTAATTACTTTTCTTTAGGTTAGGTCATCAATATCAGATCAATGGGGGTCTTGCACCAAGCTGCCAGAAGTAAATAGATGCAGAGCAGAACAGAACAGATCTGTTAGCTGTTTAGTGTCACTCCCTGGATACTGAGGGTCAGCTCCCATTCAAATGAATGGAGTTTAGTAGCAGTTGTCACTAAACAGTTGACAGCTGTGCCATTAAGCCCTGCCACTGTTCACATCTGGCCTCCGCTGGAGATGAAAACCACTGTTTGGTAGGGTTTTGGGGTGTTATATTTATATTGATGACTTGTCCTAAAGATATGGCTTCAATATCAGAGCCTTTTAGATTTGGAGGACATCAGAGAGAAGAAAAGGCCCTTAACCCCTTCACCCCCGGAGCTTTTTCCGCTTTTTCATTTTCGTTTTTTGCTCCCCTCCTTCCCAGAGCCATAACTTTTTTGTTTTTCCGTCAATATGGCCATGTGAGGGCTTGTTTTTTGCGGGACGAGATGTACTTTTGAAAGATACCATTGATTTTACCATGCCATGTAACAGAAAACGGGAAAAAAATTCCAAGTGTGATGAAATTGCAAAAAAAGTGCAATCTCACACTTGTTTTTTGTTTGGCTTTTTTGCTAGGTTCACTAAATGCTAAAACTAACCTGCCATTATGATTCTCCAGGTCATTACGAGTTCATAGACCCCAAACATGTCTAGGTTATTTTTTATCTAAGTGGTGAAAAAAAATTCCACATTTTGCTTAAAAAAAAAAAAAAAAAAAAAAATGCGCGATTTTCCGATACCCGTAGCGTCTCCAATTTTCGTGATCTGGGGTCAGGTGAGGGCTTATTTTTTGCGTGCCGAGCTGGCGTTTTTAATGATACCATTTTGGTGTAGATACGTTCTTTTGATCGCCCGTTATTGCATTTTAATGCAATGTCGCGGCGACCAAAAAAACGTTATTTTGGCGTTTTGATTTTTTTTCTCGCTACATCATTTAGTGGTCAGGTTAATCCTTTGTTTTTATTGATAGATCGGGCGATTCTGAACGCGGCGATACCAAATATGTGTATGTTTGATTTTTTTTTTTATTGTTTTATTTTGATTGGGGCGAAAGGGGGGTGATTTGAACTTTTATATTTTTTTTTTTTTTTTTATATTTTTAATCACTTTTTTTTTTTAAATTTTGGCATGCTTCAATAGCCTCCACAGGAGGCTAGAAGCATGCATAACTCGATCGGCTCTGCTACATAGAGGTGAAGTACAGATCACCTCTATGTAGCAGAAATGCAAGGTTGCTTTGAACGCCGACCACAGGGTGGCGCTCAAAGCAATCGGCCATCAACAACCATAGAGGTCTCAAGGAGACCTCTGGTTGTTATGGCGATGCACTGCTGACCCCCGATCATGTGACGGGGGTCCGCAGTGCGAGCACTTCCGGCCGCGCGGCCGGGAGCGCTAGTTAAATGCCGCTGTCAGCGCTTGACGGCGGCATTTATCTAGTTAATGGGCGCGGGCGGATCGCGATTCCGCTCGCGCTCATTGCGCGCACATGTCAGCTGTACAAAACAGCTGACATGTCGCGGCTTTGAGGTGGGCTCACCGCCGGAGCCCACCTCAAAGCAGGGGATCTGCCAGCTGACGTACTATTCCGTCAGCTGGCAGAAAGGGGTTAAAATAAACAAATCCAAAAGACACTTCTTGAGCTATTGAGCTGTAACTACGCCAGCTACTGCAGAGTTTTTATGGGCTGCATTTCAAGTTGTCTTAAAGCATTTATAACAGTTGAATAAGGTTAGAAAAGACACATTCTTGAAACGTTGCCTCCACAATTGGAAAACCTTTTTAAACATTATTATTTCACTTTTTGTCTTCTCATTATATTTAGTAAGAATTGTTTTTTTTTTGTTTTTATTTTACTGGATCGCCATATGCTGTAAACCTCACACATTAAAGGTGTTTTCCACGCAAAATAAAGGTAAACTACGGTACTTTTAACTACTCTAACTGTGACCTATGTAACCTGCTCCAGCTAGATTACAGGCGTAGGAGCATAAATGCAGCTATGAAAGTCCCTGGAGATTTTTCAAGGTGACACCTGTCTACAGGTGACTTGAAAGTGGAATATTCTGGAATCAACTTGTCGTAGTCAAAACATTTTCGCAGAACAAAACGATGTCATTCATAGCTTTCCAGTATACACAAGCTTGTAACAGACTCAACAATCCGAACTGCCAAGTGAAACACAAAGATCCCAAATAAATATAGGAAATATACTCTAAAGGAAATCAGCATAATTTATCTAATTACCGTATATTCCAGAAACTTAATTCATCAGTACTTGATGAAAGATCTATAACTTACTGGATGCCTACAGAAAAAAAAGTACAAAACATTCCCATTTGGCAAAAATTCAGACCTCCTTGTGGTATATTTTGAACATACATAATGAACACATTGTGTACAAAGACTAAGGAGTAAGTAAGTGGCATAATTTTTACACAACATGAATTTTGCAACTTTCACGCTAATCTGAAGCAGTTTTGACAAAGTAGGCGGTGCTGGGGAGGAGAAAAAGTGGGAATGGCTGGTCCACCTGCCAAATTCAGCAAAAGGTTCAGCAATTCTTAGAAATGCTACTCCAGTCCCCACTGAAAAGATGTGCCAAATTCATAAAGTTGTGTGCCCCTATTAATTAATTCAATGCATCATACTCCAGCGAGCCCTTCATTAAGACTAGCATATGTAACGCCAGTCTTAATTTGTTATGACTGTATAAGCACACTTGCACAGTTTACATACAAGCTAGGAAAGACAAATACCTAAACCCAATAGCTCCCTGTTCAGACTAGGAAAGTCCCTAATCTGACTCTGTCTGACTGCTGAGGCTGGAACTTTAAGTATACACAATGGAATCCACAGTCATTCGTAGACTTAAGGTACCATCACATTAAGCGACACTGCAGCGATATAGACATCGAGCCGATCGCTGAAGCGTCGCTGTTTAGGTCACCAGGAGACGTCAAACACGGCAACAGCAGAACGATGCAGGAGCGATCCAGTGACGTACTTATCGTTCTCGCTGGTTGTTCGCTCCATGAAGAAACATTGCAGGCATCGTTGCTTTTGCTGTCAAACATGACGAATCACGCCAACCTGACGACCAAACAAAGTTCCAGACTTTCAGCTACGACCAGCGATGTCACAGCGGGATCCTGATCGCTGCTGCGTGTCAAACACAACGAGATCGCTATCCAGGACGCTGCAACGTCACGGATTGTTGTTGTTCTCGTTGGTAAGTTGCTCAGTGTGAAGGTACCTTTACCAAGAATGTCTTTAACAGCACCTGCTCTATAAAAAAAGTGTAATACTAAAACAATAATTACCAAAATATGAAAAATCTGAGTAAAAAAGGCACAAGCTTATGAACATACTCACACAGACACACTGGAAAGATGGAAGAAAATAAGAAGAACCACACAAACGGAATACATGGAAAACTTCCCAGACCGCAAACATAAAAGAAAGGAAAGGTTACTGGGGAGGAAGACACACAAATAAATCATAGGAAAAGCAAAGATTAACCAGGTAAAATAATCCCTAGCTGACCTTCTATCTTGAAACATAGCCAGCAAAGATGGCAGGTGCCATGTGAATATAAATAAACCCTCCCAACAAGTTATAGGACAGAACCAAATTGGGAAGTGAGAGACATCTGAATAGAAGCAAACCAAAGCAAGGAAACAAAAGACAAAAGAACCAACAGCAGTTGGACAGAGACCAAATAGACTGTGGCTCAGCAGAAAGAGAACCCGACCACATAGCAAGAGAGCACAGGATCGAGTCCCAAAAACAAGGCATGATAGAATTGTCAATAAACTGTTAAAGAAGAGATGAACCCAAAAATTTCACCAAATATAAAATATCCAAGCAATGTCAATCCTTAAATTTCTACTTTTACAGTTAATCACCTGTGTTCCAAAATATCAGTCATTTCAGTTTCCTCTTAATTGTCCTAGGTCTTACTGTAAGACAACTCGCTGTGGCAGGAGCCTCCCATCTACAGGTGCTTCTCACAAAATTAGAATATCATCAAAAAGTTAATTTATTTCAGTTCTTCAATACAAAAAGTGAAACTCATTTTATATAGTCATTACAGAGTGATCTATTTCAAGTGTTTGTTTCTGTTAATGTTGATGAGCTATCTACCAGGAAATTTTAGAGCACTTCATGCTTTCCTCTGCTGACAAGCTTATTAGAGACGGAAATTTCACGCTTCAGCAGGACTTGGCACCTGTCCACACTGCCAAAAGTACCAATACCTGATTCAAAAACAACAGTATTATTGTGCTTGATTGGCCAACAAACTCATCAGACCTTATCCATCTATGGGGTATTGTCAAGAGGAAGATGAGAGACACCAGACCTAACAATGCAGAAAGGCTGAAGGCTGCTATCAAAGCATCCTGGGCTCCCATAACACCTCAGCAGTGCCACAGGCTGATCGCCTCCATGCCACACCGCATTGATGCAGCAACTGATGCAAAAGGAGTCGCGACCAAGTATTGAGTGCATTTACTGAACACACATTTCAGTAGGCCAACATTTTTTATTTTAAAATAATTTTTCAAGCTGGTTTTATAAAGTATTCTAATAATGACTTTTGGGTTTTCACAATAACATTAATAAACACTTGAAATAGATCACTCTGTAATGACTCTATATATGAGTTTCACTCTTTGTATTGAAGAACTGAAATAAATTAAGTTTTTGATGATGTTCTAATTTAGTGAGAAGCACTTGCATGTATACTCAAAGATCCAAGACTATTTTGATGTACAAAGGAGGCCTCTTTCTCTCAAATATTGTTCTCAGATTTGTTTCCATTTGTGTAGGTGAGCAATTCTCCTTTGCAAAGAGTATTGGGGCGGTCCAGGGGGTTCAGAAAACCAGTCAGTGTCTGGTGTGACCACCATTTGCTTCACACATTGCAACACATCTCCTTCGCATAGCGTTAATTAGGTTGTTAATTGCGGCCTGTAAAATGTTGGTCAATGCCTCTTCAATGGCTGTGTGAAGAAGTTCTTGTATGGCCAGCATGTCACCTATTGAGCACGTGTGGGATGCTCTGTATCAGCATACGGCAGCATGTTCAAGTTTTCGCCAAAGTCCAGCAACTTCGCACAGCCATTGAAGAAATCGGGACCAACATTCCACAGGTCACAATCAACAACCTGGTCAACTCCATGCGAAGGAGATGTGCTGCACTGCATGAGGCAAATGGTGGTCACACCAGATACTGATTGTTTTTCTGACTTCCCAATACTGTAAAGCAGCACATTTTAAAGTGGCCTTTTATTGTAGCCAACGTAAGGCACACCTGTGTAATAACCATGCTGCCTATTCAGCATCTGCATATGCCACACCTGTGAGGTGGCTGAATTATCTTGGCAAAGGAGAAGAGCTCACTAACACAGATTTAGATAAATTTCGATTGGGTTCAGGTCTGGTGACTGGAGGCCAGGTCATCTAGTGTAGCACCCCATCACTCTCCTTCTTGGTCAAATAGCCCTTACACAGCCTGGAGGTGTGTTTGAGGTCATTGTCCTGTTGAAAATAAATGATGGTCCAACTAAACACAAACCGGATGGAATAGCATGCCGCTGCAAGATGCTGTGGTAGCCATGTTGGTTCAGTATTCCTTCAATTTTGAATAAATCCACAACAGTGTCACCAGCAAAGCATCCCCACACCATCACACCTCCTCCTCCATGCTTCACGGTGGGAACCAGGCATGTAGAGTCCATCCGTTCACCTTTTCTGCGTTGCACAAAGACACGGTGGTTGGAACCAAAGATTTCAAATTTGGACTCATCAGACCAAAGCACAGATTTTCACTGGTCTAATGTCTATTCCTTGTGTTCTTTAGCTCAAACAAGTCTCTTCTGCTTGTTGTCTGTGCTTAGCAGTGATTTCCTAGCAGCTATTTTACCATCAAGGTCTGCTGCACAAAGTCTCCTCTTAACAGTTGTTGTAGAGATGTGTCTGCTGCTAGAACTCTGTGTAGCATTGACCTGTTCTCTAATCTGAGCTGCTGTTAACCTGCGATTTCTGAGGCTGGTGACTCAGATAAACATCCTCAGAAGCAGAGGTGACTCTTGATCTTCCTTTCCTGGGGCGGTCCTCATGTGAGCCAGTTTCTTTGTCGCGCTTGATGGTTTTTGTAACTTTACTTGGGGACACTTTCAAAGTTTTCCCAATTTTTTGGACTGACTGACCTTTATTTCTTAAAGTAATGATGGCCACTTGTTTTTCTTTACTTAGCTGCTTTTTTCTTTCCATAATACAAATTCTAACAGTCTATTCGGTAGGACTATCAGCTGTGTATCCACCAGACTTCTGCTCAACACACCTGTTGGTCCCAACCCCATTTATAAGGCAAAAAATCCCACTTATTAAACCTGACAGGGCACACCTGTGAAGTGAAAACCATTTCCGGTGACTACCTTGAAGCTCATCAAGAGAATGCCAAGAGTGTGCAAAGCAGTCATCAAAGCAAAAGGTGGCTACTTTGAAGAACCTAGAATATAAGACATAGTCTCAGTTGTTTCACACTTTTTTGTTAAGTATATAATTCCACATGTGTTAATTCATAGTTTTGATGCCTTCAGTGTGAATTTACAATTTTCATAGTCATGAAAATGCAGAAAAATCTTTAAATGAGAAGGTGTGTTCAAAATTTTGGTCTGTACTGTATGTATATATATATATATATATATATATATATATATATATATATATATATATATATATATATATACATACAGTACAGACCAAAATTTTGAACACACCTTCTCATTTAAAGATTTTATACATAAATCTATGTAAATATACATACACACACACACACACACACAATTATTTGATTCTCAGAAAGAACATAACTTTGTCCTCTAGCTGCTCATATTGTAGATCTGCATCTCCTAAAGCACAGGACCAGCGCTGGTCACACTGCCAATATAAAGTATTATCACAGTCGTCAGATTCTTTAGCCTGCTGAGATTATTTTCTCTACTGAAAGGTTTCTAAGCAATAATTAGTTGACTAATGGTTGGTTACTGTTAAGAAAGATACTATTATCCTGGACATACATTACCATCTCAGGGTAGGAATCCACAAACAAGAAAACATCTACTTTTTGTACTTTTCTAATCTATTGTTTGGATAATTGGATGAAAGCCTGTGTTACAGTAGAAAGCACACATTTTATATGGCTACAGTGCTCTATGACACACAGTATGCAAAAAGTATTTGATTGATGGGATATTGTAAATGCATGGCTTGAAGGTAAAAAAAACATTCCACATTAGTATAATATCATAGCTCCAAACTCATTGACAGACGTTTTTCTAACTATACACATAGACAATGTAAATAACAGCTATACGGCTTGTCAGAATGCCATAATCATTTTTTTTTAGTTTATCAAACAGTTGCTACTGACAGACTGTCAAAGTAAATTCTCCCGCAGTTTTTTCAGCTCTATTATAGCATAGTTACCAGTATAGCTGCTGGCAATTTAAGGAAGAAATAATAGTGACTAAAACACCCGTTAACTGGTGGGGTTTGTGTACACTCCCTTCAACCTGTGATGATTTGCTGGAACTGTTTGCAAAAATCAGGAACCTGTAAAATCAGGAAAGTTGGCATTAATGTTATAGAGGCAATTGTCCTAATAAAGAATGTGCTTCCACTGGAGGAAGTAATTCTATATGTCAGGATCATTTGTTTCTTCAGATGCTGCTTTATGGATTATGATCAATGAGGACTGAAGCACTCGTTCAGCTTTTAATCTATAGTTTGTTTTTTTTTGCAAATTCTTTATTTAGGAATGTTGAAATGAATTGCAACATAATTGTACACAATCTAATCTATAGTTTAATTATTTTTATTTTATTTCTTCGCTATTTCAAGTCTTATATTTGTGCTTCTTCTATTATTGGATGTATAAAGTACAACTTGTTTTCACTAACCTATTGCCCCCAACAAAGCCGCTGTGTAAGGCGAAACACATTGGATGCTTACCCCATGGAATGCTTATCCAACCTGTTCTTTTTTCGGGCCTGGTTGTTATGTACAGTATATGGTCATATCATCTTTTTCTTTTCAGGGGTTGATGTCACATCTGTTTATCCTATTGTATTTTACCTACTGTCCACACCTTGTAGGTTTGAATTTTATGTATCATATTGCATGAGTATTTTTCTACATATTATTAGAATATTTATGTTTTAAATTATTGTAGGGGGGAGGCTGGGTCGATGAAGTTGTCATGGCAACAAAGGGGGTTTTAGGATGTTGTGTGAAGTTTTATATATTAATGTTATTTGTGTGATAAACGTAATGTTATGTTTTATCCCTTTGGCCGGTGTTGTGTGTTCGGATCTCCTATAGGTTATGCTTAAGGCCGTCTCTGGGAATGCGGGAGATCTGTCCACTAGGGGGACCATACAATAGAGATACAGTTGCACTATACTAGATTAGATAGTTAATAGAGTTTGGATTAGCCCACAGTTTGGGAGGGGCTCGATCAGGTTTTATAGAAAATGTTTCCGGGTTCAGTCAGAGTTAGTCAAATTCCAGGACTCATTCAAGTGTAAGTTCTGGGTAGAGTAAAGAGCAAGGCTAAATAAACATAGCAGAGTTAGCAGGTTGTATTGCAGTGAAGGTGTAGCAGAGAAGAAAGCGTTCAGTCAGTGCAAGTTTCCTAGAAGAATGAGGGCACATCTCCAGCCACATCTACCAGAAGAGATGTAGAGAGACATGCCTCTGTCTCCCTGATGAGGAAGATGTCAGAAGGGTCGTGGAGTGGGGTGAAGATAGTGGGTCTCAATAAAAGATGGGGACAAGGATTGTTGGTTCACAAAACCAAGGGAACATCACTAAAAAGAGACTTTGCCTTAATCTGTAAGCTGCAGCCATGTGTAAATGAATTGCACAGTAAAGTCATATCTGTTAACCTGGACCCAAGGTCTTCTGTCTTGTTTCTAGTTGGATCTGGTCCCATGGATGGGGAGTTAACAAGGGCTCCCACACCACACACTCCACCCAGTCTTCTGTTTATTAGAGGGGCTGCAGGGCAAAGAGAACTCTGTTTTGGCCCACAGCAAACATGCCCTGGTCCCCCTTTAATGTGGAGCTGAGAGCAGGGTCAGGCCTTGGAAAATGATGAAAGCGAGGAAGCCACATGAAAAGAAGAAACCACTGAATTTAGAGTTAACTACCTTAAAGGTGAACAAGATGGCAAACATCAACTTGAACTCCAAAATGGCGAATGGTGGCCAGATTCCCAAGATGGCAGATGGCAACATGAGTCCCAAGATGGCAACTATGGGGAATCCGAAGAAGGGAGATCTGGCCCAACATGGGAGTGGTCAGCATCCAATGGCGCGAAAATCGCGTGCCCAGCCCACTGAAGAAACAGCCTCCAAGAGGTGTTCTGGAGATATATTCCAGAAAAGGTGGAGCGGCACATAAGAAAAAGGTAGGAACCAGGAAGACATACCTCACCTGGTAAGACACAACAAGATCAGAGAGCGAGTCTAGAGGCGGAATCGAGAGGAGTGACAGCAGAGGTGTTGGCCACGTTATTGGTGCGACCACTGTAACGGCAGAGGCTATCAGACAGGAAGTGCAACTAAGTGACTCATCTGTTTAGAATAGCTGCAGGGCAAATAGAACTCAGTTCCGGCCCACAGCAAACACGCCCTGGCCCCTCCTTCACTATCCAAGCAGAAAAGAAAAAGAGCTGACAGAAACAGCATTGGCTGCCTTTAGTTTATTGTAGGATAAAATTACATAGTTAGATCTGCTGTGTGTCCAAATCAGTACTCAAGCACACAGTAATATTATGGATCCACATTGAACAGATACATAATAAATGTAACACTGTCAAATATATGAGCACTGTATCTCCTTGTACTGTACCTACAATTTTAAATAAAACCAAATATAAGTTTTTTCTCTACCTATGGAATCATTATAAAAATCTAAGGGGCACTATAAAATGTAAGTAAAGTAAAAGCAATACTTAAACACAGTAGCATTATCTGAAGGGAATATCATGGCTTCATTGTCTGATATCCGGGGTCTAGGTGCATTCCTTCCCTATCCCTGAAGCTAAGGGTGCCCTAGTTATCCCTGCTCCCCGGACTACTTCTAATGGTGAAGTGTTATGATCTGGTGGTTTAGGAGCAACATGGGACGAGCTCTGAAGGAAGTGGTACCTGTACTGACCGCAGTCCCTAAGCTCAACACAACACTAGAAGTAGCTGTGGGATGCTCCTAACACTCCCTAGGCACCTCGTCACAGCCTGAGAACTAACTACCCCTAAAGATAGAAACAGGAAAACTATCTTGCCTCAGAGAAAATCCCCAAAGGATAAATAGCCCCCCACAAGAAATGACTGTGAGTGGAGAGGGAGAAGACATACACAGAATGAAACCAGGATGAGCACAGGAGGCCAGTCTAGCTAGATAGATAGGACAGGATGGAATACTGTGCGGTCAGTATAAAACACTACAAAAAATCCACACAGAGTTTACAAAAATCTCCATACCTGACTAAAGGTGTGGAAGGTAAATTTGCGTCCCAGAGCTTCCAGCATCACTGAATTAATTCATACTGACAAGCTGGACAAACATAGAAAGCACAGAATGGATAAGTCCACAACCTGTGGACAGAAAAGAGCAAGCAAGGACTTAGCTTTGCTGAACTGGTCAGGATAACAGGAAAATCCAAAGAGATGTGAATCCAACCAGGAACCAATGACAAGTGGCACAAGCTGAAGGAAAGAGCCAGGCTAAATAGCCGAGCAGAATAGACAATCAGTGGAAGCAGCTGCTGACAGCTAAATCCAAGGAGCAGCCATTCCACTTAAAACCACTGGAGGGAGCCCAAGAGCAGAACTCACAAAAGTGCCACTTACAACCACCGGAGGGAGCCCAAGAGCGGAATTCACAACAGTGAAGATGCTGGAGCCATGTACCTTGCTGAGCTCCTAGATCAGACTTAAACTGTCCTCTCACCCACCTAGTGAAATGGGAAGTAGTAGCGTATAAGAATACTCAACCCAGACTTACAAGGGAATACGTACAGGGATAAAGCAAAATACAAATCACACAAATATGCACTCACAAACAACAGAGTGAAACACCAGGGAGTGAAGTAAGGGAAAGAAAACAAATGGGAGAGGATGAGGATTGGCGTACAAACAGAACACCAACCTGCAGTCTTCTGAACAACACTCCAAACGCCTCCTCAAACAACAAACTCCTCCACACTCCTGAACCAGAGCAGTATTAAACTAAAACACTGGCAATCCTAATTGCCAGAGACGAGTATATACAGTGGGTATGGAAAGTATTCATACCCCTTTAAATTTTTCACTCTTTGTTTCATTGCAGCCATTTGGTACGTTCAAAAAAAGTTCATTTTTTTCTCATTAATGTACACTCTGTACCCCATCTTAACTGAAAAAAAAACAGAAATGTAGTAATTTTTGCAAATGTATTAAAAAAGAAAAACTGAAATATCACATGGTCATAAGTATTCAGACCCTTTGCTCAGACACTCATATTTAAGTCACATGCTGTCCATTTCCTTATGATCCTCTTTGAGAAGGTTCTACTCCTTCATTGGAGGCTAGCTGTGTTTAATTAAACTGATAGGACTTGATTTGGAAAGGCACACCCCTGTCTATATAAGACCTCACAGCTCACAGTGCATGTCCGACCAAATGAGAATCATGAGGTCAAAGGAACTGGCCAAGGATCTCAGAGACAGAATTGTGGCAAAGCACAGATCTGGCCAAAGTTACAACAGAATTTCTGCAGGACTTAAGGTTCCTAAGAGCACAGTGGCCACCATAATCCTTAAGTGGAGTTTGGGACCACCAGAACTCTTCCTAGACAAAGTGGGGCAAATGTTTAAAGGGGGGTCCCAATGCTCATATATTGCACAATCACACAAAACATTTTGGTTGTATTTACATGCGCTGAGTTCAGGTAGTTAAACGAGAGCGATCAATATTTAAGTCATTCAATGCTTGTTTCATGGCCTTTTTACTGAGGCTAAGGAAGAATGATGGGCACAGAACAATCATTAGTAGGTCAATCTGTCCACATAAATTATCACGTTAGCAGCATATCTGCAGTTTTCACCGGTCGAAGTGCTGTTGAGAACAAGGATTTCTGCTTCGGCATAAACAATCCAATCACTCGATGAATAGGCAGCATTTTGCTCATTTAGTATAATGTACCCTATAGTCCTCCATATAGCATAATGTGCCCCATAGTCCTCCATATAATATAAGAGTCTCCATAGACCTCCATATAGTATAATACACTCCCCATAGTTCTCCATATAGTATAATGCACATCCCATAGTCCTCCGCATAGTATAATGAACTCCCCATAGTCCTCCATATAGTATAATGCAGTCCACATAGTTCTTTATACAGTATAATACATTTACCACAGTCCTCAATATAATATAATGCATCCAATAGCCCTTCATATAGTATAATGCACTCAATAGTCTTCCAAATAGCATAATGCACCTTTAGTCCTCCATACGGTATAATGCACATCCCATAGTCCTCCATACAATATAATACACACCCCATAGTCCTCAATATAGTATACTGTGTCCCATAGTCCTTCATATAGTATAACGCACCCCATAGTCCTCCATATAGTATAATGCACCCCCATAGTTCTCCATATCGTACAATGTATTTCCCATAGTATGATGCATTCCATAGTCCTTCATATAGTATAATGCATTCCCCATAGTCCTTCAGACAGTATAATGCAGCCTCATATAGTATAATGCACACCCAATATTTTTTCAGTATTATGGCCACCACGATGAAGTGGCATTATCGCACCCATTATGTCAGAAGCAGAGGGGAAATGATGGGAGAGGGGGCCACTGTCTGGCGCTCCCTGGGGACTGTGGGCCCTAGGTAAATGCCTAGTTTGCCTGCCACTAATGCTGGCCCTGGTCTTTTGTCTTAGACAATGACAGCCAGAGATTGGTCTGCAGACCACGTGAGCAATACCCCCTTAGTGACGGAGCCAAATTTTTGAAATCTAACCAGTGTCACTTTATGTGGTAATAACTCTGGAACGCTTCAACATATCCCAGTCATTTTGAGAATGTTTTTTCATGACACATTATGCTTTATGATAATGGTAAATTTAGGTCAATATGTTTTGTGTTTTATTTATAAAAAAATATCAGAAATTTGAGAAAAATGTTTAAAAAATTAGCAATTTTCAAACTTTGAATGATTATCTCATTAATCCAGATAGTCATACCACAGCAAAACATTAATAAATAACATTTCCCACATGTCTGCTTTACATCAGCAACATTTGTAAAATGTTATTTTATTTTGTTAGCATTTTAGGTGGTTTAAAAATGTAGCAGCAACTTTTCATTTTTTTAAAGAAATTTACCAAATTTATTTTTTTAGGGACCTATCCATGTTTGAAAAACCTTTAGAGGTCCCATATATTGGGAAACCCTCAAAAGTTATACCATTTTAAAAACAGCACCCCGACATATTGAAAACTGCTGTCAGGTAGATTTTTAACCCTTCAGGTGATTTTCAGGAATTTATTAAAAGTGGCATGATATGAAATGAAAAAGTGTATTTTTATCACCTAAATATCTCTAACTTTTGAACAGGTTACAACTAGTGATGAGCGAGTGTACTCATTGCTCGGGTGTCCTCCGAGTATTTGTTAGTGTTCGGAGATTAAGTTTTCATCGCCTCAGCTGAATGAGTTACAGCTATTAGCCAGGCTGAGTACATGTGGGGGTTGCCTAATTGCTAGGGAATCCTCACATGTAATCATTTAGCTGCCACAATGAAAACGTAATCTCCGAACACTAACAAATACTCGGAGGTCACCCGAGCGTGCAAGGAGTACACTCACTCATCACAACAGCAGGCAGACTTTAAGCCGCTATATGGTCATGAATTGCCATGGCAAACATCAGGACCACACAATCATGACCTGAGGGCACCAATTGGGATAAAGAGGAAGCCCCCACACTCTGTGAACCATTTACATGATGTAGTCACTATTGACAGCAGCATCTAAGGGGTTAAACAGATTTGGACGGTGCAAACACTGATCTTGGCTGATGCATCAAGTTGTCAGCTACAGTGTCCAGCTGACAGCTACTGGATTGTCACCTTTATGGAGAGGCTATTCTCTTATATCTCAGGTCAGTTAAAAGACGTATTGGCGGTCATTAAGGGGTTAAATAAACTTTTGCATTCCCTCATCTTCATTCCAGGTAAACTAACAGCTCAGTGTTACATTGATTTCGCGTGCAACCAATGTTGTGGCCATTACTCCAAAGTATCCCTGGAGCTCTTTTTCAACACAAGGATGCATGTTGCCCATGCTTCTTTGAGTAAACTGGGCACCAAAACGTCTTAAGGCCCCTTCACACTAAGCGACGCTGCAGCGATACCGACAACGATCCGGATCGCTGCAGCGTCGCTGTTTGGTCGCTGGAGAGCTGTCACACAGACCGCTCTCCAGCGACCAACGATGCCGGTAACCAGGGTAAACATCGGGTAACTAGGCGCAGGGCCGCGCTTAGTAACCCGATGTTTACCCTGGATACCATGCTAAAAGTAAAAAAAAACAAACACTAGATACTTACCTACCGCTGTCTGTCCTCCAGCGCTGCGCTCTGCTTCTCTGCTCTCCTCCTGTACTGGCTGTGAGCCGGAAAGCAGAGCGGTGACGTCACCGCTCTGCTTTCCGGCTCACAGACAGTACAGGAGGAGTGCAGAGCACAGCGCTGGAGGACAGACAGCGGTAGGTAAGTATCTAGTGTTTGTTTTTTTTTACTTTTAGCATGGTAACCAGGGTAAACATCGGGTTACTAAGCGCGGCCCTGCGCTTAGTTACCCGATGTTTACCCTGGTTACCAGTGAAGACATCGCTGGATCGGTGTCACACACGCCGATCCAGCGATGTCTCCAGGGAGTCCAGCGACGAAATAAAGTTCTGGACTTTATTCAGCGACCAACGATCTCCCAGCAGGGGCCTGATCGTTGGTCGCTGTCACACATAACGATATCGTTAACGATATCGTTGCTATGTCACAAATAGCAACGATATCGTTAACAATATCGTTATGTGTGAAGGTACCTTTACCATGGCTTGCAGCATCTTTGTGCCAGCAGCTGATATTGATGATTTGCATTTCCAAGTGCACTCAGGGTGGCAGACAACCATTACTCCATCGATAATATGCCAGGTCATGCAAGTGCATATATTTCTGCATGTGATTTCAAGATGTTTTGAAAATGTATTTATATTTATTCATCATTTGAATATCATTAACATATCAAATTGATTCTTGGATTTTCAAAAAAATAAAAGACTTTTCTTTTATAGTTTTGAAATTTCAATGTTGAGGAGTGTATTTATAAATCTGGGCCAATAAAACCAGTTTATAAATCTGCCTTGTTTTGCACATATCACCCCTCTAAAGATGAATAATTAGGCTCTATTTACACTATAGTTGTCATTGAAATTAACTTGTAAAAGTTCAAGTGGCTCTGATCTATTGTGCACAGAGCTGTGTTCTGAGATGTTTCCAGAACAGAGCTTCTACTGTGAGGGTATTACAACCCCTTGCAAAAATTATGGAATCACCGGCCTTGGAGGATTTTCATTCAGTTGTTTAATTTTGTAGAAAAAAAAGCAGATCACAGACATGGCACAAAACTAAAGTCATTTCAAATGGCAACTTTCTGGCTTTATTAAACTAAAAGAAACCAAGAACTAAAAATGTTTTAGTTAGTAATGATTACTTTTGTAGAACAAGCAGATGGGAAAAATTATATACTCAATTATGTGGGAAAAAATTATGGAATCATGAAAAACAAAAAAAACTCTCCAACACATCACTAGTATTTATTTTGTTGCACCACCTCTGGCTTTTATAACAGCTTGCAGTCTCTGAGGCATGGACTTAATGAGTGCCAAACAGTAATCTTCATCAATCTGGCTCCAACTTTCTCTGATTGCTGTTGCCAGATCAGCTTTGCAGGTTGGAGCCTTGTCATGGACCATTTTCTTCAACTTCCACCAAAGATTTTCAATTGGATTGAGATCCGGACTATTTGCAGGCCATGACATCAACCTTATGTGTCTATTTTCAAGGAATGTTTTCACAGTTTTTGCTCTATTGCAGGATGCATTATCATCTTGAAAAATTATTTAATAATCCCCAAACATCCTTTCAATTGATGGGATAAGAAAAGTATCCAAAATATCAAAATAAACTTGTGCATTTATTGAAAATGTAATGACAAACAACCCCCCCCCCCCTTTGCCTTTACCTGACATGCAGCCCCATATCATTAATGACTGATGACATTTGCATGTTCTCTTCAGGCAGTCATCTTTATAAGTCTCATTGGAACGTCACCAAACAAAAGTTCCAGCATCATCACCTTACCCAATGCAGATTCGCGATTCATCACTGAATATGACTTTCATCCAGTCATCCACAGTCCACGATTGCTTTTCCTTAGCCCATTGTAACCTTGCTTTTTTTCTGTTTGGGTGTTAATGGTTTTCGTTTAGCTTTTCTGTATGTAAATCCCATTTTGTTTAGGCAGTTTCTTACAGTCGGTCACAGACGTTAACTCCAGTTTCCACCCATTTGTTAATCATTTGTTTTGTTGTGCATTTCCTGTTTTGGAGACATATTGCTTTAAGTTTCTGGTCTTGACACTTTGATGTCTTCCTTGGTCTACCAGTATGTTTGCCTTTAACAACCTTCCCATGTTGTTTGTATTTGGTCCAGATTTTAGACACAGTTGACTGTGAACAACCAACAACTTTTGCAACATTGCGTGATGATTTACCCTCTTTTAAGAGCTTGATAGTCCTCTCCTTTATTTCAATTGACATCTCTCGTGTTGGAGCCATGATTCATATCAGTCCACTTGGTGCAACAGCTCTCCAAGGTGTCATCACTCCTTTTTAGATGCAGAATAACGAGCAGATCTAATTTGATGCAGGTGTTAGTTTTAGGAATTGAAATTTAGAGGATTATTCTTCGCTGTATGCATCAATAGAACATCATTTGGAGTTTCGCAAAACTGATCAGATGGAAGCAGGAAACAAACACTGTCCTGTACTTTCATTATGGAGGAGGACAAGAGATTTAAGTTCTGTTACAACCAACTAATGACGTAACACAACATAAGATGCTATACTAGTGTAGATAACAGATGATAAAATTAATCAGGCAGGGTACAGAAGCACAAGATGAGTTCTACATTTAGATTACACTGATTATAACCCAGAGAGGCTAGGCTAGTCAGGAGTACAGAGGAGGGGGGTGGGGTGTGCAGCACTGAGGAGAAGCAAATAATTTTGGGAAATGTAGTTTTAGCAGATAAGAAAAGGACCATCCATTCTGCTATCTGAAGCTTTATGCAGATGGCGCTGAAAATACACAAGAAAAAACTTTATGTTGGGTTAAGCCTATATGTTAAAGGGACTCTGTCACCTGAATTTGGCGGGACTGGTTTTGGGTCATATGGGCGGAGTTTTCGGGTGTTTGATTCACCCTTTCCTTACCCGCTGGCTGCATGCTGGCTGCAATATTGGATTGAAGTTCATTCTCTGTCCTCCATAGTACACGCCTGCGCAAAGCAATCTTGCCTTGTGCAGGTGTGTACTATGGAGGACAGAGAATGAACTTCAATCCAATATTGCAGCCAGCATGCAGCCAGCGGGTAAGGAAAGGGTGAATCAAACACCCGAAAACTCCGCCCATATGACCCAAAACCAGTCCCGCCAAATTCAGGTGACAGGTTCCCTTTAACAATAATCATGCATTTACCGAGCTATGTGAAAAACAATGCGATTGGTAATAACCCTTAAAAAGAGTTTGGAGGTGGGTTTCAGAAGTGGCAGATTTGCTTTGTAAAGCTGACAGTATTTTGTTCAGATTCACATAGAACGTTTGGCAGCCTCTGGTTCTAGTGGAAGCCAACAGGTAACAGCTGAGATGAACAATTTAAATTTCTCATCATAGAAAGTTTTACAGGCATGAAACAAAGTCTGGAATGCAAATACAATTAACATGCCATTTCATGAAAACATACATATTGCCAAATGCTAACATTCCATGATGAGGAATAAACTATTATTTTGGGACAAAACTAGCAGCTGCTAACTTTATAATGAGAAAAGTGCAATCCTAAGAGCACCTGCTGGACTAGCACCGAGTCAATAACGGCATTCCGTACCATTTGTGATAATACTTCAGTCAGCTTTTTAACAGTTACTTATAGCCCAATTTCCTAGGAATAAAATGACTTGTTACTACACAATTTTGTATTAGTTTACGTGTATATCTTATCATGAATTTACTTTGGGACTTTTTGATACCCTAAAAATAATTGTGCAAATATGACACTTAAACTAAAGCTCATCTTCTATAACAACATGTTTTAAGAAATCTAATTTTTATTTTAAAAAAAGGTCCTGTCAGAATATCCTGGGACCTCCAGCAATCAGGTGCAATTTAGGGGAGTGGGTGCATACACAATTCAGTTACCCAAGGCTTTAAATCAGAGAAATTAAATAACAAACACTTCTTAGAGTTTGTGGACTGTACATTGGGACCTCCATAGCAAAAGAGGCTCTTTGTGGGTAATCGCATCTATCACCAATAGTTGAGGCTCCTCAACATAAAACCCCATCTAACAACTCCGAATACCCAAATGGGACACATAAAAATTAGTTAACTAAACAAGATCCAACTTTTTGCCAAACCTTAACAATAAATAGACAAAAGATATATTGGAATTTGGAAATCATTAAAACGTAATAGAAACCGATGAATAATTACTACGGATACATCCAGATAAAAAAAAAACACGATCATCCTTTATAAGGTGATTTTTCAAAGATTACTAAATGAGCCAGTATTTACTAGTCAATTGGTCTACCTGAGTATCTGAAATGCACTTCTTTGCTTGTCAGATAACTCTTCATTTACTTCAGGTATTATTGGATGAGTCTGTGCATACAGCACATTTCCTCAGTGCACCTCCCGCAGTGGAAAAGAGGAAAAAAAATATTTTCATTCTATAGCTCCTACCTAAGTATTTCTACTGAACAGTTTCTGTGTGTAATACTTGCGGCACATGTGTGGCAACCGTGCCCTGCATCAGTACCAGACGCACGGGCGCCTGAGAAGGAGCAGTACAGTAAGCGCTGTTCCCCGTCGTCGGGTGCTGAAGATGGATCTCATCATTCTCCCCTGCTCTGCTGGTGATCAGCGCGAGCAGGGGAGAATGATGAGAGATATATTCAAGTGATAACATTGACAGCAGGCAGCGGCTGATGGGACTATTCCTCCCATCAGCCTACACCTGCTGCCGCTAATAACAGTGACAGCAGGAGCGGATGATGGGAGTATTCATCAGCCGGCTCCTGCGCTGTAAATAAAAAAAAAAAAAACTGGCATGGGTTCCCCTCTATTTTCTATAACCAACCAGGAAAAACTCACAGCTGGGGGCTACAACCCACAGCTGTCAGCTTCGGCAAGACTGGTTATCAAGAATAGAGGGGTCCCCACGCTGTTTTCTTAATTATTTAAATAATTTAAAAAAACATTGTGGTGTCTCCCCCATTTTTGACAACTAGCCTTGCTAAAGCTGACAGCTGGGGGCTGGTATTCTCAGGCTGATAAGGGACCATTGACTTTTAGGCCCCCCCAGCCTAAAAATAGCAGCCCGCAGCTGCCCAGAAAAGGTACATCTATTAGATGCGCCAATTCTGGCACTTTGCCCAGCTCTTCCCACTTGCCTTGCAGTGATTGTTAGTGGGGTTCATATTTGTGGGGTTGATGTCACCTTTGTATTGTCAGGTGCCATCAAGCCCATGGGTTGATAATGGAGAGGCGTCTAAAAGACACCTATGCATTACTAATCCTACAGTTATCTGGTTAATAAAGACACAGCCAGAATAAAGTATTTTATTAAAAAAATAAGAAACACACTTATACTCACCTAACGCTTAATTCCACCAAAGCCCTCGTCTCCTGTAATAAACCAAAAAAAACAACAACAACAATATCCCTCACCTATCTAATGTTCTGTCCCACGCTGTAAGCAATGTTTTTGGGATAGTTTTCAACCTGGACGAGTATAACTGTGTTCGTTATTGTTAAATACTAATGGAAAACTGTGTTTTGTTTTATTATAATATAATTATAATAAAATACTTTATTCTGGCTGTGTCTTTATTTACCATTTAACTATAAGATTAGTAATGGATAGGTGTCTTATAAACAATACAAAGGTGACATCAACCCTACAAATATGAACCCCACTTGCCACCGCTAGAGAGCAAGTGGGAAGAGCCGAGTAAAGCGTCAGAATTGGCGCATCTAATAGATGCGCTTTTTCTGGGCAGCTGCGGGCTGCTATTTTTAAGCTGAGGGCCTATATCAATGGCCCCTTACCAGCCTGAGAATACCAGACCCCAGCTGTCAGCTTTAGAAAGGCTGGTTGTCAAAAATTGGGGGGACCCCATGACATTTTTTTAAATTATTTATTTCAATTATTTAAAAAACAAGATGGGGACCCCTATATTCTTGATAGCCAGCCTTGCTGCAGCTGACTGCTGAGGGTTGTAGCCCCCAGCAGTGAGTATTGCCTTGCTGGTTGTAAAAAATAGAGGGGTCCCCACGACTTTTTTTTTTCAAATTATTTATTTACCGTGCAGGAGCTGGGTGATGAATTCTCCCATCAGCCGCTCCTGTTCTACCTTTAACAGCAGTCTAACAACCTGTAAATAAGTCCCCATTCCCCTCTACATATCAAAAAAATATACCTTTTATAATCTCCCCATATGGCGCGTTTAATCTGATGGGAGTCACTGATCTTCCTCGGTGTCTTCTCTCTCCTTGCATTCGTCATCCTCCTAGACTTCTTCATGTGGATGAAGCATACTATGTCATCCACACAGTGTCCTCCATCACGCTTTTGCTCATGCTCTTTGTCCTCTCTCTGGCGCATTCGCATAACAGTACTTTGCTCTTCTCACAGCAGGGCAGAACGAAGTACACCTGCGCAAGAGCGAGATTGCGGGCGCTGTGTGAATGACATAGAAAATACCAGTGTTGACATTTTGGAGAGCTTTTTAACACCCTGTTAACATCATGCAATGGATCTTCACTTGGCAGGTATGCCAGGAAAAGCATACGGCTAATTTTATCCATAGGCTTATATTCATTCAATGATGGCCAGAAGACTGTCCTATTGCCTTTCTGTGAGCTACTAGTATACACTGATCCTCAAAAAGTATAGAACAAAAAAGGTATACTTATTTTTACAATAGGACCAGAGTTGACATACAATTGGTGCAACCTGTGCAGGAGGTAAGGGGACCAAAGAGATAAGGAGGCCAAAGGCTATAGGCAACAAAGTTGATTATCGGACATATGGAATTTTTAAGCTGTTACAACTAGTGTTGAGCGATACTTTCCGATATTTGGAAATATCGGTATCGGATTGGATCGGCCGATATCCAAAAAATATTGGATATTGCCGATACCGATACCCGATACCAATGAAAGTCAATGGGACACAAATATCGGAATTAAAATAAGCCCTTTCTGTCCTTGTACATCCTGTTCTGGAGGGGGGGAAGAGTGTGGGCGGTGCATGGGCGGAGGCTGTGTAACTGTGTGGGATCGTGGGGGGTCTGTACGGGCATGCCAGGGGTCTATACGGGCCTGCCGGGGGTCTGTACCGGCTGGCCGGGGTCTGTACGGGCCTCTCGAGGGTCTGTATGGCCAGCCGGGGGTCTGTGCGGCCTGCCGGGGGTCTGTACGGGCCTCTCGGGGGTCTGTGCGGCCTGCCGGGGGTCGGTGCGGGCCTCTCGGAGGGTCTGTGCAGCCTGCCGGGGGTCTGTGCGGTCTGCCGGGGGTCTGTGCGGGTCTCTCGGGGGTCTGTGCGGCCTGCCGGGGGTCTGTGCAGCCTGTCGGGGGTCTGTACTGGCCTCTCTGGGGTCTGTGCGGCCTGCCAGGGGTCTGTGCGGCCTGCCGGGGGTCTGTACGGGCCTCTATGGGGTCTGTGCAGCCTGCCGGCAGTCTGTGCAGGTGTGCAGGCATCGTCCAATGGGACTACAAGTCCCATCGGGCTATGCCTGCTACAATGGCAGTGATTGACACATTAGCCAATGATGGGACAGTAGTAGTCCCATCATCCGGCTATTGCGTTGAATGTAAAAAAAACATACATACTACATACATACATACAACATACTACATACATACTACATACATACATACATACAACATACTACATACATACATACATATAACATACATACAAGATACATACATACAACATACTACATACATGCTACATACAACATCCATACAACATACATACAACATACATACTATACTACATACATACAACACACATACTGAATACATACAACAAACTACATACATATATACTACATGCATGCTACATACAATACATTACATACATATAGACATACAGTACATATAACATAGAGTACATACTCACCATCACTTGTCATTTTGATCCCCGAAGCCAGTGTCATCGGTAAAAAAGATTAAAATAACAAACAACCAATATACTCCCTGATCCGCAGAAATCCACGAGTGTCCCACGACGATCTCCCGTGGAGAACGGCAGCATCAGCAGATGCGACCGCTCTCTAGGGGCTCCAGGAACACAATGACTGGGGGAAGGTATCCTTCCGCACTGTATTCCTCCGCCGCTGTAAAAAAATAGTCCCTAGTCTCACTTTTGGCATTGCTGTGTGAGAAATTTTCCCACGCAGCAATTGCCATAAAGTGAGACTTTGAACTCTAGTAACCTCTCAGTGATGCACTGCAGGAGCCATTTTCTCCTGTCCGACGTACTGACGGGCCGATGTACCAACGCACGTTGTGAAATTTGTGCAAGACGTGGCCAGCGGATGCAGTTTTTCAATGCATCTGCTGCCCATTCTGAAGTTTGGGGAGGAGGGGGCGGAGTTTCGGCAGCGCATGCGCAGTAGAAACTGGCGGACACAACGGACAAAAAAATGTTCACTTGAACATTTTTTTGTACCGATGGTCCGCCAAAACACGACAGATCCATTGCACAACAGACGCGACGTGCAGCCATCCGTTGCGATCCGTCGCTAATACAAGTCTATGGGTAAAAAACGCATCATGCGAGCACATTTGCAGGATCCGTTCTTTTCCGCCGGATCCGTTTTTTTTCTCATAGAGTTGTATTAGTGCCGGATTGCACCTGATGGCCACACATTTCATCTGTTTTTTTGCCCGATCCGTCAGAAAAGCTGTTTCCGCCGGACGGAAAACACATACAGAGGAACGCTTTTTCTGTCCGGCAAAAAAAATGCACAGCGACGGATCCGGCAAAAAACAGATCCGTCGTGTTTTGGCAGACTGTCGGCACGAAAAAACGTTCAAGTGAATGTTTTTTTGTCCGTCGCGTCTTGCCATTTTCTACTGCGCATGTGCGGCCGAAACTCCGCCCCCTCCACACCGGACAGAATGGGCAGCGGATGCGTTGAAAAACTACATCCGCTGCCCACGTCGTGCACAAATTTCACATTGTGCGTCGGCCCGACGTACAGCGACGGACCCGTACCGACGCAAGTATGAAAGAGGCCTTAATGAGCGTTTAATTTTTTTTTTTAAAACGGCGTGGGCTCCCGCGCAATTTTCTGCGCCAGAGGGGGAAAGCCGACGGCCAGGGGCCAATATTTGCAGCCTGCTATGAACATCAGCCCGCAGCTGTCTGTGTAGCCTTTACTGGCTATTAAAATAGGGGGACCCCCAAAAAATGACGTGGGATCCCCCTATATTTTATAGCCAGAAAGGCTACGCAGACAGCTGCGGGCTGATATTCATAGCCTAGAGAGGGGCCAAGGATATTGCCCCCCCCCCCGGCTACAAATACCAGTCCGCAGCCGCCCCAGAAATGGCACGTCTGTAAGATGCGCCAATTCCGGCACTTAGCCCCTCTCTTCCCACTCCCGTGTAGTGGTGGCATATGGGGTAATAATGGGTTAATGTCACCTTGCTATTGTAAGGTGACATTAAGCCGGGATAATAACGGAGAGGCGTCAATAAGATGCCTATCCATTATTAATCCAATACTAGTAAAGGGTTAATAAAACACACACATTAGGAAAAAAGTATTTTAATATTCTTCATTTAACCATACTTACCATACTTTAGCGCCTGCAAACACATAAAATAATAAACCGTATACTACCTGTCCGCCATAGTCCCACGACGATCTCGCTTATAGAACAGTAACATCGGGTGATGTCACAGCTCTATAGGACCTTCAGTGACACACTGACAGGAGACAATGGCTCCTGCAGTGCATCACTGAGAGGTTACTAGAGTTCAAAGTCTCACTTTATGGCAATTGCTGCATGAGAATCTTTCTCACAGCAATGCCAAAAGTGAGACTAGGGACTATTTTTTTTACAGCGGCGGAAGAATACAATGTGGAAGGATACCTTCCTCCTGTCATTGTGTTCCTGGGGCCCCTAGAGAGCGGTCGCATCAGCTGATGCTGCCTTTCTCCACAGGAGATCGTTGTGGGACACTCGTGGATTTCTGCGGATCAGGGAGTATATTGGTTGTTTGTTATTTTAATCTTTTTTACAGATGACACTGGCTTCGGGGATCAAAATGACAAGTGATGGTGTGTATGTACTCTATGTTATATGTAATGTATGTCCATATGTATGTATTGTATGTAATGTATGAATGTATTTTATGTAGTATGTATGTAGCATGTATGTAGCATGTATGTTGTATGTATGTAGTATGTATGTTGTATGTACGTACAGTCATGGCCAAAATTTTTGAGAATGACACCAAAATTATATTTTCACATGATCTGCTGCCCTCTGGTTTTTATTAGTGTTTGTCTGATGTTTATATCACATACAGAAATATAATTGCAATCATATTATGAGTACCAATAGGTTATATTGACAGCTAGAATGAGTTAATGCAGCAAGTCAATATTTGCAGTGTTGACCCTTCTTCTTCAAGACCTCTGCAATTCTCCCTGGCATGCTCTCAATCAACTTCTGGACCAAATCCTGACAGCAGTCCATTCTTGCATAATCAATGCTTGCATTTTGCCAGAATTTGTTGGTTTTTGTTTGTCCACCCGTCTCTTGATGATTGACCACAAGTTCTCAATGGGATTAAGATCTGGGGAGTTTCCAGGCCATGGACCCAAAATCTCTATGTTTTGTTCCATGAGCCATTTAGTTATCACATTTGCTTTATGGCAAGGTGCTCCATCATGCTGGAAAAGGCATTGTTGGGCGCCAAACTGCTCTTGGATGGTTGGGAGAAGTTGCTCTTGGAGGACATTCTGGTACCATTTTTTATTCATGGCTGTGTTTTTAGGCAAGACTGTGAGTGAGCCGATTCCCTTGGCTGAGAAGCAACCCCACACATGAATGGTTTCAGGATGCTTTACAGTTGGCAGGAGACAAGACTGGTGGTAGCCCTCACCTCTTCTTCTCCAAATAAGCTGTTTTCCAGATGTCCCAAACAATCGAAAAGGGGATTCATCAGAGAAAATGACTTTGCCCCAGTCCTCAGCAGTCCACTCCCTGTACCTTTTGCAGAATATCAGTCGGTCCCTGGTGTTTTTTCTGGAGAGAAGTGGCTTCTTTGCTGCTCTCCTTGAAACCAGGCCTTGCTCAAAGAGTCTCCGCCTCACAGTGCATGCAGAAGCACTCACACCAGCCTGCTGCCATTCCTGAGCAAGCTCGGCACTGCTGGTAGTCCGATCCCGCAGCTGAAACAGTTTTAAGATACGGTCCTGGCGCTTGCTGGTCTTTCTTGGGCGCCCTGGAGCCTTTTTGACAACAATGGAAGCTCTCTCCTTGAAGTTCTTGATGATGCGATAGATTGTTGACTGAGGTGCAATCTTTGTAGCTGCGATACTCTTCCCTGTTAGGCCATTTTTGTGCAGTGCAATGATGGCTGCACGTGTTTCTTTAGAGATAACCATGGTTAACTGAAGAGAAACAATGATATCAAGCACCAGCCTCCTTTTAAAGTGTCCAGTGATGTCATTCTTACTTAATCATGACTGATTGATCGCCAGCCCTGTCCTCATCAACACCCACACCTGTGTTAATGGATCAATCACTAAAACGATGTTAGCTGCTCCTTTTAAGGCAGGACTGCAATGATGTTGAAATGTGTTTTGGGGGTTAAAGTTCATTTTCTGGGCAAATATTGACTTTGCAAGTACAGGAATTGCTGTTAAGCTGATCACTCTGACATTCAGGAGTATATGCAAATTGCCATTAGAAAAAATGAAGCAGTAGACTTTGGAAAAATTAATATTTGTCTCATTCTCTGTCCATGACTATAGTATGTATGTAGGAACTTCTGATTCCGGTATCCGATATCTTAAAAAAATCGGAACTCAGTATCGGAAATCCAATACAGCGAATATCGGCCGATACCCGATATTTGCAGTATCGGAATGCTCAACACTAGTTACAATTTCGCATTTAAAAAGGAAGGGGGATGACTCAATCTAGAACTCTGCATGCTTAAACTTTGCAGTAAAAATGTGAGCAGTAAAGTGCAGTTTACATAGATATATCCTAATTTTTTAAATACATTTCAAATCTTGCTATTTTACCATCATTAGGAGCATCAATATGCTTTTTCTGACTTAAAGTGTCTGGGGTCTTTGCTAGCTGCTCAAGTTGAACTGAACTTGATTTATAATTTTGCTGCCTTTCAGCCTATAAAGGCAAAGACACATTGCAGTTCATTCCACCCTCCAAGTAATTTAATGCTATCGACCTGTTTTGTTTTCAAACTGAATCTACATGTAACTCAAGCTCTGCCCAAGGTAAGCAGAATGGAGTAAAACCTCTTAAATACATACACGTATTCAGACAAAAAAATATTTTTTTCACAGCCGTAAGATGCTATACGACTAATGTCAGACTCAATCCTATAGAAGTCTAGAATAAGGAAAGCCGCCAGCTTACAGTAACAGCAAAAACAGGAGATGGAATAGATTAATGCTGCATATAAAGGGGATGCTCCCTTTAAGAAATATTGGTATACAGCCACACAGTTTGTTATTAAAAAAAAACAAACAAACCAGATTCCAGTATTGGTGGAGGCACCGACGTCCTATTGATAGTGCTGCAGCCAATCAGTATGTGCAATCGCTTTACCTGTGCAAAAGTAAAGCCACGCTCAGAGCGACAGATTTGCTACTACACTGTCTTTGTGAGGGGTAGCGCTAGTCTCTGCCGGACATTCTTACTACGCTCACTGATGGTATGCTCTGTCGTCGGCTTGTTACAGCTGATCAGAGCCGGCGAGAGAGCACGCTGTCATTGTGCACATTGTACACTGCACATCGCGCAGGGAATAGCCCATCCCATGGAACGAAGGTCACTGATGACACTTTGCTTCAAAGATGGGACAGAGGCTGCAAAATGGTAAAACAACAGATAAAACTGTCATTTAAAAATTGGGTGTAGGGATGGATGGCAAACTCCCCTATAGTGACAAGTACCAGGGAGCTGCTAACGAGGCACATAAAATCATGGGATGCATTAAAAGTGGCATAGATGTTCATAATACAAAACAGTTTTGCCTCTATACAAGTCACTAGTCAGGCCACACTTAGAAGACTGTGTACAATTTTGGGCTCTAAAATCGACCAAGTTTATTAAGGCATTGGGTGAACTGCAATATCAATACAGGTTATTAAACTTGGGTTTATTCACTTTGGAGAAACAAGGGCTTATGGGCGATCTAATTACAATGTACAAATACAGTCATGGCCAAAAGTATTGACACCCCTGCAATTCTTTCAGATAATACTCAGTTTCTTCCTGAAAATGATTGCAAACACAAATTATTTGGTATTATTATCTGCATTTAATTTGTCTTAAAAGAAAAAACACAAAAGAGAATGAAGCAAAAAGCAAAACAGTGATCATTTCACACAAAACTCCAAAAATGGGCCAGACAAAAGTATTGGCACCCTCAGCCTAATACTTGGTTGCACAACCTTTAGCCAAAATAACTGCGACCAACCACTTCCGGTAACCATCATTGAGTTTCTTACAATGCTCTGCTGGAATTTTAGACCATTCTTCATTGGCAAACTGCTCCAGGTCCCTGATATTTGAAGGGTGCCTTCTCCAAACTGCCATTTTTAGATCTCTCCACAGGTGTTCTATGGGATTCAGGTCTGGACTCATTGCTGGCCATCTTAAGAAGTCTCCAGTGCTTTCTCTCAAACCATTTTCTAGTGCTTTATGAAGTGTGTTTTGGGTCATTGTCCTGCTGGAAGACCCTGACCTCTGAGGGAGACCAAGCTTTCTCACACTGGGCCCTACATTATGCTGCAAAATTTGTTGGTAGTATTCAGACTTCATAATGCCATGCACACAGTCAAGCAGTCTAGTGCCAGAGGCAGCAAAGCAACCCCAAAACATCAGGGAACCTCCGCCATGTTTGACTGTAGGGGCCGTGTTCTTTTCTTTGAATGCTTCTTTTTTTTCTCCTGTAAACTCTATGTTGATGCCTTTGCCCAAAAAGCTCTACTTTTGTCTCATCTGACCAGAGAACATTCTTCCAAAACGTTTTAGGCTTTTTCAGGTAAGTTTTGGCAAACTCCAGCCTGCCTTTTTTATGTCTCGAGGTAAGAAGTGGGGTCTTCCTGGGTCTCCTACCATACAGTCCCTTTTCATTCAAACGCCGACGGATAGTACGGGTTGACACTGATGTACCCTCGGACTGCAGGGCAGCTTGAACTTGTTTGGATGTTAGTCGTGGTTCTTTATACAACATCTGCACAATCTTGCGTTGAAATATCTTGTCAATTTTTATTTTCCGTCCACATCTAGGGAGGTTAGCCACAGTGCCATGGGCTTTAAACTTCTTGATGACACTGCGCACGGTAGACACAGGAACATTCAGGTCTATGGAGATGGACTTGTAGCCTTGAGATTGCTCATGCTTCCTCACAATTTGGTTTCTCAAGTCCTCAGACAGTTCTTTGGTCTTCTTTCTTTTCTCCATGCTCAATGTGGTACACACAAGGACACAGGACAGCGGTTGAGTCAACTTTAATCCATGTCAACTGGCTGCAAGTGTGATTTAGTTATTGCCAACACCTGTTAGGTGCCACAGGTAAGTTACAGGTGCTGTTAATTACACAAATTAGAGAAGCATCACATGATTTTTTGAACAGTGCCAATACTTTTGTCCACCCCCTTTTTATGTTTGGTGTGGCATTATATCCAATTTGGCTTTAGGACAATTCTTATGTTTTTTCATTTAAGACAAATGAAATGAAGATAATAATACCAAATAATTTGTGTTTGCAATCATTTTCAGGAAGAAAATGAGTATTATCTGACAGAATTGCAGGGGTGTCAATACTTTTGGCCATGACTGTATATGGGGGGACAGTACAGAAATCTTTCACATTTTTTTTTTACACCTAGGCCTGCAACAATGACAAGAGGCAGGAAGGTTTAATCATCATCACTGGCGGTGATTCTTTGCTTTAAGAGAAGTGATATTACAGAACTCATTGCCGTATGATGGTGTAATGGTTGAGTCACTTAACAAGTACAAGGAGGCCTGGATGCTTTTTTTAAATAAATATAATATTACAGGTTATATATATGGACATTATATTTTGTGATAGGGTGTTGATCCAGGCAACTAGTCCGATTGCCGTATGTGGAGTCAGGAAGGAATTTTTCACCTAATATAGGGCAATTAGCGTCTGCTTCTTGGGGTTTTGCTTTTGTGCTAGATTACAGGTTGAAATCGATGGACTTGTGTCTTCTTTCAATTTAAACCTATGAAACTATAAATAGAAAGTTGAAAATACTATATGACAAATATTATGATCCTTCTCGACCTTTCTCTAAAGATATCCTCAATATCTGAGTAGAATAAGTTGAAGGCTATGTTCAAACATTGTGTATTTGCTGCATTTTTTCTTTGCGTTTTTTTGCATGCGCATTTTAAGATGCAAAATCTATGAGATTTCAGAAATCTTATACCTACATATTGTTTTTTTTTTCCTGCCCGATTTGGAAAACTGCTGCGTTTGTTGCAAACTGCAGCATGTCACTGCTTTCAGCATTTTTTCAGCGTATTTGCAGCGGTTTTTTCAATACAATTATCATTCTTCCAGACCTTTTCCTTCCACAGAACATTTTGTCCCGCATTCTTTCATCCAGTTGTAGCCGAAGTCCCAACCATGGTGATGTACAGTATACAAATATTCCCCCCCCAAGCAACAGAAAAACACCCCTAACAGATCCCCATCCCATCCTTCCATCCCGAGCGCACTTTATCCGGAACAGTCTGTTTATCCCGTCTAGTCCAGTCAAAATACGAAAAAAAAGACTTTACCCTGAATAAATTCCAAGAAAGCGTTTTATAGTTTTTTTTTGTAGTATTACATGTAGGGAAAAACATACTAAAAGTTTACCAAGATAGGGCTACCACAAAGGGTCCAAATGTGACGTCAAAGAATATGGCCGCCAAAGCTGTAAAATGTTAAATGCGACTCGCCTTGCAGTGTCTATCAAATTGTCCACCTCTTGTCCACCAAAAGAAACGGATTATCCGCTCACTCTCGTACCAGTAAACTATGGCTGAATTACCAACAGATGGTTGGAATAGCAAGGGAGCTTATCGAGGCCGATCGTACAGGATCCTGGCTGATGCACCTTCATGCTGTAGCCAAATGTTTGCCCATTCTTGCAGCTGCTGGGCATGGGAACTATGTGAAGGCCGCCTACCTTTACCTCCAGTCTATGATCATTCTGGAAGATGATATGCCACCAGTCTTCCATAGATTTATGAATGGCTTGCATGTTGTAAGGCGGACTGATCAGTACTGGGCAGGCCTGGGTGGCGACCTAGTCATCGAGCAAGCTCTGATGTACTCCCTAAAAACTGCAGGAGGACTCACCAGAGGAAGTGGAATGTCCAAACATCAGAGGGCCTTGTGGACTCGGTCTGTGCCAGTGTCCTCTTCCTACAGTGATGCAATGCAGGGTTTCACTCGCCAGAGCTTTGTCACCAGTGAACAACACAAGGAGGCAAGAACGTCAAGGACGAGAAGAGATTGTGAAGACCTGGAGAAAATTGTAGATAAACTCAAGACCTTTTCACCTTTCTCTGATGAAGTGTCTCTTCGCAACATTATCACCAGTGTCAATGCAAATAAGGATGTGAATGTTCATAACCTGTTCACCATTGGCAGAGAAATAGTGGCAACAATGGAGGGTCAATCACTGTTTTGAGTTAGGGTACCGTCACACTATACGATTTGCCTACGATCACGACCAGCGATATGACCTGGCCGTGATCGTAGGTAAATCGTAGTGTGGTCGCTGAAGAGCTGTCACACAGACAGCTCTCCAGCGACCAACGATGCCGAGGTCCCTGGGTAACCAGGGTAAACATCGGGTAACTAAGCGCAGGACCGCGCTTAGTTACCCGATGTTTACCCTGGTTACAAGCGTTAAACTAAAAAAAAAAAAAAACAGCACATACTTACATTCTGGTGTCCGTCAGGTCCCTTGCAGTCTGCTTCCTGCACTCAGTGACTGCCGGCCGTAAAGTGAAAGTGAAAGCACAGCCGCTGTGCTCTGCTTTCACTTTACGGCCGGCAGTCACAGTGCGGGAAGCAGACGGCAAGGGACCTGACGGACACCAGAATGTAAGTATGTGCTGTTTGTTTTTTTTTAGTTTAACGCTTGTAACCAGGGTAAACATCGGGTAACTAAGCGCGGTCCTGCGCTTAGTTACCCGATGTTTACCCTGGTTACAAGCGAACGCATCGCTGGATCGCATCGCTAGATCGGTGTCACACACACCGATCTAGCGATGACAGCGGGAGATCCAGCGATGAAAGAAAGTTCTAAACGATCTGCTACGACGTACGATTCTCAGCAGGATCCCTGATCGCTGCTGCGTGTCAGACACAGCGATATCGTAACGATATCGCTGGAACGTCACGAATCGTACCGTCGTAGCGATCGAAATGTTATAGTGTGACGGTACCCTTAAGTACAAGCGGTCAATGAAAGCCAAGACCCTGGCATCCAGTGAGGCTATTGACGTTGATAAGGACAAAACAATAGACCCCGCTCTTTTGTTCCAAAGGTTTCTTGTGGTGTCTCAAACTGCTGATCTTTCCCTTGATGAGGTGATGGCCTATGAACTTTCACCATACCCACCATCCCTCTTTGAGGCAAAACATCTCTTACGCAAACCAAACAAAGCACAACTGATGGCTGCTATAAAAGAACAAAGTTCACATGATGCAGTACTCAAGGATGTACCCGAAGTGGAACATTATGTTCTTGACGGAGGTTCTCTTCTGCATCGACTGAAGTGGTCAGAAGGAAAGACATATTGTTCAATCGCTGAAGACTATGCATCTTTCACACTAAAGCACTATGGTAAGGCTATGATAGTATTTGATGGTTACATTGGAGGACCAAAGACTAAGGACATTACCCATCAGCGACAGCGCAAAAAACAAACAAGTAACAAAGTGAACATTGCTGAAGGAACAAAATTTGACGGGAAAAAGGAAGACTTCCTTTCGAAAGTGGAGAACAAACAGTCTCGTATCAATCTCGTTTCACAGCGCATGAATGACAGAGGTTGCCACATAACACAATCAGAGGGGGATGCAGATGTGGAGATTGCTAAAGGTACCGTCACACTAAGCGACGCTGCAGCGATACCGACAACGATGTCGATCGCTGCAGCGTCGCTGTTTGGTCGCTGGAGAGCTGTCACACAGACAGCTCTCCAGCGACCAACGATCCCGAAGTCCCCGGGTAACCAGGATAAACATCGGGTTACTAAGCGCAGGGCCGCGCTTAGTAACCCGATATTTACCCTGGTTACCAGTGAAGACATCGCTGAAATCGGCGTCACACACGCCAATTCAGCGATGTCAGCGGGTGATCCAGCGACAAAATAAAGTGCTGGACTTTCCCCAGCGACCAACGATCTCCCAGCAGGGGCCTGATCGTTGGTCGCTGTCACACATAACGATTTTGTTAACGATATCGTTGCTACGTCACAAAAAGCAACGATATCGTTAACGATATCGTTATGTGTGACGGTACCTTAAGGCAGCAGTGTCAATGTCATCCAACAAAAGTACTAGTCTCATTGGTGAAGATACAGATCTTTTGGTGTTGTTACTTCATCACGCGTCAACCAGCGATGGCAGCAAGCTTTATTTCTACTCAGATAAAGGGAGTCCTGCAACAGTATACGACATTAAGGTTATGAAGAAGTTCATGGGAAACCATGCCTGCAGCAGTCTTCTGTTCCTTCATGCATTCACGGGTTGCGATACCACTTCCGCGGTTTTGAAGGGAGACTTGGTCTTAAATAGCTGTGCTAAAATCTTTTCCACACCTAACAAAAACAGAGCTGAGATTGAAGGCGCTGGGTGTAAAGCGATGGTGGCATTGTTTGGGGGCAAACCTGGAGACAATCTGTCTGCAATCAGGTATTCTACTCTCTGCAAAAAAGTTGGTTCAGCCAAAATCCTTGTTACATCTGAACGACTGCCACTGACCTCCTCTGTAACGAAGTATCATGCCCTTTGGAGTTACCTCCAAGTCATGCTTTGGATGGACAATGGTGAGGCCATGGACACTACTGAATGGGCATGGGAATTGCAGATCAACAGTCTAGTTCCAGTGATGATGGATACTTCACCCACGCCAGAAACACTTCTGAAAATAATTCACTGCAATTGTTCTCGTGGTTGTAGTACACTTCGGTGCACTTGCAAAAGACACAGACTTACCTGTTCACGGGTATGCGGACCATAAATAAACTTAACAAAAAAGTGTGAAACAACTGAAATTATGTCTTACATTCTAGGTTCTTCAAAGTAGCCACCTTTTGCTTTGATGACTGCTTTGCACACTCTTGGCATTATCTTGATGAGCTTCAAGAGGTAGTCACCAGGAATGGTTTTCACTTCACAGGTGTGCCCTGTCAGTTTTAATAAGTGGGATTTCTTGCCTTATAAATGGGGTTGGGACCATCAGTTGTGTTGTGCAGAAGTCTGGTGGATACACAGCTGATAGTCCTACTGAATAGACTGTTAGAATTTGTTTTATGGCAAGAAATAGCAGCAAAGTAAAGAAAAACGAGTAGCCATCATTACTTTAAGAAATGAAGGTCAGTCAGTCAGAAAAATTGGGAAAACTTTGAAAGTGTCACCAAGTGCAATGGCAAAAACCATCAAGTGCTACAAAGAAACTGGCTCACATGAGGACCGACTCAGGAAAGGAAAACCAAGAGTCACCTCTGCTTCTGAGGATAAGTTTATCCAAGTCACCAACCTCATAAATCGCAGGTTAACAGCAGCTCAGATTAGAGACCAGGTCAATGCAACACAGAGTTCTAGCAGCAGTCACATCTCTACAACAACTGTTAAGAGGAGACTTTGTGCAGCAGGCCTTCATGCTAAAATAGCTGCTAGGAAACCACTGCTACGGACAGGCAACAAGCAGAAGAGACTTTTTTGGGCTAAAGATCAGAAGGAATGGACATTAGACCAGTGGAAATCTGTGCTTTGGTCTGATGAGTCCAAATTTGAGATCTTTGGTTCCAACCACCGTGTCTTTGTGCGACGCAGAAGGGGTGAACGGATGGACTCTACATGCCTGGTTCCCACCGTGAAGCATGGAGGAGGAGGTGTGATGGTGTGGGGATGCTTTGCTGGTGACACTGTTGGGGATTTATTCAAAATTGAAGGCATACTGAACCAGCATGGCTACCAAAGCATCTTGCAGCGGCATGCTATTCCATCCGGTTTGTGTTTAGTTGGACCATCATTTATTTTTCAACAGGACCATGACCCAAAACACACCTCCAGGCTGTGTAAGGGCTATTTGACCAAGAAGGAGAGTGATGGGGTACTACACTAGATGACCTGGCAAGATGATGGTTTGGGGTGAGCTGGACTGCACAGAGTGAAGGCAAAAATGCCAAGTGCTAAGCATCTCTGGGAACTCCTTCAAGATTGTTGGAAGAACATTCCCGGTAACTACCTCTTGAAGCTCATCAAGAGAATGCCAAGAGTGTGCAAAGCAGTCATCAAAGCAAAAGGTGGCTACTTTGAAGAACCTAAAATATAAGACATATTTTCAGTTGTTTCACACTTTTTTGTTAAGTATATAATTCCACATTTGTTAATTCATAGTTTTGATGCCTTCAGTGTGAATGTACAATTTTCATAGTCATGAAAATACATGAAAATCTTTAAATGAGAAGGTGTGTCCAAACTTTTGGTCTGTACTGTAGCTAGTATAAAACTTTGTATAAAAATTGTTATATGAAAATATATAGTATACAAAATGCAAGCTCTTCTGTAACCTAAAGCTACAGCTTTGAAATATGGAAATATTCGTCATTTTTAGTGCGATGGCTGTCATCGTCTTATGACATCATAGTTAGGACCTTTGTGGTGATCAATTTTTGGAAAACTTTTAATATGCTGTTCCCCACATATAATAGTAATTAAAAAAATCATAAAACGCTTTCTTGGAATTTGTTCCGGGTCAAACCTTATTTTGACTGGACTAGTCCAACAGTTCCGCAACTAGTCCCAAACAATTGGGACTCTCCCATGACTTGTGGATTGCAGCCTATTTAAATTTCAAAAACTCAAATTTTTCCCCAACAGTCAGAAAAAACTCAAGATCCAACAAGGGCCCATCCCCAACCCATAAAAATCCAAAAATCAGAGGGGAAAAAAGAGCCAATGGATCCCTCCAAAAAAGAGACAATAAGAAAAACAATAATAAAGCTGAACCGATCTACAATGGGTAAGTGCAAAAACACAGCAAAATACGCAGGCACCAGATTTTGCTGTGTTTTTGGTGCAAAAACCCAAGCATGTTAAATCATGATTTTGTTTTAGCCACTAAACTTTACCAACATGCACAAGAGACAACAAAATGCAGCAAAACTTGCTTTTTGTAAGCAGCTTCTTTATTGCCAAGAGAGCAGGTTTTGCCTGCAGAAAAAAGGCAGCAAAAAGGCAACGTGTGAACATAGTCTAATCAGTAGTAATATTACAGGGACCAGCTCTCTGCTCTCACTTGCACACAATTCCCAGTTTCTGCTTGTATTTAACACAGAGAACCAGCAGATTGCTCTAGTGTTGGTATAATAAATATTCACATTAATTTGTATCTATTTGGTGGCCGTGGATTATTTTGTAGTTATATGAGACCCGAGGCAGTCTGGTCTTATGGGATTTCACTTTTCTTTATTTAATTTAGAAGACAAAATGATAAATGATAATTGAGGCCACAACAACACATATGAAGATATAAAGTGCAAATCTTTCAATTATCATTTTATCTTTTGATACTGATCAGACTATAGAAGTGTGAAAATGGCCTGTTAAGGTATCGTCACACTGAACGATATCGCTAGCGATCCGTGATGTTGCAGCGTCCTGGCTAGCGATATCGTTCAGTTTGACACACAGCAGCGATCAGGATCCTGCTGTGATGTCGTTGGTCGCTGCAGAAAGTCCAGCACTTTATTTCATCGCTGGACTTCCTGCTGACATCGCTGAATCGGCGTGTGTGACGCCGATTCAGCGATGTCTTCGCTGGTAACCAGGGTAAACATCGGGTTACTAAGCGCAGGGCCGCGCTTAGTAACCCGATGTTTACCCTGGTTACCAGCGTAAAAGTTAAAAAAAAACCAAACACTACATACTTACCTTCCGCTGTCTGTCCCTCGGCGCTCTGCTTCTCTGCCCTGTGTAAGCACAGCGGCCGGAAAGCAGAGCGGTGACGTCACCGCTGTGCTTTCCGGCCGCTGTGCTTACACAGGGCAGAGAAGCAGAGCGCCGAGGGACAGACAGCGGAAGGTAAGTATGTAGTGTTTGTTTGTTTTTTTACTTTTACGCTGGTAACCAGGGTAAACATCGGGTTACTAAGCGTGGCCCTGCGCTTAGTAACCCGATGTTTACCCTGGTTACCGGCATAGTTGGTCGCTGGAGAGCTGTCTGTGTGACAGCTCTCCAGCGACCAAACAGCGGCGCTGCAGCGATCCGGATCGTTGTCGGTATCGCTGCAGCGTCGCTTAGTGTGACGGTACCTTTAGGTCATCTTTCAGGTGACATCGGGGGCTTATCTACAGCATTACAGAATGCTGTAGATAAGCCCCTGATGCCAGAGGCCGCAGCTCATATACGATTTTAGAGCTGACAGGTTCCCTTTAACAAACGGGAGATTAACTCAAGAAATTTCCACAACTGTCTTTTTCGTCAAAGTTAGATTTGTAAAAATCTGTCAATACAACCAAATGCAAAATAATTTAACTACTTTTCAGCTGCTAAAAATTCTTCAGGGAATCTGCATTGTGTGAATCGATTACTATTAGGAAAAATGACCCTTATCATAGAAATGATGACAGTCTAATGTAAAAAAACATTTGGGGACACTTTCTCAAGAAACATGAGCTCATTTATTTTTAGACTGTAAACACCGCTCTGGCATTTAATTGATGCCAGTGTTAAGCCACAAGCATTGCAGGCACCCAAACTTCAAAGGGTGATCATGTTCTTCCCGACCAGCCAAGCAAAGATATGATCAGCTTTGAAGCTATACTACAGGGATCTCTGTTGCAGTGCTGCAGGAACTCTGCTATCCCTTACTGCAGGCATGCCATCATGTATTCTTTTTATATTAACATAGTTTGTGCTCCTTTCATTTTAAAGCAGACTTCATACAGTTTGGTACCCTACGGCAGGAAAATATTTAGCCATGTCGTGAAGGAATGTAGGTTAGGTCAACAATGTAGTATCCTCAGTATGGTGAGAGAACTAGCAGCAAAGTGACATGGCTACCAGGGTCTCCTATCTGAATATGGTGGATATGTAAGTATACAAATACAAGGAGGGTGATGTATTGCTTAATAGTAAATGTAGAAAACAATGACTATCATATCACATATCCACCAACATATGAGAGACCTCACATGTATCACATTTATGATTAGGCTGGAAGGAAGGTGTACCATACTAACTCTGAATACATTGCTATGAAGCTTTACTAATACTATTCATATTGTGCATTATACACACAAGTATGACAATATTACACACACTGCTATAACTGTAAAAAAAAAAAAGGCATGGACCGCACATCTGAAGCTCATACGGTGATCCTACATCATGGTGAACCTTCTAGTGGCTCTCCAAGCTTTAGGCTATGTTCCCACAACTTTTGGTGAGATATTGACGCTGCAGAATTTTTGCACCATTTTTGCACCCATTAGTGAAATTAGGCTACTTGCGTTTTTTCTTTGCGGTTTTTAACATGCATTTTCATTGTGTTTTTTGATGCTGCGGTTTTTGGGTCCTGTTGGTGTGTCATTCTTCAAATAAAGCTGTATTTTTATACTTCCTGGCATTTGGCTTTGACAAAACTCTACTGACACACTTAGGTGTAGATTACAAGCATTTTTCCTCAGCAGAAAAGCGCTAAAAACTCTTGTGCATTTTTTTTACTGTGGGTTTTCCACATCTAATGCAAGTCTATCGAGAACATTTACATGATGTAGATTGGAAACAGGCACCGCAGGTCAGTTTACCCTGAGTAAAACAAAAGCACAGTAAGCATGAGATTTCTATAAATCCCATCCACTCCGCTGGAACTGTAATATACTGTGTTTCCAGCATCAAAAACGCAACACAAGCTCATTGTGGGAATGTAGCATAAAGATGCAGAAACTTGCAGGGACTACTGCTGACGTGATACCGCATCAGCAGGGAAAGCGACCCAGATGCCCCACAGGACCCGTACTGCAAAGCAAAACCCCTATGGCTCCAGATCACACCTCCCTTCAGGCATAGCACCACAGAAACAATGGCACACACCACCAACACCAAGGGAAAACTCACCTTCTACATAGTGTCAGACAGAAAGCTGAGAGCTAAACAGGTGGTGCCCATCTTGCAGTCTCCCGCCAACTGAAAATCACCTAGGCCAAATGGGAGGAGTGGTGGCACCAATTAAAACAAGATCATATACATGACAATGCATAGATCCCTATACTATACTGTATGTAGGCAGCTGACAGGGAAGAACCCGGACAGAATGTATATCTCTCCCAGAAAGTTAAGCTGGGCGAGATATTAAAACTAGGTAGTACTGGATGATGCAGCAACTTAGGTACTGAGCCGTTTTATGTACGATAGTTCCAGGTCGGATTTTATTGTAATGATGAGGAGAATTTAGGTTAGGGGCACATGTTCAGTAATCGGAAGCGCTTTGGACGCAGTACATGTCCGCTGCATCCAAAGGGCTGCCGGCTATTGAACGTAGGTGAATCCACATGTGCTAATTGATCTGTGTGGATTCACTGTATCCAATACAATACTCGCATCTCCGCAAGATAAATAGACAGGTCTGGAAAGATGCGCTGCATGTCCGTCTCCGCAGGTAAGCCATGGGTGTCTCTGGACACATAGTGGACATGGGATTTCTTGAAATCCCATCCACTATGCTTTAACAGCTGGACGATGCGGGTTGGATGCTGCGCAAGTATGCATTTACTGACCGTGTGCGTCTACCCTCAGTGGTAGGACTCATCAATCCCACTCCCTCTCCAGTACAGGTAGTACTGAAGGCTTAGCCGCCAGTACTACCCGTGCCTGGTTACAGACACAGAAGGATATGCACAGGGGATAAATGTAATAAATGTTGAGTTGCTGGAAATCCAAGCACCAGAGCACCTAGCTGGGCAAGTCTTTGTTGTTTTTGGTTTCTTTACTATTTGTTACCTTTTGTCTGTTTTCCTTATACGGACTGTCCGCCTATGTCACTGCCACGCCACCCTACAACGCTCTAGTGCGTTACATATACTAAATGGAGGCCATTCAGTCCTCTATCCTAGGGCCACATAGCCTTTGGGCACTGCTATAAAGACTTCAACGGCACAGTATGTACCGAGATATTCTACAATTAACCCCTTCATGACCGGGGGATTTTTCGTTTTTCCGTGTTCGTTTTTCGCTCCCCTCCTTCCCAGAGCCATAACTTTTTTATTTTTCCATCAATTTGGCCATGTGAGGGCTTATTTTTTGCGGGACGAGTTGTACTTTTGAACGACATCATTGGTTTTAGCATGTCGTGTACTAGAAAACGGGAAAAAAATTCCAAGTGCGGTGAAATTGCAAAAAAAGTGCAATCCCACATTGGTTTTTTGTTTGGCTTTTTTGCTAGGTTCACTAAATGCTAAAAATGACCTGCCATTATGATTCTCCAGGTCATTACGAGTTCATAGACACCAAACATGACTAGGTTATTTTTTATCTAAGTGGTGAAAAAAAATTCCAAACTTTGCTAAAAAAAAAACAAAAAACAATTGCGCCATTTTCCGATACTCGTAGCGTCTCCATTTTTCGTGATCTGGGGTCGGTTGAGGGCTTATTTTTTGCGTGCCGAGATGACGTTTTTAATGATAGCATTTCGGTGCAGATACGTTCTTTTGATCGCCCGTTATTGCATTTTAATGCAATGTCGCGGCGACCAAAAAAACGTAATTCTGGCGTTTCGAGTTTTTTTCCCGCTACGCTGTTTAGCGATCAGGTTAATACTTTTTTTTATTTGATAGATCGGGCAATTCTGAGCGCGGCGATACCAAATATGCATAGATTTGATATTTTTTTTATTGATTTATTTTGATTGGGGCGAAAGGGGGGTGATTTAAACTTTTATGTTTTTTTTATTTTTTTCACATTTTTTTAAACTTTTTTTTTTACTTTTGCCATGCTTCAATAGCCTCCATGGGAGGCTAGAAGCAGGCACAGCACGATCGGCTCTGCTACATAGCAGCGATCTGCTGATTGCTGCTATGTAGCAGAATTGCACGTGTGCTGTGAGCGCCGACCACAGGGTTCAAAACAGCTGACATGTCCCGGCTTTAGTGCGGGCTCACCGCGGAGCCCTGCATCAAAGCAGGGGAGCCGGCATCGGACGGTATAGTACGTCCGATGCCGGTAAGGGGTTAAAGGGAACCTTTCAGTAGGTTATTGCTATACTATCTGAGAGCAGCATGGTGTAGTGGCAGAGAGCCTGATTTCAGCGAAGTATCACTTACTGGGCCGAGAGAAAGCTGCCAGTCAGTGGTGGAGGAGTGATTACACAGACCAGGAGGACTACATAACAGTACACAAATAGTCCTCTTGTGACAATCACATGTTGATAAAACATTGATTTTATTGAAACAAAAACACAGCCCAGTAAGTCACACATTGCTGGAATCGAGCTCACAATCCCTACACGATGCTCTTCTCATGTTACATAGCACAAACCTGCCGACGGATTCCTTTTAATGCTTAAGGGACGACTACTTGCACACCTATGGATTTTTATCGGAGTGTGCCACATAAATTCCCTTAGTAAGAAATATAAGGTACATGAAGGTGTCATGACAACTTCATTGTTCTCTGTAGCACCCAGATAGGCACGACTTCTCAACTAATAACATGATTTTCTACAGATTTTATAGACTAGCTTACATGTTTCTAAAACAAATGTATTAAGTTGACTTATATGTTATCCAAATTAGGTTGACGGTTTTTTTAAGCAATTTAACTATTTTTGTGTTGTAGAAACAAATAAACTTAATCAAATCTAAAATACACAATAGTGAAAATATCAATAAATCAGATAAAGGGAAAGACTCATTCATAAGTCAAAAAAGCAAATCCCAATGTAATACCTTCAGAAGTTCCTGATATTTGGGTTTGTATTGTATTGGTAGGTCCAAGAGAGCTGACACCTTCTCTAAAACCTTCCGAAGTGCCGGATTTATCAATATGCCAAAATTTGGGGTAGATTGGTCAAGTCGTTTTACCGTAAATTAACATTTACTTTTGTTATCCATTATTTTTGGAGGGAGGGGAAGGGATTTTCGAACATCTCAAGAACTGTACGCCCAAGAGAGATGAAATCCAGTCTAAAACCTTCAGAAGCTTCTGATTTACCTATGTGCCAAAATTGGGGCAGATTGCTCTAGTCGTTGGGCCATGGATGAAGAACGGACATCAGACAACAAATATCAGAAATTCGTATTTATATACACAGGTTTTTTTTATTAAATATAATGGTAATATTGCCTTCTGGATGAATATATTCAAAACCGAATCAATCCTACAAGAAGAACCTGCTCTAATTAATTAAATAGGAAAGATCTCCAAGGCTTCTGTAGCTAAGGTCAGGGAGTTAATGTCGGGATGGCAAACTCCATTCCTGTATGGCCGGAACAGCAGAAGAATTAAGGATATTTCAAGTCTTGTTAAAGTGTCACAACCAGTAAACTGTTCTCTGTGCTCACAGTGCAGAAGAACGCACATCCGTAAGATCTGCATTGTTTTAAGAATGCAGCTTGACATCTAAGCACTGGAGAGATTATTTTTGTTTTTGTTACTTATTATAGCTTTTCCAGTTCCCCTCCAGCTGAAAGGAAATTGTATGAAGTCACAAGAAGATTGTATTCACTTCACTGACACAATACACTGTCATCACAATACAAAGGTGAACATCTTAAAAGCTTTACCGGTTTGCATGATGCTGGCATTTAGGTCTTAAGTGTTGTCCCACTAAGTTTTGACTGAATCTTTGTGGTTAATACCTAACTACGCTTCGTTTTTGCATGAATTATTAATAATACTTTCACTAAATAGGAAGAAGTATCTTCTACAAGTATCCAGTGGGACAAGTTCTTTATAAATAATGGAAGCCTGCATACAAAGACGGATGTCTGGGTCTATGTTCTGGTAATGCTTTGTTCTGATAAAGGACAGGCCGGAGCGAGCCGCCCCCTCCCCCCCACGGCTAAGCGAAGGCCAGCATGACAATGGGTTGGAGAGGAGGGGGTGGGGCTGAAAGGGTTAACAGTATAGGGGGCGGGGGAGATAGTTGAAGAGAGGGTTAGGGAAGTGTCAGGGGGCGGGGGCCGGTCAGTTCCCGCTCACCAGCACTGAAAGCAGCAGCATGTCAGGTGCGGACGCTGTGCTGCAGAGCCTGAGGGCGGCTGCAGCCTCTCGGCCTCCCGGATGGCTGGAGGCGCAGGTGGCCCACCTGCTGGACGGCGGCGCCGGCGGCAGCGGATCCCCGCCGGCGGTCCCCCATCTTGATCGGCGGGCTCGGCGGACATGGCCCCCAGAGCGCCTATCGCCGGATCCTGGGCCTTGCGCCCCCCGCAGGCGTAGGAGCCCCTCCCGGGACCCTCCAGGCCGGGCGCCGGTAAGAGCAGCGGCGAGTAGGCCCCGGCCTGGGAGGAATCCGACTGCCAGGGGGGGCGCAGCGGCGGTTGCTAGGCCCTCACCTCGTGGTGCGGTGGGGGCGGAGCCAAGACGCGCCGGGCGGAGCCAAGACGCGCCGGGCAGCGCTTGGGGCCTAGAGCAGCGGGAGGCCGCGGCGGTGCCGGTTCCGCCGCGCGGTCTGCCTCGGCGGTGAGAGCGGGGCCCAGAGGAGCGGTGGATGGAAGCGGGGCGGGCGGCCCGAGGCAGGACGGCGCTGGGTCGGCCCCTACTACAGTGGCGGGGGGTCCCCCTGCTCCAGGGCCTTGGAGCGGACAGCCTCTTATGGCGGCCTGGACTGCGGCTGGCGCCGGTCAGCAAGATGTGCCCTCGCCGGTCCAGGCGGAGTCTCCCCCCATCGCGGGGAGTCCGAATCCAGTGTCCCACGGGCCAGCTGCGTCCGGGAGCAGCGGGTCTGACGGACACCTCCAAGGCCCATCGTTGGACGGGTCGGTGGCGGATTGGGCCGTTTGTGGACGTCCGGATACCAGCACTCCGGCTGGAGGGACCACAGATCCCTTGCAGCCCGGTGAGTATGCGTCTGTGTCTCGTGCTTGTTCTTATGATGCTAGCGCGCCTGCGTTTAGTGGTGGTCAGGGAGCGCTTAGCGGCGTAGCTGCGGCAGGGGTAGCAGGCGGCGGTGAAGCGGCAGGGGTGCGGGAGCTTTTGGTTAATGTGCAGAACCTGCTAGCTAGATTGGATCGTGATGTGGCTCCGCAGGGTTTTTTGGGTTCTTGGTCTGGTGTAACACGGAGTCCGGTTAGTGCGGCAGCAGCGCAGGCCGAGGTTGCGGAGCCAGTTTCGGTTTCTGTGCAGACTGAGAAGGAGAAGGAGTGTAGGGTCCACTTAGATGATAGGGCGCACGGCGAGGTATACGTGTGTTTTGAGGGCCCGTTGGGGGCGCATCTTAAGAAAGAGGTCAGGGAAAAGATTAGTAAGGATGAGTACGTGGAAATTTTTTCACTGCTCCCCTTGGAGAAATTTAACATTGACAAGGGGAAGAAGGAGGATTTAAAAAAGGAGGAGGAAGAAAAGCGGCGTTGGCGTTTGATTCCCCAGACTTTTGCTAATTGGCTTCAAGCTTTTGCCATTTTGGCCAGTGTTATTGGCAAGAAGGCTCCGGAGAATTGCTCGGGGCTATTTTGCTACATGGATTCCATCAGTGAGGCTCATAGGGTGTATGGCGGTCAGGCGTGGCTGAGATACGATGAGCAGTTTAGGCAGAGAAAAGCTGTGCGGCCGGCTATTAGGTGGGACCAGAAAGATATTGGTCTCTGGTTGCGCGTGATGGCGCAGTACAAGTTCGGCCATCCCTTTCAAGGGGGGGCCGGTGGGTCCGGCCATGGATCTCAGTCCGGTGCAGGGAGCTCCTCAGGCAACGCCGGTCAGGCAGGAGGACAGAAGTTGGGTGTCTGTTGGCAATTTAATGAGGGACAGTGAAAATTTGGAAGCAATTGTAGATTTAAACATTTGTGCTCCCACTGCAGTGGTTCCTCCCACGGAGCCGCAAAATGCTTTAAGAAGGGCAAGGCAAAAGCAGGTCCAGGTAATTCCCATGGGGGAGACTCCGGTGATGGTGGAAAGGATGGTCCCTTATCTAAGTAGGTACCCGGATAAGGAAAAGGCGACACTGTTACTGTCCGGTTTTACGGAAGGTTTTGTTATTCCAGCACCTCCTTTTGTGGTTCCCGTTGTTAGGAAAAATCTGCATTCAGCCTTGTTACACTCGGAGGTGGTTTCAGAGAAGTTACGTAAGGAGGTGGCTTTGGGCCGCATGGCTGGCCCTTTTGACCATGCTCCGTTTGAGGACTTAGTTGTTTCCCCTCTGGGGGTGGTCCCTAAGAAGGAAGCGGGAAAATTTCGCCTTATCCAGCACCTGTCGTATCCTAAGGGTAGGTCGGTGAACGACGGCATTGATCCTGATTTGTGCTCGGTGGTTTACGCATCGTTTGATGAAGCGGTAGCTTGGGTGCAGAGATGCGGAAAAGGTGCCCTGTTGGCAAAGACGGACATAGAAGTCGCTTTTCGATTGTTGCCGGTTCATCCGTCTAGCGTTAGACTTCTTGGATGTTTTTGGGAGAAAAAATTTTTTGTTGACAGATGTTTGCCCATGGGTTGTTCGCTGTCTTGTGCTCTGTTCGAGGCATTTAGTTCCTTTTTGGAATGGGTGGTACGGGACGTGTCTGGTTGCGATGCGGTCCTACACTACCTAGACGATTTTTTGTGCATCGGCCCGGCGGGGTCCGATTGCTGTGCAAGGATTTTGAATGCGATTGAATGGGTGGCTTCGCGGTTCGGGGTCCCACTGGCACCGGGTAAGACGGAAGGCCCGAGTACGTGCTTGTGTTTCTTAGGCATAGTCATCGATACCGTGCGGTGGGAGTTTCGTTTGCCTGAGGACAAATTGACGGGCCTACGGGAAGACGTTGTGCGAACTGGTCGCCTGCGTAAGGTTCCTTTGCGAGACCTGCAATCTCTGCTCGGTAAGCTTAATTTCGCTTGTCGAGTCATGCCAATGGGGCGAGTTTTTTCTAGGAGGTTGGCTAGCGCTACGGCGGGAGTTAAGGCTCCTCACCATTTTGTGCGGTTATTAGCTGAGCACAAGGAGGATTTGGCAGTGTGGAGTGAGTTCCTGAAGTCATATAATGGTAGGTCGTTGTTTATGGCGGGCGTGATTGACAACGAGTCGTTGGAATTATTCACTGACGCAGCCGGAGGTTCGGGTTTTGGAGCATATTTCCAAGGGCAATGGTGCGCGGCAAAGTGGCCTGCGAGTTGGATTTCTTCTGGTTTAGTTCGTAACATTGCTCTCCTGGAGATTTTCCCTATTTTGGTAGCGGTGCACTTGTGGCAAGATAATTTTCGGAACAGGCGTGTTCGTTTTCGTTGCGATAACATGGGGGTGGTTTGCGCGATTAATAGTTTGTCTGCATCTTCGCCGCCGGTGGTTTGCGTGTTACGGCGTTTGGTGCTGTTGTGTTTGAATTTGAACGCACATGTCACAGCGTCGCATGTGCCGGGAGTTCATAACTCCATCGCTGACTCTCTTTCTCGTTTGCAGTTCGATCGTTTTCGGTCATTGGCCCCGGAGGCGGAGATGGTCGGTTTGGAGTGCCCTCCAGAACTTTGGCTAGCGGTGTCCGGGACGCTCAGGCATTGATTAAGGCGTCGTTGGCTCCCAGAACCTGGGAGGCTTATCAGGCAACTTGGCGGGAGTGGGAGTTTTTGCTAGCAGTGGAATCTGGTGGGTGGAGCTACCAGGATCAGATCGGGATCCTGTTGTCATGGTTGAGCCGGGGGGCATCAGCGGGTTGGTCTCCCGCAAAAGTGTCAAGAGTCATGGCGGCCCTGGCCTTTGGTTGCAAATTGCGGGGTCAGGACGATATCACCAAGTCCTTTTTGGTGCAGAGGGCCGTAAGAGGTTTTAGGCGGCGGCCCAGAGGAACAGATTCTAGGAGGCCGGTGTCTTTTAACATTTTGGAAAAATTGGGCGAAGCATTGTCATCACTGTGTTCTTCGTTCTTTGAGCTTTGTTTATTTCGGCTGGCCTTTTCATTGGCCTTTTTTGGGGCCTTTAGAGTAGGAGAGTTGGTGGCACTAAACAAAAAAGGGCCGGGGGGTTTATTGGCCAGGGACGTATTGTTGGCTGGGGGCCAGGTGGAGTTATGGTTGCGAAGGTCAAAGTCGGATCAGGAGGGGCGGGGCAGCAGAATTGTGGTGGGCGCAGTTGCGGGGTCCGTTATGTGTCCAGTCTCTTGCCTTAGCAACTTTTGGGGCCTGCAGCCTAAGCGGGATGGGGCATTGTTATGTCACCAGGATGGTTCCTGCTTGTCTCGATACCAGTTCACGGCGGTTTTCAAAAAGGCGATTTCCTCGGTGGGGTTGGATGGGGCTTGTTTCGCCCCTCACTCCTTCCGGATAGGTGCCGCAACTGAAGCGGCAATTGGGGGATTGGAGGATTCCGCCATTCGTAGGATCGGTAGGTGGCGCTCCAACCGCTTTAGAAGTTATGTGCCGCCACAGGGGGTGGTCGATGGGGTTTTATAGGCTTTATGGAGCGTTTTGCTGCAGTAGGGGACAGTTGTTAAGTTTGTGTTTGTTTTTCAGGTCACCAAGGTTTATTGGTGTGGATTCTTGGACACTCGTAGGTGCACTGGGGAGCTCTGCGAGCCGACGTTCGGACGGAGGGCAGGCAACTCGGATTTGATCGAAGCGTCGCAGTCATCCGGTGGCTCGGTTTTCGGGGTATGGCCTGGAATCGCGTGTTGCGGGAAATCCAGAACAGTGTGAGACTGGACAGAGCTCCTGACGTTTTGGTTTTGCACGTGGGGGGTAACGATCTTGGGGTCCGACCTTTTCGGGAGTTGGTTAGAGACATCAAACAGGACTGTTTACGTTTGTGGGTTTTGTACCCGGGATTGACTGTCGTCTGGTCCGAAATCGTGCCGCGGAAACGGTGGAAGCACATGCGGTCTTTGCAAAAAATTGATAAGGCCCGCATAAAGGTGAACAGGGCGGTGTCTGCCTTTGTGGTTAGGAATGGGGGTGCGGCGGTCAGACATTTTGAATTGGAATCTGGAAATGGGGAGTATTGGTTGGCGGACGGCGTGCATTTGAATGCTGTAGGAATGGATTTTTGGGCTCTCGGGTTACAGGAGGGCATTGAGAAGGCCATAGCTTTTCGGTCGGGTGGGGTCTCGGGCCTTTAAGGTTTTCAAAGGCCTCTCATTGTGGCGGTTGGGGGGAGTCCTTGGAGTTGGTGGAAATTGGTTTGGGGGGTCCATAGGTATATGGCTCCTCTGTTCTGAAGTTTATTATGTTTTGGATCTGGTGATTGGTGGTGGGGAGTTCCGGCAGGGGTGGTCGGATCTCATGTTTTTACCGCGAACAGTGAACCCTCTTGCGGGGTTTTTGGTGCTCCCGAGCCAGGCTTACAACGGCTGGGAGTAAAATATGGTTTGAGTTATGTTCGCGGTATGGTTAAAATCACCAGATTCTTTTGGGCTCCAAGGACTTCCCCTAGTTTTGAAATGTATGCTTTTACATTAATTGTTAACCGTTGTTTTTGTTTAATAAACAGGCTGCTGTGGCCTACATAATTCCAAAGAAACTCTTGTCTCTGTCTTAATTGGGAGAAGGGGTTCGGGTGGTCGCGCTGGGGGAAAAAAGGTAAGGGATGGTAAGATTGTCAGTAGGGGGTATCTCCCTCTTTCCCAAGAAGCTTCGACAATACCAGGGTCAAGGTAAATAAGCAATGTTCTGAATACAATGGCTGATGGTAGATCCCCTTTAATTTCACATCAAAGTAAAACCTGTCAAAGGAGTATCAAATTGTACGAAAAAAAAGCTAGATTGGTGATTTAAGCTTTTAAAGGTCCCACGAAAAAAGTTAATTTTAATCAACATTTTAATAGATATTTGAATAATAATAAGTTTGGATGTGCTTAAAAAATGTTTGTCCACCTTTGGAGATCATTTTTTTAAATTTATATGCAAAAAAACATCATGTTTGGAAATGGGTTTCATGCAAAATGTTGCCTTCTATAGCCTCTGTGTTGTGCTGTTGATTACTAGATGCAGAATAAGTTAACGGTGAAACTGTCAGTCTGACAGGGAGTTTACAACTCTTACAGTATACAACTTTTCTGAGTTCATCAAAGGTGAATCTGCAGGGAAACAAAGAGCCTGTAAAAGCCAAATGGAGTAACATTTTTAATGAAACCCAATGCAAAAAAATGATTTTTGGCCCCAAAGTCATGCATTTAAGTAAAATAAAATGCTCCCATTGGTGGACAACCGCTTTAATACACTGTATTATGCTTCGTGTAGTGCCCCGGGCATTCAGAGAAAAGCGAAATCCTGTGCAGACCCTACACTAGACAAGACACTATAGATTAGTTTTGCCTAAGGTGTGATGCTTGTATACCTCCCAACTTTTGATCAACAAAAAGAGGTACAAATTATGCAATGAACCACGGTAAATTTTCTCCATGCCACTAGCCACACCCCAATCCACACCCATTTTCCTATTTCTTCTTACCCTCGCAGTGAGTGACATTTAGCAGATGCTAGTGATGGGCAGTCCAGCTCTTTTTGGTGATCTGTCTCTGACTCCACTCATTAAAAAGAGCTGGCTCTTTTGGGATCCTAAATGGATCCCTATTATAGGTGAACACATAAGTAAGCTGACTTTAATGTGGCTGAAACCCCGCTCACTTGCTGTTAACCAATTAAATTGATAAGTGGGCAGAGTTTTGTTCCAGTGGGTGGAGTTACATTTGCCGAACACCGGAATTTTATGCCCAGTGAGAGCCATTCAGAGAATTTAGTGGCTCTCATTGTGGTGCCGACTCTCATTGTTCACAGGAGGGAGCCGGCTCTTTGTACTTGATAGTTGGTGAATGACCCACCACTAGCAGATGCCTAAGAATTCAGGGCATAGACTTAAATCCAGAAATGCCCACTGCATCCAGGACATTTAGGAGTAGAGATGACGAAATCGATTCACGGACTACAGTCCAGAATACAGGTCAGTGGTAACTCTCGGCTGAACTGTAGGCCACAAATCTCTTACCATCTGGCATTCAATGAGCAGCTTTTGATTAGCCAGAGCTGGCGCAACGTCATCTGTGTGTCCTGCTCATCTCTAGTTGGGACCAGGGGATTTATATTTTTGTTCTTTCACTCACAGTCAAAGCCACCAGAATTTTCTCATCTTTACACAAGCTTCACTAAAAGACATCTGGCCTTTTTTGTGTCTGTAGGGCCATGCTCACACATTTTTTTGTTTTCTGCAGGTGTTCGCCCAAAACTTCACAATATCAATCTCCTATGGTTATTGCATCTTTGGTGCATTTTTTATGTCTTTTCCACCTTATTTGATGCATTTTTGGTGCTGATGTGAAGCCTCTTTTCTAGTGTGTCACTAGACATGTGAACACGGCTTAAATGTCCAAACAAAGTGGATGTGATTTAATGAAAGCTGTGTCCTCTGTGTGTCTGAGGGTATGTGCACACGCTGCGGATTTTGCTGAGGATCTAGAGCAGATTGGCTGCTGCGGATTCGCAGCAGTTTTCCATGCGGTGTGCAGTACCATGTAAACCTATGGAAAACAAAATCCGCAGTGCACATGATGCGGAAAAAAATGTGCCGAAACGTAGCGTTGTTTATTCAGCAGCATGTCAATTCTTTGTGCGGATTCCGCAGCAGTTTACACCTATTCCTCAATAGGAATCCGCAGGTGTAAAACCGCAGGTGGAATTCGCACAAAAACCGCAGAAAAACCACGGCAAATTTGCGGTAGTTCCGCAGTAAATCCACAGTGCGGATTTCCTATGGATTTACCAAAATCAGTGCGGAAAAATCCGCACATCATTCCGCAATGTGTGCACATACCCTAGAGACGATGCTGTACTGTGCAGGTTTAGGGCTTTTTTTCTCTATAGGCTTCTATGTGGAGCCTGAAAAAAACGCAAGGGGGAAAAAAAGGCCGTTGAATTTTAATATGCAGAATCAAAGCTTTTCTTTGGTATTAAAAAAGCATTAAAAATGCGTATTCACACCTGGACCAAAAAAGCATCAAATATGGGGAGAAATGCAGCAAACAGGCTATTAGCAGAGTTGAAAAAACACAGCATTTACGCTGTGTGTGAATATGGCAGCAAATTTTGTGGTCCATTTTCTCCTGATACCCTTGTGAAAATAAAAAAGTTTGATTCCAAAGTAAATTTTTTTGTGAAAAAACTAAAATGTTAATTTTTTCCTTCCACGTTGCTTTAGTTCTCGTGAAGCACCTGAAGGGTTAATAAACTTCTTGAATGTGTGGTTTTGCGCACCTTGAGAGGTGCAGGTTTTAAAATGGTGTCATTTTTGGGTATTCTCTGTTATATTGACCCCTCCAAACTCATTTCATATGTGAGGTGGTTCCTAAAAAACGGTAATTAGACCTACCGGTAATTGTATTTCCAGGAATCCATCCTGACAGCACCATTGGAGGATGTCCTTCTTACCCTCATTGGGACAGTAACAACAAGCGGTTAAAAGGACCCTCCCCTTACCATTCACCAGTGATTTTCCAAAGTACCACATCTGGATGGATGCAAAAAAAGAAAGTTTATTATCAAATTCTACACCAATGTTACATCACATTAGTATAGAACACAATCTTGCAGTGGGAGGGAACTAGTAGTGCTGTCAGAATGGATTCCTGGAAATACAATTACCGGGAGGTCTAATTAAGTTTTCCAGTTCACCACCTGACAGCACCATTGGAGGAATACCAAAGAATGGTAATCTTAGGGTGGGACTACTGCATGCAATACTTTCCTACCAAAAGCTAACTGCTCTGATGAGACATCTAGCTTATAGTGTCTAGCAAAGGTAGAAAGACTGGTCCAAGTCACTGCCCTACAGATCTGCTCTGCTAAAGCTCCCCCCTTTTCTGCCCAAGACGTAGCTATAGCTCGGGTTGAATGGGCTCTAAGGATGTCTGGGGGGGTCCTTCCCTTGGGCTCTATACGCTAGGTCTACAGTATTTTTAATTCACCTTGCAATGGTTCACTTTGCTGATTTGCAACCTTTATTTGGTCCCCCGTACTGTACGAACAGGTTCGTGACTTGTCTCCAACCTTCAGTCACCCTTAGGTATTTTAAAACTGTCTCTCTAACGTTCAGGTTATGATAGACCCCCTCTTGAGTTTCTAGGATGTTGGCAGAACGAGGGAAGGATTACTTCTTGGTTCATGTTTGTAGATGAAACTACTTTGGGGAGAAAGGCCGGGTTAAGTCTTAAGACTATTCTGTCGTCAAAAACCTGAAGGTATGGGTCCTGTATGGATAACGCCTGCATTTCCCCTAATCTCTTAGCTGAAGTGATGGCTACCAAAAAGGCTGTTTTAAAAGATTGGCTATATCCATGTCCTCTGATAACAGGTATGGGGATCTACACAGGGCATTGAGGACTAAATTTAGGTCCCAGGGTGGAGATGATTTTCTCACAAGAGGTCTCATTCTCTGTGTGGCTCTAGAGAACCTTGCTATCCAAGGATGGGAGGCCAAAGAGAAGTCAAAGAAGACACTAAGGGCCGCAATCTGTACTTTTAGAGTACTACGCCAGAGGCTATTTTTTAACCTTAGTTGTAGAAAGTCAAGTATCCTAAGGATGTCCGGATTTGAAGTATCTACTGGGACTTCTCCTAAAAAGGAACAAAATCTCTTCCAGATCTTATTATAGATCACTGAGGTCACCGGCTTCCGGCTTGCTTGGAGTGTGGTGATCACATCCTCTGACAGGCCTCTCAATCTTAGGGTCAGGCGTTCAGGATCCAAGCAGATAGCTGGAGTGAGTCTGGGTTGCTGTTGAACACCGGACCTTGGTACAGTAGATCCTGTCTCTTCAGTAGAAGCATAGGTCTTTGTCGTCATTCTGGATAGTAGGGAGAACCAACTTCTTCTTGGCCAAAAGGGAACCACCAAGATTACTGTTGCTCCCTCGTCTCGTATCTTCCTGAGTGTTTTGGGATCAGTGGAAAAGGTGGAAAAGCGCACAGAAGACCTTCTCCCCAAGGTTGAGATAGATCGTCGACTCCCGCTGCTCCCTCTAGGGGATTGAGAGAGATAAATGTTCTGGTCTTTGCATTTGACCTGGTGGCAAAGAGATCCACTCGAGGTGTTCCCCACTGCTGGCATAGACTGCTGAACACTTTTGGATTTAACTCCCACTCTCTGGGATCTATTGGCGTTCTGCTCAAAAAGTCTGCCACACGATTTTTGGCACCTTCCTTGTGGACCGCCGAGATGGATCTGACAAATTTTTCTGCCCATCTGAAAATCTGGTCTGCTAGGTACTGTAGAGATGGATGTCTCGGGCCTCCCTGATGCCTTAGAAATACCACTGCTGTCACATTGTCGGACAGTATCCTTACGTGTCTGTCTCGGACTTGTGACTGGGCTTGATAAAGCACTTTCCAAATCGCATAAAGTTCTCTGAAATTTGATGATTTGGTTGTCAGCTCTGGACTTCACTTCCCCTGGCAGTATGTCTTTCCTATATGTCTGCCCAATCCGTGCTGACTGGCATCTGTGGTAACGGTGACACAGGGATTAAGGATCCATGGAACTCCCACCTTCAGGTTCTTTGGGATGGTCCACCAGGTTAGAGATTTCTTTCCTGAAGGAGAGTCATCTTCTTTTCCAGAGAACTTTGCCCTCTGTCTCAAGTTTTCAGAATCTCTTTCTGTAACCCCCGTGAGTGAAATTGACTCCACTTCACACAGGGAATACAGGCCGTCATTAAGCCCAGAATGCTCATTGCCTCCCTTATAGAGGCAGGGTTCCCTCTGAACCGGCGTACGCTCTCGATTAATGTCACCTGTCTTTCTTCTGGCAGAAAAGATGTTCTGGTGTGGAAATCTAATATGACCCCAAAAATTTTTATTCTTGAATGTGGGACCAGGTTTGATTTTTTCCTAATTCACAATCCACCCCAGCTCTTGTAGAATAGAGAGTGTGAAATTGCAATCGATCCTGAGAAGTTTCTCAGATTTCGCCATTATTAAAAAGTCGTCCAGGTATGGTACTATGGAAATACCTTGATTTCTTAAGTAGGCTACTACCTCTGACATCAGTTTGGTAAATATTCTGGGGGCCGAAGCTAGGCCGAAGGGGAGGCACCTGAACAGAAAATGATAAACTACTCCCTGTTCATCAGAGCGAATCTCGGGAATTTCTGGTAGGAAGCGTGGATTGGGACATGGTAGTATGCACTCTTTAGATCTAAGGTGCATATCACCATGTCTTTGTCTATCAGAGGTATTGTGGACTTTATAGACTCCATCCTGAATCTTTTGTATCTTATCCACCTGTTCAGGGGTTTGAGACTTATAATCATCCGGGAGTCTCCCAATGGTTTTTTTTTTATTGAAAAGAGGTTTGAATAATGACCCTTGCCTTTTAATAACTCCTGGATGTCTGGCCACATAGGGGAGTTTAAGAGAAGATAGGATCTGGTTACTATGAACCTTTCTGGAGGAAGGCTGGTGAACTCTAGCTTGTAACCCTGACTGATTACCTGAAGAATCCATGGATTTTTGGATATATTCTGCCAACCCTCTAGAAATTTTTGTAACCGACCTCCCACTCTGATGTAATTTATTAGGTTTTCCTGAACCAGTACCCGGGAAGATGGAGTCTCTACCCTTTCCACCTTTGGAATAAGACCATCTCCCAGTTTTCCCCTTACCCCTGTAGTCTGTCTTCTGACTGGGACGGGACCTACAAAAGGGCTGGTATTTGTTCGTATTTTCCTCAGGGAACCCTTTCTTTTTGTCTGAGGCTTTTTCTAATATGTCATCTAGAATTGGCCCAAACACTTTACCCCCTGAGAACGGGATCCCACAAAGTTTATTCTTTGATTGAATATCCCCTGACCAAGTTTTTAGCCAGATAGCTCTTCTGGCTGCATGGACAAAGACTCGTTTCTGGCGGCGAATCATACCGACTCCACTGAAGCGTCCGCCATGAATCCTGCTGCGAGCTTTAGTAATGGCAAGAATTTGAGGATGACATCTCTAGAGGTTTTAGCCTTAAGATGTTACTTCAAATCGTCCATCCATAGATGCATGGACCGGGCTACAGAGGTTGCTGCTATATTTGCCCGTATTATTGCTGCTGAGGATTCCCAAGTTCTCCTAAGCAGTCCATCTGCCTTGTGATCCATTGGATCCTTCAGCGCAGAGGAGTCCTCAAATGGAATCGCCATCTTCTTCGCCACTTTAGCCAATAGCACATCTATCTTGGGAACTTCATCCCAAACCTTTATATCCTCTGGATTAAAAGGACAAACCGAGTCTAAAGTCTCTAGGCACCACTAGCCTCTTCTCCGCTTCCTGCCATTCTTCCAAGATCATGGAACGGATGTAATTATTCACCGGAAAAACTCTAGTAACATGAGCATGCAGACCGCCAAACATCTCATCCTGGATCGAGGTTTCCTCTGGAGTGTCTTGTAACTGCATGGTGTTACGAACTGCCTGCAGGAGTTCATCCGTATCTGCAGCCGAGAAGATACATTTCTTTCCTCTTCCTATTGAATCTTCTCTTTCTTCCTGATCCGACCCTCCGGAATCTTCTTCAACAGAAGATGGGCTGGACTCCCTCGGTCTTTTCTGCGATGTTTGCGGTTCTGTCTGGCTGGTCGAGAAAGATTCAGACTCGAGATGTAAGCCTGAACCTCCTGACGTATAATTGCTCTCATGTAGGTTAATAATGAAGTCTGCTCTTCGCCTATGATTTTAGACGTGCATGACTTGCAAAGCGGCTTCCGCCAGTTCTCTGGTAATCTAGCTGCACAAATGGGACATTTACTCTTCACCAGGTTTTTTCTTTTCAGATGCAGGGGTGGGAGGCTCTCCCTATAACATACAGAGATCCCAGAATTACCTCTGAGTAAATAGGGGATTAGGAAGTGGCATTGTGGTATGGCTTTGAGTAGCTTACTCACGTGCCCCTGTTTGCTCTGGGACCTCAGGTCTGCCTGTGTCTTCCATCAGGAAGGTACACTAGCTGGGTGCTCCCTATTAGGATGGCCGGCGGCATATACAGCCCCATTCCCCCTTTTATATGCTTTGTTACCTGGTTGATCCTGCCCTCCTCACCGCGTTCCATGCGGCGTGACCGTGCTGAAAAAGCCTCTGCTGAGGCCAGCGCTGCCGCTGGGATCTGCCCGCCGGCAGACATCCGATGATTGCGCCCATCGTGGCCTGAAGTGACGCGGCCGTTGCGGCCGGAAGTGACGTGGCCGCGGCTGGAAGCGGCCGCTGCACACAGCCCAGCAGACTGGCGCCCGGACCAAGACCCCCGGTGCAGAGGAAGCGGACCCGACCCCAGGAGTAGGGCTACACTGGGGAGGCTGAGGGACCCCCCATCGGCCATTTTCTTCCGGACTGTGCCCGTCGCTGATTGGTCGTGGCTGTTTTGCCGCGACCAATCAGTGACTTGGATTCCATGACAGACAGAGGCCGTGACCAATGAATATCTGCGACAAACAGAAAGACAGACAGACAGAAGGACAGAAAGACGGAAGTGACCCTTAGACAATTATATAGTAGATTTATTAACTATTTTGTGTGACATATCTCTCTGATTTAAAGGGAACCTGTCACCTGAATTTGGCGGGACTGGTTTTGGGTCATATGGGCGGAGTTTTCGGGTGTTTGATTCACCCTTTCCTTACCCGCTGGCTGCATGCTGACTGCAATATTGGATTGAAGTTCATTCTCTGTCCTCCATAGTACACGCCTGCACAAGGCGAGATTGCTTTGCGCAGGCGTGTACTATGGAGGACAGAGAATGAACTTCAATCCAATATTGCAGCCAGCATGCAGCCAGCGGGTAAGGAAAGGGTGAATCAAACACCCAAAAACTCCGCCCATATGACCCAAAACCAGTCCCGCCAAATTCAGGTGACAGAGTCCCTTTAAGAGTACAAAAACTAAAAAAGTTTGAAAATTGCTGAATTTTCAAAATTTTGGCCAAATTTAATTTTTTTCATAAATAAGTGCAAGTCATATCAAAGAAATTTTACCAATAACATGAAGGACATTATGTTGTGAAAAAACAATCTCAGAATCAGTGGGATACGTTGAAGCGTTCCAAACCTAGAACTTCATAAAGTGACAGTGGTCAGAATTGTAAAATTTGGCTTGTCATTAAGTACAAAATTGGCTCTGTCACTATGGGGTTAAAAAATGCATTACAAATTAAATTGTTGTGTTAGTGTTTTTATTAATTTTTAAAAATGTTATTTTCCCTCTAAAATACAGGGCCATAGAAATGCACTGCTATGTACAGATGTATATCTATGCACCTAAATTGTCTGCTTGTGGTGTGCAGTACAGATCAAGTATACAAAACTCCCAGTTACATCTCTGGAGTCTGAGGCTTAAAAGCTATTGTCTGCAATTAAGGAGGTTGCAAGTTCAAGTCCTGTGGAGACTCACAAGAGAAAAATGAAGTTATATGTTTGGAACAGTTTTTTATTATTTCTAATAGGTTTATAGTAATAAAAAATTTTTTCACACTTTCTTCACCTCTAGAATACAGGGACATAGAGATACACCGCTATATCCAATGTACTTCTATGGGCCTGTATAATCTGCTTCTGGGTTCACTGCCTGCAATACAGCTCCACATTACCAGATTCTACTGTTTTTAGATATGGCTCACAGCTAGAGCTGCTGCCTGCAGACATGAGATAGCACGTTTGAGTCACAGGGAGACCAGAACACAAAAGTAAAAGGGAATAGCTTATTTAATTTATGTCAGAGCAGAGCAATGCTGCTCCATCCCCCAAGGAGGAGCCACGGAGCAATGACAACGTCGCTGAGAGGTGGTAGAAATCGAGACAAAGAACTGACTTGCTGGGACAGCAGGAATGAGCCCTAGAATCGGGACAATCACACTGAATCTGGGACGGTTGGTAGCTATGTGATTGATATGAAGAATATCACTTCCAACCATTTTCACAATACTTGTACCCTATCTCCCAGATTTAACAGTTATCTGATACACTGAATACAACTCCATTTAACCAGTTCAACAGAACGAGTAATGGAAAAACGTAGTGGTTTAATACGTCGATTTGCAGAACAGAACTGCAGTGTGAATCTGCCCTTAATTCAGCATTTTTTCCCCATAATTAAAATCCTCATTACGGCGTTTAATCTGCTTCAAGCCTGTTAGCATTATCCTCACCGGAGTTTAGTCTCAGCTGGAAGTCTAGAGCTAGTTAAACCTCCCCTCCTACCACATAGTCGACGTATTACACAGTCATAATAATGGGTTCTGCTTCTGTCATGATTGCCATTCACACTGGAGACACATTTCCTTGGTTTATTAGCGGAAGGAGCGCTTCATCATTTACATTTCCTGTCAATGTAATCAATGTTTTAGCTGTTTGCTGATTAAAATATACATTACCTGATTATGAAGGGGATGCTGAAGAGTCGATGATGCAGAAGTAAGCTCGAAGAAGTCTACCAAATGCGTAACTACACTTACAGCAACTAAAATCTGCCAGGAACATCATAACAAGGCTGAGCATCAGATGTGAATTATAATGGATTTTCTGATAAATGTCTGGGACAGTCTTTACATTGGTTAATGGTAAATGTTTCTAATACAACTTATTGACCACATTCGCATTAGGCCGTAGGATGTGGACTTGTCCATAGGTTATTTCCATAAAACAGAGTCAATGGCGCTCCTACGTACAGAAAATGCTTACTCGCATCAGAACAAGAAGATGACAAATGTCTGCACCTATGGAGATGCTGACCATGAAGGGCAGCAGCTCTGATTTAGGGCTCATTCACAAGTACGATTTTTGCATGTGAGTGGTTTTCAAGGATTGCACTCATACCTATAATAGTCATCTCTGTAATTCTTCATAGACCGAGAGGTCAGTGGAAAATGGCGGAGAGATATGCCATTTTGATCTGATGGTCGGATGAAAATCGGCAATGCAAGTCAATGGGGCAATTTTAAAAAATGGATCGCTCTTGATGACATCCGAGTGCAGTCCAATTTTCACAGGATGTCAGAATGGAGAAGGTGGTGAATTTATTTTTTCTCCAAGAGAAAAACTGATGCCACTTGGAGTGCACTCTGATCTTGTACGTGTAAAAATCGGGCATGATAATGAGCCCTTAGTGCTATCCTACCAGAACATGTTCAAGAACTGCATCGCTTCCGGCAGTGCAGAGTTCTGCAGCATGCACAATAACGGTACTGTGTGCAGAGTCAGTGGTCAAGAGTTCCTCCATGCAGCGAGAAACAGTGAAGGGCACACAACACAAAGCTAATGTAACGCCACAGTCAGGATCAGGGGGTCTCCCAGCAGTCAAACTACAACTGGCCAGAAAGTTAGGGTAAGTTCTTGTGATATATTTTTTTGTTGGGGCAAAAACGATAGGTTTTCAACTTTACGTGCACACTGCCTCAGGAATAGTTAGCGTTTAGCTACTTTTTTTTTATGATTAAGCATTTTTGTATATGTTTTGTTCACGCCTGGAACGTGCCTGAAAAAGCAACGAAAAACTGTTGCAAAAAGTGAACAGAATTCACAGCAATGTAAAAATAACTTCGTTGTTCACATGTTCAGTCTTTTGTTACTTCTTTTAACTGCTTCAGAGGTCAGAAAATGTGAAGTGGTGAATAGTGGCCTGCTCATTTTTGGGTAGCTTCAGCTAGAAAGTTGCTTGCCGGTAAAAACAAAAGCAAAGCCGCACCAGGAAAAAGATCACCAGCTTTTATTTATGAAACGGCGTCACCTAGGAAAACCTCAGTGGGTCTGTCAAGTCTTAAAGCACCAATCCTGTGGGTTTTTAAAATTTTACTGATGGCGTGGTGTCATGGTATTATAATTACCAGCCACTTTTTTCACCCGTTCTCGGCGTCACTCTGGTTGTCTTCTCCAGGTTGTGACCTGCTGGATGGCTCCAGTGTTTACTGAAATGAGTCAGAAGTCACAACTCAATGTAAGTCTATGAGAGCCAGAACAAGGCGCTCATAGAATTACATTGCCAGCTGGTGACTGTTGCATCTGACTTCCAGGCAGTCAGAAGTTGTGGTCACAAGGTGGCAGATCAGGACCAGAGTGGTGGAGGAAGAGAAGAAGACAGTGGCTGATGAGTATAATGCTAGGGTCAGGGAACTTACATTAGTGGCATCACTCTAGCGCTGAAATAAAAAAAACACTGGAATGGTGCTTTAAAGATGCCATGTGTGCTTTTCTCTTGGGAAATTGTTAAATGCTTTTCGACAGTCATTAAACAATGAGTAAAATGGTAGCTTTTTTTCATGATGAAATGCTGAAAGAAAATGTCATGCAACTTCTTGGTGTCTAAGTATTCCCATTGACTTGTACTGTAAGGGTACCGTCTCACAGTGGCACTTTTGTCGCTACGACGGTACGATTCGTGACGTTCCAGCGATATCGTTACGATATCGCTGTGTCTGACACGCAGCAGCGATCAGGGATCCTGCTGAGAATCGTACGTCGTAGCAGATCGTTTGGAACATTCTTTCGTCGCTGGATCTCCCGCTGTCATCGCTAGATCGGTGTGTGTGACACCGATCTAGCGATGCGTTCGCTTGTAACCAGGGTAAACATCGGGTTACTAAGCGCAGGACCGCGCTTAGTAACCCGATGTTTACCCTGGTTACCAGCGTAAATGTAAAAAAAAAAAAAAAACAGTACATACTTACAGTCCGGTGTCCGTCAGGTCCCTTGCCGTCTGCTTCCCGCACTCACTGACTGCCGGCCGTAAAGTGAAAGCAGAGCACAGCGGTGACGTCACCGCTGTGGCTGTGCTTTCACTTTACGGCCGGCAGTCAGTGAGTCCGGGAAGCAGACGGCAAGGGACAGACACCGGAATGTAAGTATGTACTGTTTGTTTTTTTTAACGCTGGTAACCAGGGTAAACATCGGGTTACTAAGCGCGGCCCTGCGTTTAGTAACCCGATGTTTACCCTGGTTACCCGGGGACCTCGGCATCGTTGGTCGATGGAGAGCGGTCTGTGTGACAGCTCTCCAGCGACCACACTACCACTTACCAACGATCACGGCCAGGTCGTATCGCTGGTCGTGATCGTTGGTAAATCGTATAGTGTGACGGTACCCTAAGTATGGAGTGTCTTGCAAAGGAAAACACCTGAAGAATGGTCTTATCACTTCTTTTAACTGATTGGTATTTTTGGAAACTTGAAGTAAAAGCAAGTCTTTTTTACATAGAAATAAATAGGATGATTCTTTCAAGCATTTTCTGAGCGGGTTTCCAGGCATTTTCCAGAAATTGACCAGCTCCAAAAAAGCTTGAATTCCGCTTCAAAATTCCAATAAGAAAATAATTAAAATATGTTTTGAATACTCTTTCTATTAAATTCAATTTAAAATCCACTTTGCTGTTCTTATGATTAGTTTTTTGAACATTTATTTTTTTTATAATAAACATTGGAAAAACATTAAGCAAAAAAAAAACAAAACTGACAAGCAAATCCCTCATCACATTTCCACTCCAAACTTGACACTGGTGGAGTCAAAAGGCTGCAGAAAAACACTTTAGAAAACAAACCGTTTCAAAAAGCGATTCAGTAAAATAAACAAAAAATATATATGTATATGTTTCAAAAGGAGTGTTTCCTAAAGCGGATTCCACTTGAAAAGCTAGTTGTACTTTCAGCCTCTAAGAAGCTCTGTCTGACTATACCCTTAAAACAGAAACTATCCACATATGAAATATAGAATCAGTTTGTCATTAGCTTTCCGGAGATGTGGAGTAAAAACGCAGGAGCAAAGAAGTAGCTATATACAATTTCCATCTGAAAACAACATTCACAGCTTTTCCTGGCTGTTTTCTTCAACTCCTTTTTCCCATGACTGTCAATGGGGAAACCGCTCATTTGAGGGCTCTAAAAATAAGTCCACTCTGTTTTGTACAGCTTAATAACCCCCTTATTTGTAGGTAGACTCCTGTTTGCACTATTTATGGGGGCATGTTCAGTAATTGAGGAGTACTGTAAAGAAAAATTTGAGCTGCAGGAAACTAACAGCACTGCATGGAAAATTGCCCTAAAAATATTTCTCAAAAGTTTCCAACTTATTAACAGTGAAGTCCAAGAAAACAAGTTTCAGCATGACACATTTCACGACTATTGATTTTTTTCAGGCTGAACATGTAGCGTTGGTAAACAAGAAAAAAATAATCCAATCAAATTTCTTCATTACTCTTTCTTAGTTTAACATACTGTACTATATATTGTATTTTATATGATTTATTAACTTCAGGAACTCCTATGAACACAGCTTCTCCCTAAACTCTAAGATCCCGATTCATCATTTGTGAATTTTTTAAAGTCATTTTTCATTTTTTTTTGTCTCAAGGTATTCACTGCCGTTTTTTTACGCCAAAATCTTCAACATGGAAGATTTTATGCAAAGTCAAAAATGGTCTTTATCGTTGTCTCATCCTTTTAGTGTGCATTTTTTAGCAAAAAGTTGCATGTCACTTGCAAACTTTCCCACGGCGCTCGCACTAACGTCGGAAAGGTGAAGTGAGTTGTGAAGGACCTGTCTAACGGCACCGCGAGCAGGAGAACTTTCTCACGCTGCCCTCAGACAGGGAATAGGAGTTCACAGGGAAACTCTGAGCACATGGTGCTCAATGTCTTTGCTGGATGATAGTTGCATGATGCGACCATACAGCCTATGCAGACTGCCATCTAGATGTAGCAGAGCTGAACCAGTCATGGGACAAATGGATTAGCAGCATCTCCGTGGAAAGGTGAGGAATATGGTTTGGATTTTTTAAACTCTTTTGCAGTTGATGAGGGCATCGGGGATTGGGCAAGGTTGTAAGTATGGTTTAATTAAGATTATTAAAGGAGTCTGTGTCATTCTTTCAATTAAAGGATTTTTTTATGGGTGTCTGTGTTTTCATACAATTTGACTATGGGGTTAGTAATGGGGTGTCTTACTGACGCCTCTCCATTACTAACCTCGGGGCTTGGTGTCACCTGACAATACAAAAGTGACATCAACCCCCCCAACTATCACTCCACTTGCCATCGCTACAGGGCAAGTAGAAAGAGTGAGGCTAAGTACCAGAATTGGCACATCTTAGAGATGCGCCTTTTCTGGGGTGGCTGAGAGCAGATGTTTTTATCCTGAGGGGACCAGTATCCATGGCCCCTTCCTAGGCTAATAATATCACCTGCAGCTGTCTGCATAGCCTTTGCTGGTTATTAATTATAGTGGGACCCTACGTCATTTTTTTTTCCGGGTCCCCCATTTTAATAGCCAGTAAAGGCTAACTATACAGTTGTTAGCTGATATTAATAGCCTGGGAAGCTCCATGGATATTACAGTCTAATATGTATGGGGGTGTCTGTCAAATTATTGACGAGGAAGATGTTGATCAGTTATGTCCAAATTCAGACTACCGATCACTTTACTCCCCTACAGATGAGCTACCTCCAGGCATGTTTATCCATGACCTTCTCATGGAAGACACAGGAGTGCACGGCCGTACAAGCACTCCTGTGTATGGGAGAGACGGACGAGATGGCTGCCAGACAAATTATTGTCCGAACCATCAGCCAACAACCATTTAATGTATATGGCAGGCTTAACTTCTGCCTATTTCACACTTCCTTTTTACCATGCAATAGATTTTTTTTCCGTTTTTAAACTAAATGGAAGAAGATATTACTGATGTATCCTATTGCCAGATGTATGCCAACATGCATTGTATCTTGCATGTGTTGGTTTGTGTTTTTGCACAATTAACATTTTTTTCAGGAATTTACAATATAATTTTTTGTTCATTGGAGTCAATGGGGTGACATTTGCAAATGCATGATACGCTATGGCATACATTTGCTAATTAATTTGCATAAAATGCACCAATTTTTCCCCCAGCTATTAACAGTCTTCAGCAAATTATTGTATTCTACATTAACCCTGCTGTTCTGTTCGGGTCATAGTGACCCAGGAGCAATACAAGTGTATAGTACATGGGAACAGAACAGGAGGGTTAAATAACAATTCTGGAGCATCTTTTCTTAGAACGATTATTATCATTTTCTGCTAGTAATGTACGACCATCCTGACAGTGTTGCTATTCCAAACATATATAATGTATGGCAACTTGGGTTATTTCCTAAAATATATGTTTTTTATCTTGATGAGAATGCTGATAACTGCAGTACGCCAAGCTGGTGATATAATTTTTTACATGTCACTCGCCCAATTTTTCCTCTGTATTTACAATTTAATAATCTGGTTATTTTTTAACTTAAAGGAGCTCAGTTTTCTTTTTGATTTATCTCTTCTGCTGGTGCAGAGTCAGATAGGGAGAATGGCAACAGCAGGGCATGTGCAGCTTCACTTTATAATAAAAGATACTATCTCTTTGTGGAATGAAACCATGCACAGAAGCCTGATGTACCTGTTCACACTGAGCATGGGAAAACATCATGTTATTCAGACTTACTGGATAAATGTTGTATGGTAGAGTATAGTGTATTAACATGTTAAACAGATCCTTTGACATTATTAACCTAGGAAATTGTATTTATACCTTTTCAGATACTCAGGTGAAAAAATGGACGCGGACGCGGATGTAAAATATGCATGCATGGATGGCAAAAGGTGACAGTAATTCAGTGGCAAAGTATGTCTCCTGATCCGAATCCAATCAAACATGTATGAGGAATTCTCAAGAGACAAGTTGAGCAACACTCTCCATCCAGCATTCAGACTCTAAAGGTACCGTGACACTAAGCGACGCTGCAGCGATACCGACAACGATGCGCTGCAGCGTCGCTGTTTGGTCGCTGGAGAGCTGTCACACAGACAGCTCTCCAGCGACCAACGATCCCGAGGTCCCCGGTAACCAGGGTAAACATCGGGTTACTAAGCGCAGGGCCGCGCTTAGTAACCCGATGTTTACCATGGTTACCAGCGTAAACGTTAAAAAAACAAACACTACATACTTACCTTCAGCTGTCTGTCCTCCGGTGCTGTGCTTTCCTTTGCACTGTGTAAGCACAGTGGCCGGAAAGCAGAGCGGTGACGTTACCGCTGTGCTTTCTGGCTGGCCGGCGCTGACACAGGATGCAGGAGGAGTGCAGAGAAGCAGAGCGCCGGGGACAGACACCGGTAGGTAAGTATGTAGTGTTTGTTTTTTTAACGTTTACGCTGGTAACCAGGGTAAACATCGGGTTACTAAGCGCGGCCCTGCGCTTAGTAACCCGATGTTTACCCTGGTTACCAGTGAAGACATCGCTGGATCGGTGTCACACACGCCGATCCAGTGATGTCAGCAGGAAGTCCAGCGACGAAATAAAGTTCTGGACTTTCCTCAGCGACCAACGATCTCCCAGCAGGGGCCTGATCGTTGGTCGCTGTCATACATAACGATTTCCTTAACGATATTGTTGCTACGTCACAAAAAGCAACGATATCGTTAACGATATCGTTATGTGTGACGGTACCTTTAAAGTGGTCGGTCTTTAAGAATGGAAAAAGATAGATGGGGCAACAGGTCACCAACTTGTTCATTCCATGCCTAAAAGACTTGGTGTTGTCCTTAAAAATCATGGAAGTTATTAAACATACTACATGTAGTCATTTTTTTATGTAGGGTGTATTCATTTTTGAATCAACTAATTTGAAACAAACTGAAGATTTTGTAATGAAATTTATATCCTTAGTTTCATGCCATGGGTTAAAAAGTGGTCTAACAATCCAAGTCTTGTCAGCATTTTGTAATTTGTTCTTGTTCAGTGATATATTGGTTAGTACTCAATAATATATCCTGAAATCAATTCCAAAATAGTTGTGATGCTTCTAACAAAAGCATAGATGGTCAGGGGTCACCAATCTGTGAACAACTCAGTTAAAAAAAAATTGGACACATGGAAATGCTCCTCAATGTAAAATTGCAAAAACTTTGATTATGCACCATTTACAGTATATAAAAGCATCAAAAGATTCATTGATTCTGGTGAAAGGACAAGGGACAAGGCTTATGGTCATTATTGGATGCTTGTCATCTAGGGGTCCTCTAGCAGCACTGCATTAAAAACAAGAAAAATTCAGTTGTGTAACTCACTGCATGGGCTCAGGAATATTTCCAAAAATTAATGTCTGTGAACACAGTTTGCAGTGAAATTGACAAATGTAAGTTAAAGTTGTATAATGGAAAGAAGAAGCGATAAATCAACACAACCAAGAAAGTTGAAATCTTCTCTGGGCCAAGGCTCATTTAAAATAGACAGAGGCAAAATGTAAAACTGTTCTGTGTTTAGATGAATCTAAATTGGAAATTCTTTAAAGGACCACTCCAGCATTTTTTTCAGTGCTGGAGTGGTGCTTTAAATGGAAGCCACCTGCCCTCGGTCATATAATCAACTTCCAGCGGCTTCACTGTTTTTTGGCACCAGTCTTGTCCTACTGTGCCATCTTGTGAGCCCTGCTTCTGATTGGCTGGAAGTCAGAAGCTACATCACAACCCCTCAATACAAGTCTATGAAAGCCAGAATGAGACCAGAACGAGACCTGTATTTAAAAGTAACCGCGCCACTTCATAAAATACTGGAGCTGCCGGCAGGTCACTTTTTCGCTTGAGACGATGGAAAATGATGACGATGGCAGAAGAGAATAAGACAGTGAATTACATTTAAAGCACCATTCCAGCGGTACAATAAAAAAATGCTATAGTGGTGCATCAAATAAGCTACAAACGCAGTGTCCTGCATACTCATGAGTAAGGGACCATCCAGCTTGTTATCATTGCACAGTTCCTGCATCTCTGATGATATGGGATTGTATGAGTGCCTGTAGCATAGGCAGCATACTCTCTTGAAAGACACCATCAATACTGAGCATTATATAGAGGTTTTAGAACTATACATGCTCCATCGAAACAACTTCCATTTAAGGGAAGGCCTTGTATATTTCAGCAAGTTAATGCTAAACTACATGCTGCATCCATCGCCACAGCATCACTTCTCAGAAGAAGCGTTCGGGTGATGAACAGTACAGACCTGTCACAAATGGAAAACATTTGGTGAATTATGAAACAAAAAATACAGCAAGGAATACCTAGGACTGTTGAGCAGCTAGAATCCTACATCAGACAAGAATGGGACAAGATTTATCTCCAAAAATTCCAACAATTGGTCTCCTCAATTCCAAATGCCTACATACTGTTGTAAAAAGAAGAGGAGATGCTACAGAATGATAGACATGGCCATGTCCCAACTTTTTGGAAATGTGTTGAACCTTAAAATTCTAAATTAGTTTTTTCAAATGAAATGGGAAAATGTCTAATGTTGAACTTCAAATGTGTTCTCCATTAAGGGAAATAAGGATGTGATCCCTTGCTGATTTTGTTTGTCCACTGATAAAGACATGAACAGTCTATAATTTTAAGGGTAGGTTAATTTCAACATTGAGAGATAGAATATCAAAAATAAAATCCAGAAAATCACATTGTATAAATTATATACATTTGCATTTTGCAGTGAGAAATAAGTATTCGATCCCTATGGCAAACAAGACTTAATACTTGGTGGTAAAACCCTTGTCGGCAAGCACAGCAGTCAAACTTTTTTTAGTAGTTGATTATGAGGTTTTACAAACATGTCAGGAGGATTTTTGGTTCATTCCTCTTTGCAGATCATCTCTAAATCATTAAGATTTTGAGGCTGTCGCTTGGCAACTCAGAGCTTCAACTCCCTCCATAGGTTTTCTATGGGATTAAGGTCTGGAGACTGGCTAGGCCACTCCATGAACTTAATGTGCTTCTTTTTGAGCCACTCCTTTGTTGCTTTGGCTGTATGTTTTGGTGCATTGCCTTGCTGGAAGACTCAGCCAGCACCCATTTTAAATGTCCTGGCGGAGGGAAGGAGGTTGTCGCTCAGGATTTTACGGTACATGGCTTCATCCATTCTCCCATTGAGGCGGTGAAGTAGTCCTGTGCCCTTAGCAGAGAAACACCCCCAAAACATAATGTTTCAAACTCCATGCTTGACAGTGGGGACGATGTACTTTGGGTCATAGGCAGCATTTATCTTCCTCCAAATATGGCGAATTGAGTTTGGAGTTTGTCTCATCTGACCACAGCACCTTCTCCCAAATCACTCACAGAATCATCCAGGTGTTCATTGGCAAACTTCAGCTGGGCCTGCACATGTTCCTTCTTGAGCAGGGCGACCTTGCGGCCATTGCAGGATTTTAAACCTTTACGGCGTAATGTGTTACAAATGGTTTTCTTGGTGACTATAGTCACAGCTGCCTTGAGATCATTAACAAGTTCCCCCGTGTAGTTTTAGGCTGATCTCTCACCTTCCTCATGATGAAGGATACCCCATGAGGTGAGATTTTGCATGGTGCTCTTGATCCATGACGATTAACCGTCATTTTGTATTTCTTCCAGTTTCTTACTATTGCACCAACAGTCATCTCCTTCTCACCCAGCGTCTTACTTATGGTTTTGTAGCCCATTCCAGCTTTGTGCAGGTCTATGATCTTGTCCCTGACATCCTTAGAAAGCTCTTTGGTCTTGCTCATGTTGTAGAGGTTAGAGTCTGACTGATTAATTGAGTCTGTGGATAGGTGTCTTTTATATAGGTGACTATGTAAGACAGCTGCCTTTAATGCAGGTAACAAGTTGATTAGGAGCATCAAACTGGTCTGTAGGAGCCAGAACTCTTAATGGTTGGTAGGGGATCGAATACTTATTTCTCACTGCAAAATGCAAAGAAATTTATATAAATTTATAGAATGTGATTTTCTGTCATTGTCAGTGGGCAAACTTACAAAATCAGCAAGGGATCAAATACTTAATTCCCACAATGTATGTCCTGTTTCAAATTATACGTCTATTTCCAAATCATTGCAATATTGTCTTCTTTACATATTACACAGCGTCCCAACTTTTTCAGACTTGGCGTTATATGTAACATACAGCGCCATGGAATAAATGGCGCTATAACAATAAATAATAATAATAATAATAATAATAAATATACACACAACCCTAATACTAATATTAGTATTATTGTTATTATAAGAAAATCAAGAAAACAAAACCAACATAATTGAAACTGAACTAACATAACATGAAAAATGTCATAGTGACTGCGACATATGGCAGTATCTATATAATTTATAACTCCTCAAGGTCTTCTTCATCACTGATTGCATTCCATTAATATGTTAAATACTTCAGCCTTCACAAAGCCCATATGCTGTGCATAAAATGTAAACAGGTATTAAGATGCAAAAATAAAAATGACTTAGAGTACCGTCACACTATACGATTTACCTACGATCACGACCAGCGATATGACCTGGCCGTGATCGTAGGTAAATCGTAGTGTGGTCGCTGGGGAGCTGTCACACAGACAGCTCTCCAGCGACCAACGATGCCGAGGTCCCTGGGTAACCAGGGTAAACATCGGGTAACTAAGCGCAGGACCGCGCTTAGTTACCCGATGTTTACCCTGGTTACAAGTGTAAAACTAAAAAAAAACAAACAGCACATACTTACATCTGGTGTCCGTCACGTCCCTTGCAGTCTCTGCTTCCCGCACTGTGACTGCCGGCCGTAAAGTGAAAGTGAAAGCACAGCCGCTGGAAGCAGAGACGGCAAGGGACCTGACGGACACCAGAATGTAAGTATGTGCTGTTTGTTTTTTTTTTAGTTTAACGCTTGTAACCAGGGTAAACATCGGGTAACTAAGCGCGGTCCTGCGCTTAGTTACCCGATGTTTACCCTGGTTACAAGCTAACGCATCGCTGGATTGCATCGCTAGATCGCTAGATCGGTGTCACACACACCGATCTAGCGATGACAGCGGGAGATCCAGCGATGAAAGAAAGTTCTAAACGATCTGCTACGACGTACGATTCTCAGCAGGATCCCTGATCGCTGCTGCGTGTCAGACACAGCGATATCGTAACGATATCGCTGGAACGTCACGAATCGTACCGTCGTAGCAATCGAAATGTTATAGTGTGACGGTACCCTTAGTCTATGGTCTCTACAAATATGGACCTAACAATATATAGAAAATTTGCTGTTAATAATGGAATTTCAGGTGGTCACTGGAAAATCGAAAAATGGATTCAGTATAAAAGAGTTCAGAAAAAAAGATTGAACAAATTGATCCCCCTGAGTGCTTATATCTATTCCCAAAGACTAACTTATACTGTATATGGTGGCAACTACACTATGTCCATCAGTGTAAAGAAAGATTGATGTTGGGTCCATTCTTTCCCTGGGGTATAAGCCCATAAAGCACCACTCTAGTGATCCGGCAGGTCACAAACCGCTGAAGACCCGCCAGATAAAAGATGAAGACAGTTGGCTGGTAAGTATAAGAATAGGGATGGTAGATTAGAAGCACCACTCACACGCTGAAAATAATAAAAACCGCTGAAGTGGTGCTTTAAAATATACCTGCATGCTTTAATTCAGGTTTATGGGGAATTTGCTAGAGAAAGCTATGTAATTGTATGGGTGGGTCAGAACTGAATTACAAACTATAAAAGGCTATAGAAACACTATTTCGAGGAAAATTATCAGGTTACAGCCATGACCATACCCAGACATCTGAGCCTCCAGCTGGGAAATCTTATATATTGTGAGATTGTGAGAACAGGATGGCTATGCACAGAGTAATCGTATAGCTTATATATGCTGTAAGGTGCACCCACAGGTGACAAGAGCCGGGACGTTTCCCAGCAGGTGCCAGTCAATTACTTAACAGGTGAATGAATGCTGTTCTCATAGGATTAGAGCCACTGCTAATTGATAGATTATTCCCAACTTTATATATGGGTATTATCGGATACTGCTTGCAAAAACAAAGACTTGTGCAATTTTCTTTGAATTGAGAGTTTTTAGCTATTCTTGCCATATCAACACTTTTGTTTATAGTTTGTTGCCCTGGTGACTGACCACCACTGGTGACTAGCACCTGACAAACGTGCACAGTGCTTACAAGCTCTTTTCTGCAGAGTTCATAAGCACTACTTTGAAGTTGGCTAGAGATTGCTTAAAGGGAACCTGTCACCCCCAAAATCGAGGGTGAGCTAAGCCCACCGGCATCAGGGGATTATGTAAAAAATTTTTTTTAAAAAACAGAATTTATGTAAGCATTTTAGGCTGCCAAGAAATGCTGACACCTCTGCAAATACTTAACATGTGAACAAACAATTCTACAGAATATTATTAAAGGACCTATGTGGGCATAAAGGTCAAGTACAACTGCATTATACACCAGGAGATAGAAGTCCCTTGGGTACCCTGTGTGACAGTGCCCACATGAGCCACAAGTGCCAGATCTCCATGCTTCTATACCCCCCACATTCCACAAGGTTGATTGCCTCCAGTGCCCAGTGCTAGTCCATTGGGCAGGGGTGTCAAACTGCATTCCTCGAGGGCCGCAAACCATGCGTGTTTTCAAGATTTCCTTAGCATTGCACAAGGTGCTGCAATCATTATGTGTGTAGGTGATTAAATTATCACCTGTGCAGTACAAGGAAATCCTGAAAACATGACCTGTTTGCAGCCCTCGAGGAATGCAGTTTGACACCCCTGCCATTGGGAAGGGGCAGGCAGGTGGGGGACCCAAGTTTAGCATGAAGGACTCTCATCACTTGGTTCTAGATTTTAGGGGTTCTAAAGACACTATCTAACAAAAAACGACACCAAGTGTACTTAATCGGATTGTGAAATACGTGTTCCTATTCCGGTCACTGTCCACATCTGCAATTTTCAGGGCGATTTTAGTAACATAACTCATTACTATTATTATTTTTAATTATGAAAACTGCTGATGTTCCTAGACAGGAGCAATAAGGAGTCACTCAATATTGCAGGAACAGCTCCTCTGCAGCAGTCAGTTGACATAAGATGGTATTCTGCCCCAATCGTTGCCTGTTGGCACTTCTCCTGGCATCAGCCTCAATAGAAGCATCCATTCATGAGCCACTTTACCTCTACTCTGAAGGTGCCGGCTCCTGTTGCAGCAGAGAACTTCTGGATCTTATGAAGTTGTCCTCCTTGGTAAGATCCATAGTACATCGGTGCGATCTTGTCGTTGGTAGATCGGTAGCTAATCCAAAGCCCAAGAAAGCTCAAGGTTGTAGCAGAAATCCATAGAATCCGCAATGTGCCGGCTGCCCTGCCGGTAAACTTTCCTCTGTTGTCCTACTAACTAGATGAACAAGCTCAGCATGTGAGAGGAGTAATGAAAACACACCCTGAGCCACCAGGACAAACAGCAATTACTGCCCAGCCTGCACCCTGCCTGTCAATGGCCAGCAAAGGTGGGATTCCCGAGCACCCCCTGCTGATCGGCCGCAGCGAGGAGCAGAGCGCCGAGTACTGTGTCTTCTCCCAGCCTCAGCTATGCTCTGTGCTGTCTGCGCTGCCTGTGCCTGCAGCTAGTCAGCGACCACGGGCAGCAGCGCCACCTACTGGCCACATGTGAGAATCCACCACTCGGAGAGACCAGAGAGAATTGTGCGGTCCAATAATATGACAGACAATAACACAATATAATGAAGAACATGACACAAAATAAATATAAACGCATGAGATATGTTTGGCACTGGCAGGTGTGAACATGATGAAACAGAAGACATAATCTCATCAAGCAAAGTCTATTAGTGAAAAATTGCTGCAATATACACAAAATAACAGGAGGCAGAAGGAATCCAAATAGATCATAACACTATGAACAAACATGAAAACTCTAAAATAATATATAATGCACAAGACTTATCTGCCATATTGGGAGGTAACGTATCCTAGGGGTAAAGAATAGGTAGTTCATCATGGATGCAGACTTAATCCTGGTTGGGATAAGTGTACTGAAAAAGAAACATGAAAGTCAGGGCTCATTCCCACATGAATGAATGCAATCCGATAAAAAAAATCGCATTAAATTCAGACCAGTGTTATTCTATCATTGTGTGTTCATCTGCGTTTTTTTTCCAGCTCGGATCGGATCACGATCGGACTGGAAAATAGTCAAAGCATGCTGCGATTGTAATTGGAAATCGGATCGCATCTCTCAATAGAAGTCAATGGGTACGAGAAACAAATCACACAGCACTGGGACCATGCGAGTGCAGTCCGATTTTTACACACCGATCGCATTTGAAAAGCCGGCAATTCATGTGCCGCATACAGTAAAATCACACTGAAGGGTTAGAATACAATAGCTATAATAGATATATACACATAGAAAATTATATATATATATATATATATACATATATATATATATATAGGCCAGTGACATATATACAGTGGGGCAAAAAAGTATTTAGTCAGTCAGCAATAGTGCAAGTTCCACCACTTAAAAAGATGAGAGGCGTCTGTAATTTACATCATAGGTAGACCTCAACTATGGGAGACAAACTGAGAAAAAAAAATCCAGAAAATCACATTGTCTGTTTTTTTAACATTTTTTTTGCATATTATGGTGGAAAATAAGTATTTGGTCAGAAACAAACAATCAAGATTTCTGGCTCTCACAGACCTGTAACTTCTTCTTTAAGAGTCTCCTCTTTCCTCCACTCATTACCTGTAGTAATGGCACCTGTTTAAACTTGTTATCAGAATAAAAAGACACCTGTGCACACCCTCAAACAGTCTGACTCCAAACTCCACTATGGTGAAGACCAAAGAGCTGTCAAAGGACACCAGAAACAAAATTGTAGCCCTGCACCAGGCTGGGAAGACTGAATCTGCAATAGCCAACCAGCTTGGAGTGAAGAAATCAACAGTGGGAGCAATAATTAGAAAATGGAAGACATACAAGACCACTGATAATCTCCCTCGATCTGGGGCTCCACGCAAAATCCCACCCCGTGGGGTCAGAATGATCACAAGAACGGTGAGCAAAAATCCCAGAACCACGCGGGGGGACCTAGTGAATGAACTGCAGAGAGCTGGGACCAATGTAACAAGGCCTACCATAAGTAACACACTACGCCACCATGGACTGAGATCCTGCAGTGCCAGACGTGTCCCACTGCTTAAGCCAGTACATGTCCGGGCCCGTCTGAAGTTTGCTAGAGAGCATTTGGATTATCCAGAAGAGTATTGGGAGAATGTCATATGGTCTGATGAAACCAAACTGGAACTGTTTGGTAGAAACACAACTTGTCGTGTTTGGAGGAAAAAGAATACTGAGTTGCATCCATCAAACACCATACCTACTGTAAAGCATGGTGGTGGAAACATCATGCTTTGGGGCTGTTTCTATGCAAAGGGGCCAGGACGACTGATCTGGGTACATGAAAGAATGAATGGGGCCATGTATCGTGAGATTTTGAGTGCAAACCTCCTTCCATCAGCAAGGGCATTGAAGATGAAACGTGGCTGGGTCTTTCAACATGACAATGATCCAAAGCACACCGCCAGGGCAACGAAGGAGTGGCTTCGTAAGAAGCATTTCAAGGTCCTGGAGTGGCCTAGCCAGTCTCCAGATCTCAACCCTATAGAAAACCTTTGGAGGGAGTTGAAAGTCCGTGTTGCCAAGCGAAAAGCCAAATACATCACTGCTCTAGAGGAGATCTGCATGGAGGAATGGGCCAACATACCACCAACAGTGTGTGGCAACCTTGTGAAGACTTACAGAAAACGTTTGACCTCTGTCATTGCCAACAAAGGATATATTACAAAGTATTGAGATGAAATTTTGTTTCTGACCAAATACTTATTTTCCACCATAATATGCAAATAAAATGTTAAAAAAACAGACAATGTGATTTTCTGGATTTTTTGTTCTCAGTTTGTCTCCCATAGTTGAGGTCTGCCTATGATGTAAATTACAGACGCCTCTCATCTTTTTAAGAGGTGGAACTTGCACTATTGCTGACTGACTAAATACTTTTTTGCCCCACTGTATATATGTATTTATATTGCATAGATAGGTGCAAGAAAAGCCGGCAATTCATGTGCTGCGTACAGTAAAATCACAGCGTGTCACACTAGGATAGAATAAAGAATAGATAGAATAGATATATTCCCATAGAATACACACATATAGCTAGCTATCTACATATACAGTATATACAGTGTATATATTATATATATATATAGAGAGAGAGAGAGATGTCAGTGACACATTATATCCATAATATAACGCTGGGAGCGTCACTCTGTCCGAAGCTTGCGCCGGCGCAGTCTGGCCCCCACAGAGTAACGCTCCCAGGAGATTGCGGTGTGCGTAAGCACTGAACGCATACCGCGATCTCCACCGGAGAGTCAGGGACCGCCAGGAGGGTAAGTATATTCACCTTTCCCCGTTCCAGCGCTGCGTGCGGCTCCGTCTCCCGGCTCCTCTGCTGTGACAGTTCAGAGGGCGTGATGACGCGCTTAATGCGCGCCGGTGCCGCCCTCTGACCAGTCACAGGCAGAGGAGCCGGAGTGTGTCTTCAAGAAAATGGCGCCGGAAAGCGCGGACTGCGCAGGCGCCGATTCCTGCTGCCGGAATCGGCGCCTGCGCAGTCTGCGCTTTCCGGCGCCATTTTCTTGAAGACACTCCGGCTCCACTGCAGGTGTGTCTTCAAGAAAATGGAATGTGTTACCAATGGTTTTCTTGGTGACTGAGGTCTCAGCTGCCTTGAGATCATTAACAAGTTCCCCCCGTGTAGTTATAGGCTGATCTCTCACCTTCCTCATGATCAAGGAGGATACCCCATGAGGTGAGATTTTGCATGGTGCCCCAGATTGATGTCGATTGACAGTCATTTTGTATTTCTTCCATTTTCTTACTACTGTACCAACAGTTGTCTCCTTCTCACCCAGCGTCTTACTTATGGTTTTGTAGCCCATTCCAGCTTTATGCAGGTCTATGATCTTGCCCCTTACAAAGTTCTTTAGTCTTGCCCATTTTGTAAAGGTTAGAGTCTGACTGATTGAGTCTGTGGACCGGAGTCTTTTGTAAAGGTGACTATGTAAAACAGATGTCTTTAACCCCTACCCGACATGTGCCATACTAGTACTGCTCTGCGGGAGGTGCGTTCCTGCAAACCGCAGTACTAGTACAACGCAACGATCGCGCAGCCTCATGCTGAGTGTCGTGGCGATTTGGTGCTGGTGTAAGTTGAATGAGACAGCTGACACCCCGCATTAACGCCCACGATCGGTGCTAGCACTGATCACGGACATTTAACCCCTCTAATACCGCTGTCAGTAGCGACAGCGACATAGAGGTGTATCACGCAGGCAGGGGGCTCCCTGTGCACATCCATCAGGACAATGCGATGCGAACATGTTGTCCTGTGCTGTGAATTCTGTTGTCAAGCTCCCTCCTGTGGTCATGAATGGTACTTCGGCTGGTTCTGTCCATGGGCCTTCTGAGTTTCCTTCCACAGGTGACGAGGTTAATTCGTTAACTGGCTGCTCTATTTAACTCCACTTAGATCATTGCTCCATGCCACCTGTCAATGTTCCAGTATTGGTCTAGTTCACTCCTGGATCGTTCTTGTGACCTGTCTTCCCAGTAGAAGCTAAGTTCCTGCTAGTTTTTCTTTAGTTTGCTATTTTTCTGTCCAGCTTGCTATTTTGATTTTTGTCTTGCTTGCTGGAAGCTTTGGGACACAGAGGGAGCGCCTCCGCACCATGAGTCGGTGCGGAGGGTCTTTTGCGCCCTCTGCGTGGTCTTTTTGTAGTTTTTTGTGCTGACCGCAAAGTTACCTTTCCTATCCTCAGTCTGTTCAGTAAGTCGGGCTTCACTTTGCTAAATCTATTTCATCTCTGTGTTTGTATTTTCATCTTTACTCACAGTCATTATATGTGGGGGGCTGCCTTTTCCTTTGGGGAATTTCTCTGAGGCAAGGCAGGCTTATTTTTCTATCTTCAGGGCTAGCTAGTTCCATAGGCTGTGTCGAGTTGCATAGGGAGCGTTAGGAGCAATCCACGGCTATTTCTAGTGTGTGTGATAGGATTAGGGATTGCGGTCAGCAGAGTTCCCACGTCTCAGAGCTCGTTCTATATTATTTGTAACTATCAGGTCATTCCGTGTGCTCTTAACCACCAGGTCCATTATTGTCCTTACCACCAGGTCATAACAGTACAGGTGGCCCAAAGTATTAATGCATCTCAATAGAGGGATAATAGAAGTTCTGAGACCATTTTTTTTTCTTTGCAGTGTTTTGTCTCTCTTTTCCCCTTTACCTCTGGGTGGTTCAGGATACAGGTGTAGAAATGGACATTCAAGGTCTGTCCTCTTGTATGAATAATCTCACTGCAAGGGTACAAAACATTCAAGATTTTGTGGTTCAGAATCCGATGTTAGAGCCTAGGATTCCAATTCCTGATTTGTTTTTTGGGGATAGATCTAAGTTTCTGAATTTCAAAAATAATTGTAAATTGTTTCTTGCTTTGATACCTCGCTCCTCAGGTGACCCTGTTCAACAAGTGAAAATCATTATTTCTTTGTTACGTGGCGACCCTCAAGACTGGGCATTTTCCCTTGCGCCAGGAGATCCGGCATTGCGTGATGTTGATGCGTTTTTTCTGGCGCTCTGATTGCTTTATGATGAACCAAATTCAGTGGATCAGGCAGAGAAAATCTTGCTGGCTCTGTGTCAGGGTCAGGATGAGGTAGAGATATATTGTCAGAAGTTTAGGAAGTGGTCTGTACTCACTCAGTGGAATGAATGTGCCCTGGCAGCAATTTTCAGAAAGGGTCTCTCTGAAGCCCTTAAGGATGTCATGGTGGGATTTCCCCATGCCTGCTTGTCTGAATGAGTCCATGTCTTTGGCCATTCAGATCGATCGACGCTTGTGTGAGCGTAAAGCTGTGCACCATTTGGCGGTATTATCTGAGCATAGACCTGAGACTATGCAATGTGATAGGACTTTGACCAGAGCTGAACGGCAAGAACACAGACGTCGGAATGGGCTGTGTTTTTACTGTGGTGATTCCACTCATGCTATCTCCGATTGTCCTAAGCGCACTAAGCGTTTCGCTAGGTCTGCCACCATTGGTACGGTACAGTCGAAATTTCTTTTGTCCGTTACTCTGATTTGCCATCCTATTCTGTTATGGCATTTGTGGATTCAGGCGCTGCCCAGAATTTGATGGACTTGGAGTTTGCTAGGCGCTGTGATTTTTTCTTGGAGCCCTTGCAGTATCCTATTCCATTGAGAGGAATTGATGCTACGCCTTTGGCCAAGAATAAGCCTCAGTACTGGACCCAATTGACCATGTGCATGGCTCCTGCACATCAGGAGGATATTCGCTTTTTGGTGTTGCATAATCTGCATGATGTGGTCGTTTTGGGGTTGCCATGGCTACAGGTCCATAATCCAGTATTGGATTGGAAATCAATGTCTGTGTCCAGCTGTGGTTGTCAGGGGGTACATGGTGATGTTCCATTTTTGTCTATTTCGTCATCCACCCCTTCTGAAGTCCAGGAGTTTTTGTCGGATTACCGGGATGTATTTGTTGAGCCCAAATCCAGTGCCCTACCTCCTCATAGGGATTGCGATTGTGCTATCAATTTGATTCCTGGTAGTAAGTTTCCTAAGGGCCGACTGTTCAATTTATCTGTGCCAGAGCATGCCGCTATGCGGAGTTATGTAAAGGAATCCTTGGAGAAGGGTCATATTCGCCCGTCGTCGTCACCATTGGGAGCAGGGTTCTTTTTTGTGGCCAAGAAGGATGGTTCTTATTATTATTATTATTATTATTATACATTTTTATAGCGCCATTTATTCCATGGCGCTTTACATGTGAATACGGGGCAAATATAGACAAATACATTAAACATGAGCAGATAACAAGGCACACGAGTACATAAGGAGGGAGGACCGTGCCCGCGAGGGCTCACAGACTGCAGGGGGTGGGTGAGGATACACTAGGAGAGGGAAGAGCTGGCTGTGCGGCTGTTCAGTAGGTTGAGGATCACTGCAGGCTGTAGGCTTGTCGGAAGAGATGAGTCTTCAGGTTCTTTTTGAAGGTTTCTATGGTAGGCGCAAGTCTGATGTGTTGGGGTAGAGAGTTCCAGAGTATGGGGGAAGCACGGGAGAAGTCTTGGATGCGGTTATGGGAAGAAGAGATGAGAGGGGAGTAGAGAAGGAGGTCTTGGGAGGATCGGAGGTCGCGTGTAGGTAGGTACCGGGAGACCATGTCACAGATGTATGGAGGAGACAGGTTGTGGATGGCTTTGTATGTCAGTGTGAGGGTTTTGAACTGGAGTCTCTGGGCGATAGGAAGCCAGTGAAGGGCTTGACACAGGGGAGAGGCTGGGGAATAGCGGGGGGACAGGTGGATTAGTCGGGCAGCAGAGTGTAGGATGGATTGGAGTGGTGCCAGAGTGCTAGAGGGGAGTCCAGAGAGTAGGAGGTTGCAGTAGTCGAGGCGGGAGATGATAAGGGCATGCACTAGCGTTTTTGCAGTGTTGCGGTCAAGGAAAGCACGGATCCGGGAAATATTTTTTGAGTTTGAGACGACAGGAGGAGGCAAGGGCTTGGATATGTGGCTTGAAAGAGAGGGCAGAGTCGAGGATCACCCCGAGGCACCGGGCGAGTGGGACTGGGGATAGTGAGCAGCCATTGACATTGATGGATAGGTCTGGTGGAGGGGTAGAGTGAGATGGGGGAAAGATGATGAATTCTGTTTTGTCCATGTTCAGTTGTAGAAAGCGAGCAGAAAAGTTCTTTGAGACCTTGTATTGATTACCGCCTTCTTAATAAGATCACAGTTAAATTTCAGTATCCTTTGCCGCTGCTGTCTGATTTGTTTGCTCGGATTAAGGGGGCTTGTTGGTTCACCAAGATAGATCTTCGTGGTGCGTATAATCTTGTGCGTATTAAACAGGGCGATGAATGGAAAACAGCATTTAATACGCCCGAGGGCCATTTTGAGTACCTGGTTATGCCATTCGGGCTTTCCAATGCTCCATCAGTATTTCAGTCCTTTATGCATGACATCTTCCGAGAGTACCTGGATAAATTCCTGATTGTATATTTGGATGATATTTTGGTCTTTTCGGATGATTGGGAGTCTCACGTGAAGCAGGTCAGAATGGTGTTCCAGGTCCTTCCTGCGAATTCTTTGTTTGTGAAGGGGTCAAAGTGTCTCTTTGGAGTTCAGAAGGTTTCATTTTTGGGTTTCATTTTTTCCCCTTCTACTATCGAGATGGACCCTGTTATTGGAGCAGGGACTGTTTTGTTGCAAAGAAGTTCTGATGGCTCGGTGATGAAACCATGTGCCTTCTTTTCTAGAAAGTTTTCGCCTGCTGAGCGCAATTATGATGTTGGCAATCGAGAGTTGTTGGCCATGAAGTGGGCATTCGAGCAGAGGCGTAGCTAGAGCTTTTGCCACCCGGGGCTGTTCCCGAGTTTGGCGCCCCCCCGGCTCAATACACACAAAGGTTACCAAAAATGGTTTTCCTGTTTTGTAGAACTTAAACTGGGCCTTATGGTGTCACCCCCACATGCCAAACCTGTGACTTAATACCACCACACCATGACCAGACCACATAGTGACCGAATAATACTACATACAAGGGACAAATACCACCGCACCATTTCCAGACCACATATTACCACCACATAGTGACTGAATACTACAATACTGATCAGTAATAAAAAAAAACAAAAACACAATACTATCACCATAAGGCCGGGGTCACACTAGACCGTAATACGGACGAGTGCAATGCGATAAAAAATCGCATAGCACTCGTCCTAATGTTAATCAATGGGGCAGCTCCCATCATCCGATATTTTCTCGGCCGTATTCAGGATCCGAGTGAAATCGCAGCATGCTGCGATTGTCAGCGTTTCTCGGCTGAGAATCACCAATGAAAGTCTTTGGAAGCCCCAAAAATATGGATTACACACGGACCAGCAGTGTGACTTGCGAGAAATACGCAGCGCTGTTACAGAGAAAAGCCGGCAATTCAGTGCGATGTACAATAAAATCACACTGACAGCTTACAGTAGAATAGGTAGAATAAATATGTACACATAGAATATGTATATATATATATATATATATATACGGTATATATGTCAGTGAGACACATATATGTATACATATTCTTACTTCATACAGCCGCGATATAGCAAAAAGCCGGTAATTCAATTACCGGCTTTTGCTTTCTCCTTCCTAAAACCCGACATGATATGAGACATGGTTTACATACAGTAAACCATCTCATATCACCATTTTTTTTGCATAATCCACACTACTAATGTTAGTAGTGTGTATCTGCAAAATTTGGCCGTTGTAGCTCTTAAAATAAAGGGTTAAATTGCGGAAAAAATTGGCGTGGGCTCCCGCGCAATTTTCTCCGCCAGAGTAGTAAAGCCAGTGACTGAGGGCAGATATTAATAGCCTGGAGAGGGTCCATGGTTATTGGCCCCCCCCTGGCTAAAAACACCTGCCCCCAGCCACCCCAGAAAAGGCACATCTGGAAGATGCGCCTATTCTGGCACCCGTGTAGCGGTGGGATATGGGGTAATGAAGGGTTAATGCCACCTTGCTATTGTAAGGTGACATTAAGCCTAATTAATAATGGAGAGGCGTCAATTATGACACCTATCCATTATTAATCCAATTGAATGAAAGGGTTAAAAAAAAAACCACACACACATTATTATAAATTATTTTAATGAAATAAAAACAAAGGTTGTTGTAATATTTTATTTAACGCCCAATCCAATCACTGAAGACCCTCGTTCTGTAAAAGAAAAAACATAATAAACGAACAATATACTTACCTTCCGCAGATCTGTAAAGTCCAACGATGTAAATCCTTCTGAAGGGGTTAAAACATTTTGCAGCAAGGAGTTCCGCTAATGCAGGCTGCTCCTTGCTGCAAAACTCCGGGGAATGAAGCTAAATATAGGTCAATGATCTATATTTATCTTCATTTGAGGTGAGGCGCCCTCTGCTGGCTGTTCATAGATCGTGGGAACTTACCTAGAAACAGGAACACATGGGCTACTTGCACAGTGAACAAGTCTGTATGATCATGTTCACACACCACCAAGAAACCTGAAGACACAAAAGAGAACAAATTGTTCTCTTGTGTCTACAAGACTGGGGAGTTCCACCACTCCTCTTGGGCTATCTGCACAAAAGCTGTTCTACCCTGTATGCACACATGGATTTTTCCTCTCTGAACCCTGTTCACACAGGTTATATACAGATGATCAGGTTTTTAAATACATCAGATAGGGATTGCATACATTAGTTAGGACTGCTCTGATAAGGGTATACCGTGAAGATTGGTAGAGCAGCTTAGTATACATTTTTTGCAAAAAACGTATCAACCAAATACCCTGTTTTTTACATCTTTTACTAGCACTTGCGGATTACTGCAACATTTTTTCAAACTGAGTGTTTTTGGTTTTACTATTCTCTTTTGTGTCTTCAGGTTTCTTGGTGGTGTGTGAACATGATCATACAGACTTGTTCACTGTGCAAGTAGCCCATGTGTTCCTGTTTCCATAATTGTTCTCTTGTGTCTACAAGACTGGGGAGTTCCACCACTCCTCTTGGGCTATCTGCACAAAAGCTGTTCTACCCTGTATGCACACATGGATTTTTCCTCTCTGAACCCTGTTCACACAGGTTATATACAGATGATCAGGTTTTTAAATACATCAGATAGGGATTGCATACATTAGTTAGGACTGCTCTGATAAGGGTATACCGTGAAGATTGGTAGAGCAGCTTAGTATACATTTTTTGCAAAAAACGTATCAACCAAATACCCTGTTTTTTACATCTTTTACTAGCACTTGCGGATTACTGCAACATTTTTTCAAACTGAGTGTTTTTGGTTTTACTATTCTCTTTTGTGTCTTCAGGTTTCTTGGTGGTGTGTGAACATGATCATACAGACTTGTTCACTGTGCAAGTAGCCCATGTGTTCCTGTTTCCATAATTGTTCTCTTGTGTCTACAAGACTGGGGAGTTCCACCACTCCTCTTGGGCTATCTGCACAAAAGCTGTTCTACCCTGTATGCACACATGGATTTTTCCTCTCTGAACCCTGTTCACACAGGTTATATACAGATGATCAGGTTTTTAAATACATCAGATAGGGATTGCATACATTAGTTAGGACTGCTCTGATAAGGGTATACCGTGAAGATTGGTAGAGCAGCTTAGTATACATTTTTTGCAAAAAACGTATCAACCAAATACCCTGTTTTTTACATCTTTTACTAGCACTTGCGGATTACTGCAACATTTTTTCAAACTGAGTGTTTTTGGTTTTACTATTCTCTTTTGTGTCTTCAGGTTTCTTGGTGGTGTGTGAACATGATCATACAGACTTGTTCACTGTGCAAGTAGCCCATGTGTTCCTGTTTCCATAATTGTTCTCTTGTGTCTACAAGACTGGGGAGTTCCACCACTCCTCTTGGGCTATCTGCACAAAAGCTGTTCTACCCTGTATGCACACATGGATTTTTCCTCTCTGAACCCTGTTCACACAGGTTATATACAGATGATCAGGTTTTTAAATACATCAGATAGGGATTGCATACATTAGTTAGGACTGCTCTGATAAGGGTATACCGTGAAGATTGGTAGAGCAGCTTAGTATACATTTTTTGCAAAAAACGTATCAACCAAATACCCTGTTTTTTACATCTTTTACTAGCACTTGCGGATTACTGCAACATTTTTTCAAACTGAGTGTTTTTGGTTTTACTATTCTCTTTTGTGTCTTCAGGTTTCTTGGTGGTGTGTGAACATGATCATACAGACTTGTTCACTGTGCAAGTAGCCCATGTGTTCCTGTTTCCATAATTGTTCTCTTGTGTCTACAAGACTGGGGAGTTCCACCACTCCTCTTGGGCTATCTGCACAAAAGCTGTTCTACCCTGTATGCACACATGGATTTTTCCTCTCTGAACCCTGTTCACACAGGTTATATACAGATGATCAGGTTTTTAAATACATCAGATAGGGATTGCATACATTAGTTAGGACTGCTCTGATAAGGGTATACCGTGAAGATTGGTAGAGCAGCTTAGTATACATTTTTTGCAAAAAACGTATCAACCAAATACCCTGTTTTTTACATCTTTTACTAGCACTTGCGGATTACTGCAACATTTTTTCAAACTGAGTGTTTTTGGTTTTACTATTCTCTTTTGTGTCTTCAGGTTTCTTGGTGGTGTGTGAACATGATCATACAGACTTGTTCACTGTGCAAGTAGCCCATGTGTTCCTGTTTCCATAATTGTTCTCTTGTGTCTACAAGACTGGGGAGTTCCACCACTCCTCTTGGGCTATCTGCACAAAAGCTGTTCTACCCTGTATGCACACATGGATTTTTCCTCTCTGAACCCTGTTCACACAGGTTATATACAGATGATCAGGTTTTTAAATACATCAGATAGGGATTGCATACATTAGTTAGGACTGCTCTGATAAGGGTATACCGTGAAGATTGGTAGAGCAGCTTAGTATACATTTTTTGCAAAAAACGTATCAACCAAATACCCTGTTTTTTACATCTTTTACTAGCACTTGCGGATTACTGCAACATTTTTTCAAACTGAGTGTTTTTGGTTTTACTATTCTCTTTTGTGTCTTCAGGTTTCTTGGTGGTGTGTGAACATGATCATACAGACTTGTTCACTGTGCAAGTAGCCCATGTGTTCCTGTTTCCATAATTGTTCTCTTGTGTCTACAAGACTGGGGAGTTCCACCACTCCTCTTGGGCTATCTGCACAAAAGCTGTTCTACCCTGTATGCACACATGGATTTTTCCTCTCTGAACCCTGTTCACACAGGTTATATACAGATGATCAGGTTTTTAAATACATCAGATAGGGATTGCATACATTAGTTAGGACTGCTCTGATAAGGGTATACCGTGAAGATTGGTAGAGCAGCTTAGTATACATTTTTTGCAAAAAACGTATCAACCAAATACCCTGTTTTTTACATCTTTTACTAGCACTTGCGGATTACTGCAACATTTTTTCAAACTGAGTGTTTTTGGTTTTACTATTCTCTTTTGTGTCTTCAGGTTTCTTGGTGGTGTGTGAACATGATCATACAGACTTGTTCACTGTGCAAGTAGCCCATGTGTTCCTGTTTCCATAATTGTTCTCTTGTGTCTACAAGACTGGGGAGTTCCACCACTCCTCTTGGGCTATCTGCACAAAAGCTGTTCTACCCTGTATGCACACATGGATTTTTCCTCTCTGAACCCTGTTCACACAGGTTATATACAGATGATCAGGTTTTTAAATACATCAGATAGGGATTGCATACATTAGTTAGGACTGCTCTGATAAGGGTATACCGTGAAGATTGGTAGAGCAGCTTAGTATACATTTTTTGCAAAAAACGTATCAACCAAATACCCTGTTTTTTACATCTTTTACTAGCACTTGCGGATTACTGCAACATTTTTTCAAACTGAGTGTTTTTGGTTTTACTATTCTCTTTTGTGTCTTCAGGTTTCTTGGTGGTGTGTGAACATGATCATACAGACTTGTTCACTGTGCAAGTAGCCCATGTGTTCCTGTTTCCATAATTGTTCTCTTGTGTCTACAAGACTGGGGAGTTCCACCACTCCTCTTGGGCTATCTGCACAAAAGCTGTTCTACCCTGTATGCACACATGGATTTTTCCTCTCTGAACCCTGTTCACACAGGTTATATACAGATGATCAGGTTTTTAAATACATCAGATAGGGATTGCATACATTAGTTAGGACTGCTCTGATAAGGGTATACCGTGAAGATTGGTAGAGCAGCTTAGTATACATTTTTTGCAAAAAACGTATCAACCAAATACCCTGTTTTTTACATCTTTTACTAGCACTTGCGGATTACTGCAACATTTTTTCAAACTGAGTGTTTTTGGTTTTACTATTCTCTTTTGTGTCTTCAGGTTTCTTGGTGGTGTGTGAACATGATCATACAGACTTGTTCACTGTGCAAGTAGCCCATGTGTTCCTGTTTCCATAATTGTTCTCTTGTGTCTACAAGACTGGGGAGTTCCACCACTCCTCTTGGGCTATCTGCACAAAAGCTGTTCTACCCTGTATGCACACATGGATTTTTCCTCTCTGAACCCTGTTCACACAGGTTATATACAGATGATCAGGTTTTTAAATACATCAGATAGGGATTGCATACATTAGTTAGGACTGCTCTGATAAGGGTATACCGTGAAGATTGGTAGAGCAGCTTAGTATACATTTTTTGCAAAAAACGTATCAACCAAATACCCTGTTTTTTACATCTTTTACTAGCACTTGCGGATTACTGCAACATTTTTTCAAACTGAGTGTTTTTGGTTTTACTATTCTCTTTTGTGTCTTCAGGTTTCTTGGTGGTGTGTGAACATGATCATACAGACTTGTTCACTGTGCAAGTAGCCCATGTGTTCCTGTTTCCATAATTGTTCTCTTGTGTCTACAAGACTGGGGAGTTCCACCACTCCTCTTGGGCTATCTGCACAAAAGCTGTTCTACCCTGTATGCACACATGGATTTTTCCTCTCTGAACCCTGTTCACACAGGTTATATACAGATGATCAGGTTTTTAAATACATCAGATAGGGATTGCATACATTAGTTAGGACTGCTCTGATAAGGGTATACCGTGAAGATTGGTAGAGCAGCTTAGTATACATTTTTTGCAAAAAACGTATCAACCAAATACCCTGTTTTTTACATCTTTTACTAGCACTTGCGGATTACTGCAACATTTTTTCAAACTGAGTGTTTTTGGTTTTACTATTCTCTTTTGTGTCTTCAGGTTTCTTGGTGGTGTGTGAACATGATCATACAGACTTGTTCACTGTGCAAGTAGCCCATGTGTTCCTGTTTCCATAATTGTTCTCTTGTGTCTACAAGACTGGGGAGTTCCACCACTCCTCTTGGGCTATCTGCACAAAAGCTGTTCTACCCTGTATGCACACATGGATTTTTCCTCTCTGAACCCTGTTCACACAGGTTATATACAGATGATCAGGTTTTTAAATACATCAGATAGGGATTGCATACATTAGTTAGAACTGCTCTGATAAGGGTATACCGTGAAGATTGGTAGAGCAGCTTAGTATACATTTTTTGCAAAAAACGTATCAACCAAATACCCTGTTTTTTACATCTTTTACTAGCACTTGCGGATTACTGCAACATTTTTTCAAACTGAGTGTTTTTGGTTTTACTATTCTCTTTTGTGTCTTCAGGTTTCTTGGTGGTGTGTGAACATGATCATACAGACTTGTTCACTGTGCAAGTAGCCCATGTGTTCCTGTTTCCATAATTGTTCTCTTGTGTCTACAAGACTGGGGAGTTCCACCACTCCTCTTGGGCTATCTGCACAAAAGCTGTTCTACCCTGTATGCACACATGGATTTTTCCTCTCTGAACCCTGTTCACACAGGTTATATACAGATGATCAGGTTTTTAAATACATCAGATAGGGATTGCATACATTAGTTAGGACTGCTCTGATAAGGGTATACCGTGAAGATTGGTAGAGCAGCTTAGTATACATTTTTTGCAAAAAACGTATCAACCAAATACCCTGTTTTTTACATCTTTTACTAGCACTTGCGGATTACTGCAACATTTTTTCAAACTGAGTGTTTTTGGTTTTACTATTCTCTTTTGTGTCTTCAGGTTTCTTGGTGGTGTGTGAACATGATCATACAGACTTGTTCACTGTGCAAGTAGCCCATGTGTTCCTGTTTCCATAATTGTTCTCTTGTGGCTACAAGACTGGGGAGTTCCACCACTCCTCTTGGGCTATCTGCACAAAAGCTGTTCTACCCTGTATGCACACATGGATTTTTCCTCTCTGAACCCTGTTCACACAGGTTATATACAGATGATCAGGTTTTTAAATACATCAGATAGGGATTGCATACATTAGTTAGGACTGCTCTGATAAGGGTATACCGTGAAGATTGGTAGAGCAGCTTAGTATACATTTTTTGCAAAAAACGTATCAACCAAATACCCTGTTTTTTACATCTTTTACTAGCACTTGCGGATTACTGCAACATTTTTTCAAACTGAGTGTTTTTGGTTTTACTATTCTCTTTTGTGTCTTCAGGTTTCTTGGTGGTGTGTGAACATGATCATACAGACTTGTTCACTGTGCAAGTAGCCCATGTGTTCCTGTTTCCATAATTGTTCTCTTGTGTCTACAAGACTGGGGAGTTCCACCACTCCTCTTGGGCTATCTGCACAAAAGCTGTTCTACCCTGTATGCACACATGGATTTTTCCTCTCTGAACCCTGTTCACACAGGTTATATACAGATGATCAGGTTTTTAAATACATCAGATAGGGATTGCATACATTAGTTAGGACTGCTCTGATAAGGGTATACCGTGAAGATTGGTAGAGCAGCTTAGTATACATTTTTTGCAAAAAACGTATCAACCAAATACCCTGTTTTTTACATCTTTTACTAGCACTTGCGGATTACTGCAACATTTTTTCAAACTGAGTGTTTTTGGTTTTACTATTCTCTTTTGTGTCTTCAGGTTTCTTGGTGGTGTGTGAACATGATCATACAGACTTGTTCACTGTGCAAGTAGCCCATGTGTTCCTGTTTCCATAATTGTTCTCTTGTGTCTACAAGACTGGGGAGTTCCACCACTCCTCTTGGGCTATCTGCACAAAAGCTGTTCTACCCTGTATGCACACATGGATTTTTCCTCTCTGAACCCTGTTCACACAGGTTATATACAGATGATCAGGTTTTTAAATACATCAGATAGGGATTGCATACATTAGTTAGGACTGCTCTGATAAGGGTATACCGTGAAGATTGGTAGAGCAGCTTAGTATACATTTTTTGCAAAAAACGTATCAACCAAATACCCTGTTTTTTACATCTTTTACTAGCACTTGCGGATTACTGCAACATTTTTTCAAACTGAGTGTTTTTGGTTTTACTATTCTCTTTTGTGTCTTCAGGTTTCTTGGTGGTGTGTGAACATGATCATACAGACTTGTTCACTGTGCAAGTAGCCCATGTGTTCCTGTTTCCATAATTGTTCTCTTGTGTCTACAAGACTGGGGAGTTCCACCACTCCTCTTGGGCTATCTGCACAAAAGCTGTTCTACCCTGTATGCACACATGGATTTTTCCTCTCTGAACCCTGTTCACACAGGTTATATACAGATGATCAGGTTTTTAAATACATCAGATAGGGATTGCATACATTAGTTAGGACTGCTCTGATAAGGGTATACCGTGAAGATTGGTAGAGCAGCTTAGTATACATTTTTTGCAAAAAACGTATCAACCAAATACCCTGTTTTTTACATCTTTTACTAGCACTTGCGGATTACTGCAACATTTTTTCAAACTGAGTGTTTTTGGTTTTACTATTCTCTTTTGTGTCTTCAGGTTTCTTGGTGGTGTGTGAACATGATCATACAGACTTGTTCACTGTGCAAGTAGCCCATGTGTTCCTGTTTCCATAATTGTTCTCTTGTGTCTACAAGACTGGGGAGTTCCACCACTCCTCTTGGGCTATCTGCACAAAAGCTGTTCTACCCTGTATGCACACATGGATTTTTCCTCTCTGAACCCTGTTCACACAGGTTATATACAGATGATCAGGTTTTTAAATACATCAGATAGGGATTGCATACATTAGTTAGGACTGCTCTGATAAGGGTATACCGTGAAGATTGGTAGAGCAGCTTAGTATACATTTTCTGCAAAAAACGTATCAACCAAATACCCTGTTTTTTACATCTTTTACTAGCACTTGCGGATTACTGCAACATTTTTTCAAACTGAGTGTTTTTGGTTTTACTATTCTCTTTTGTGTCTTCAGGTTTCTTGGTGGTGTGTGAACATGATCATACAGACTTGTTCACTGTGCAAGTAGCCCATGTGTTCCTGTTTCCATAATTGTTCTCTTGTGTCTACAAGACTGGGGAGTTCCACCACTCCTCTTGGGCTATCTGCACAAAAGCTGTTCTACCCTGTATGCACACATGGATTTTTCCTCTCTGAACCCTGTTCACACAGGTTATATACAGATGATCAGGTTTTTAAATACATCAGATAGGGATTGCATACATTAGTTAGGACTGCTCTGATAAGGGTATACCGTGAAGATTGGTAGAGCAGCTTAGTATACATTTTTTGCAAAAAACGTATCAACCAAATACCCTGTTTTTTACATCTTTTACTAGCACTTGCGGATTACTGCAACATTTTTTCAAACTGAGTGTTTTTGGTTTTACTATTCTCTTTTGTGTCTTCAGGTTTCTTGGTGGTGTGTGAACATGATCATACAGACTTGTTCACTGTGCAAGTAGCCCATGTGTTCCTGTTTCCATAATTGTTCTCTTGTGTCTACAAGACTGGGGAGTTCCACCACTCCTCTTGGGCTATCTGCACAAAAGCTGTTCTACCCTGTATGCACACATGGATTTTTCCTCTCTGAACCCTGTTCACACAGGTTATATACAGATGATCAGGTTTTTAAATACATCAGATAGGGATTGCATACATTAGTTAGGACTGCTCTGATAAGGGTATACCGTGAAGATTGATAGAGCAGCTTAGTATACATTTTTTGCAAAAAACGTATCAACCAAATACCCTGTTTTTTACATCTTTTACTAGCACTTGCGGATTACTGCAACATTTTTTCAAACTGAGTGTTTTTGGTTTTACTATTCTCTTTTGTGTCTTCAGGTTTCTTGGTGGTGTGTGAACATGATCATACAGACTTGTTCACTGTGCAAGTAGCCCATGTGTTCCTGTTTCCATAATTGTTCTCTTGTGTCTACAAGACTGGGGAGTTCCACCACTCCTCTTGGGCTATCTGCACAAAAGCTGTTCTACCCTGTATGCACACATGGATTTTTCCTCTCTGAACCCTGTTCACACAGGTTATATACAGATGATCAGGTTTTTAAATACATCAGATAGGGATTGCATACATTAGTTAGGACTGCTCTGATAAGGGTATACCGTGAAGATTGGTAGAGCAGCTTAGTATACATTTTTTGCAAAAAACGTATCAACCAAATACCCTGTTTTTTACATCTTTTACTAGCACTTGCGGATTACTGCAACATTTTTTCAAACTGAGTGTTTTTGGTTTTACTATTCTCTTTTGTGTCTTCAGGTTTCTTGGTGGTGTGTGAACATGATCATACAGACTTGTTCACTGTGCAAGTAGCCCATGTGTTCCTGTTTCCATAATTGTTCTCTTGTGTCTACAAGACTGGGGAGTTCCACCACTCCTCTTGGGCTATCTGCACAAAAGCTGTTCTACCCTGTATGCACACATGGATTTTTCCTCTCTGAACCCTGTTCACACAGGTTATATACAGATGATCAGGTTTTTAAATACATCAGATAGGGATTGCATACATTAGTTAGGACTGCTCTGATAAGGGTATACCGTGAAGATTGGTAGAGCAGCTTAGTATACATTTTTTGCAAAAAACGTATCAACCAAATACCCTGTTTTTTACATCTTTTACTAGCACTTGCGGATTACTGCAACATTTTTTCAAACTGAGTGTTTTTGGTTTTACTATTCTCTTTTGTGTCTTCATTGAACTTACCTAGAAAGCCTGGGAGCAGGGTTTTTTTTTTAACCCTTTCATTCAATTGGATTAATAACGGATAGGTGTCATAATTGACGCCTCTCTATTATTAATTAGGCTTAATGTCACCTTACAATAGCAAGGTGGCATTAACCCTTCATTACCCCATATCCCACCGCTACACGGGAATGGGAAGAGAGTGGCCAAGTGCCAGAATAGGCGCATCTTCCAGATGTGCCTTTTCTGGGGTGGCTGGGGGCAGGTGTTTTTAGCCAGGGGGGGGCCAATAACCATGGACCCTCTCCAGGCTATTAATATCTGCCCTCAGTCACTGGCTTTACTACTCTGGCGGAGAAAATTGCACGGGAGCCCACGCCAATTTTTTCCGCAATTTAACCCTTTATTTTAAGAGCTAGAACGGCCAAATTTTGCGGATACACACTACTAACATTAGTAGTGTGGATTATGCAAAAAAAATGGTGATATGAGATGGTTTACTGTATGTAAACCATGTCTCATATCATGTCGGGTTTAGGAAGGAGAAAGCAAAAGCCGGTAATTGAATTACCGGCTTTTTGCTATATCGCGGCTGTATGAAGTAAGAATATATATACATATATGTGTCTACTGACATATATATACAGTGGGGCAAAAAAGTATTTAGTCAGTCAGCAATAGCGCAAGTTCCACCACTTAAAAAGATGAGAGGCGTCTGTAATTTACATCATAGGTAGACCTCAACTATGGGAGACAAACTGAGAAAAAAAAATCCAGAAAATCACATTGTCTGTTTTTTTATCATTTTTTTTGCATATTATGGTGGAAAATAAGTATTTGGTCAGAAACAAACAATCAAGATTTCTGGCTCTCACAGACCTGTAACTTCTTCTTTAAGAGTCTCCTCTTTCCTCCACTCATTACCTGTAGTAATGGCACCTGTTTAAACTTGTTATCAGTATAAAAAGACACCTGTGCACACCCTCAAACAGTCTGACTCCAAACTCCACTATGGTGAAGACCAAAGAGCTGTCAAAGGACACCAGAAACAAAATTGTAGCCCTGCACCAGGCTGGGAAGACTGAATCTGCAATAGCCAACCAGCTTGGAGTGAAGAAATCAAGAGTGGGAGCAATAATTAGAAAATGGAAGACATACAAGACCACTGATAATCTCCCTCGATCTGGGGCTCCACGCAAAATCCCACCCCGTGGGGTCAGAATGATCACAAGAACGGTGAGCAAAAATCCCATAACCACGCGGGGGGACCTAGTGAATGAACTGCAGAGAGCTGGGACCAATGTAACAAGGCCTACCATAAGTAACACACTACGCCACCATGGACTCAGATCCTGCAGTGCCAGACGTGTCCCACTGCTTAAGCCAGTACATGTCCGGGCCCGTCTGAAGTTTGCTAGAAAGCATTTGGATGATCCAGAGGAGTTTTGGGAGAATGTCCTATGGTCTGATGAAACCAAACTGGAACTGTTTGGTGGAAACACAACTTGTCGTGTTTGGAGGAAAAAGAATACTGAGTTGCATCCATCAAACACCATACCTACTGTAAAGCATGGTGTTGGAAACATCATGCTTTGGGGCTGTTTCTCTGCAAAGGGGCCAGGACGACTGATCCGGGTACATGAAAGAATGAATGGGGCCATGTATCGTGAGATTTTGAGTGCAAACCTCCTTCCATCAGCAAGGGCATTGAAGATGAAACGTGGCTGGGTCTTTCAACATGACAATGATCCAAAGCACACCGCCAGGGCAACGAAGGAGTGGCTTTGTAAGAAGCATTTCAAGGTCCTGGAGTGGCCTAGCCAGTCTCCAGATCTCAACCCTATAGAACACCTTTGGAGGGAGTTGAAAGTCCGTGTTGCCAAGCGAAAAGCCAAAAACATCACTGCTCTAGAGGAGATCTGCATGGAGGAATGGGCCAACATACCAACAACAGTGTGTGGCAACCTTGTGAAGACTTACAGAAAACGTTTGACCTCTGTCATTGCCAACAAAGGATATATTACAAAGTAATATATATATATATATATATAATATATATATATATATATAATATATATAAATAATATATATATTATATATATATATATATATATATATATATATATATATATATATATATATATATATATATATATATATATATATATATATATATATATATATATATATATATATAATATATATATATATATATATAATAAAGGGCAGCACGGTGGCGTAGTGGTTAGCACTGCAGCCTTGCAGCGCTGGGGTCCTGGGTTCTAATCCCACCCAGGACAACATCTGCAAAGAGTTTGTATGTTCTCTCCGTGTTTGCGTGGGTTTCCTCCGGGCACTCCGGTTTCCTCCCACATTCCAAAGACATACTGATAGGGATTCTAGATTGTGAGCCCCATCGGGGACAGTGATGATAATGTGTGCAAACTGTAAAGCGCTGCGGAATATGTTAGCGCTATATAAAAATAAAGATTATTATTTTATTATTTATTGAGATGAAATTTTGTTTCTGACCAAATACTTATTTTCCACCATAATATGCAAATAAAATGATAAAAAAACAGACAATGTGATTTTCTGGATTTTTTTTTCTCAGTTTGTCTCCCATAGTTGAGGTCTACCTATGATGTAAATTACAGACGCCTCTCATCTTTTTAAGTGGTGGAACTTGCACTATTGCTGACTGACTAAATACTTTTTTGCCCCACTGGTTTTCTATAGGGTTGAGATCTGGAGACTGGCTAGACCACTCCAGGACCTTGAAATGCTTCTTACGAAGCCACTCCTTCGTTGCCCTGGCGGTGTGCTTTGGATCATTGTCATGTTGAAAGACCCAGCCACGTTTCATCTTCAATGCCCTTGCTGATGGAAGGAGGTTTGCACTCAAAATCTCACGACACATGGCCCCATTCATTCTTTCATGTACCCGGATCAGTCGTCCTGGCCCCTTTGCAGAGAAACAGCCCCAAAGCATGATGTTTCCACCACCATGCTTTACAGTGGGTATGGTGTTTGATGGATGCAACTCAGTATTCTTTTTTCTCCAAACACGACAAGTTGTGTTTCTACCAAACAGTTCCAGTTTGGTTTCATCAGACCATAAGACATTCTCCCAAAACTCCTCTGGATCATCCAAATGCTCTCTAGCAAACTTCAGACGGGCCCGGATATGTACTGGCTTAAGCAGTGGGACACGTCTGGCACTGCAGGATCTGAGTCCATGGTGGCGTAGTGTGTTACTTATGGTAGGCCTTGTTACATTGGTCCCAGCTCTCTGCAGTTCATTCACTAGGTCCCCCCGCGTGATTCTGGGATTTTTGCTCACCGTTCTTGTGATCATTCTGACCCCACGGGGTGGGATTTAGCGTGGAGCCCCAGATCGAGGGAGATTATCAGTGGTCTTGTATGTCTTCCATTTTCTAATTATTGCTCCCACTGTTGATTTCTTCACTCCAAGCTGGTTGGCTATTGCAGATTCAGTCTTCCCAGCCTGGTGCAGGGCTACAATTTTGTTTCTGGTGTCCTTTGACAGCTCTTTGGTCTTCACCATAGTGGATTTTGGAGTCAGACTGTTTGAGGGTGTGCACAGGTGTCTTTTTATACTGATAACAAGTTTAAACAGGTGCCGTTACTACAGGTAATGAGTGGAGGAAAGAGGAGACTCTTAAAGAAGAAGTTACAGGTCTGTGAGAGCCAGGAATCTTGATTGTTTGTTTCTGACCAAATACTTATTTTCCACCATAATATGCAAAAAAATGATAAAAAAACAGACAATGTGATTTTCTTGATTTTTTTTTCTCAGTTTGTCTCCCATAGTTGAGGTCTACCTATGATGTAAATTACAGACGCCTCTCATCTTTTTCAGTGGTGGAACTTGCACTATTGCTGACTGACTAAATACTTTTTTGCCCCACTGTATATATATATATTGACAGTATATATGTTTTTTTTTTTTTTGGTCACATGGATCCCTTGTATTGCCGTATGTCGGTTTTGCAAGCCTGCGATAAAAACACGCAGTAGGGATGCCATACGGATGTCACACGGATGTCACACGGATCATTTGATGCGAGAAAATCGCATCCTCGCACTGCACACGGATCAATGTTTTGGTAACATTTGTGCGATTCTCGTCCATCAAAAACGGTCCGTTTTTTTATATGTTGTGTGTGTCCCCGGCCTAAGTGCCAGTATTCACAGGAGATCTGTACTTAGTATGCAGTGTCTGTGTAGAGGTAATACAGAGATCACTGGTGGTATTATACACAGGAACTCTGTATATAATGTATAGATAATACAGTGATCACTGGTGACATTGTACACAGGACCGCTGTATATAGTATACAGTGTATAGTGTCAGTGTATAGGTAACACTGACTCACCAGTGACGTCTCTAGGTGAAGTCCTTCATCTTTCATCCAGCACAGACCGCCATCATTCCTTCCAGCCAGGACTCGTTTCTGCAGGAAATAACACAGTTATCTCGAGCTCCGCTTGCAGAACACATTACTTAATTTTTCACAACTTCTACATTACACCACATGAAGAAAAAAAGGTGACATAGTGTCACTCTGCACAGTAACAGGACCGCCCCCTCATTTAAAACAGTATACTCAAAAAATAAAATAAATACATCACTGCAGTAATAATATCCCTTAATTACCCCCTATGGTAATAATATTCCCCACCCTGGCCCCGTTTATCTCATTCCTGGCTCCAGCCATATGTTCTCGCATCCTGCCCTCATGAGTATCCATTCTACCCCATATGATCTCCCCATCCTGCCCCACCAGCCTCCATCGTATCCGTCCTGCCCCATCATCCAATCCTACCCCGTGTCTCCAATCATTCCCTGTATCTACATTCTGCCCATGCCTCAAGTCCTGCCCCCAGTGTGTCCAGCATATTACACCCATGTTGTCCAGCATTGCCCCAGTGTGTCCAGCAATCTGCCCCAGTGTCCAGCATTGCCCCAGTGTGTCCAGAAATCTGCCCCAGGGTCTCCAGCATTGCCCCAGTGTGCACAGCAATCTGCCACAGTGTGCACAGCAATCTGCCACAGTGTGCACAGCAATCTGCCACAGTGTCCAGCATTGCCCCAGCGTGTCCAGCAATCTGCCCCAGTGTCCAGTATTGCCCCAGTGTCCAGAAATCTGCCCCAGGGTCTCCAGCATTGCCCCAGTATATCCAGAAATCTGCCCCAGTGTGTCCAGAAATCTGCCCCAGGGTCTCCAGCATTGCCTCAATGTGTCCAGAAATCTGCCCCAGGGTCTCCAGTATTGCCCCAGTGTGTTCAGCAATCTGCCCCAGTGTCCAGCAATCTGCCCCAGTGTCCAGCATTGCCCCAGTGTCCAGCATTGCCCCAGTGTGTCCAGAAATCTGCCCCAGGGTCTCCAGCATTGCCCCCAGTGTGTCCAGCATTGCCCTCAGTGTGCACAGCAATCTGCCCCAGTGTGCACAGCAATCTGCCCCAGAGTGCACAGCAATCTGCCCCAGCGTGCACAGCAATCTGCCCCAGCGTGCACAGCAATCTGCCCCAGCGTGCACAGCAATCTGCCCCAGCCTGCACAGCAATCTGCCCCAGCCCAGCGTGTCCAGCAATCTGCCCCAGTGTCCAGAAATCTGCCCCAGGGTCACCAGCATTGCCCCAGTATGTCCAGAAATCTGCCCCAGTGTGTCCAGAAGTCTGCCCCAGGGTCTCCAGCATTGCCTCAATGTGTCCAGAAATCTGCCCCAGGGTCTCCAGTATTGCCCCAGTGTGTCCAGCATTCTGCCCCATGGTCTCCAGTATTGCCCCAGTGTGTCCAGCAATCTGCCCCATGGTCTCCAGTATTGCCCCAGTGTGTCCAGCATTCTGCCCCATGGTCTCCAGTATTGCCCCAGTGTGTCCAGCATTCTGCCCCATGGTCTTCAGTATTGCCCCAGTGTGTCCAGCATTCTGCCCCATGGTCTCCAGTATTGCCCCAGTGTGTCCAGCATTCTGCCCCATGGTCTTCAGTATTGCCCCAGTGTGTCCAGCATTCTGCCCCATGGTCTCCAGTATTGCCCCAGTGTGTCCAGCAATCTGCTCCATGGTCTCCAGTATTGCCCCTTTGTGTTCAGCAATCTGCCCCATGGTCTCCAGTATTGCCCCAGTGTGTCCAGCAATCTGCCCCATGGTCTCCAGTATTGCCCCGGTGTGTTCAGCAATCTGCCCCATGGTCTCCAGTATTGCCCCAGTGTGTCCAGCAATCTGCCCCATGGTCTCCAGTATTGCCCCGGTGTGTCCAGCAATCTGCCCCATGGTCTCCAGTATTGCCCCAGTGTCTCCAGCATTGCCCCCAGTCAGACATAAAGAAAAAAAAAATCCTCACCTCTCCCGTTCCTAGCGCAGGTCCGGTGCAGCAAGTCAGCGTCTCTCCGGCTCTGCAACGCTCAGGACAGAGAGACTGAGCGGCGCGCACAGTGATGACGTCATCGCGCCCTCTGCCCTGAGACGTCGCAGAGTCAGAGAGCGCTGAAGACGCTGCAGCTGCCGCAGGAACCAGGAGAGGTGAGTATTAGGGCCCCTTTCCACTTGTGTGAGAAAAAAACAGTCCGATTTACGGACCGAAAAAACGGATGTAACGTGTGCGATTGTCATGCGAGTGTCATGCGAGTGTAATGCGATTTTTTAATCGCATCATCCGTTTTTACATCCGTATGCAATCCGTTTTTTTTCTCTGCAACTATTTTTATACAGTCATTTACAGGACTATTTACAGTGTTCTGTGCCACAGAATGGTAAGGTATCCGTAAAAAGCGGATGGAATACGGATGGTCCGTATTCCATGCGTTTTTTTTCTCGCACCCATTGACTTGCATTGGCGAGTCTCGTCCGAGAATCTCAGCAATACGCAGCATGCTGCGATTTTTTTCTCAGCCGACACAGATTTTTCTCAGTCCGATTTCGGCTGGGAAAAAAATCGCAAATGGAATGTCACCTATTGAAAAACATTGGTCCGAGTGCAATCCGATTTTTTATCGGATTGCACTCGTCCGTTTTTCTCACAAGTGGAAAGGGGCCCTTAGAGCGGGGGCCGGGGGTGGGGGGAGCTTGGTCTTGGCGGAGGACGGCGCCGCCCGAAGATTTAAAGTGCCCGCGTCTTTTTTTTTTTTTTTTTTTCCTTCCTCCTCCTGCAGCGCCGGCCGCCCCCCGCATTGTGCCGCCCGGGGCGGCCCGCCCCCCCCGCACCCCCCTTCCTACGCCACTGCATTCGAGGAGTGGCGTCATTGGCTTGAAGGAGCCAGCATCGCGTGGTGGTCTTGACGGTTGACAAGAATTTGACTTATCTCGAGTCTGCCAAACGATTGAATCCTAGACAGGCTCGTTGGTCGCTATTTTTCTCCCGCTTTTTTTTTTGTGGTTTCGTACCTTCCAGGCTCTAAGAATGTGAAGGCTGATGCCCTGTCAAGGAGTTTTGTGCCCGACTCTCCGGGTGTTCCTGAGCCGGCGGGTATTCTCAAAGAGGGGGTAATTTTGTCTGCCATCTCCCCTGATTTGCGGCGGGTGCTGCAAAAATTTCAGGCTGATAGACCTGACCGTTGCCCAGCGGAGAAACTGTTTGTCCCTGATAAATGGACTAGTAGAGTTATCTCTGAGGTTCATTGTTCGGTGTTGGCTGGTCATCCTGGAATCTTTGGTACCAGAGATTTGGTGGCTAGATCCTTTTGGTGGCCGTCTTTGTCGCGGGATGTGCGTTCTTTTGTGCTGTCCTGTAGGACTTCTGCTCGGGCTAAGCCATGCTGTTCTGGTGCCAGTGGGTTGCTTTTGCCCTTGCCGGTCCCGAAGAGGCCCTGGACGCATATCTCTATGGATTTTATTTCGGATCTCCCTGTCTCTCAAAAGATGTCGGTCATTTGGGTGGTTTGTGATCGCTTCTCTAAGATGGTCCATTTGGTACCCTTGTCTAAATTGCCTTCCTCCTCTGATTTGGTGCCATTGTTTTTCCAGCATGTGGTTCGTTTACATGGCATTCCGGAGAACATCGTTTCGGACAGAGGTTCCCAGTTTGTTTCGAGGTTTTGGCGAGCCTTTTGTGCTAGGATGGGCATTGATTTGTCTTTTTCCTCGGCTTTCCATCCTCAGACAAATGGCCAAACCGAACGAACTAATCAGACTTTGGAAACATATCTGAGATGTTTTGTTTCTGCTGATCAGGATGATTGGGTGTCCTTTTTGCCTTTGGATGAGTTCGCCCTTAATAATCGGGCCAGCTCGGCTACTTTGGTTTCGCCGTTTTTCTGCAATTCTGGTTTCCATCCTCGTTTCTCTTCAGGGCAGGTTGAGTCTTTGGACTGTCCTGGTGTAGATACTGTGGTGGATAGGTTGCAGCAGATTTGGACTCATGTGGTGGACAATTTAACATTGTCCCAGGAGAAGGCTCAACGTTTCGCTAACCGCCGGCGCTGTGTGGGTCCCCGACTTCGTGTTGGGGATTTGGTTTGGTTGTCGTCTCGTTATGTTCCTATGAAGGTTTCCTCTCCTAAGTTAAAGCCTCGTTTCATTGGTCCGTATAAGATTTCTGAGGTTCTCAATCCTGTGTCGTTTCGTTTGACCCTTCCAGCTTCTTTTGCCATCCATAATGTATTCCATAGGTCGTTGTTGCGGAGATACGTGGCGCCTGTGGTTCCATCCGTTGATCCTCCTGCCCCGGTGTTGGTTGAGGGGGAGTTGGAGTATGTGGTGGAGAAGATTTTGGATTCTCATATTTCGAGACGGAAACTCAAGTACCTGGTCAAGTGGAAGGGTTATGGTCAGGAAGATAATTCCTGGGTCTTTGCCTCCGATGTTCATGCTGCCGATCTGGTTCGTGCCTTTCATTTGGCTCGTCCTGGTCGGCCTGGGGGCTCTTGTGAGGGTTCGGTGGCCCCTCCTCAAGGGGGGGGGTACTGTTGTGAATTCTGTTGTCAAGCTCCCTCCTGTGGTCATGCATGGTACTTCGGCTGGTTCTGTCCATGGGCCTTCTGAGTTTCCTTCCACAGGTGACGAGGTTAATTCGTTAACTGGCTGCTCTATTTAACTCCACTTAGATCATTGCTCCATGCCACCTGTCAATGTTCCAGTATTGGTCTAGTTCACTCCTGGATCATTCTTGTGACCTGTCTTCCCAGCAGAAGCTAAGTTCCTGCTTGTTTTTCTTTAGTTTGCTATTTTTCTGTCCAGCTTGCTATTTTGATTTTTGTTTTGCTTGCTGGAAGCTCTGGGACGCAGAGGGAGCGCTTCCGCACCGTGAGTCGGTGCGGAGGGTCTTTTGCGCCCTCTGCGTGGTCTTTTTGTAGTTTTTGTGCTGACCGCAAAGTTACCTTTCCTATCCTCAGTCTGTTCAGTAAGTCGGGCCTCACTTTGCTAAATCGATTTCATCTCTGTGTTTGTATTTTCATCTTTACTCACAGTCATTATATGTGGGGGGCTGCCTTTTCCTTTAGGGAATTTCTCTGAGGTAAGGTAGGCTTATTTTTCTATCTTCAGGGCTAGCTAGTTCCTTAGGCTGTGTCGAGTTGCATAGGGAGCGTTAGGAGCAATCCACGGCTATTTCTAGTGTGTGTGATAGGATTAGGGATTGCGGTCAGCAGAGTTCCCACGTCTCAGAGCTCGTCCTATATTATTTGTAACTATCAGGTCATTCCGTGTGCTCTTAACCACCAGGTCCATTATTGTCCTTACCACCAGGTCATCACAGTCCTGATGGTCTCCATGGAGATATCCGGCCCCAACATGGCCGTGGGGTCCTGCAGGGAAGGTGGCTTGTGAGCGCCTGCTGAGAGCCTCCTTCCCTGCCTGTCAGATCCTGATCTGATACTCTGAACTGCAGAGTGTCAGATCAGTAATCTGATGTATTACAGTAATGTCCCATCTTGTTACAATGTAAACAAAATAAAAAAAATAAAAAAAGTTACAAAGTTTAAACATTTTTAATAAAATCCCTAAATAAAGAAAAAAAACAAATAATATTTTTCCAATAAATACATTTATTTATGTAAATTAAAAAAAACAATAAAAGTTTGCATACTTGGTATCACCGCATCCGTAATGACCCTCTCTAACTGTCCCACTAGTTAACCCCTTCAGTGAACACCGTAAAAAAAAAATTTTTTAAAACGAGGCAAAAAACAATGCTTCTTCATCATACCGCCGAACAAAAAGTGCAATAAATGCGATCAAAAAGACAGTTCTAAATAAAAATAGTACCACTGAAAACATCATCTTGTCCCACAAAAAACAAGCCACCATACAGCTCCATCATCAGAAAAATAAAAAAGATATAGCTCTCAGAATAAGGCCGGTTTTACACGTCCTGATATTTCTGGTACTGGAAAAAACGGTATCGGAGATATCAGTGTTCAAGTGTCCGTGTGTGTACTACATGCGGCACACGCGTGGCAAATGTGTGCAGCATCAGTACTACATGGATGACAACTGGGGAAGTAGCACTACTGTAAGCGCTGCTCCCCTGTGTGTGGTGCTGAACGCGGCTGTTATCCGTTCTCCCCTGCTCTGAATGAATGAGAAGCAGCGGGCACAAGCTCAGTAACTAGCGCTGACGTCACTGAGTCTGTGCTCGCTGCCGGCATGAACTCCTGTTCATGTGCATGGTGGCTGTCCGTGCACACGGAGGACAGTGTGCACTGTTCTCCATGTGCATGTATGTGGCACATTTTGCGGCCTGTGTGTCCGGGTAAAAACGGACATGTCTGCGTGTGTTTACGTGTGTCAGTGTCTTCGGTATGTGAGAAAACTGTCACCACACCTACTGGGGACACTGATGAGTGAAACCTGCCTTAAGTAATGCAAAAATAATTATAATTATTTTTTCTATAAAAAAGTTTTTATTGTGTAAAAGTGCAAAAACATAAAAAAACTATAAATGAGGTATCACTGTAAATGTACCGACCCAAAGAATAAAGCTGGCTTACAAATTTTACCACACGCAGAATGGTATAAAAAACAAAAAGCAATTCTTGAATTGCTGTTTTTTGTTCATTCTCTCTCCCAAAAATCAGAATAGAAAACGATCAAAAAATGTCTTGTGCCCAAAGATGGTACCAATAAAAACGTCAGCTCGTCCTGCAAAAAAACAAGCCCTTACATGACTGTGGGCCAAAATATGGAAATTATAACTCTCAAAATGTGGTGATGTAAAAACTAGTTTTGGCAATAAAAAGCATCTTTTAATGTGTGACAGCAGCCAAATATAAAAACCTGATGTAAATCTGGTATGGCTGTCGTCACACTAGCAGTATTTGGTCAGTATTTTACATCAGTATTTGTAAGCTAAAACCAGGAGTGGAACAAATAGAGGAAAAGTATAATAGAAGCATATGCACCACTTCGGCATTAATCACCCACTCCTGGTTTTGGCTTACAAATGCTGATGTAAAATACTGACCAAATACTGCTAGTGTGACGGCAGCCTTCAGCTGTATTCGCAGTAAGGCTCGGAGCACATTTGTCCTGCACTTTAGGGCTCATACTCACTTGAGAGAAAAATGGACGAGTGCAATCTGATAAAAAATCAGATTGCACTCGGACCAATGTCATTCAATGGATGAAATCTCATTTGCGATTTTTTTTTTTTCTCAGCCGAAATCGGACTGAGGAAAAAAAATCGCAGCATGCTGCGCATTGCTTCGTATATCTCAGACAAGACTCGCTAATGTAAGTCAATGGGTGCGAGAAAAAAAAAAAAAAAAAAAATCGCACAGCACTCGGCGTACAGTAAAATCAGACTGCCACGACCCACAAACTATTTCTCCCATCAAGTGACGCCACACCATTTTAATTAACACATAAGAGTTTATTGGGAAAGATTTTAATATAACTTTCATCTTTTACTTTGGCTTAAAAATTTTTGGTCGCAGCTTAACACAGGCAATATTTGCCAACATATAGTGTGTAGGGAGATTATCTGCCTTTCAATCTCCCGGTGCAGGTATCTTCACCACCAAAAACTCCACCCTTCTGCCAAGGAGGAGCGAGGGCAGCAAGCTACGACCCCCCCAAAGAATGAATCGCCTGAACTACCCCTTCACGAAGACCGTTAAGGACAATATCTAAACCCGCATTAAGATGGACTCCATCTGGAAGACTGGAAGAAGAAAACCAGAATTACCTCCCTCAAGACGATGGTGCTTTACCACTACACCATTTTGAAACCTGACAACACGCGATATACGCTGATTCAGGGTACGTCTGGATCTCTCCATGGCATTTAACTCTCCGGCACCCCGCCATACCAGCCTTGGAATTACTTCTGACCAAACTATCCGCATCGCGGGAAAGAAGCTCGGAAATTTGTCCATGTCCGATCTCATGAGTGTTAACAGTTCAGCGAGCGGAGATGAAGCCAAATCGCATGTATAACCATGACTGTCGGGGACGAAGCCACTCGTGCTATGCAAACTACCTCTGGAAGAACCTGAGACCACATAAGACCTCTCGTGCCGCGCCAAATCACATCCAAGTCGGTGAAACCCAACGATCGCCCTCCTGGACACAATTCAGCTCGCCGAGCCGCCCAATAAATGTAAGAATGACCCACGAGCCAAACACTGGGCCGCAGTCCATCTGGGAAAATAAAGAGTAAATTTAGATAAACCTAATCGCTACAGCTATATGTATGTCCCTGTACTTTTTTTTTTATTTATAACACTAAGTCGGGCCTGATGTACCTAGTAAAACAGCGAGATTTCCATCTGCCAACTCTTTGAATGTCCGACTCAAATAACCCCGCCCTGGAAGCTTCCATTGCCGCCCCTATCCAAAAGGAATGCGTTCCAAATTCGGCTGCGGGCAGCCCCAAGAATAACAACGTGCGTCTTAATATTGCTAAGAATTGGCCCGACAACAACAGGTGTTCGTTCTCGTGAATAAAAAATTGGGCACCGCCACTTCTAACCAACATGTATTCTTTAATTAACACTAATGGGCAAATATCCTCGTTAATGGCAAATACTGGAAACCAAGTGCCTCTCCCTTCTTGATCGGTCTTGGATCTACGGATTCTAATCCTCAAGCCATTGTCGCAAATTAAAATATCTTCCCGCCGCAAGCCACCTGTCTTATTGAGAGCAGGGGGTAAGATCTCACTGACACGCATGGCCCCAAAAAAGGCTATGCCGAAAGCTGCTGATATAAGCGCAGTTTCGTATTTCAAGTCGCATGTAAATCTTGTGGCCATAATTAAACTGGCTAACAACTTGAAGGAAATGGGGCGCCTACTGTCGCTATGATTATCTTTTCTCCACCAGCCTTTCAATAATTGACTGACTAGAAAATGTTTTGTGGAATCCGTCCAACCTCGCAGTTTGAAATGAAAAGCTAATGCGGATACACGGTTGCGCGCCACCGCTCCCGACACCCCTTTGGCATGCATTCGAGAAAAGAATGCCATTGTCACCTGCATCCTTGCATCATCCGAAGACCCCACCGGTTTTTCTGCTGCTAAGAGACACCACTCCTCACACGCCTTACCATAGGCTCTCCAGGTCGACGGGGCTATCGACGAACGTATCAAGGGAATCAAGTCTCCAGGACATCCCAGATCAAATGCGGACATTCCAGTTCCACCAGGCGCTCCTGTACCCGCAGACCCGGCTGCTCCTGCAAAACAGACCCATTTATCATATCTGTTAAAACATTATTATTCTTGGTAACTACACTTGCTTTGAACCAAACATTGAAAATCAGACTTTTTAAAACTATAAATCTGATTAAATCTATGACCGGCGGGGAAGAGGATGACAGATAGTTTATGGCGTGTGCAGTACCATCAGTTTTTAGTTGTAAACGTATTCGTTTATTGGCTAATTGTGGTCCCCAAATCCATATAGCGACCGCTACAGGGAAAAGATCAAGAAGGGTTGAGTCCCTATTCCAGGACCTGCTGACCCAAGAGTCGGGCCATTTGTCTGCGCATTTCTGACTACCAAAGCGAACGCTGAAACCAGTGTGGCCCGCCGCTTCAAAAAACAGATTTATATCACCGCTCGTGCACTCCTCTTCTTGGAAACAGGTCCTACCATTGTAAGTGCTGGGAAAATGTTTCCATATGGTCAGATCGGATCGCAACTGCGCCGTGATCCTGATCCTATGATGAGGTTGTTTTATGCCTCTCGTGGCAAGCGTCAGCCTATGAGAAAAATTCCTGCCCATTGGCATAACCCTGCAAGCAAAATTTAAAGAGCCAAGTAAAGACTGCATTTGGGTTAAGGAAACCTAACCGACAGATATGCAACCATTGATGAGCTCTAATAGCTTGTCAATCTATTCCTGTGGCAACCTGGATTCCATGGCGATCGAATCAATTTCAATACCGAGGAAAGTAATTACTGATACTGGACCTATTGTCTTCTCGGGAGATAAAAGAACGCCAAAATGCGCCATGACGTCTTTAAACTGTGCTAGGGGTTGCGAACATACCTCCATATTAGCTGGCCCTACTAGCAAAAAGTCATCGAGGTAATGTGTGATGGCGTGTAACCGTGCGACCCACTCTAAAAACGTGCTAAACATTTTGAAGTAAAAACAAGAAATTGAACACCTCATCGGGAGGCATGTGTCATAATAATATAAGCCTTCAAACTTGGCTCCCAGTTAGTGGTGACAATCCGGGTGAACCGGGAGTAGACGGAAGGCGGCCTCTATATCCGATTTGGCCATAAGGGCCTCCGGACCGGCCTTTCTGACTAACTCAACGACCTTGTCAAAAGAAATATATGTAACGGCGGTGTCCTCGCTGGGAATACCATCGTTCACTGACAGCCCTCTGGGGTAGGACAAATGGTGAATCAACCGGTATTTCCCCTGCTCTTTTTTGGGGACTATACCCAGGGGGGAAACCCGTAAATTGGAAAATTGGGCGGGCTTTGAAGGGACCCTGAAAACGCTGCAACTTAATTTCTTTGTCTAATTTCTCTAATAATATGTCAGGCAACTCCCTTGCTGATTTTAAGTTTGGGGCTGACTGTGGTTCATGTGACAAAATAAACGGGATGAAAAACCCAAAGGAAAAACCGAAATGGAGTTGCGACACAGCTGATTTATTGGGGTATTTGTCCAGCCACGGCCCCATTCTTTTTACGTTCACCGGCGTCGTGGGTTTCACCTGCGGCGGCTGATTTAACGTTATTTGTTTTTTGGGAAGGTCGTGTACATTTTGCTGCAGAATGGGATCCTCCGCAAATTGAACATTCATGTTTGCATTTACAAAGGGCGTAGAATTTGCAATGACCATCATTAACCCCTTCCCGACCCATGACGCCACGTAGGCGTCATGAAAGTCGGTGCCAATCCGACCCATGACACCTATGTGGCGTCATGGAAAGATCGCGTCCCTGCAGATCGGGTGAAAGGGTTAACTCCCATTTCACCCGATCTGCAGGGACAGGGGGAGTGGTAGTTTAGCCCAGGGGGGGTGGCTTCACCCCCCGTGGCTACGATCGCTCTGATTGGCTGTTGAAAGTGAAACTGCCAATCAGAGCGATTTGTAATATTTCACCTATTATAACGGGTGAAATATTACAATCCAGCCATGGCCAATGCTGCAATATCATCGGCCATGGCTGAAAATACTAATGTGCCCCCCCCCCGTGCTCCGTTCCACCCCCCGTGCTCCGTTCCACCCCACCGTGCTCCGTTCCACCCCCCCGGTGCTCCGTTCCACCCCTCCTGCGTTCCGATCCACCCCCCATGCTCCGATCCCCCCCCCCCGTGCTCCCCCCGCACCCCATCAGACTTACCGATGCTGCCGGGGTCCGTCCGTCTTCTCCCTGGGCGCCGCCATCTTCCAAAATGGCGAGCGCACGCGCAGTGCGCCCACCGAATCTGCCGGCCGGCAGATTCGTTCAAAGTGCATTTTGATCACTGAGATATAATCTATCTCAGTGATAAAAATAAAAAAAATAATAAATGACCCTCCCCCCTTTGTTACCCCCATAGGTAGGGACAATAAAAAAATAAAGAATTTTTTTTTTCCACTAATGCTAGAATAGGGTTAGGGTTAGGGCTAGGGTTAGGGGTAGGGTTAGAGGTAGGGGTAGGGTTAGGGTTAGGGGTAGGGTTAGGGTTAGGGTTAGGGGTAGGGTTAGGGGTAGGGTTAGGGGTAGGGTTAGGGGTAGGGTTAGGGGTAGGGCTAGGGTTAGGGTTTCGGTATGTGCACACGTATTCTGGTCCTCTGCGGATTTTTCCGCTGCGGATTTCATAAATCCGCAGTGCTACACCGCTGCGGATTTATGGCGGATTTACCGTGTTTTTTCTGCGCATTTCACTGCGGTTTTACAACTGCGATTTTCTACTGGAGCAGTTGTAAAACCGCTGCGGAATCCGCACAAAGAAGTGACATGCTGCGGAATGTAAACCGCTGCGTTTCCGTACAGTTTTTCTGCAGCATGTGTACAGCGATTTTTGTTTCCCATAGGTTTACATTGAACTGTAAACTCATGGGAAACTGCTGCGGATCCGCAGCGTTTTCTGCAGCGTGTGCACATACCTTTAGAATTAGGCTATGTGCACACGGTGCGGATTTGGCTGCGGATCCGCAGTGGATTGGCCGCTGCGGATTCGTAGCAGTTTTCCAGCAGGTTTACAGTACCAAGTAAACCTATGGAAAACCAAATCCGCTGTGCCCATGGTGCGGAAAATACCGTGCGGAAACGCTGCGTTGTATTTTCCGCAGCATGTCAATTCTTTGTGCGGATTCCGCAGCGTTTTACACCTGTTCCTCAATAGGAATCCGCAGGTGAAATCCGCACAAAAAACACTGGACATCCATGGTAAATCCGCAGGTAAAACGCAGTGCCTTTTACCCGCGTATTTTTCAAAAATGATGCTGAAAAATCTCACACGAATCCGCAACGTGGGCACATAGCCTTAGGGTTAGGGTTAGGGTTAGGGTTGGAATTAGGGTTGTGGTTAGGGTTAGGGGTGTGTTGGGGTTAGGGTTGTGGTTAGGGGTGTGTTGGGGTTAGGATTGTGATTAGGGTTATGGCTACAGTTGGGATTAGGGTTAGGGGTGTGGGGGGGTTAGTGTTGGAGGTATAATTGAGGGGTTTCCACTGTTTAGGCACATCAGGGGTCTCCAAACGCAACATGGTGCCACCATTGATTCCAGCCAATCTTGTATTCAAAAAGTCAAATGATGCTCCCTCCCTTTCGAGCCCCGACGTGCACCCAAACAGTGGTTTACCCCAACATATGGGGTACCATCATACTCAGGACAAACTGCGCAACAATTACTGGGGTCCAATTTCTCCTGTTACCCTTGTGAAAATAAAAAAATGCTTGCTAAAACATCATTTTTGAGGAAAGAAAAATGATTTTTTTATTTTCACGGCACTGCGTTGTAAACGTCTGTGAAGCACTTGGGGGTTCAAAGTGCTCACCACATATCTAGATAAGTTCCTTGGGGGGTCTAGTTTCTAAAATGGGGTCACTTGTGGGGGGTTTCTACTGTTTAGGCACACCAGGGGCTCTGCAAACGCAACGTGACGCCCGCAGACCATTCCATCAAAGTCTGCATTTCAAAAGTCACTACTTCCCTTCTGAGCCCCGACGTGTGCCCAAACAGTGGTTTACCCCCACACATGGGGTATCAGCGTACTCAGGAGAAACTGGACAACAACTTTTGGGGTCCAATTTCTCCTGTAACCCTTGGGAAAATAAAAAATTCTGGGCTAAATAATTATTTTTGAGGAAAGAAAACGTATTTATTATTTTCACGGCTCTGTATTATAAACTTCTGTGAAGCACTTGGGGGTTCAAAGTGCTCACCACACATCTAGATAAGTTCCTTGGGGGGTCTAGTTTCTAAAATGGGGTCACTTGTGGGGGGTTTCTACTGTTTAGGCACACCAGGGGCTCTGCAAACGCAACGTGACGCCCGCAGACCATTCCATCAAAGTCTGCATTTCAAAAGTCACTACTTCCCTTCTGAGCCCCGACGTGTGCCCAAACAGTGGTTTACCCCCACATATGGGGTATCAGCGCACTTAGGAGAAACTGGACAACAACTTTTGGGGTCAAATTTCTCCTGTTACTCTTGGGAAAATAAAAAATTGCAGGCTAGAAGATCATTTTTGAGAAAATAATTTTTTTTTTTATTTTCATGGCTCTGCGTTATAAACTTCTGTGAAGCACTTGGGGGTTCAAAGTCCTCACCACACATCTAGATAAGTTCCTTTCGGGGTCTAGTTTCCAAAATGGGGTCACTTGTGGGTGGTTTCTACTGTTTAGCCACATCAGGGGCTCTGCAAACGCAACGTGACGCCCACAGAGCATTCCATCAAAGTCTGCATTTCAAAACGTCACTACTTCACTTCCGAGCCCCGGCATGTGCCCAAACAGTGGTTTACCCCCACATATGGGGTATCTGCGTACTCAGGAGAAACTGGACAACAACCTTTGGGGTCAAATTTCTCCTGTTACCCTTGGGAAAATAAAAAATTGCAGGCTAAAAGATCATTTTTGAGAAAATAATTTTTATTTTTTATTTTCATGGCTCTGCGTTATAAACTTCTGTGAAGCACTTGGAGGTTTAAAGTGCTCAATATGCATCTAGATAAGTTCCTTGGGGGGTCTAGTTTCCAAAATGGGGTCACTTGTGGGGGATCTCCAATGTTTAGGCATACAGGGGCTCTCCAAATGTGACATGGTGTCCGCTAATGATTGGAGCTAATTTTCCATTTAAAAAGCCAAATGGCGTGCCTTCCCTTCTGAGCCCTGCCGTGCGCCCAAACAGTGGTTTACCCCCACATATGGGGTATCAGCGTACTCAGGATAAACTGGAAAAGAACATTTGGGGTCCAATTTCTCCTATTACCCTTGACAAAATAGGAAATTCCAGGCTAAAAAATCATTTTTGAGGAAAGAAAAATTAATTTTTTATTTTCATGGCTTTGCGTTATAAACTTCTGTGAAGCACCTGGGGGTTTAAAGTGCTCAATATGCATCTAGATAAGTTCCTTGGGGGGTCTAGTTTCCAAAATGGGGTCACTTGTGGGGGAGCTCCAATGTTTAGGCACACAGGGGCTCTCCAAACGCGACATGGTGTCCGCTAACAATTGGAGCTAATTTTCCATTCAAAAAGTCAAATGGCGCGCCTTCCCTTCTGAGCCCTGCCGTGTGCCCAAACAGTGGTTTACCCCCACATATGAGGTATCGGCGTACTCGGGAGAAATTGCCCAACAAATTTTATGATCCATTTTATCCTATTGCCCATGTGAAAATGAAAAAATTGAGGCAAAAAATTTTTGGGGGTGAAAAAAAAGTACTTTTTCATTTTTACAGATCAATTTGTGAAGCACTTGAGGGTTTAAAGTGCTCACTAGGCATCTAGATAAGTTCCTTCGGGGGTCTAGTTTCCAAAATGGGGTCACTTGTGGGGGAGCGCCAATGTTTAGGCACACAGGGGCTCTCCAAACGCGACATGGTGTCCGCTAACGATGGAGATAATTTTTTCATTCAAAAAGTCAAATGGTGCTCCTTCCCTTCCGAGCCTTACCATGTGCCCAAACAGTGGTTTACCCCCACATGTGAGGTATCGGTGTACTCAGGAGAAATTGCCCAACAAATTTTAGGATCCATTTTATCCTGTTGCCCATGTGAAAATGAAAAAATTGAGGCTAAAAGAATTTTTTTGTGAAAAAAAAGTACTTTTTCATTTTTACGGATCAATTTGTGAAGCACCTGGGGGTTCAAAGTGCTCACTATGCATCTAGATAAGTTCCTTGGGGCATCTAGTTTCCAAAATGGGGTCACTTGTGGGGGAGCTCCAATTTTTAGGCACACGGGGGCTCTCCAAACGTGACATGGTGTCCGCTAAAGAGTGCAGCCAATTTTTCATTCAAAAAGTCAAATGGCGCTCCTTCCATTCCAAGCCCTGCCGTGCGCCCAAACAGTGGTTTACCCCAACATATGAGGTATCAGTGTACTCAGGACAAATTGGACAACAACTTTCGTGGTTCAGTTTCTCCTTTTACCATTGGGAAAATAAAAAAATTGTTGCTAAAAGATAATTTTTGTGACTAAAAAGTTAAATGTTCATTTTTTCCTTCCATGTTACTTCTGCTGCTGTGAAGTACCCGAAGGGTTAATAAACATAAACTTCTTGAATGTGGTTTTGAGTACCTTGAGGGGTGCATTTTTTAGAATGGTGTCACTTTTGGGTATTTTCAGCCATATAGACCCCTCAAACTGACTTCAAATGTGAGGTGGTCCCTAAAAAAAAATGGTTTTGTAAATTTCGTTGTAAAAATGAGAAATCGCTGGTCAAATTTTAACCCTTATAACTTCCTAGCAAAAAAAAAATTTTGTTTCCAAAATTGTGCTGATGTAAAGTATACATATGGGAAATGTTATTTATTAACTATTTTTTGTCACATAACTCTCTGGTTTAACAGAATAAAAATTCAAAATGTGAAAAATGCGAAATTTTCAAAATTTTCGCCAAATTTCCGTTTTTATCACAAATAAACGCAGAATTTATTGACCTAAATTTACCACTAACATGAAGCCCAATATGTCATGAAAAAACAATCTCAGAAACGCTAGGATCCGTTGAAGCGTTCCTGAGTTATTACCTCATAAAGGGACACTGGTCAGAATTGCAAAAAACTGCAAGGTCTTTAAGGTCAAAATAGGCTGGGTCATGAAGGGGTTAAATAACCAACATGAGCCTGGTCTGCGAATGGCCGCTGAACCTGCAGTATTGCTGGGTCCAGCGGCGGGCCCGGGAAAGGATTGGACATGTTTCTGAGCCATCATCAGTCGAAGCCACAAATCCATGGCTTTTGCTCCCCAACCTATCTGAGGGTTAACGGCCAAACGCCGACGAAAATCTTTGTCATATTACCACCATGCAGATCCCCCGTGGGCCTTGTAAGAGTTGTAAATGCTGTCTAGGTAGATAAACAATTCGGAGCACCTTTCCGGGTGTTTTTCCCCCATAACACAACCTAAAACCACAAAAGCTTGGAGCTAGTTGTTAATGGTCTTAGCCACTTTGGGTTTTCATTCGTACGTTTTGTCACCCACTCGCCGTTCTCTGTCGATTGAGTACTGGTCAGTGGATACCAAGGACCATATGTCAATAAACTCATTCGCCCAAATTTGCTCCTTGATATTACTGTCTAAGTGGGACCCTAGCGGGGGAACTCCGCATAATAGGCCATCTTTATACACATCCGGGCGATGAGGGGGAGGTGGCCTGCACGGGCCTGCTGGTTGTAGTAATTTTGGGTTCACATAAATTCTATTACCTATGTTTGCACCGGCTACTGTATCCGATAAATTGGCATTAATTCTATCACCGCACCATGCCCCAATGAAGGGGTACTCACCAATTTGCGCACTCGATTCCGGATGGCTCTGATCCTGTGTCACAGGATTCTTAGTACTTTGCCGCTCCGTGCAAGGCGTGGACCTGTGATGGGAAGATTCCTGCCTGCGAGACCTGCCGGACAAACTGCCAGATGAAGATGGCGAACGCCAACGCAAGGCTCTAGATCGCCTGCTGTGCCGGCTGGATCTGTGAGAACGTCGCTTACTATTGTAACGTTCGCGCCACCTATTCCTGCTTCTATGGTAACCCTCTGAGGATGATGATGATGATGATGAAAAGCTGCACGCGGAGCGGTTACCCGCACTCTGTCTGCACCAACACCGGTTGCCAACAGCGATAACAACGCCGGGGCGTTCTGATGTTCTACTGACGCTGTCTGGGGGGGGCTATTTGACCACCGGGTATTTGTGAATAAGGTGTGCTAAAAATGACTGGGAATGAGGGAAAAGGTGCCTCACCCCTGACATTTGACTGGGTATAGATACTTTGCTGTCCGGGTCCTGGGGTACCATTAGATGACACTATATTCTGCTGGGCTGGCACTATCATATCCCTCCCTCTGTCAGCACTAGTAATTGCTTCACCCATTTGCAGTGAAATTAATGGGTTAATTCCCTGTGGAGCCCCTAGTCCCCTATCTGTTGCTCCTGAATCATGCGAGGAAGAAGATGACCCCTGAACTCCCCCCATATTGTTAGCAAGTAAGTGCCCAGTTCTTGGTAAGTGTGACGGTACTTGCTGCACTAAGCCCCCTCGGTGACTTCCAGGGGCAGCGGGGCATAAATCGGAGGGTTCCCCTACCGCGGACGTTCCTGTTTTTCCCACCTGCTCCTGCTCACCTCCTATAGCCGCACTAGTGAGTTTGGCGCCCAGAGTAGTGGAAGCGCGCGCACGCGAGCTGCGCGCGCTCCTCTTTGAATGCAATGGGGGCATCGCCTGCACCATGACAGGGAAGGAGTCGCTCCCAGCCAGCAATGCTGCTAGCCAAGCGCTGCCTTCCCTGCTGATCCTGTCCCTCACCGCATCTTGTAGCGGGTCCATGCTGCCGGCTGCCCAACAGGTCCGGGTACAGGGAGACCGGATGTGACGTCGGTTCCCCCTGAAGCAGAGTCAGACTTGTAAGCCCGCCCATTGTGGGGTGTGTCCCAAACTCCTTGTCAGCATCACTAAATGGGAGATCTCAGCACCACCACAGGGGAAGGCGCAGCAGTCAGGGGACAGTGGCCTAAGCTGCAGTGTCCCTAACACTGACAGGTTAAGAATAGAAAAGATACAATAAATATATACACCTATTCTATGTGTATATATCTATTCTATCTATTCTATTCTAACCTATTCTATACTGTACACGGCATCTGCCAGCTTTTAACCTATCCAATATATATATATATATATATATATATATATATATACATTGTGAGGCAGCGATGTCCTTGCTGTGCAGTGAGAAGGCAGTGACCCATATAAAGTTCAAATAAAGTCTTGTTTATTTTGTAGCATACTCACAAACCAAACACATAAGAAACAAGTCCTTCAGTATGCAGCCGGGAAAAGTAAAGACAGTCCACAATCCGTTGCCGTGGACGTATTACACCACTGTGTACGCTGGGGTGTCAGGCTTTTTAGTCTCTGCCTGGCCCGTGTTGCTCCACACGGAAAGAGCTCCTCATGAGCCTCCTGCTAGGTCTGACTCCCAGACCAACACTGACACACCCAAACTCTCTTGCAGGGTTTTTTTTTCTATCCTCCAGATTCTATGGCCATGGGCCACTATAAGATCTGGGCTGGAGGAAACGGACCGGCCCCACTACCATCCTGCAGTCCGTTTCAAAATAAAAGCCCATACCGGGTTTTCCTGAATAATTTCTGGGACAAATAACTTGACCCAGTTCACACTCACTTTTATTCTTCCCTGTGTCTCACAGGCAAACCTGCTGTGAGCACAGGGCACTCCAGCGGATCTAATATGCTTCTAAGCACATCCTGGGGGACACATAGCGACCCTCGCATATGACACCGGTCACTGCCTCACAATATATATATATTATATTTATATATATGTTTTGAAGATTATTTTGTTTTGAAACAATGTCTACAGTTGTATTTTACAATGTGATTTTAACATGGGCTTTTACATACAGAGAACTGCTGTATGTAAAACCTCATGTTAGAATCGCATTGCAAACGGATTGCATATGCATGTTATACTGATGTTTCGTGGAAAAATCGCACAGAAAATGCATTACACTCGCATGACACTCGCATGGCACTCATATGTTTTTTCGGTCCGGAAATCATTTTTTTCTTGCAAATGGGTATGAGTCCTTACACTGAGTGCTTACACCGGGGTTTCTGTGTAAATCTCTGAAATACGTGATTCAGATGGAACCCTCGGCGGAAAATTCCCTATAATGAGGCAGATGGAGGCAGTGTGGATGCCGTCTGACTTATGATCCGGCGGTGTCCGTCTTTTTAGGACTGCATAAAAATGCCGTTGGCCACAGTTTTGTGCACTTCTGAAAAGGACATTGCTCAAGCAGAGGCCAGACGGAGTCCAGAGGAACTCTGCTGCCTCATTATAGTGGATGGATCCCTCAGGGATTCATCTGAATCATGCCACTCAGAGATTTAGATGGAAACCCCAAAGTAAGTGGTGAGCGTAGAACACCAGATAAATGTGATGCCAAGCGTTACGTAAAATGTTCCCAATAAATGCTTCAAATCAATCCACAAAAAAAGCAAGTCCCCACTCAGATCAGTCATCTATTAATGGAAATATAGGGGGCTTCCATGTTACTGGTAACATAGTAACATAGTAACATAGTTAGTAAGGCCGAAAAAAGACATTTGTCCATCCAGTTCAGCCTATATTCCATCATAATAAATACCCAGATCTACGTCCTTCTACAGAACCTAATAATTGTATGATACAATATTGTTCTGCTCCAGGAAGACATCCAGGCCTCTCTTGAACCCCTCGACTGAGTTCGCCATCACCACCTCCTCAGGCAAGCAATTCCAGATTCTCACTGCCCTAACAGTATAGAATCCTCTTCTATGTTGGTGGAAAAACCTTCTCTCCTCCAGACGCAAAGAATGCCCCCTTGTGCCCGTCACCTTCCTTGGTATAAACAGATCCTCAGCGAGATATTTGTATTGTCCCCTTATATACTTATACATGGTTATTAGATCGCCCCTCAGTCGTCTTTTTTCTAGACTAAATAATCCTAATTTCGCTAATCTATCTGGGTATTGTAGTTCTCCCATCCCCTTTATTAATTTTGTTGCCCTCCTTTGTACTCTCTCTAGTTCCATTATATCCTTCCTGAGCACCGGTGCCCAAAACTGGACACAGTACTCCATGTGCGGTCTAACTAGGGATTTGTACAGAGGCAGTATAATGCTCTCATCATGTGTATCCAGACCTCTTTTAATGCACCCCATGATCCTGTTTGCCTTGGCAGCTGCTGCCTGGCACTGGCTGCTCCAGGTAAGTTTATCATTAACTAGGATCCCCAAGTCCTTCTCCCTGTCAGATTTACCCAGTGGTTTCCCGTTCAGTGTGTAATGGTGATATTGATTCCCTCTTCCCATGTGTATAACCTTACATTTATCATTGTTAAACCTCATCTGCCACCTTTCAGCCCAAGTTTCCAACTTATCCAGATCCATCTGTAGCAGAATACTATCTTCTCTTGTATTAACTGCTTTACATAGTTTTGTATCATCTGCAAATATCGATATTTTACTGTGTAAACCTTCTACCAGATCATTAATGAATATGTTGAAGAGAACAGGTCCCAATACTGACCCCTGCGGTACCCCACTGGTCACAGCGACCCAGTTAGAGACTATACCATTTATAACCACCCTCTGCTTTCTATCACTAAGCCAGTTACTAACCCATTTACACACATTTTCCCCCAGACCAAGCATTCTCATTTTGTGTACCAACCTCTTGTGCGGCACGGTATCAAACGCTTTGGAAAAATCGAGATATACCACGTCCAATGACTCACCGTGGTCCAGCCTATAGCTTACCTCTTCATAAAAACTGATTAGATTGGTTTGACAGGAGCGATTTCTCATAAACCCATGCTGATATGGAGTTAAACAGTTATTCTCATTGAGATAATCCAGAATAACATCCCTCAGAAACCCTTCAAATATTTTACCAACAATAGAGGTTAGACTTACTGGCCTATAATTTCCAGGTTCACTTTTAGAGCCCTTTTTGAATATTGGCACCACATTTGCTATGCGCCAGTCCTGCGGAACAGACCCTGTCGCTATAGAGTCACTAAAAATAAGAAATAATGGTTTATCTATTACATTACTTAGTTCTCTTAGTACTCGTGGGTGTATGCCATCCGGACCCGGAGATTTATCTATTTTAATCTTATTTAGCCGGTTTCGCACCTCTTCTTGGGTTAGATTGGTGACCCTTAATATAGGGTTTTCATTGTTTCTTGGGATTTCACCTAGCATTTCATTTTCCACCGTGAATACCGTGGAGAAGAAGGTGTTTAATATGTTAGCTTTTTCCTCGTCATCTACAACCATTCTTTCCTCACTATTTTTTAAGGGGCCTACATTTTCAGTTTTTATTCTTTTACTATTGATATAGTTGAAGAACAGTTTGGGATTAGTTTTACTCTCCTTAGCAATGTGCTTCTCTGTTTCCTTTTTGGCAGCTTTAATTAGTTTTTTAGATAAAGTATTTTTCTCCCTATAGTTTTTTAGAACTTCAATGGTGCCATCCTGCTTTAGTAGTGCAAATGCTTTCTTTTTACTGTTAATTGCCTGTCTTACTTCTTTGTTTAGCCACATTGGGTTTTTCCTTTTTCTAGTCCTTTTATTCCCACAAGGTATAAACCGCTTACACTGCCTATTTAGGATGTTCTTAAACATTTCCCATTTATTATCTGTATTCTCATGTCTGAGGATATTGTCCCAGTCTACCAGATTAAGGGCATCTCTAAGCTGTTCAAACTTTGCCTTCCTAAAGTTCAATGTTTTTGTGACTCCCTGACAAGTCCCCCTAGTGAAAAACAGGTGAAACTGCACAATATTGTGGTCGCTATTTCCTAAATGCCCAACCACCTGCAGATTTGTTATTCTGTCAGGTCTATTAGATAGTATTAGGTCTAAAAGTGCTGCTCCTCTGGTTGGATTCTGCACCAATTGTGAAAGATAATTTTTCTTGGTTATTAGCAGAAACCTGTTGCCTTTATGCGTTTCACAGGTTTCTGTTTCCCAGTTAATATCCGGGTAGTTAAAGTCCCCCATAACCAGGACCTCATTATGGGTTGCAGCTTCATCTATCTGCTTTAGAAGTAGACTTTCCATGCTTTCTGTTATATTTGGGGGTTTGTAACAGACCCCAATGAGAATTTTGTTACCATTTTTCCCTCCATGAATTTCAACCCATATGGACTCGACATCCTCATTCCCTTCGCTAATATCCTCCCTTAAAGTGGACTTAAGACAAGACTTTACATAGAGACAAACCCCTCCTCCTCTCCGATTTTTACGATCCTTTCTAAACAGACTGTAACCCTGTAAGTTAACTGCCCAGTCATAGCTTTCATCTAACCATGTCTCGGTTATTCCCACTATGTCAAAGTTACCTGTAGATATTTCTGCTTCTAGTTCTTCCATCTTGTTTGTCAGGCTTCTGGCGTTTGCGAGCATGCAGTTTAGAGGATTTTGTTTTGTTCCAATCTCCTCACTGTGGATTGTTTTAGAAATGTTCTTACCTCCCTTCTGAGTATGTTTTCCTGGGTCGTCTTTGTTCGAGTCTAATGTTTTTCTTCCCGTCCCCTCTTCTTCTAGTTTAACGCCCTCCTGATGAGTGTAGCGAGTCTTCTGGCGAATGTGTGTTTCCCAGGTTTGTTGAGGTGTAGTCCGTCTCTGGCGAGGAGTCCATCATACCAGTAATTCACACCGTGGTCCAGGAATCCAAATCCTTGTTGTCTGCACCATCGTCTTAGCCAGTTGTTTGCATCAAGGATCCTGTTCCATCTCCTGGTGCCATGCCCGTCTACTGGAAGGATAGAAGAAAAAACTACCTGTGCATCCAGTTCCTTTACTTTCTTCCCCAACTCTTCAAAGTCCTTGCAGATTGTCGGTAGGTCCTTCCTTGCCGTGTCATTGGTGCCAACATGTATCAGAAGAAATGGGTGGACGTCCTTGGAGCTGAAGAGCTTTGGTATCCTATCGGTCACATCCTTGATCATCGCACCTGGAAGGCAGCATACTTCTCTTGCAGTTATGTCCGGTCTGCAGATGGCTGCTTCGGTGCCTCTCAGTAGTGAGTCTCCCACCACCACCACTCTTCGTTGCTTCTTGGCTGTACTTTTTGCTGTCACTTGTTGCTGTGTGCCCTTTTCTTTTTTGCTTGCTGGTATTGCTTCATTCTTAGGTGTGCCATCTTCATCCTCTACAAAGATTTGATATCGGTTCTTCAGTTGTGTGGTTGGTGATTTCTCCATGGTCTTCTTGCTTCTTTTGGTCACATGCTTCCACTCATCTGCTTTTGGAGGTTCTCTGACACTTTTTGCACCTTCTGTGACCAGTAGAGATGCTTCTGTTCTGTCTAGAAAGTCTTCATTCTCTTTGATGAGTTTCAAAGTTGCTATTCTTTCTTCCAGACCCCGCACCTTTTCTTCTAAAAGGGCCACTAGTCTACACTTCTGACAGGTGAAATTGGATTCTTCTTCTGGTCGATCTGTGAACATGTAGCACATGCTGCAGCTCACCATGTAGGTTGTCACATCTGCCATGTTGCTCCTAGATCCTGCTGACTTGCTGTGTGTTTTCCTTCTTGTGTAATCTACTCAGCCAAGCTCTCTTGCAATAATGTCCTACAGGCAAAAATTTTGGTGATGCTTTCGAAGCAGCTGGTCCCGGCTGTACCCAACGATCTTCTAGCTTAGGGAGACTTCGCTTCTCCCAGAAGGCACCTGGAATATGCAAATTAGCCTCCTGAAGCTTGAATCCCTGGTTTGGTGATGCTTTCGAAGCAGCTGGTCCCGGCTGTACCCAACGATCTTCTAGCTTAGGGAGACTTCGCTTCTCCCAGAAGGCACCTGGAATATGCAAATTAGCCTCCTGAAGCTTGAATCCCTGGTTTGGTGATGCTTTCGAAGCAGCTGGTCCCGGCTGTACCCAATGATCTTCTAGCTTAGGGAGACTTCGCTTCTCCCAGAAGGCACCTGGAATATGCAAATTAGCCTCCTGAAGCTTGAATCCCTGGTTTGGTGATGCTTTCGAAGCAGCTGGTCCCGGCTGTACCCAACGATCTTCTAGCTTAGGGAGACTTCGCTTCTCCCAGAAGGCACCTGGAATATGCAAATTAGCCTCCTGAAGCTTGAATCCCTGGTAGCATAAAGGTTTTGGAAAAGCTAATTGGCTCCTCGCTCCCCAAAAGAAATGTAGCAAATTCTCAGCTCCCAATTCCAAATGCTCCCCCCCCTTCTGATTCCCAGTGTGCCTAAACAACATTTAGCGCCCACGTTTGGCATTTCTGTAGTGATGAGAGCCCATCTAATTTATGGGTGCATGTATCCAGAAGCATGAGCTGGGCATAATGTACTGGTGACTACAATGTACTGGTCACTACAGCGTGCTGGGCACTACATCCACTGCTGCTTGTTTCCGGAAAATACCTATGGAGTCAAAATCGTCACTACATCTGTAGATACATTCCCAAAGGGGTATAATTTCCAAAGTGGGGTCACTTGAGGGGGAGATTCTGCTTTTTTTAGTACTTAGGGGCTCTGTATATGGAATCCACAAACTAGTCTAGGAAAATCTGCACTCCAGGAGGCAAATAGCATTCCATCCCTCCCGAGTCTTTCCGTATGGCAAAATAGTACTATACAGCCACATATGGAGTATTGCCACGTTCAGTAGAAATTGTGGGACAAATTCTAACGCCATTTTTTACCAATTTCCCAATGTGAAAATGTAAAATTTGGGGCTAACACACAATCTTAGTGGTAAAAATTATTTTTTCTTCACTGCCCAATGGTATAAAAGTCTGTGACACACCTGTGATGTCAATATAATCACTGCAGCCCTAGATGAATTCATTGAGAGGTTTAATTGGTAAAATGTGGTCACTTAAGGGGGTTCTGCTGTTCTGTCACCTGTAACGCTCGCGCCCAGACTGGTTGGCGCGAGTGTGCAGGGGTGTGGTCCCACTGGACCACAGACCAGACTTCCCTGGAAGGGGCGTAACTAAGTATCTTCCTAGGTGTTCACTGGAGCCTTCGATGGTGAGGTCAGACTTGTGCAGCAGGTAGCTACCAGGTACCACGCCAGGGTGGAGTCTGACTGTGGATGCTGATCCCACCGGGGGACAAGACACAGGCAGGCAGGCACAGCTGTGACACTGGCTGATGGATGGATATGGCAGAGGCACTGACGGCAGACTGGCTTGACGGAGATATAGGCAGGCAGACGGGCACAGCTGGCACTCTGGCAGACAGGCGGGCATGGCTGACACTCAGGCAGACAGGCAGGCATGGCTGATACTCTGGTAGGAACTGGTATACAGGCGGGTGTTTGGAAACAGGTAAGTACCTGTTCAGACTGGAGGGTATATGGAAACAGGTAGGAACCTGTTCAGACTGGTGAATATAAAGAAACAGGTAGAGACCTGTACGGCAAGTTGCTAAACAGAGGTAGAGCAAGAGCGGATGCAAAGCAGAACCACAGGAGGCAGAGTAAGAGCAGGAGGTAGAGCGGATGTAAAGCAGAACAACGGGAGGCAGAGTAAGAGCAGGAGGTAGAGCTAAGAGCAGAGAAGGAGAAGATGGAGCTTAAGAGCAGAGAAGAAGAAAGCAGAGCTAAGAGCAGAGAAGGAGAAGGCAGAATAAGAGCAGAGGAGGAGGCGGAGCTAAGGACAGAGCTACTGGGGTCGGAGCCAAGAGCAGAGCCGCTGGAGGTGGAGCCAAGAGCCAGAAGATGCAGAACCGTAGTAAGTTGAGAGGCACAGAACAACAGGTTGTGGCAAAACTGAGGAGAGAAGCACACAGCCACGGGTAGTGGCGAACAGGGTAGAGAGATGCAGAGCCACTGATAGTGGCAAGCAGAGCAGAGAGGTAACGCAGAGGTAAACACAGCAGAGTGACAATGGTAAACAAACAAAGAAGGAACAGGAACGGACATAGACCTGAGTTCACACACAGAAGTAACAGAATACAGATTCAGACCAGGGTACAACGCCCCACTTGGTGGCATACACAGAGACACAAACAGAACACAGATAAAGGCCTGCGTATTGCAGCCCTCAGAGACAGGAAACAGACACGACCTGGCAGCTCAGTAGCAAAAGCTATCTGAGGGAAATAGTTTGCTCAGGCATCCTCCAATGGGTGAGGATGCCTTATGTATCAGAGGCCTCTAGGCTATTGGCCAGGGACAACTTAGGGAGGTGCACGCAGTCTGAATAAGAATCCGGATTTGCCAGCACCGCCCCCTATGCACACAGCCAGGAAGTGTACACAGAATTAGCGGCCATGGAGCACACGGCAAGGAGCCAGCAGCAGACAGATCTCACAGCATGGCACAGGGTGAGTGTTGTGAATTCTGTGGCCAAGCTCCCTCCTGTGGTCGTGAAGTGGTACTTCGGCTGGTTCTGTCTATGAGCTTCCTTTGGTGGATGAGAGTGGTACTGCGGCTTCTGAGTTTCCTTCCTCAGGTGATGAGGTTAAGTCGTTAGGTGCTGCTCTATTTAACTCCACCTGGTGCTTTGATCCTGGCCTCCAGTCAATGTTCTAGTATTGGTCTTGCTTCCTCCTGGATCGTTCCTGTGGCCTGTCTTCCTGCATAAGCTAAGTTCTGCTTGTGTTACTTTTGTTTGCTATTTTTTCTGTCCAGCTTGCTATATTGTTTTTTCTTGCTTGCTGGAAGCTCTGAGACGCAGAGGGAGCACCTCCGTACCGTTAGTCGGTGCGGAGGGTCTTTTTGCCCCTCTGCGTGGTTGTTTGTAGGTTTTTGTGTTGACCGCAAAGCTATCTTTCCTATCCTCAGTCTATTCAGTAAGTCGGGCCTCACTTTGCTAAATCTATTTCATCTCTGTGTTTGTATTTCATCTTTACTCACAGTCATTATATGTGGGGGGCTGCCTTTTCCTTTGGTGAATTTCTCTGAGTCAAGGTAGGCTTATTTTTCTATCTTCAGGGCTAGTTAGTTTCTCAGGCTGTGCCGAGTTGCATAGGGAGCGTTAGGCGCAATCCACGGCTACCTCTAGTGTGGTGTGATAGGATTAGGGATTGCGGTCAGCAGAGTTTCCACGTCTCAGAGCTCGTCCTATGTTTTTGGTCAATGTCAGATCACTTTGTGTGCTCTGAACTTCAAGGTCCATTGTGGTTCTGAATTACCTGTTCATAACAGTACTGGAGGCCCAAAGTACTAATGCTTCTCAATAGAGGGAAAAGAGAAGTTCTGAGACCATTTTTTTTTCTTTGCACTGTGTTCTGTCTTTCTTTTCCCCTTTACATCAGGGTGGTTCAGAACACAGGTGTGGACATGGACATTCAGGGTCTGTCCTCTTTGATGGATAATCTCACTATAAGAGTACAGAACATTCAAGATTTAGTGGTTCAGAATCCTATGTTAGAACCTAAAATTCCTATTCCTGTGTTATTTTCTGGAGATAGAGCTAAGTTTTTGAATTTTAAAAATAATTGTAAACTATTTCTGGCTTTGAAACCACGCTCCTCTGGTGACCCAGTTCAACAAGTTAAGATCATTATTTCTTTATTACGTGGCGACCCTCAAGACTGGGCATTTTCCCTTGCGCCAGGAGATCCTGCATTATGTAATATTGATGCGTTTTTTCTGGCGCTCGGATTGCTGTACGACGAACCTAATTTAGTGGATCAGGCAGAGAAAAATTTGCTGGCTCTGTGTCAGGGTCAGGATGAGATAGAGGTTTATTGTCAGAAGTTTAGAAAGTGGTCCGTGCTCACTCAATGGAATGAATGTGCGCTGGCAGCTATTTTCAGAAAGGGTCTCTCTGAAGCCCTTAAGGATGTCATGGTGGGATTTCCTATGCCTGCTGGTCTAAATGAGTCTATGTCTTTGGCCATTCAGATCGGTCGACGCTTGCGTGAGCGTAAATCTGTGCACCATTTGGCGGTATTATCTGAGCATAAACCTGAGCCTATGCAGTGCGATAGGACTTTGACCAGAGCTGAAAGGCAAGAACACAGACGTCAGAATGGGCTGTGTTTCTACTGTGGTGATTCCACTCATGCTATCTCCGATTGTCCTAAGCGCACTAAGCGGTTCGCTAGGTCCGCCACCATTGGTACAGTACAGTCGAAATTTCTTTTGTCCGTTACTTTGATCTGCTCTTTGTCTTCCGATTCTGTCATGACATTTGTGGATTCAGGCGCTGTCCTGAATTTGATGGACTTGGAGTTTGCTAGGCGCTGTGGGTTTGTCTTGGAGCCCTTGCAGTGTCTTATTCCATTGAGAGGAATTGATGCTACGCCTTTGGCCAAGAATTAAGGTACCGTCACACTAGACGATATCGCTAGCGATCCGTGACGTTGCAGCGTCCTCGCTAGCGATATCGTCCAGTGTGACAGGCAGCAGCGATCAGGCCCCTGCTGTGCTGTCGCTGGTCGGGGAAGAAAGTCCAGAACTTTATTTCGTCGCTGGACTCCCCGCAGACATCGCTGAATCGGTGTGTGTGACACCGATTCAGCGATGTCTTCACTGGTAACCAGGGTAAACATCGGGTAACTAAGCGCAGGGCCGCGCTTAGTAACCCGATGTTTACCCTGGTTACCATCGTAAAAAAACAAACAGTACATACTTACATTCAGCTGTCTGTCCCTTGCCGTCTGTTTGCTGCACTGACTGCTGGCCGCAAAGTGAAAGTGAAAGCACAGCACAGCGGTGAGTCACACAGCGGTGACTCACCGCTGTGGCTGTGCTCTGCTTTCACTTTGCGGCCAGCAGTCAGTGCAGCAAACAGACGGCAAGGGACAGACAGCTGAATGTAAGTATGTACTGTTTGTTTTTTTACGATGGTAACCAGGGTAAACATCGGGTTACTAAGCGCGGCCCTGCGCTTAGTTACCCGATGTTTACCCTGGTTACCGGGGACCTCGGGATCGTTGGTCGCTGGAGAGCGGTCTGTGTGACAGCTCTCCAGCGACCAAACAGCGACGCTGCAGCGATCCGGATCGTTGTCGGTATCGCTGCAGCGTCGCTAAGTGTGACGGTACCTTAAGCCTCAGTATTGGACCCAGCTGACCATGTGCATGGCTCCTGCGCACCAGGAGGATATTCGCTTTCTGGTGTTGCATAATCTGCATGATGTGGTCGTGTTGGGGTTGACATGGCTACAAGTCAATAACCCAGTATTAGATTGGAAATCAATGTCTGTGTCCAGCTGGGGTTGTCAGGGGGTACATGGTGATGTTCCATTTCTGTCTATCTCATCATCCACCCCTTCTGAGGTCCCAGAGTTCTTGTCTGATTACCGGGATGTATTCGAATAGCCCAAGTCCAATGCCCTACCTCCGCATAGGGATTGTGATTGTGCTATCGATTTGATTCCTGGTAGTAAGTTTCCTAAGGGTCGACTGTTTAATTTATCTGTACCTGAGCACGCCGCTATGCGGAGTTACGTGAAGGAGTCTTTGGAGAAGGGTCATATTCGCCCGTCATCGTCGCCATTGGGAGCGGGGTTCTTTTTTGTGGCCAAGAAGGATGGTTCACTGAGACCTTGTATTGATTACCGCCTTCTAAATAAAATTACGGTCAAATTTCAGTACCCCTTGCCGCTGCTGTCTGATTTGTTTGCTCGGATTAAGGGGGCTAGTTGGTTCACCAAGATAGATCTTCGTGGTGCGTATAATCTTGTGCGTATTAAACGGGGCGATGAATGGAAAACAGCATTTAATACGCCCGAAGGCCATTTTGAGTACCTGGTTATGCCATTCGGACTTTCTAATGCTCCATCAGTGTTTCAGTCCTTTATGCATGACATCTTCCGAGAGTACCTGGATAAATTCCTGATTGTATACTTGGATGATATTTTGGTCTTCTCGGATGATTGGGAGTCTCATGTGAAGCAGGTCAGAATGGTGTTCCAGGTCCTGCGTGCTAATTCTTTGTTTGTGAAGGGGTCAAAGTGTCTCTTTGGTGTTCAGAAGATTTCATTTTTGGGGTTCATTTTTTCTCCTTCTACTATCGAGATGGACCCTGTTAAAGTTCAGGCCATTTATGATTGGACTCAGCCAACATCTCTAAAGAGTCTGCAGAAGTTCCTGGGCTTTGCTAATTTTTATCGTCGCTTCATCGCTAATTTTTCTAGCATTGCTAAACCGTTGACTGATTTAACCAAGAAGGGTGCTGATGTGGTCAATTGGTCTTCTGCTGCTGTGGAAGCTTTTCAGGAGTTGAAGCGTCGTTTTTCTTCTGCCCCTGTGTTGTGCCAACCAGATGTTTCGCTTCCGTTCCAGGTCGAGGTTGATGCTTCCGAAATTGGAGCAGGGGCTGTTTTGTCGCAGAGAAGTTCTGATTGCTCGGTGATGAAACCATGCGCCTTCTTTTCCAGGAAATTTTCGCCTGCTGAGCGAAATTATGATGTTGGCAATCGAGAGTTGCTAGCCATGAAGTGGGCATTCGAGGAGTGGCGTCATTGGCTTGAAGGAGCTAAGCATCGCGTGGTGGTCTTGACTGATCACAAAAACTTGACTTATCTCGAGTCTGCCAAACGGTTGAATCCTAGACAGGCTCGTTGGTCGCTGTTTTTCTCCCATTTTGACTTTGTGGTTTCGTACCTTCCGGGCTCTAAAAATGTGAAGGCGGATGCCCTGTCTAGGAGTTTTGTGCCCGATTCTCCGGGTTTGCCTGAGCCGACGGGTATTCTCAAAGAGGGGGTAATTTTGTCTGCCATCTCCCCTGATTTGCGGCGGGTGCTGCAAAAATTTCAGGCTAATAGACCTGACTGTTGCCCAGCGGAGAAACTGTTTGTCCCTGATAGGTGGACGAATAAAGTTATCTCTGAGGTTCATTGTTCGGTGTTGGCTGGTCATCCTGGAATCTTTGGTACCAGAGATTTGGTGGCTAGATCCTTTTGGTGGCCGTCTCTGTCGCGGGATGTGCGTTCTTTTATGCAGTCCTGTGGGATTTGTGCTCGGGCTAAGCCCTGCTGTTCTCGTGCCAGTGGGTTGCTTTTGCCCTTGCCGGTCCCGAAGAGGCCTTGGACACATATCTCTATGGATTTTATTTCGGATCTCCCCGTCTCTCAAAGAATGTCGGTCATTTGGGTGGTTTGTGATCGCTTCTCTAAGATGGTCCATTTGGTGCCCTTGTCTAAATTGCCTTCCTCCTCTGATTTGGTGCCGTTGTTTTTCCAGCATGTGGTTCGTTTACATGGCATTCCAGAGAACATCGTTTCTGACAGAGGTTCCCAGTTTGTTTCGAGGTTTTGGCGAGCCTTTTGTGCTAGGATGGGCATTGATTTGTCTTTTTCCTCGGCTTTTCATCCTCAGACAAATGGCCAGACTGAACGAACCAATCAGACCTTGGAAACATATCTGAGATGTTTTGTTTCTGCTGATCAGGATGATTGGGTGTCCTTTTTGCCTTTGGCTGAGTTCGCCCTTAATAATCGGGCCAGCTCGGCTACTTTGGTTTCGCCGTTTTTCTGCAATTCTGGGTTCCACCCTCGTTTCTCTTCAGGGCAGGTTGAGTCTTCGGACTGTCCTGGTGTGGATACTGTGGTGGATAGGTTGCAGCAGATTTGGACTCATGTAGTGGACAATCTGACTTTGTCCCAGGAGAAGGCTCAACGTTTCGCTAACCGCAGGCGCTGTGTGGGTCCCCGACTTCGTGTTGGGGATTTGGTTTGGTTGTCATCTCGTTATATTCCTATGAAGGTTTCCTCTCCTAAATTTAAGCCTCGTTTCATTGGTCCATATAGGATTTCTGAGGTTCTTAATCCTGTGTCTTTTCGTTTGACTCTTCCAGCTTCTTTTTCCATCCATAACGTGTTCCATAGGTCATTGTTGCGGAGATACGTGGCACCTGTGGTTCCATCTATTGATCCTCCTGCTCCGGTTTTGGTTGAAGGGGAATTGGAGTATATAGTGGAGAAGATTTTGGATTCTCGTGTTTCGAGACGGAAACTCCAGTATCTGTTTAAGTGGAAAGTTTATTGTCAGGAAGATAATTCATGGGTCTTTGCCTCTGATGTCCATGCTGCCGATCTGGTTCGTGCCTTTCATGTGGCTCATCCTGGTCGGCCTGGGGGCTCTGGTGAGGGTTCGGTGACCCCTCTTCAAGGGGGGGTACTGTTGTGAATTCTGTGGCCAAGCTCCCTCCTGTGGTCGAGAGTGGTACTTCGGCTGGTTCTGTCTATGAGCTTCCTTTGGTGGATGAGAGTGGTACTGCGGCTTCTGAGTTTCCTTCCTCAGGTGACGAGGTTAAGTCGTTCGGTGCTGCTCTATTTAACTCCACCTGGTGCTTTGATCCTGGCCTCCAGTCAATGTTCTAGTATTGGTCTTGCTTCCTCCTGGATCTTTCCTGTGGCCTGTCTATCCTGCATAAGCTAAGTTTTGTGTTATTTTTGTTTGCTATTTTTTCTGTCCAGCTTGCTATATTGGTTTTTCTTGCTTGCTGGAAGCTCTGAGACGCAGAGGGAGCATCTCCGTACCGTTAGTCGGTGCGGAGGGTCTTTTTGCCCCTCTGCGTGGTTGTTTGTAGGTTTTTGTGTTGACCGCAAAGCTATCTTTCCTATCCTCGGTCTATTCAGTAAGTCGGGCCTCACTTTGCTAAATCTATTTCATCTCTGTGTTTGTATTTTCATCTTACTCACAGTCATTATATGTGGGGGGCTGCCTTTTCCTTTGGGGAATTTCTCTGAGGCAAGGTAGGCTTATTATTCTATCTTCAGGGCTAGTTAGTTTCTCAGGCTGTGCCGAGTTGCATAGGGAGCGTTAGGCGCAATCCACAGCTAACTCTAGTGTGGTGTGATAGGATTAGGGATTGCGGTCAGCAGAGTTTCCACGTCTCAGAGCTCGTCCTATGTTTTTGCTCAATGTCAGGTCACTTTGTGTGCTCTGAACTTCAAGGTCCATTGTGGTTCTGAATTACCTGTTCATAACAGGTGAGTGAGTTGATGTAACAGGCAGGTGGAGGATGGAAGGCCATGCAGTGATGCCGGCTGGGTTGTTACATCACCTCAGGGGCTCTGCCAGTGTAACATGACACCCTCAAACAAGTGCAGCAAAATCTGCACTGTAATATGACACTACTTCCCTTCTGAGCTTTGTACTATTACTCAAAAGTAGTTTCGGCCACATATGAGATATCGGTGAACTCAGGAGAAATTGCACAACAATCTCTGGGGTCCATTTTCTCCTTTCGCCCTTGAAAATAAAACATTTGTAGCTAAAAAAGATTTTTGTGGGAAAAATGTGTGTTTTTGTTTGACTTTTCACGGCTCTACGTTATAAATTTCTGTGAAGCACCTGTGGGTTCAAGGTGCTCAATACACATCTAGATAAGTTTCTTAAGGGATTAAGCACAAGAGTTTCCAAAAGGATTTCACAGCACTAAACACAAGGCCAAAACTCTAACAATACAATCTACACCTGAAGGCCCAACCCAATGCATTAAATCAATGAGAGGGTCAAAAGAGTATATTCAACCTTAAAAACATTTTTTATTAATATAAATAAATATTAAAATAGTTTAAACAAAGTAGGACTACCAAAATGCAGTTTCTTAAGGGGTCTAGTTTCCAAAATGGTGTCACTTGTGGGGGTTTCCACTGTTTAGGCACATCAAGGGCTCTCCAAACGCGACATGGCAACCGCTAATTATTATAGACATATTTTACATTCAAAAAGTCAAATGGCGCTCCTTTCCTTCAAAGCCCTGCTGTGCACCCAAACAGTTGTTTTCCTCCACATATTGGGTATCTGTGAACTCAGGAGAAATTGCACAACAAATTGTATTGGGCAATTTCTCCTGTTACCCTTATGAAAATGCAATATTTGGGGCTAAAAAAGTTTTATCTGGGAAAAAGGTGATTTTTTATTTTCACAGCTTAACGTTACAAACTTCTGTGAAGCAATTGTGGGTTTAAGGTACTCAATAGACATCTAGATAAGTTCCCTAAAGGGTCTAGTTTCCAAAATTATGTTACTTGTTGGGGTTTCCACTGTTTAGTCACATCAGAGGCTCTACAAACATGACATGGCGTCCACTAGTTATGCCAGCAAATTATACATTCAAAAAGTGAAATGGCGCTCCTTCCCTTCTGAGCCCTGCCATGCGCCCAAACAGTAGATTTCCCCCACATATGGGATATCGGCATGCTCAGAAGAAATTACACAACAAAATGTATGGTCCATTTTCTCCTGCTACCCTTGCGAAAGTAAAAAAAAATAGGTCTAAAAGAAATTTTTCGTGAAAGAAAAGTAAATGTTTATTTTTTCCTTCCTCATTCCAAAAATTCCTGTGAAGCACCTGAAGGGTTAATAAACTTCTTGAATGTAGTTTTGAGTACCCTGAGGGGTGCAGGTTTTAGAATGGTGTCATTTTTGGGTATTTTCTGTCATATAGGCCCCTCAAAGTCACTTCAAATGGGAGGTGGTCCCTAAAACAATGGTTTTTCAAATTTTGTTTTAAAAATGAGAACTAGCTGGTCAACTTTTAACCCTTATAACTTCCTAACAAAAAAATTATGTTTCCAAAATTGTGATGCTGTAAAGTAGACATGTGGGACATTTTTATTAACTATTTTGTGCGATATGCCTCTCTGATTTAAGGGCATAAAAATTAAAAGTTTGAAAATTGCAAAATTTTCAAAATTTTCGCCAAATTTCCGCTTTTTCACAAATAAAGGCAAATCATATCAAAATTTTTTTACCACTGTCATAAAGTACAATATGTCACGATAAAAGTATCACCAGGATCCGTTGAAGCGATCTAGAGTTATTACCTCATAAACCGACAGTGATCAGAATTGTAATAATTGGCCTGGTCAGGAAGGTAAAAACAGGCTTCGGGGTGAAGGGGTTAATGCACGAGTTGATTACTAACATCTAACTGGTCTGTAGGAGCCAGAACTCTTAATGGTTGGTAGGGGAACAAATACTTTTTTATCACTGCAAAATTCAAATAAATTTATACAATGGGATTTTCTGGATTTTATTTTTGATATTCTACAGTGGGTACGGAAAGTATTCAGACCCCTTTACATTTTTCACTCTTTGTTCCATTGCAGCTATTTGGTAAATTCAAAAAAGTTCATTTTTTTCCTCATAATGTACACGCTGCACTCCATCTTGACTGAAAAAAAAACAGAAATGTAGTAATTTGCAAATGTAATAAATAGGAAAAATTGAAATATCACATGCTAACTGCACCAGGCCCAGATTTAGAGGGGGGGGGGGTGGCAAGGCGCCCGGGCCCTTGGCCACCCGCCAATATAGGGATAATTATCTCAAAACATGTCAAATACATGTCTCTTTGCTGTGAACCGTTTATAATAATAAGGAATATTTAACAAAAGAAAAACTATTGAAAGTGTAGGGACCTGGCTACGGTCCTACATCTCAGTGGCTGGCGCAGAGCGGCAGAGTCATGGCACCTGACCTGCGTCAGCCTAGCCAGACTTCTTTAGTACCCTCCCTGTACCTAATGCTTAGCTTATGGCATGCGGCAGCCTTCTCCGATCCCAGCAAAAGCTTCTAGGCGCTACCTATTCAGCTATATGGTCGCTCCCTCGGATTAGATCAGATGAGAGTTTGTTCAGCTACCTTCGAGGAAGGAGGCAGAGCCACGATGTTGGCGCGAGAAGAGGATTCTCCACTGCTGAGTGCGGCAGGACTTCACTCTGGATCTTCAGTCACTGAAGATCCAGAGGTGAAGTGGTTCAGTCTTCGCAGTGTCGCGGTGGGTGAGTATGATCTCTGTCTGTCTGTCTGTGTGTGTCTGTCTATCTGTGTATCTTTCTTGCAGCTCCAGTCCTACACAGTACCATACTGTATATACAGGTCCACACTATATCCTGCATTATAGTGTGTCTGTGTATACTGTTGTACAGTGCCCTGCGAATGTATTCGGCCCCCTGGAACTTTTCAACCTTTTCCCACATATCATGTTTCAAACATAAAGATACCAAATGTAAATTTTTGGTGAAGAATCAACAACAAGTGGAACACAATTGTGAAGTTGAATGAAATTTATTGGTTATTTTAAATTTTTGTGGAAATTCAAAAACTGAAAGTGGGGCATGCAATATTATTCGGCCCCTTTACTTTCAGTGCAGCAAACTCAATCCAGAAGTTCATTGTGGATCTCTGAATGATCCAATGTTGTCCTAAATGCCCGATGATGATAAATATAATCCACCTGTGTGTAATCAAGTCTCCATATAAATGCACCTGCTCTGTGATAGTCTCATGGTTCTGTTTGAAGCACAGAGAGCATCATGAAGACCAAGGAACACAACAGGCTGGTCCGTGATACTGTTGTGGAGAAGTTTAAAGCCGGATTTGGATACAAATGATTTCCAAAACTTTAAACATCCCAAGGTGCACTGTGCAAGCGATCATATTGAAATGGAAGGAGTATCATACCACTGCAAATCTACCAAGACCCGGCCGTCCCTCTAAACTTTCATCTCAAACAAAGAAAAGACTGATCAGAGATGCATCCAAGAGGCCCATGATCACTCTGGATGAACTGCAGAGATCTACAGCTAAGGTGGGACAGTCTGTCCATAGGACAACGATCAGTCGTATGCTGCACAAATCTGACCTTTATGGAAGAGTGGCAAGAAGGAAGCCATTTCTCAAAGATATCCATAAAAAATGTTGTTTAAAGTTTGCAACAAGCTACCTGGGAGACACACCAAACATGTGGAAGAAGGTGCTCTGGTCAGATGAAACCAAAATCGAACTTTTTTTCAACAATGCCAAACAATATGTTTGCCGTAAAGGCAACACAGCTCATCACCCTGAACACACCATCCACACTGTCAAACATGGTGGTGGCAACATCATGGTTTGGGCCTGCTTTTCTTCAGCAGGGTCAGGGAAGATGGTTAAAATTGATGGGAAGATGGATGGAGCCAAATACAGGACCATTCTTGAAGAAAACCTGTTGGAGTCTGCAAAAGACCTAAGACTGGGACAGAGATTTGTCTTCCAACTAGACAATAATCCCAAACATAAAGCAAAATCTACAATGGAATGGTTCACAAATAAACGTATCCAGGTGTTAGAATGGCCAAGTCAAAGTCCAGACCTTTTTTAGCCATCAGAAAGAACCGTCTTCAGACGAGCTTAAGGCCACAGCAGAGCAACTCGTCAGGTCTTATTCAGATGACTTGGACATTACATTTATCGATGAACTGCGTCAGTTTGTAACATTTGCCAATTTATTCACAGACAAGGAGCCAAAACATATCAGCACTGAACTTTTCATGTACAACCTTATCATGGAAAAGGGTGTGCAGGACACTTTCCCAAATATTGAGATAGCTCTAAGGATATATCTAATTTTGATGGTAACTAACTGCAGTGGTGAGCGTTCCTTCTCAAAACTCAAGTTAGTTGAAAACCGATTAAGGACATCCATGAAGCAGGAACGACTTGTAAATTTGGCTATCATGAGCATCAAGTCAGATCTACTGCGTGAATTGGACTTTAGTGACATCATTAGTGATTTTGCAGCACGAAAATCAAGGAAAGTGCCTGGATTGTAAAAAATGAATGATTTTGCCTGAAATACTCTGCTTAAATGATTTTTGTAAATAAACTTGCGTTCGTTTCATTTTGTGTTTTTGCATTACATATTGCAACACCTTGAAAAATGGGCCTCCCTCCAAAATGGGCCCCAGGCAACCCACCTCTTAAATCCGGCCCTGAACTGCACCCTGATTCACCAGTGAATGTCTGTCGGGCCACGTCGGGCTCAGACAGAACCGTGGCCCACGCGCCTCCGGCCACATCAGTATATGGACTAGGGGCTCAGCGGAATGTGCCGCAAACCAACCTGTTGTGAATTCTGCTCTTGGGCTCCCTCCGGTGGTTGTAAGTGGCACTTTTGTGTTGTGAATTCCGCTCTTGGGCTCCCTCCGGTGGTTGTAAGTGGCACTTTTGTGAGTTCTGCTCTTGGGCTCCCTCTTGTGGTTTCTAGTGGTATGGCTGCTCCTTGGAGTTAGCTGTCATCAGCTGCCTCCACTTATCGTCTCTTCTGCTCGGCTATTTAAGTCTGGCTCTATCTTCAGCCAGTGCCACTTGTAAATGGTTCCTGGTTGGATTCACATCTCTTTAGAGTTCCCTGTTATCCTGACCAGTTCAGCTAAGCTAAGTTTTTGCTTGCCCTTTTCTGTCCATAGATTGTGGACTTATCCATTCTGTGCTTTCTATGTTTGTCCAGCTTATCAGTGTGAATTATTTCTGTCTTGCTGGAAGCTTTGGGAGGCAGATTTGCCCTCCACACCTTTAGTCAGGTGTGGAGATTTTTTGTAAACTCTGCGTGGATTTTTGTAGTGTTTTATACTGACCGCACAGTATTCCATCCTGTCCTATCTATTTAGTTAGACTGACCTCCTGTGCTCATCCTGGTTTCATTCTGTGTATGTCTTTTCCCTCTCCACTCACAGTCATTATTTGTGGGGGGCTAATCTATCCTTTGGGGATTTTCTCTGAGGCAAGATAGCTTTCCTGCTTCTATCTTTAGGGGTACTTAGCTCTTAGGCTGTGTCGAGATGCCTAGGGAGAGTTAGGAGCATTCCACGGCTACTTCTAGTGTTGTGTTGAGCTTAGGGACTGCGGTCAGTACAGTTACCACTTCCTTCAGAGCTCGTTCCAAGTTGCTCCTAGACCACCGTATCATAACAGTACAAGTGGCCAAAAATGAATGAATTAAATGCATCTCAAAAGAAGGAAAAGAAAGTTCTGAACCATTTTTTTTCTGTGCTCTAGTTTGTCTTTTTTTTTTTCTTTTCCTCTTTATATCTGGGTGGTTCAGGATATATGCTTTGGCATGGATGTTCAGGGTTTGTTTTCTCGTGTGGATCAACTTGCTGCAAGAGTACAGAGTATCCAGGACTATGTTGTCCAGACTCCGGCTTTAGAGCCCAGAATTCCTGCCTCTTTTGCCATTCATAATGTTTTCCATAGATCTTTGTTGCGGAGATATGTGGTGCCCGTTGTTCCCTCGGTTGACCCTCCTGCCCCGGTGTTGGTTGAGGGAGAGTTGGAATATGAGGTTGAGAAGATTTTGGATTCTCGTTTTTCGAGGCGGAGGCTTCAGTATCTTGTCAAGTGGAAGGGTTATGGCCAGGAGGATAATTCTTGGGTTGTTGCCTCCGATGTCCATGCCGCCGATTTGGTTCGTGCTTTTCACTTGGCTCGTCCTGATCGGCCTGGGGGCTCTGGTGAGGGTTCGGTGACCCCTCCTCAAGGGGGGGGTACTGTTGTGAATTCCGCTCTTGGGCTCCCTCCGGTGGTTGTAAGTGGCACTTTTGTGAGTTCTGCTCTTGGGCTCCCTCTTGTGGTTTCTAGTGGTATGGCTGCTCCTTGGAGTTAGCTGTCATCAGCTGCCTCCACTTATCGTCTCTTCTGCTCGGCTATTTAAGTCTGGCTCTTTCTTCAGCCAGTGCCACTTGTAAATGGTTCCTGGTTGGATTCACATCTCTTTGGAGTTCCCTGTTATCCTGACCAGTTCAGCAAAGCTAAGTTTTTGCTTGCTCTTTTCTGTCCATAGATTGTGGACTTATCCATTGTGTGCTTCTATGTTTGTCCAGCTTATCAGTGTGAATTAATTTTGTCTTGCTGGAAGCTCGGGGAGGCAGATTTGCCCTCCACACCTTTAGTCAGGTGTGGAGATTTTTTGTAAACTCTGCGTGGATTTTTGTAGTGTTTTATACTGACCGCACAGTATTCCATCCTGTCCTATCTATTTAGCTAGACTGGCCTCCTGTGCTCATCCTGGTTTCATTCTGTGTATGTCTTTTCCCTCTCCACTCACAGTCATTATTTGTGGGGGGCTAATCTATCCTTTGGGGATTTTCTCTGAGGCAAGATAGCTTTCCTGCTTCTTTCTTTAGGGGTAGTTAGCTCTTAGGCTGTGACGAGATGCCTACGGAGAGTTAGGAGCATTCCACGGCTACTTCTAATGTTGTGTTGAGCTTAGGGACTGCGGTCAGTACAGTTACCACTTCCTTCAGAGCTCGTTCCATGTTGCTCCTAGACCACCGTATCATAACACCAACCGCTGTCACCAGAAAATGGATCATCGTTACCTACAGGACCATATCGGACAAGCACCACATCAGCCGATGTTGGTGCCATCACCTGCTCCGGGATTACCATGTCTTGATAAATGTCTTACAGTACAAGTTAATCCCCCAAGAACTGTTAATACTGTTTTCACTGTTCTTTAACCCCTTGTGAGATAGCGCTACCTGAGTGTGTTGGGGGACACTTGTTTGGCAACTAGATTAAAGCACACAGGCAAGTTTTCTCACAAAACAGTCTATTCCGGTTTATTTAGCCTCATAAACCGCACCACGAACAGTTCATTATATACATCCACGGAACATAACCCCCGACAATCTGTTCCAATGGCAGATACTTCTCTGCCCGTAACCCCTTTTATCTGGAGTTACCTTACAGGAGCTCTGTCTCCACACACTGACTCCAATCAGTCCTGGTTCCCAGGGAAGCTGCCTAACTGGGATCACCGTCCTTGTGACCAGGGCACTTCAAATAGTCCAGACCTGCAGAAGGAATGGTAGCCTCTCCAACACAGTAGCCATCACAATCTCTGCAGCTTTGGCCTCCCCGTGCGCTATTCAGGAAGTCCAGTCCCAGGCACTTCCAGCACACAAGCCTCACCAGGTGCTTCCAGGAATCCAGTCTACTCCAGGACATTCCAACACACAGGCCATCCAGGACTTTTCACACTGACTATTCCAGTCCATATACTCTGAACATGTGACCCAAACCCTGGTCTCATTATGTAGCTGTAACCACCCCCCATTGGTGGGAGGTGTGTGTGGTTAGTCAGTCCTGCCCAGCTCTCCAACTAACCCTGTAAGCCTCCCTTTAAACTAAACAAATATTTGTGGGACTACAGGTCCCAGAACAACAATACTGGCTTACAGCGCAGACTCCCTCTGCGACACATATGGCCATTTACAATCATGCTGGACCCTGTTTCACAAACCCCGTTACGCCTCCATGCGTATCCTGAGGAGCCCACACAGCACCCCCTGGCCACGGCATGAGTCACTGCATCACATTCTCCATACTATCTATATTTTGAACTGCCTGCTCAACTCCCTAGTTAACCTTTAACCTCCCTGCATTTAGTATCTCAGTGTTAATTAAAATTGTTAACCCTTGCTCTGTCTCCTGTCCATCACTGCATCCCGAAACCAGCTCACGCTTGGCATAGTCAGCAGGATGCAGTCTTTGGGCACAGATGGGTCATATGTACCCCAAGGGTAAGTATACCACTGGGGACAATGTTGAGCAATCTCCCAAAATTTACAGGGAGCAACAATCTGCTGTGGGACTGGACTGAGCGGGTCAGGCGTATGTTGAGGATGCATCCCATGACCCCTGCGATGGAGACAGAGATTGCTATGATGGCCCTGGATGGAGAGGTGAGGAGCTCCCTCATGTTTCAGCCCCCCCATGAGCGAGATACCTTCGCCAAGGTACTACAAATCTTGGAAGAAATGTATGGAGACCCCAGGGATATGAGAGAGTTGTGCATGCGCCTGTTTAGCCATGTCCAAAGGGAGAGGGCGTCCATGACCCAGTACAGAAACGTGCTGCAGGAGATTAAAGCTGCAATCGCTAAGCGAGATGGCATAAGTGTAGGACCCCCTGACAAAATTCTGAGAGATCAGCTGGTAGCAGGCTTTAGAGAAGCTTTGCTTAAACAGGCCTTGCGGGAGCACTTGCGGGTAAACCGCGCATGTCTTTTTTGGAAGTAGGGGCAGAAGCGCATTTGCAAGAGCAGGAGCAGAGGGTGACAGTCCAGGCAGGGAAGGTCTGGAGCGGAGAGGTATCCATCTGGTTGGCAACTGAACCAAGTTGGATGAAGTAATTTTGGAAGGAATCCAAGACATGCGAGAGCAATGGTCTGACCTAAGAAGAAACCCTCCGTGCCCCTGAACTCCTCCAGAGGTAGAACTGGTCCCGAGCCTCGCCAGGGACCGAGACTGCACGCGTCGAAGGGCCGCCTACCTTTTTCAACTGCGGGGACACTGGACATTATGCTAAAGGATGTGCACGCCGGGGAAGGCCCCTCCACCGCTGTCAATTAAACTAGCGGCCTCCGTGGCTAGGGGACACTGCCCGGAGCCTGAGCAGCCAAGAAGGAAAGAAAGAAGTCCCACAAGTTTAGCTTCTTTGAGTCCTCTTGTTTGGGCTGAAATGGATGGCCGGGCTGTCTGCTGTTCAGTTGATACTGGCTCTCAAGTAACTACGATGCCCGAGACTTATTTCAGACATCATTATCCTGAGGCAATGCGACCTGAATGGGGTTCCGTGATCAAGTTGACAGCGGCCAAGCAGTTGCCCATCCTGGTCGCAGGGGTGGTCTGGATGCAAATTACTGTGTGCGGCAAAGTTGTGGGCCGAAAAGGAGTTGTGTTAACTGCCGGAGATCCTGGTAGTGGCCCCACTATGACTTTAGGAAGGAATGTACTGAAGGAATTGGTAAACATCCTGGTCAGCGAGTCAGCCGATGTGTTTCTGAATCGATGGAGTCCTCGCACCCCTCAGAGAAAAATGTTCCAACAGTTGATATTATCATAGCGCTGTTTATTCCATGGCGATTTATATGTGAAAAGGGGTATGCATAACAAAAAAAGTACAATAATCTTGAACAAAATGAGCCACTGACTGGTACAAGAGGTGAGATGACCCTACTCGCGAGGGCTCACAATCTACATGTATATATTGTTAGGGCTAGCGGAGCGCACCGAGTATAGATAGGTAGCTACAAGGTGCGTTAGCAGCCCGGGGTCCACCGTGCAGAGATATCTGCTGCAAAGTAACAGTGGATAAACTCTGAGCTCACACGTGGGTTAAGCTTCATCCCGTGTGAACTGGAAGCAATCTCTGTTGCCTCACACAGTCGCACTGTACACAAAACTATTGCACTAACTAGGGTTGTGCTTGCTCTGGAACTCTTCTGTGCTAACCGCACACATGAAGGAACCAGATGCTAAGCCAAGGCTAATTGCCCCCACTGACGCTAACTGCCTGCCTGAGTGTACAGTCCCAAAGCTACAGCCTAACACCACACATATATAGAGTGGTATATAGTATCCACTGGCATAAGCCAAACACATTTGATACTAGTTCATGGCCGTGTGGCCATGCAAATCTTTTATAGTTGCAGCTCTTCAGGACCTTCCTGGAGGACCAATAGGAGCTGCTACAGGGCCTGAGCGTGTGACCCACCACCTCCAATGAGAGGTCCTCCCATGGGCATGCTCAGTGTGTCAAAAGCAGTACTTAGCCCCAGAAAAGCCTGCTCGCCGCTGACCAGTGCTGGCTACAAAGGTAGAGCCTGGAAAGGCAGCATTAACCATTCGCACAGTATCAGGCTGAGCCAGACGCTGGGACCGACATCTCCACTGAGCAGGTTGCACTGCGGCTAGAGGAGAAAGGGAGACCGCAGCAGACATGGTTCGAGATTCCCCCTGTGCAGCGGCGGGTACTAGACACCTATCATTACCCCCCAGGTTCCCAGGTTCTGTTCTCTGGGCCATGACCCTTCCAGTCCACCAGATAGTATTTTTTGCCACATACCACCTTGCACCCCAAGATAGAGTTCACCTCGTACTCATCCGTGGATGAACCTGATGTCCCGGCAGATGACTGGGAAAACCGGGACATATAAACGGGCTTTAAGAGGGAAATATGAAAGGTGTCGGTGATACCAAGGCGCGGAGGAATAGCCAAACGGTAGACCACAAGGTTAACCTGTTCCAGAACCTTGAAAGGACCAATGTAACGAGGCGTAAAATTAGTGGACTCAACTCGCAGCCTGATGTTACCGGCGGAAAGCCACACTAAGTCGCCAGGAGCGAAGAGAGATTCAGCTCAATGCTGAGTAAACGACAGAGCTCTCTCCAAAACTGAGACGCGAACTGGGGACCCCGGTCACTGACAATTTTGTCAGGCATGCCATGTAGATGAAAAATATGTTTAATGAACAGCGCCGCCAAGGCCCGTGCAGAAGGTAACCATGGAAGCGGCACCAATTGCACCATTTTAGAAAAATGATCGGTGACTGCCCAGATAATGGTGCAGCTACGAGACTTAGGTAAGCCCACCACGAAGTCCATCCCGACCATCTCCCAGGGCCTGTCTGCCACCAGCCTGGGTAAAGTAGCCCAGCAGGCCATTGCCGAGGAGACCGAATTTTGGAGCAGGAGACACACGTCCAAATATAATCCCTGATGTCACGAGCCATATGCGGCCACCAGTATGTCCTCGCCAGAAGCTCAAATGTCCTCTTGGTCCCAAAATGTCCACCCACCCTGGACGAATGAGCCCAAGCGAGAACCTCCGGTTGCAAATTTGATGGTACAAAAGTCTTGCCCAGGGGCACAGACTCTAGCGAAACCAGAGCCCCGGTTCTCAGGCTCTCAGAAGGGACAATAATCCGAGGATCCTCCTCCTCCTCCTCTGATGACACTACAGAGCAGGAAAGAGCGTCGGCACGAATGTTCTTCTCCCCGGAGAGAAAATGGAGGGTGAAATGGAACCGGGAGAAGAACAGGGACCATCTGGCCTGGCGAGAATTTAGCCGCTGGGCTGTCTGTAAGTCTGTAAGTACGCCAAATTTTTGTGGTCTGTGAAAACTTGGAAGGGAAAGCGAGCCCCCTCCAGGAGGTATCTCCACTCTGAGAAAGCCAACTTCATGGCTAGCAACTCCCTGTCCCCTCTCCGCTGGTGAGAAGGTCTTGGAAAAGAAGAAGCAAGGATGCTTCCGACCTTGAGCATCCTTTTGGAAGAGGACTACTCCAGCACCAACGGATGAGGCATCCACCTCCATTATAAACGGCTAATCTACATTGGGGCGATGTGGGATGGGAGTGCTAGCGAAGTGTGACTTAATAGAGAGAGAGGCCTTGGAGACCTCCTCCGACCACAATTTGGGATTTGCTACCTTCTTGGTGAGGGCAACCAAGGGAGCTACCAGAGTTGAGAAGTGTGGAATGAACTGGTGATAGTAATTAATGAACCCCATAAAGCGCTGCACCACTTTAAGGGAATGGGGTTCCTGCCAGTCCATCACAGCCTGTAGTTTGGCAGGATCGATAGCCAATCCCTGGGCAGAGATGATATAGGCAAGGAAAGGCAAGGGCTCCTCCTCAAACACACACTTCTTCAACTTGGTGTAGAGGGAGTTTGCCCGTAAGAGGTCAAAGACTTTGCAAACATCTCTCCGGTGGGAGTCAATATCTGGAGAGTAGATGAGAATATCATCCAGATAGACTATGACCGAGGTGGTGAGCATATCCCGGAAGATGTCATTCACAAAGTCTTGGAAAACGGCTGAGGCATTACAGAGCCCAAAGGGCATCACCAGATATTCACAGTGCCCATCCCTGGTGTTAAAATCCGTCTTCCATTCGTCCCCCTCATGAATGCGAATCAGGTTGTAAGCACACCGCAAATCTAATTTAGTAAATACCCTTGCTCCCCGTATCCTATGAAAGAGCTAAGATATCAGGGGTAGTGGGTACTTATTCTTAACGGTGATGGCATTAAGACCCCTGTAGTCTATGCATGGACGTAGTTCTCCACTTATCTTCTGCACGAAGAAGAACCCAGCCCCTGCAGGCGACACTGACTTCTTAATGAATCCTCTTGCCAGATTCTCTTGGATATACTGGGACATTGCCTCCGTCTCTGGAAGAGATAACGGATAGACTCAACCCCGGGGAGGCTCTGCACCAGGTAATAGGTCAATAGGACAGTCATAGGGGCGGTGAGGCGGAAGGGTCTCCGCAGCCCTTTTGGAGAACACGTCCGCATAGGGCCAATAGTGCTTGGGGAGAAAGATCTGCGGGTACCTCAGTTGTAGTAACCTGAATGCACTCCCTCTGACATCTACCCTCACAGGATTTACTCCATCCCAGAATTCTCCCTGAGGACCACTCTATATGAGGAGAGTGGTAGTGTTGCCATGGTATCCCCAACAGGACCTCATCAATTCCCGCTCGGGAATGACTAATAGGGAAATAATCTCCTGATGAGATGGAGACATGAAAAGAGTGAATGGAATGGTTTGGTGTGTAATCTGTGAGGGTAGTGTCGACCCATTTATCGCTCGAACGGTCACAGGTTTGGCGAGCATCACCAGGGGTATTGCGTGTCGTTGGGCGAAAGCAGATGACATAAAATTGCCCTCAGCCCTGGGTCCACGAAAAGCTCTACCATAAGAGTGGGAGGGCCTATAGTAATTGTCCCCTTGAAGGACAATTTGGAGGAAAACGTTGCCGTGTCTAGTGTACCTCCTCCAACTACCACTAGACACTGATGTTTTCCTGACCACTGAGAACAACTGGAGGCAAGGTGTCCTGACTGCCGGTAAACATGACAGACCTTAAGTGCACGAGCGGTCCAGGACTTAGATCCCGCTCGTGACACCTCCATGGCCTCATGTGACTCGGACGCCTGGACCGGAGATTCCAGAGGTTTGGCAAAGGTGGGAGCCAGCCGAAACCTCTGCCTACACTGGGCTCGCTCCAACCTTCGCTCATTAAAATGAAGGTCAATGCGAGTTGATACTGCTATGAGCTCCTCCAGTGTGGCGGGAATTTCCCTAGTGGCCAAAGTGTCCTTCACATGGTCAGCCAGCCCCCTCCAAAATACCGGGATGAGGGTTTTATCCAGCCACTCCAGCTCAGATGCTAAAGTCCAGAAGTGGATGGCAAAATGGCTGACCATGGATGAACCCTGACTCAATGCCAGCAGTTGGAGCGCCGCATCATGGGTGACTCGAGGTCCTAAAAAAACCTGTTTCAGAGTGCTCAAAAACTGAGGATCACTCTGCACCACATGATCGTCACGCTCCCACAGCGGCGTAGCCCACCCCAACGTCCTGTCCAACAGAAGAGAAATAATGAATCCCACCTTCGCCCGCTCTGTGGGAAAACATGCAGCCAGGAGCTCAAGGTGAATACCGCACTGGCTCACAAAACCCCTACATGATTTACTGTCACCAGAGTACTTTTCTGGCAGCGGGAGGTGGGATACAGTCGGGACAGGGGTGGCAGTGGTTAAATTTGCTGCAGCCATGCTAGCAGCCTGAATAGCTATTGCGGTAACATCCACAGCTGAGGTTGCACGCTCGAGAGCCGCCAACTTGCCCTCCAGCTGCTGGATGTACCCCTGCAATTGCTGTTCGTCCGCCATTACTTAGTCAGACCATGGCGCTAGTATACTGGCGCTAGCGGAACGCACCGAGTATAGATAGGTAGCTACAAGGTGCGTTCGCAGCCCGGGGTCCACCGTGCAGAGATATCTGCAGCAAAGTAACGGCGGATAAACTCTGAGCTCACACGTGTGTTAAGCTTCACCCCGTGTGAACTGGAAGCGATCTCTGTTGCCTTACAGAGTCACGCTGTACACAAAACTATTACCCTAACTACGATACGATACGATACGATACACTTTATTGATCCCGTGGGAAATTATGGTATCACAGCAGCACAACTTACGGTAAATCAAATCATCAAAAATCATAAAAGAATTACATAGTTGACATGACAGTGGAGTTGACAGAAGAACATTATACATTATACATTAGAATAGGACATACACAACGAGTGAACTGAAATGTAGAGAAATAAGTAGACATTCACCTTGGTGGTTTAACCCTAATGTTATTGTTGTACATTCCCATGGCAGTTGGCACAAACGATTTCCTATATTTTTCCTTCTTACACCTCAGAAGTATTAGCCGGTTACTGAAGGTGCTATTCTGTCTCATGAATAGGGTTGTGCTTGCTCTGGAACTCTTCTGTGCTAACGGCACACATGAAGGAACCAGATGCTAAGCCAAGGCTAATTGCCCCCACTGACGCTAACTGCCTGCCTGAGTGTACAGTCCCAAAGCTACAGCCTAACACCACACATATATAGAGTGGTATATAGTATCCACTGGCATAAGCCAAACACATTTGATACTAGTTCATGGCCGTGTGGCCATGCAAATCTTTTATAGTTGCAGCTCTTCAGGACCTTCCTGGAGGACCAATAGGAGCTGCTACAGGGCCTGAGCGTGTGACCCACCACCTCCAATGAGAGGTCCTCCCGTGGGCATGCTCAGTGTGTCAAAAGCAGTACTTAGCCCCAGAAAAGCCTGCTCGCCGCTGACCAGTGCTGGCTACAAAGGTAGAGCCTGGAAAGGCAGCAGTAACCATTCGCACAGTATCAGGCTGAGCCAGACGCTGGGACCGACATCTCCACTGAGCAGGTTGCACTGCGGCTAGAGGAGAAAGGGAGACCGCAGCAGACATGGTTCGAGATTCCCCCTGTGCAGCGGCGGGTACTAGACACCTATCATTACCCCCCAGGTTCCCAGGTTCTGTTCTCTGGGCCATGACCCTTCCAGTCCACCAGATAGTATTTTTTGCCACATACCACCTTGCACCCCAAGATAGAGTTCACCTCGTACTCATCCGTGGATGAACCTGATGTCCCGGCAGATGACTGGGAAAACCGGGACATATAAACGGGCTTTAAGAGGGAAACATGAAAGGTGTCGGTGATACCAAGGCACGGAGGAATAGCCAAACGGTAGACCACAAGGTTAACCTGTTCCAGAACCTTGAAAGGACCAATGTAACGAGGCGTAAAATTAGTGGACTCAACTCGCAGCCTGATGTTACTGGCGGAAAGCCACACTAAGTCGCCAGGAGCGAAGAGAGATTCAGCTCAATGCTGAGTAAACGACAGAGCTCTCTCCAAAACTGAGACGCGAACTGGGGACCCCGGTCACTGACAATTTTGTCAGGCATGCCATGTAGATGAAAAATATGTTTAATGAACAGCGCCGCCAAGGCCCGTGCAGAAGGTAACCATGGAAGCGGCACCAATTGCACCATTTTAGAAAAATGATCGGTGACTGCCCAGATAATGGTGCAGCTACGAGACTTAGGTAAGCCCACCACGAAGTCCATCCCGACCATCTCCCAGGGCCTGTCTGCCACCAGCCTGGGAAAAGTAGCCCAGCAGGCCATTGCCGAGGAGACCGATTTTTGGAGCAGGAGACACACGTCCAAATATAATCCCTGATGTCACGAGCCATATGCGGCCACCAGTATGTCCTCACCAGAAGCTCAAATGTCCTCTTGGTCCCAAAATGTCCACCCACCCTGGACGAATGAGCCCAAGCGAGAACCTCCGGTTGCAAATTTGATGGTACAAAAGTCTTGCCCAGGGGCACAGACTCTAGCGAAACCAGAGCCCCGGTTCTCAGGCTCTCAGAAGGGACAATAATCCGAGGATCCTCCTCCTCTGATGACACTACAGAGCAGGAAAGAGCGTCGGCACGAATGTTCTTCTCCCCGGAGAGAAAATGGAGGGTGAAATGGAACCGGGAGAAGAACAGGGACCATCTGGCCTGGCGAGAATTTAGCCGCTGGGCTGTCTGTAAGTCTGTAAGTACGCCAAATTTTTGTGGTCTGTGAAAACTTGGAAGGGAAAGCGAGCCCCCTCCAGGAGGTATCTCCACTCTGAGAAAGCCAACTTCATGGCTAGCAACTCCCTGTCCCCTCTCCGCTGGTGAGAAGGTCTTGGAAAAGAAGAAGCAAGAATGCTTCCGACCTTGAGCATCCTTTTGGAAGAGGACTACTCCAGCACCAACGGATGAGGCATCCACCTCCATTATAAACGGCTAATCTACATTGGGGCGATGTGGGATGGGAGTGCTAGCGAAGTGTGACTTAATAGAGAGAGAGGCCTTGGAGACCTCCTCCGACCACAATTTGGGATTTGCTACCTTCTTGGTGAGGGCAACCAAGGGAGCTACCAGAGTTGAGAAGTGTGGAATGAACTGGTGATAGTAATTAATGAACCCCATAAAGCGCTGCACCACTTTAAGGGAATGGGGTTCCTGCCAGTCCATCACAGCCTGTAGTTTGGCAGGATCGATAGCCAATCCCTGGGCAGAGATGATATAGGCAAGGAAAGGCAAGGGCTCCTCCTCAAACACACACTTCTTCAACTTGGTGTAGAGGGAGTTTGCCCGTAAGAGGTCAAAGACTTTGCAAACATCTCTCCGGTGGGAGTCAATATCTGGAGAGTAGATGAGAATATCATCCAGATAGACTATGACCGAGGTGGTGAGCATATCCCGGAAGATGTCATTCACAAAGTCTTGGAAAACGGCTGAGGCATTACAGAGCCCAAAGGGCATCACCAGATATTCACAGTGCCCATCCCTGGTTTTAAAATTCGTCTTCCATTCGTCCCCCTCATGAATGCGAATCAGGTTGTAAGCACACCGCAAATCTAATTTAGTAAATACCCTTGCTCCCCGTATCCTATGAAAGAGCTAAGATATCAGGGGTAGTGGGTACTTATTCTTAACGGTGATGGCATTAAGACCCCTGTAGTCTATGCATGGACGTAGTTCTCCACTTATCTTCTGCACGAAGAAGAACCCAGCCCCTGCAGGCGACACTGACTTCTTAATGAATCCTCTTGCCAGATTCTCTTGGATATACTGGGACATTGCCTCCGTCTCTGGAAGAGATAACGGATAGACTCAACCCCGGGGAGGCTCTGCACCAGGTAATAGGTCAATAGGACAGTCATAGGGGCGGTGAGGCGGAAGGGTCTCCGCAGCCCTTTTGGAGAACACGTCCGCATAGGGCCAATAGTGCTTGGGGAGAAAGATCTGCGGGTACCTCAGTTGTAGTAACCTGAATGCACTCCCTCTGACATCTACCCTCACAGGATTTACTCCATCCCAGAATTCTCCCTGAGGACCACTCTATATGAGGAGAGTGGTAGTGTTGCCATGGTATCCCCAACAGGACCTCATCAATTCCCGCTCGGGAATGACTAATAGGGAAATAATCTCCTGATGAGATGGAGACATGAAAAGAGTGAATGGAATGGTTTGGTGTGTAATCTGTGAGGGTAGTGTCGACCCATTTATCGCTCGAACGGTCACAGGTTTGGCGAGCATCACCAGGGGTATTGCGTGTCGTTGGGCGAAAGCAGATGACATAAAATTGCCCTCAGCCCTGGGTCCACGAAAAGCTCTACCATAAGAGTGGGAGGGCCTATAGTAATTGTCCCCTTGAAGGACAATTTGGAGGAAAACGTTGCCGTGTCTAGTGTACCTCCTCCAACTACCACTAGACACTGATGTTTTCCTGACCACTGAGAACAACTGGAGGCAAGGTGTCCTGACTGCCGGTAAACATGACAGACCTTAAGTGCACGAGCGGTCCAGGACTTAGATCCCGCTCGTGACACCTCCATGGCCTCATGTGACTCGGACGCCTGGACCGGAGATTCCAGAGGTTTGGCAAAGGTGGGAGCCAGCCGAAACCTCTGCCTACACTGGGCTCGCTCCAACCTTCGCTCATTAAAATGAAGGTCAATGCGAGTTGATACTGCTATGAGCTCCTCCAGTGTGGCGGGAATTTCCCTAGTGGCCAAAGTGTCCTTCACATGGTCAGCCAGCCCCCTCCAAAATACCGGGATGAGGGTTTTATCCAGCCACTCCAGCTCAGATGCTAAAGTCCAGAAGTGGATGGCAAAATGGCTGACCATGGATGAACCCTGACTCAATGCCAGCAGTTGGAGCGCCGCATCATGGGTGACTCGAGGTCCTAAAAAAACCTGTTTCAGAGTGCTCAAAAACTGAGGATCACTCTGCACCACATGATCGTCACGCTCCCACAGCGGCGTAGCCCACCCCAACGTCCTGTCCAACAGAAGAGAAATAATGAATCCCACCTTTGCCCGCTCTGTGGGAAAACATGCAGCCAGGAGCTCAAGGTGAATACCGCACTGGCTCACAAAACCCCTACATGATTTACTGTCACCAGAGTACTTTTCTGGCAGCGGGAGGTGGGATACAGTCGGGACAGGGGTGGCAGTGGTTAAATTTGCTGCAGCCATGCTAGCAGCCTGAATAGCTATTGCGGTAACATCCACAGCTGAGGTTGCACGCTCGAGAGCCGCCAACTTGCCCTCCAGCTGCTGGATGTACCCCTGCAATTGCTGTTCGTCCGCCATTACTTAGTCAGACCATGGCACTAGTATACTGGCGCTAGCGGAACGCACCGAGTATAGATAGGTAGCTACAAGGTGCGTTCGCAGCCCGGGGTCCACCGTGCAGAGATATCTGCAGCAAAGTAACGGCGGATAAACTCTGAGCTCACACGTGTGTTAAGCTTCACCCCGTGTGAACTGGAAGCGATCTCTGTTGCCTTACAGAGTCACGCTGTACACAAAACTATTACCCTAACTACGATACGATACGATACACTTTATTGATCCCGTGGGAAATTATGGTATCACAGCAGCACAACTTACGGTAAATCAAATCATCAAAAATCATAAAAGAATTACATAGTTGACATGACAGTGGAGTTGACAGAAGAACATTATACATTATACATTAGAATAGGACATACACAACGAGTGAACTGAAATGTAGAGAAATAAGTAGACATTCACCTTGGTGGTTTAACCCTAATGTTATTGTTGTACATTCCCATGGCAGTTGGCACAAACGATTTCCTATATTTTTCCTTCTTACACCTCAGAAGTATTAGCCGGTTACTGAAGGTGCTATTCTGTCTCATGAATAGGGTTGTGCTTGCTCTGGAACTCTTCTGTGCTAACGGCACACATGAAGGAACCAGATGCTAAGCCAAGGCTAATTGCCCCCACTGACGCTAGCTGCCTTCCTGAGTGTACAGTCCCAAAGCTACAGCTTAACACCACATATATATAGAGTGGTATAGTATCGACTGGCATAAGCCAAACACATTTGATACTAGCGCATGACCGTGCGGCCATGCAAACCTTTTATAGTTGCAGCTCTTCAGGACCTTCCTGGAGGACCAATAGGAGCTGCTACAGGGCCTGAGTGTGTGACCCCTGACCTTTAAAGAGAGGTCCTCCCGTGGGCATGCTCAGTGTGTGAAAAGCAGGACTTAGTCCCAGAAAAGCCTGCTCGCCGCTGACCAGTGCTGGCTACAAAGGCAGAGCCTGGAAAGGAAGCAGTAACCATTTGCACAGTATCAGGCTGAGCCACACACTGGGACCGACGTCACCACTGAGCAGGTTCCACTGTGGCTGGAGGAGAATGGGAGACCACAGCAGACATGGTTGGAGATTCCCCCTGTGCAGCGGCGGGAATCGACACCTAAAATATATTTTCTTGAATTATATCTATATACAGCATAATAATAGATCAAGGTCTTGACATGTCTTCTAAGGTGTATGTATTGCATATTAGAATATAATAGTGTCTTGGTTTTCAGACTCTAATTTTTGTTTATTATCTCCATTACATGGACTACAGATTTGTTACATGGAACTCTGACACATCATAAGAAAAGAACAAAATTCCACTTTTCTTAAAGTGTTGTGCCAGATTTTCTCTAGCAGAGATTTCAATTAGTACCAAAAGAATTTATATGTGGAGCGCCAGCTAGAGCCTAGGGGTCCGGTGGTCGTCAAAGGCATAGTCATGGCGACAGCAACCCGGTCCGTGGCTCAGGGCATCCAAGTTAAAGGGAATGTCTTTAAAGGGGTTGCTTTGAATAAAAAATGTTCGTGACGCCACCTGTGGTGACAGTCAGGGATGACTGACGCTGCTTAAAGTCCACTGGGGATGATGTTATTGCTGCAATGATGGTGTGGCTTCCCACAGGTGAAGCTTGGTACCCAGGACTCCCAGTGTAGTAGGCAAAGATGATAGATGGTGTGGTGCCAGAAAGACTTAGAGGACACAAGATTGCAGTCTCTTTACCTTTTACTGGTAGTATGCAGCCACAGTCCAGGGTAGCGGTAACAGATGATGGTGAGGTCCGGCCAGTCTGGAAGCGATTTGGAGTCCCCTTAACCAGATGGGGTTCAAAGCCTTTCTCACTGCGCTGTAGTGTGCGTCCCTTGCTGCCTGAGGCTTCACACAAGGTCCTTTCTCTCTGTTCTATATGTAGGACAGTACCCACATGGCAGGCAACTCAAGCCTTTTTACAGGTGTCTCTAATTGCAGTGACTCCGGGCTCTATATGCTGCTGTGCCTTCCAGTGTGGTTGTGGACAGGCAGCTTGAAATCCCCTGTCCTCCAGTTTCTGATGTGGGGCATACATTCCCACACAGCCTCGGCATCCCGGTGTCCGGTTCCAGCACTTCATCGTGGAAGGAGCCCAGTAGCAGCTCCCCTCCAACTCTTCACTTCTCCTGTTCTTCTTCTCCCCTCACACTTTCCTACAGACTACACTCTGTCTGACTCCTCCACTCCTGTCAGGAGCTGCAGAACCTCGTGTCTGCACAGCTCCAGCTCTCTCCGACTAACTCTCTCACTCACTGAACTCCTCTGCTGACTGACTCTAACGCCTCCTCCAGCCAGAATATATATAGAGGTATATATAGGGGAGCTACCCTTAAACCGGGTCTGGAGCTCCTCCTTCTGGCCTGGAGTCAGAACATGTTGCACGTATGTGCTACCTGTTAAAGGGATCCTTGTCACTTCCAGGCATGGCATCACCCTCCCTGAAAGGAAGGCAACACCACTGTAACAACCAGCTTCCTGGGGTGTTACATATGCACTATAGAGTTTTTTCATTTAAAAAATGAGTTGGGGGTCTGTGATTAATGTGATCTTTTCATAAGTTTTTATGACATGTTAGAAGATCATTTTAACTGGATTCCTCTTTAAACTGTAGATCATGCAAGCTCCATGGAACTGAGAAACTTCATAATGTGCAAAAATTGTCTGTCCTGGGATGTCAACGTTCCAAGCAGCAGACACAAGTCTAGCCTAAGATCACCATGCACAATGTCAAGTCTAGACAGAGCAACAAAAAGCACAAACAGTAATTGAACTTTGGAGAAGATTAAACATATTCTCTGGAGTAATGAAGCAACCTTCAGAATGTGGCAGTCTGCTAGATGAGTTCAGGGTTGGCAAATGCCAGGAGAACACTTCCAACCCACACTGCTTACTGGAAGAGGAAAGGTGATTTTATCTCCCACACACTTAAGGTACCTTCACACATAACGATATTGTTAACGATATCGTTGCTATTTGTGACGTAGCAACGATATCGTTAATGAAATCGTTATGTGTGACAGCGACCAACGATCAGGCCCCTGCTGGGAGATCGTTGGTCGCTGAATAAAGTCCAGAACTTTATTTGGTCGCTGGATCTCCTGCTGACATCGCTGGATCGGCGTGTGTGACACCGATCCAGCGACGTCTTCACTGGTAACCAGGGTAAACATCGGGTAACTAAGCGCAGGGCCGCGCTTAGTAACCCGATGTTTACCCTGGTTACCATGCTAAAAGTAAAAAAAAACAAACACTACATACTTACCTACAGCTGTCTGTCCTCCAGCGCTGCGCTCTGCACTCCTCCTGTACTGGCTGTGAGCCGGAAAGTAGAGCGGTGACGTCACCGCTCTGCTTTCCGGCTCCCAGACAGTACAGGAGGAGAGCAGAGAAGCAGAGCGCAGCGCTGGAGGACAGACAGCGTTAGGTAAGTATCTAGTGTTTGTTTTTTTTAACTTTTAGCATGGTAACCAGGGTAAACATCGGGTTACTAAGCGCGGCCCTGCGCTTAGTTACCCGATGTTTACCCTGGTTACCGGCATCGTTGGTCGCTGGAGAGCGGTCTGTGTGACAGCTCTCCAGCGACCAAACAGCGACGCTGCAGCGATTCGGATCGTTGTCGGTATCGCTGCAGCGTCGCTAAATGTGAAGGGGCCTTTAGTAAAGAGCTCCTTGATTCATTATCATAGAGTATAAGGACATTCTACAGAGCTGAGTACGGTATATTTAAGCTTGATGCAATAGTTCTTGAAGAACTTTTCTGGATTAAGCAATCTGTACTGTACTGGACAGATGTAAAATTCCTGTTTCCATATTGCATTGATGAGGTTTGGAAATGTTTTCTTATGATCGCTGATTGTTTTTTTGTTTTTTTACTAAAGTATGTAGCTTAATGACTTTACATTACATCAATTAATAACTATTATCTGTTTATACTATATCTTTTTTATGTGTATACCCATAATGGATTATTTAAATAATTATAATACCATGTTTAATTACAGAAAGGATTACATTAAAAAATGTAATATGTGTGGTGCACTTTTTTTGCAATTGGTTCTATGGTGGAACAAAGCCTAAGTATCGAACAAATCTTAGTGGCCAATGTAGAGTGTCTACTTTATGAGTAAAGATTTGCAGATAAATTTGAGTGAAATTCAATTCTACTCAAATTTAACAAAAATCCGCATTCGTCAAAATGAGAATTTTTAGTAATTGCACTCCGTGGGGATTTAGAAAAATGGTGGCTGCTGGCTGACAGTTTTCTCCACACTATCAACAGTCTGGTCCTCTTTGTATCTTCAGATCCCGCCGCCTCAACTGACATCCCTGAGCCTCTCACAGTGAGCAGGGACTTCCAACTCTGATTAGTATTGGAGCTGCGTGTGCGCACAATGTTGTGATCTTTCACGCACTTGCTCAAAAACCTCACTGGCCTCATCACAGATGGAAGTCCCGCCTCGGTGTGAGAGCTCGGATATTTGAGTGCAAGCGGTAAAAATCAGAAGATGCGATGAGAACTGTACAGGTGATGGTGAGGAGGGGAAGAGCCGGAAAGATGAGAAGTAAGGTGAGTTTAAGGATATTTCTTTTTTTTTACTATTAATGTTTATTTTGCTCTAGAGTAATAAGGGACATTAAGTTTGAGGAAAATAACTTTTTCGAGAATCGAATTTCCTGGAAAAAACATGTGAACAAGTGAATTCAAATTTTGCCTGAACTGCTCATCTCTAATTATGTAAGAGATTACGTTTTATGTGATGGCACTCAGGTAGTAGATTAGAAGGTGGTTGGGTGATGAACCCACCTCACCTTCGGAGTGGGAGACAGCACTAGGAGAGCAACTGTTTGGTGAATGAGTGGGTTAACACTAGGTAGAGTAAGAAGCGTGGTGTCGGTGTGCTGCCGATATAGAAATTCAATATACAGCGAATTCTTGGTTATTCTACTTCTATACAGGGCAAGGCACCGACAACCTGCCGCTTTTTCAACCACCAATTATGAGCATGTTTGCCAGCAATTGGTCACAAATATAATGTTTTCTCTTCGCCACGACAGCACCCACTGAGAGAGGGGATCCGCCCCTAGGAACAGGAAACCCTATGGAGAGATAAAAGGGGCGGTCCCCCTCGCTCCCACAGTTTGGTTTCCTGTTCCTACGGGAAGATCCATGGAGAAGAGGATTCCCAGCCTGGACGCCGCTTGCGCAGTTTACCTGTGAGGACGGCAAGGGCTCCAGGACTGGATGCAGCGTCGGGGGTGCTGATTCAGTTTTCCCCCCTCTGCTGGCAGACGTCGCGAGACCGGGTCGTGGGGGCCGGTTCGCGGCAGATGTCCGGCGGTCTGCGGGGCAAGCACCAGGTGGTAGCGTCGCGCCGTCCTCGGCGGACGCCTGTGTGGTGTGGAGCCCAGTGCATGCCCCCGGAAGTGCTGGTAAGCTTCCGGGGTGCGGAGGAGTGAGACGACGCCGGCGCTGAAGCCGGTAACAGCGCCGGAGTATCCAATATGGCCGCGACCCGGAAGTGGTTAGCACTTCCGGGTTCAACAGGAAGAACATGGCGGCCCCCATGTGAAAAGGATGCCGGCGATGCATCCCGGCGTCCAGAATGGATTCTGCAAGAGAGCCTGCGGTACCTTCTCTAGAGGTTAACACCGTCACCCCTCGCAGCCATGCCAGCAGCAGCAGCCGCTCTAGGCAGAGCGGATCGTCCAAAAGGAAGCCACCTGCATCTGTGTCTCCTCCTCAGCCGGTACCTGATCGGTCAGCTTCTGGGTGAGTGTGCATCTACCCCACTAGTCTGATTATTGTCCCTCTCCGTTTATAATAGGCAAAAAGGAAGGAAAAAGCGAAACACAAGCAGTGTGCGTTATGTATCCAGCCCCTTCCGGATAGTTACACTAAAAGGCTATGTGATTCATGTATAAAATCAACGTTACGTGAGGAAGCCTCAGTTAAATCAGAGGATATAAGGGCCATGATTAGGGAAGAATTACGAGCCCTACAAAGCGTTGACAGAGAGCCACGTATTAAGGAGAAAAGAGGATACGTTTCACCTGTATCCGATCAGCCGTCTGAGTTAGAGGAAGCAAACTCAGATAGATGGCAGCAGGAGATATCCTCAGATGAGGATCAGGATACGTGCTTCCCCACAGATAGCATTGACAATCTGGTGAGATCAGTTTGCAATACCATGGGCATAGAAGATCTTAAAGTCCCTAAAACACAGCAAGACATTTTGTTTGCTGGCCTATCCGAAAAGAAGAGACCCTCTTTTCCGGTAATAACGGCAGTAAAAAGTTTGATCAAAAAAGAGTGGGAAAGCCAGGGGCAGAGGGGGTTACCACCATCCTCAAAGAGACGCTACCCCTTTAATGATGAAGAATTCACAACATGGTCAAAAGCCCCAAAAGTAGACGCAGCTGTGGCGTCTACATCAAAGAAATCCTTACTGCCTGTAGAGGATTCAGGCTCGTTACAAGATCCTCTAGATCGCAAAGCCGATTCGCTCCTTAAAAGAGCATGGGAGACTTCTGCAGGGGCCTTTAAACCGGCAATCTCAGCCACATGCACCGCAAGATCCATGCTTGTTTGGCTGAGTGACTTGGAAGAAGGGCTGAAAGGAGGTCTCTCTCTCGAGAAATTATTGTCCTCTATACCCCTAATTAGAGGTGCCACAGCCTTTCTAGCGGACTCATCTGCCGACTCTATACGCCTGGCAGCCAAGTCGGCAGGATTAACCAATGCAGCACGTAGGGCCCTATGGCTTAAGGGCTGGAAAGGTGACCCTCAGACCAAGTCTAAGTTATGCAGCCTCCCATGTCAGGGTGAGTACCTGTTTGGTACCAAACTGGATGAGATCTTAACTAAAGCAGGGGAAAGGAAGAAAGGCTTTCCAAATAGTAATAATTACGTTCCATTTTATAGGAGAGCGTTCCGAAAGCCCGCATTTAATAAAAGGAAGGAGTTTAAGAACCAGGATCGCTGGGCCACAAGAGACACAAAACAAAAGGGTGCGTTCTTTGGGAAGCGCCCTTTCAAGTTTGAAGAAAAACCCCGTTAGGACAGATCTACCTGTGGGAGGCAGATTGTCCTCCTTCGCTAATGAATGGCGGGCCATAACAGCAAATATTTGGGCAAATAACCTTATTGCCTCTGGGTTACAATTAAAATTTTCCCGAGTCCCTCCGGACTCATTTCTATTGACTTCATTAAAGTCTCAGTTACAACAAGAGGCATTGGAGCAGGAGGTAATAAATCTCCTAGCTAAGGGAGTCTTGGTGGAGGTTCCATTCCTACAGGAGGGAAAGGGATTCTATTCCCCGTTATTTTTGATTCCAAAACCAGATGGAACATTCAGAACTATTATTAATCTTAAAAAATTAAACATCTACCTAGAAAATCAAACCTTTAAGATGGAATCTATCCGGTCCACCATTAAACTCCTGTTTCCCTATTGCTTTAAGACAGTTCTCGACCTTAAAGATGCGTATTACCATCTACCTATTTATGCAGAGCATCAACAATATCTACGGGTAGCGATTGTATTGAATGGGTGTGTCCGACACTTTCAGTATACTGCAATGCCTTTTGGGCTATCTATAGCCCCAAGAGTATTCACTAAACTAATGGCGGAGGTAATGTCATATCTAAGACTAGAAGACACTCTCGTAATTCCCTACTTAGATGACATCTTAGTAGTAGGAAATTCTCCTTCGCAATGTCAACAACGGTTGTGTGATATGATAGCATCTCTGCAAAGATTGGGTTGGATAATAAACTGGGAAAAATCTAGACTTATCCCAACAACTCGGCAAATTTTCCTGGGGATTATATTAGATTCTACAAGCCAGAAATGTTTTCTTCCGGACAATAAACAGATAACGGTTAGGAATAAAGTTCAGTCGGTAATAGATAAACCCCTAATTTCTTTGAGAGAAGGCATGTCCCTTCTTGGCTCCTTCACGTCATGTATTCCAGCGGTTCCATGGGCCCAATTTCACTCGAGGCATTTACAGTATGCAATTTTACATGAAGTAGAAAAATCTCATGGTCATTTAAATATTAAAATTTCCCTTTCTAATAAAGTAATCCAATCTCTGATATGGTGGCTAGATCCAAAAAACCTGGTCAGTGGAGTCCCCTGGGTAGTTAAACCCTCAAATATAATATATACGGATGCCAGTCCTACTGGCTGGGGCACACATTTAAAAGACCATTTAGTCCAAGGATTATGGTCAGTCACGGAGTCAGACGACTCTTCTAATATAAGAGAGCTAAAAGCTATCTATCATGCTCTATGTGAATTCCTTCCGCAGCTACACGGGACACATACCAGAATTCTGTCCGACAACATGACATCAGTCGCCTATATCGATCATCAAGGAGGAACAAGATCAGGAACGCTCATGTCTATAACCGAAGACATTCTAACCATAGCCGAAGAACATCTTCTGTCCCTGTCAGCGCTACATGTCAGAGGAGTGGACAACTCAAGAGCAGACTTCCTCAGTCGTCATACCCTCCACCAAGGAGAGTGGGTCCTAAATCATCAAATTTTCAAAATGATAACTATGAAATGGGGTACACCCGAGATAGATCTCTTCGCCACAAGACAAAACTGACAACTAAAAAGATTCGCTTCAATGTTCCGGGCCGACAATCCCGACATTCTCGATGCCCTTCAGACTCCTTGGACATTTCAGAAAGCATACGCTTTTCCTCCTCTGATTCTTCTACCAACAGTAATCAGGAAGATAAGGGAGGACCGGGCAAATATAATCCTGATTGCCCCATTTTGGCCAAAAAGACCATGGTTTTCCCTGCTCAGAGCCATGTCCATCTCGGATCCGTGGATCCTCCCGGAGGATCAGGATCTTCTTTCCCAGGGGCCCTTCAACCACCCTCATGTGAAGGGACTAAGGTTGACAGCCTGGAATTTGAGAGGCAGCTGTTAAAACTAAGAGGCTTCTCCGATAGGGTAATTAATACCTTGTTAACAAGTAGAAAAAGATCCACTACTGACATATATGTGAGAGTGTGGAAGAAATTTCTAAATCTCTATCCATCGGCGTTATCTAGTGAAATTCCCGTCTCCACTATTCTAGAATTTCTTCAAAAAGGACGTGACCTAGGCCTTTCAGTTAATACTCTGAAAGTACAAGTTTCTGCTCTAGGGGCCTTGTATAGTCACAATGTTGCGGGTAATAGATGGATAGCTAGATTTATTTCAGCTTGCCAGAGATCAGAGCCAGTTCAGATTCCGCAGATGCCTCCTTGGGATATTAATTTGGTCCTGGAAGCCTTAACAGGTCATCCATTTGAGCCTCTAGACTTAGCTCACATTAAATATATTTCACTTAAGACCGTTCTTCTTGTCGCGTTAGTATCGGCAAGAAGAGTAGGTGACATACAGGCGCTATCAGTAGATCCTCCCTTTATGTCAATATTTCCTGATAGAATTGTCCTGAAAACAGACCCTTCCTACCTACCTAAAATGTGTACAAAATTCCATAGATCTCAAGAGATCCTTCTTCCTTCTTTCTATAATAATCCTACAGACCAGGAGGAAGAGAAGTACCATACTTTAGATGTGAGAAGGGCTATAATAACTTATCTGGATAGGACTAGCGCCTGGAGGAAGAGCAGGGCTCTCTTTGTTTCCTTCCAGGGTCAAAGGAAAGGATCTGGTGTTACAAAAGGCACACTATCCCGATGAATTCGGGAGGCGATATACCTGGCCTATTCATCTAAAGGGGAGAATCCACCTGAGACTGTGAAGGCACATTCCACCCGGGCGATAGCATCATCCTGGGCTGAACGAGCGGAGGTTCCTATAGAACTCATATGTAAGGCCGCAACCTGGTCTTCTCCTTCTACCTTCTATAGTCACTATAGATTAGATCTATCTGCCTCCACTGACTTGTGTTTCGGTAGATCAGTCCTTAATACGATAATCCCCCCCAAATAACTATCTCTGAAAGTCTCTCAGTGGGTGCTGTCGTGGCGAAGAGAAAACACCGGATTACGTACCGGTAATGCTCTTTTATAGAGCCACGACAGCACCCCTTCACTTCCCTCCCATTTACATATATTAGTGTACATATGAGCACTGTTAAGGGTGGTGGATTCTTGTACTTATACATAGTTAAATTATAATGAATGATGATAAAGAATTGTCTACTAAAACTGGTGGGCGGTTCCTCGCAATCTCTGTAACCCAAACTGTGGGAGCGAGGGGGACCGCCCCTTTTATCTCTCCGTAGGGTTTCCTGTTCCTAGGGGCGGATCCCCTCTCTCAGTGGGTGCTGTCGTGGCTCTATAAAAGAGCATTACCGGTACGTAATCCGGTGTATTTAGCCTTACTCCAAAATATTATGTTTGATTTAAAATTACAGCACTTGTTTCTGATGGATTCTACATAAAATAAGAACCATACAGAAGTACAGTAGGGTAGTATGATAACTTGAAGTCTACATAGTATTATATAGTGGTGTGCACGAGGCTTTACTGTGAAAGTGTAAGAAAATTGACCTTCATATGAATCATTCATAAAATAAGAAACTGCTTGGTTTTAAACCTTGGAACATTGTATGTCTGTCCCCCAGTAATGTTTCCCAGAAAAGATAATGCAGAACCACATGCTACATTATAAACCATCTCTCATGCCAAAAAAAACAATAGGCTGCCGGAAAAGGTTGCGTCACATTAAATTGATGTCTTTAAAGTACCCTGCTATTCCAGAACACTGTACAAGCTTTCACCCACACATTTTCACAGCTCATTCAACTGCAACAAAAGACTCAAAAAGCAGAGAAAAAAATGATCAATAGTTTCTTTTTCTTTATAGATATACGATTCAAGACAAGTTGATTATCAGTCATTTGTAATTAATGATCCGGAAAGGTCAAACACTGCTCATTTTTAAGAAGTATGACTATTCTCTCTCTCAAGTTTAACAGTCGGGGAGGAATGGCAGGTAATTATGGATTCATTATTTTTGTGGCTTCATAGGAATCAGAGTCCATCATCTACAAACTCCTAACTATTGTGCAGTACAGAAGATTAACTGCCGCTTAGAAGATACTTGCTCCCTGAGCAGCTAAATGGTGAAGATATTGATGATTTCCTATAAAAGAAACATCAAATAGCTGTCCTAAACCAGCACTCAAGCACTTACTCTGTACAAGATCTGATGTGTTAGGAGAGCAAGGAGTGAAATAACATTAACGATCTACAACTAGAATGTGCTGAATAAGTGTTTCTAAAATCCACAGTATTTTTCATTAGTTTGCAATGCCTAATTTTCATTAGTTGATATTCAGTATAATGAAAATTACTTTTGTAAGTTTCAATCTGTTTCAGTGCCCATTGTGACTGCTATGAATTCTTCCCGAAAAGACAGAACGTATGAGGCTAAAAAAGTGCCAGTGGCCAGTGTGAAAATTGCAAAATTACTCATTTTAATTTTTTTTATAAAGATCATATTATGAAAGAAAAAAGAGAGTCTGTCACCCTCAAGATGCATTTTAAATGGGCTATACAGTGCTGTAGGGGACATTGCCCCTATAACAACCATATCAGTACTGTACCAGTTACTGCTACAGTGCCTCAGAAAAGAACTTCATATGCAAATGAATAGGCATACAAGTACACTTGATGTGGCCAAGAGTTTGGTTCACCCATACAACTCATCATTTGCATATTAGGGCCCTTCCTGTTTTTGATTGACAGTGCTCTCTTCCCACTGCTACCAGCATGGGTGGCCACACACATGAAGCGGCTGGGTACATTCTCCTCACAGTCTCCTTTCCTCAGATGCGACTCACTACACTAATAAGCAGTGTCAGAAGAAAGGAGATGGGTGAGAACATGCCTGGCCATTGCAGTTATGCACGGCCGCACACGTCCCAGCAGTATTCAGACCGTACTTGCTCTGAGAAGTGGGCGCAGTCAATCAAATGTGAAGGAAGGGCGCCAATATGCAACTGAGAAGGTATAACTGTGCACCAAAGCTGCCTCATTTGAATATTAATTAAGTTATTTTCTCAGACACAGACATAATAACAGGTACCGTGCTAGTATGGTTGTTATTTGTGCCAAGTCCATGTTGGGGGTGACAGACTCCTTTTAACCCCTTCATGCTGCAGCCCATTTTCGTTTTTGCGTTTCTGTTTTTTGCTCTCCTGCTTCCCAGAGGCATAACTTTTTTTCCATCTGTATGGCCATGTGAGGGCTTGTTTTTTGCAGGATAAGTTGTACTTTTGAACCACACCATTGGTTTTACCATATAGTGTACTGGAAAATAAGAAAAAAAATATCCAAGTGTGGTGAAATTGCAAAAAAGTGCAATTTCACAACTGTTTTTTTTTTTTGTTTTGTTTCTTAAACTGACCTGCCATTATGCATAAATTCTTTTTTATTTAACTGGTGAAAAAAAAATTCAAAGTTTGTTTAACCCCTTCCCGGCCCATGACGCCACGTAGGCGTCATGAAAGTCGGTGCCAATCCGACCCATGACGCCTATGTGGCGTCATGGAAAGATCGCGTCCCTGCAGATCGGGTAAAAGGGTTAACTCCAATTTCACCCGGCCTGCAGGGACAGGGGGAGTGGTAGTTTAGCCCAGCGGGGGTGGCTTCACCCCCTCGTGGCTACGATCGCTCTGATTGGCTGTTGAAAGTGAAACTGCCAATCAGAGCGATTTGTAATATTTCACCTATTATAACGGGTGAAATATTACAATCCAGCCATGGCCGATGCTGCAATATCATCGGCCATGGCTGGAAATACTAATGTGCCCCCACCCCACCCCACCGATCGCCCCCCCAGCCCCCCGATCTGGCCGGTACACTGCTCCGGCTCCCCTCCGTCCAGTGCTCCGCTCCCCCCAGTGCTCTTGTCCGCTCCCCCCATGCTCCAATCACCCCCCCGTGCTCCAATCACCCCCCCTGCACTCCGATCCACCCCCCCCTGGTGCTCCGTTCCATCCCCCGGTGCTCCATTCCAGCCCCCCCGTGCTCCGTTCCACGCCCCTAGTGCTCCTTTCCACCACTCCCGCGCTCCGATCCCCCCCCGTGGTCCCCCCACACCCCATCATACTTACCGATCCAGCCGGGGTCCCGTCCGTCTTCTCCCTGGGCGCCGCCATCTTCCAAAATGGCGGGCGCATGCGCAGTGCGCCCGCCGAATCTGCCGGCCGGCAGATTCGTTCCAAAGTTCATTTTGATCACTGGGATAGATTATATCTCAGTGATCAAAATAAAAAAAATAATAAATGACCCCCCCCCCCCCTTTGTCACCCCCATAGGTAGGGACAATAAAAAAATAAAGAAATTTTTTTTTTCCACTAATGTTAGAATAGGGTTAGGGTTAGGGGTAGGGGTAGGGTTAGGGGTAGGGTTAGGGTTAGGGGTAGGGTTAGGGTTAGGGGTAGGGGTAGGGTTAGGGTTAGGGTTAGGGGTAGGGTTAGGGCTAGGGTTAGGGTTAGGGTTTCGGTATGTGCACACATATTCTGTTCCTCTGCGGATTTTTCCGCTGCGGATTTGATAAATCCGCAGTGCTAAACCGCTGCGGATTTATGGCGGATTTACCGCGTTTTTTTCTGCGCATTTCACTGCGGTTTTACAACTGCGATTTTCTATTGGAGCAGTTGTAAAACCGCTGCGGAATCCGCACAAAGAAGTGACATGCTGCGGAATGTAAACCGCTGCGTTTCCGTGCAGTTTTTCCGCAGCATGTGTACAGCGATTTTTGTTTCCCGTAGGTTTACATTGAACTGTAAACTCATGGGAAACTGCTGCGGATCCGCAGCGTTTTCCGCAGCGTGTGCACATACCTTTAGAATTAGGCTATGTGCACACTGTGCGGATTTGGCTGCGGATTGGCCGCTGCGGATTCGCAGCAGTGTTCCATCAGGTTTACAGTACCATGTAAACATGAAAAACCAAATCCGCTGTGCCCATGGTGCGGAAAATGCCACGCGGAAACGCTGCGTTGTATTTTCCGCAGCATGTCAATTCTTTGTGCGGATTCCGCAGCGTTTTACACCTGTTCCTCAATAGGAATCCGCAGGTGAAATCCGCACAAAAAACACTGGAAATCCGCGGAAAATCCGCAGGTAAAACGCAGTGCCTTTTACCCGCGGATTTTTCAAAAATGGTGCGGAAATATCTCACACGAATCCGCAACGTGGGCACATAGCCTTAGGGTTAGGGTTGGAATTAGGGTTGTGGTTAGGGTTAGGGGTGTGTTGGGGTTAGGGTTGTGGTTAGGGGTGTGTTGTGGTTAGGGTTGTGATTAGGGTTATGGCTACAGTTGGGATTAGGGTTAGGGGTGTGTTGGGGTTAGTGTTGGAGTTAGAATTGAGGGGTTACCACTGTTTAGGCACATCAGGGGTCTCCAAACGCAACATGGCGCCACCATTGATTCCAGCCAATCTCGTATTCAAAAAGTCAAATGGTGCTCCCTCACTTCCGAGCCCTGACATGTGCCCAAACAGTGGTTTACCCCCACATATGGGGTACCAGCATACTCAGGACAAACTGCGCAACAATTACTGGGGTCCAATTTCTCCTGTTACCCTTGTGAATCTAAAAAAATGCTTGCTAAAACATAATTTTTGAGGAAAGAAAAATGATTTTTTATTTTCACGGCTCTGCGTTGTAAACGTCTGTGAAGCACTTGGGGGTTCAAAGTGCTCACCACATATCTAGATAAGTTCCTTGGGGGGTCTAGTTTCTAAAATGGGGTCACTTGTGGGGGTTTCTACTGTTTAGGCACACCAGGGGCTCTGCAAACGCAACGTGACACCCGCAGACCATTCCATCAAAGTCTGCATTTCAAAAGTCACTACTTCCCTTCTGAGCCCCGACGTGTGCCCAAACAGTGGTTTACCCCCACTCATGGGGTATCAGCGTACTCAGGAGAAACTGGACAACAACTTTTGGGGTCCAATTTCTCCTGTAACCCTTGGGAAAATAAAAAATTCTGGGCTAAATAATTATTTTTGAGGAAAGAAAACGTATTTATTATTTTCACGGCTCTGCATTATAAACTTCTATGAAGTACTTGGGGGTTCAAAGTGCTCACCACACATCTAGATAAGTTCCTTTCAGGGTCTAGTTTCCAAAATGGGGTCACTTGTGGGGGGCTTCTACTGTTAAGCCACATCAGGGGCTCTGCAAACGCAACGTGACGCACGCAGAGCAATCCATCAAAGTCTGCATTTCAAAACGTCACTACTTCACTTCTATGGGGTATCAGCGTACTCAGGAGAAACTGGACAACAACTTTTGGGGTCCAATTTCTCCTGTAACCCTTGGGAAAATAAAAAATTCTGGGCTAAATAATTATTTTTGAGGAAAGAAAACGTATTTATTATTTTCACGGCTCTGCATTATAAACTTCTATGAAGCACTTGGGGGTTCAAAGTGCTCACCACACATCTAGATAAGTTCCTTGGGGGGTCTAGTTTCCAAAATGGGGTCACTTGTGGGGGGTTTCTACTGTTTAGGCACATCAGGGGCTCTGCAAACGCAACATGACGCCCGCAGAGCAATCCATCAAAGTCTGCATTTCAAAACGTCACTACTTCAATTCCAAGCCCCGGCATGTGCCCAAACAGTAGTTTACCCCCACATATGGGGTATCACCGTACTCAGGAGAAACTGGACAACAAATATTGGGGTCAAATTTCTCCTGTTACCCTTGGGAAAATTAAAAAATTCTGGGCTAAATAATTATTTTTGAGGAAAGAAAACGTATTTATTATTTTCACGGCTCTGCATTATAAACTTCTATGAAGCGCTTGGGGGTTCAAAGTGCTCACCACACATCTAGATAAGTTTCTTTCGGGGTTTAGTTTCCAAAATGGGGTCACTTGTGGGGGGTTTCTACTGTTAAGCCACATCAGGGGCTCTGCAAACGCAACGTGACGCCCGCAGAGCATTCCATCAAAGTCTGCATTTCAAAACGTCACTACTTCACTTCCGAGCCCCGGCATGTGCCCAAACAGTGATTTACCCCCACATATGGGGTATCAGCGTACTCAGGAGAAACTGGACAACAACTTTTGGGGTCCAATTTCTTCTGTAACCCTTGGGAAAATAAAAAATTCTGGGCTAAATAATTATTTTTGAGGAAAGAAAACGTATTTATTATTTTCACGGCTCTGCATTATAAACTTCTATGAAGCACTTGGGGGTTCAAAGTGCTCACCACACATCTAGATAAGTTCCTTTGGGGGTCTAGTTTCCAAAATGGGGTCACTTGTGGGGGGTTTCTACTGTTAAGCCACATCAGGGGCTCTGCAAACGCAACGTGACGCCCGCAGAGCATTCCATCAAAGTCTGCATTTCAAAACGTCACTACTTCACTTCCGAGCCCCGGCATGTGCCCAAACAGTGATTTACCCCCACATATGGGGTATCAGCGTACTCAGGAGAAACTGGACAACAACTTTTGGGGTCAAATTTCTCCTGTTACCCTTGGGAAAATAAAAAATTGCAGGCTAAAAGATAATTTTTGAGAAAAATTTTTTTTTTTTTTATTTTCATGGCTCTGCGTTATAAACTTCTGTGAAGCACTTGGGGGTTCAAAGTCCTCACCACACATCTAGATTAGTTCCTTTGGGGGTCTAGTTTCCAAAATGGTGTCATTTCTGGGGGATCTCCAATGTTTAGGCACACAGGGGCTCTCCAAACGTGACATGGTGTCCGCTAATGATTGGAGCTAATTTTCCATTTAAAAAGCCAAATGGCGTGCCATCCCTTCCGAGCCCTGCCGTGCGCCCAAACAGTGGTTTACCCCCACATATAGGGTATCAGCGTACTCAGGACAAACTGGACAACAATATTTGGGGTCAAATTTCTCCTATTATCCTTGGCAAAATAGGAAATTCCAGGCTAAAAAATCATTTTTGAGGAAAGAAAAATTATTTTTTATTTTCATGGCTCTGCGTTATAAACTTCTGTGAAGCACCTGGGGGTTTAAAGTGCTCAATATGCATCTAGATAAGTTCCTTGGGGGGTCTAGTTTCCAAAATGGGGTCACTTGTGGGGGAGCTCCAATGTTTAGGCACACAGGGGCTCTCCAAACGCGACATGGTGTCCGCTAACAATTGGAGCTAATTTTCCATTCAAAAAGTCAAATGGCGCGCCTTCCCTTCCGAGCCCTGCCGAGTGCCCAAACAGTGGTTTACCCCCACATATGAGGTATCGACGTACTCGGGAGAAATTGCCCAACAAATTTTATGATCCATTTTATCCTACTGCCCATGTGAAAATGAAAAAATTGAGGCGAAAATAATTTTTTTGTGAAAAAAAAGTACTTTTTCATTTTTACAGATCAATTTGTGAAGCACCTGAGGGTTTAAAGTGCTCAATATGCATCTAGATAAGTTCCTTGGGGGGGTCTAGTTTCCAAAATGGGGTCACTTGTGGGGGAGCTCCAATGTTTAGGCACACAGGGGCTCTCCAAACGCGACATGGTGTCCGCTAACAATTGGAGCTAATTTTCCATTCAAAAAGTCAAATGGCGCGCCTTCCCTTCCGAGCCCTGCCGAGTGCCCAAACAGTGGTTTACCCCCACATGTGAGGTATTGGTGTACTCAGGAGAAATTGCCCAGCAAATTTTATGATCCATTTTATCCTACTGCCCATGTGAAAATGAAAAAATTGAGGCGAAAATAATTTTTTTGTGAAAAAAAAGTACTTTTTCATTTTTACAGATCAATTTGTGAAGCACCTGAGGGTTTAAAGTGCTCACTAGGCATCTAAATAAGTTCCTTGGGGGGTCTAGTTTCCAAAATGGGGTCACTTGTGGGGGAGCGCCAATGTTTAGGCACACAGGAGCTATCCAAACGCGACATGGTGTCCGCTAACGATGGAAATAATTTTTCATTCAAAAAGTCAAATGGCGCTCCTTCCCTTCCGAGCCTTACCATGTGCCCAAACAGTGGTTTACCCCCACATGTGAGGTATTGGTGTACTCAGGAGAAATTGCCCAACATATTTTAGGATCCATTTTATCCTGTTGCCCATGTGAAAATGAAAAAATTGAGGCTAAAAGAATTTTTTTGTGAAAAAAAGTACTTTTTCATTTTTACGGATCAATTTGTGAAGCACCTGGGGGTTCAAAGTGCTCACTATGCATCTAAATAAGTTCCTTGGGGCGTCTAGTTTCCAAAATAGGGTCACTTGTGGGGGAGCTCCAATTTTTAGGCACACGGGGGCTCTCCAAACGTGACATGGTGTCCGCTAAAGAGTGGAGCCAATTTTTGATTCAAAAAGTCAAATGGCGCTCCTTCCCTTCCAAGCCCTGCCGTGCGCCCAAACAGTGGTTTACCCCCACATATGAGGTATCAGCGTACTCAGGACAAATTGGACAACAACTTTCGTGGTTCAGTTTTGACTTTTACCATTGGGAAAATAAAAAAATTGTTGCTAAAAGATAATTTTTGTGACTAAAAAGTTAAATGTTCATTTTTTCCTTCCATGTTGCTTCTGCTGCTGTGAAGCACCTGAAGGGTTAATAAACTTCTTGAATGTGGTTTTGAGTACCTTGAGGGGTGCAGTGTCACTTTTGGGTATTTTCAGCCATATAGACCCCTCAAACTGACTTCAAATGTGAGGTGGTCCCTAAAAAAAATGGTTTTGTAAATTTCGTTGTAAAAATGACAAATCGCTGGTCAAATTTTAACCCTTATAACTTCCTAACAAAAAAAATTTTGTTTCCAAAATTGTGCTGATGTAAAGTAAACATGTGGGAAATGTTATTTATTAACTATTTTGTGTCACATATCTCTCTGGTTTAACAGAATAAAAATTCAAAATGTGAAAATTGCAAAATTTTCAAAATTTTCGCCAAATTTCCATTTTTATCACAAATAAACGCAGAATTTATTGACCTAAATTTACCACTAACATGAAGCCCAATATGTCACGAAAAAACAATCTCAGAACCGCTAGGATCCGTTGAAGCGTTCCTGAGTTATTACCTCATAAAGGGACACTGGTCAGAATTGCAAAAAACGGCAAGGTCTTTAAGGTCAAAATAGGCTGGGTCATGAAGGGGTTAAAAAAAAGAAAGAAAAAAAAATGCTCACTTTTCCGAGATCCATAGCGTCACCATTTTTCGTGATCTGGGGCTGGGTGGGGGCTTATTTTTTGTGCGCCGAGCTGACGTTTTTAATTATACCATTTTGGTGTAGATACAACCTTTTGATCGCTTGTTAATGAATTTTAATGCAATGTTGCGGCAACCAAGAAAAAATAATTCTGGCATTTTTACTTTTTTTCACTATGTCGTTTACCGATCAGATTACGGTAATTATTTTTATATCTTGATAGATCGGGCGATTCTGAATGCTGTGAAACCAAATATGTGTATTTTTTATTTTTTTTTAATTGTTTTATTTTGAATGGGGAAATTGGGGGGCCATTTGAGCTTTAATATATTTCTTACTTTTTTAAAAAACATTTTTTTTAAACTTTTCACTTGCTTCAATAGTCTCCATGGGAGACTAGAAGTTGCGATCTTCTGATTTCCTCTGCTGCAAACAGACGATGATCAGATCACCTGTGTGTAGCAGAAATGCTCACTTGCTATGTGCGCTGACCGCTGGGCGGCACTCATAGCAATCCAGCAATGACAACCACAGGGGTCTGCTACGATTCCACCCGCGGCTGTTAGGGGCACGTCAGCTGTTCAAAAAAGCTGACGTGCTGGAAAAAATGCGGCTCAGCGCCTGAGCCCACAGCAAAGGGAGAAACACGACATGTGCAGTACATGAACGGTGTATGTTGTGAAGGGGTTAAAAAATACACAACCTAATTTAAACAATAGATCATTTTTTTTATTATAGTTTCTCATTATAGATCTAGATTTGGTCAATTGTTCACAACTTCCAAATTAATAGATTGTATTTCCACCTTGACACTCTCAAAACTTAATCTGAAGACAATGTACTGTACCATTCTAGATTTCACATTTTATTATGTACTGTGCGTGCACTCAGTTTCTTTGGAGGATTTGGAAAATTTGTCCTTCATCTCTCCTCTGGGATGTGAAAAAGGAACAGAAGGTAGAATAAATGCATTTAACACTTGGCTGAGCCACTGTAGGTTGCGCTACAAGTTTGTGCATATGACACTTTAAAGGATATAGGAAATCCCCTGCTGTTATTATTTTAACAATTGTCCTACTTTATTATTAATGGATGACAGACCATAGGGATTTCTAAATCATGCGATGCCTCATTGAGGACATTTTGCAATCCAAATATTTAAAAAGAAGAAATCTAACATTCAATGAAAATATGAGAAGAATGAGGCCGGCGTCACACTAGTGAGTTTTATGGACGTATGAGCGCAGAAAATACGTCCAGAAAATACCTAGAAAGAAGGAATATAAACCAGCTCACCCGTGATGCATAAACCAAACCTCGGGAGCACGGACCCGATGTGTCCAGGCGTATAAAGTCCAAAAAATAAAAGAATGTCCAGCTTCACCGAGTCCGTAAAAAAGAGTTTTATTTATTCACAAACTTTAAACATGGAGGATACAGACTTCAGCACGAACCATATGGGTAAGAATCTCAACGCATTTCTGGAGACTAAGCTCCTTAATCATGACATTGTAACTTTTCAGAATATTTTCCCACGCTCGAGTTCATATGAGTTCATCCAGCAGAGTGCGCATCACCACGACTCGAGGTAACTGCAGTACATTCCCCTGCATTCCATTCATTCACCAAGTTTTACAGTCAGGGTGTAAAATGATTTAACGCCTTCAGATAGATTTACAGCGTGGGACAAGACTGTAACGACGGAAGGTATGGAATATTGGTTTTTTTTTACTTTGTTTCAGGTGACAAGGGTCTTCAGGTGGATTAAGAGTATAATAAAATATTAAAACACCCTGTGTCTTTATTTCATTAAAATACTTTTTAATAATGTGTGTGTGTTTTATTAACCATTTTGTACTATTTGATTAATAATGGATAGGTGTCATAATTGACACCTCTCCATTATTAACCTGGCTTAATGTCACCCTTCAATAGCAAGGTGACATTAACCCCTTATTACCCCATATCCCACCACTACAGGGGAGTGGGAAGAGAGAGGCTAAGTGCCAGAATAGGCGCATCTTACAGATGTGCCTTTTCTGGGGTGGCTGTGGGCAGATGTTTTTAGCCGGGGGGGGTCCTATAACCATGGTCCCTCTCTAGGCTATTAATATCTGCTCTCAGTCACTGGCTTTCCCACTCTGGCGGAAAAAATTGCGCGGAAGCCTACGCCAATTTTTTCTGGGATTTAACCTTTAATTTAATAGCTAGAGACCCCAAATTTGACACAAATACACTTCTTACATTACTAAAGAGGAATATGTAATAAAAGAAGGGATATGAGAAGGTTTACTGTATGTAAACCATGTCTCATATCCTGTCGGGTTTGTGAAGGAGATAAGAAAAGCCGGCAATTGAATTACCGGCTTTTCTGCTATCTAGCGCTGAATTAAATATAGATATATATATATATGTGTCTCACTGACATATATATATATATATATATACTGTATATATGTTTTTAAGAATATTTGAGCCGATGGATCCATGATATGTCCATTTTGCAAGCCTGCGAGAAAAATCGCCGTACGGAAGCCATACGGATGCCATACGGATGACACACGGATAAATTTGTGCGTAAAATCGCATCCTCGCATTGAATACGGAACAGTGTTTTGGGACAATTACTGCGTATTACGGCCGTAAAAAACAGACCGTATTTACTTACACCTAGTGTGACGCCGGCCTTAACCTCATTATCTGTATTCCATCTCTACCTGAGCTGATTATTCTCACTTTCCATTCATCAAGTGTAGGGATCTGACAATGAGGGTGTGATGACATTTAGTCTTAAGGATCTAGCCTCTCTTTATTAAGATGAAAATGAGTGCAACTGACTCTTCAAATCCTTTTCACCTCATGGGAGATGATGTGACCTTTCCTTTATCACTGATCCATGCATAAATTTATATACTGCTCAGCTTCAAACCTTCAATTTAGTCCAGCCGTCTTCTAAGAACTAGCATGGATGTGAACTGAAATGGCAAAGGTTTATGCTAATCCAATAGTCCTGCTAACCCTTACTGCATTTTCTTCATTTGCTCAGTAATGTGATGTCTCTCTTCATATTTTAGAGATTCTCTAGTTTTAATGTGCACCATTAATATTAACATTTTGGAATGCAACTGGTCTAATAGTGTTTTTCTCTTAATCGAGACCTTGGGGACCAATACTCAGCAAATGTGCTGTTTACACTCAAGCTTTCGTATGCAGCACATTAATCTAGACTGCTGTGTAGATTCATACAGTCATATTCCCTGATTTATCAAGCACAACATTGAGAGCTCTTGTACATCCCTTATGATTATCAGTAATGGCTTCAGCACTGAAGGACCTAGTGCTATCCCCTTTCAGATATTTTGTTATGCTGAATGATTTATGATATGGAATATTAGTTGCTTTTTCCTCATCACGTACATAAATGGCAATGGCACATAATATTAAGTGCCATAAATACAGTATATGATCTTCAGCAGTTGAATTACTGGGATCCCTTCCAGTCACTAAAATGCCGAATGCAGAATACTACTTTAACCCCTTTACCACCCTAGACTGTTTTCACCTTCTTGATCAGGCCATTTTTTTCAATTCTGACCAGCATCACTTTTATGTTATAACTCTGGAAAGCTTCAATATATCCCAGTGATTCTGAGACTGTTTCTTCATGACACATTGTAATTCAAGTCAGTGGTAAATTTTTGTCAATACAATTTGCGTTTATTTCTGAAAATATTGAACATTTTACCAAAAAATTGAAAATGATGCAATTTTTTACATTTGAATTTTTATGCAAATAAACCAGATAAGCAATATCACCCAAAATAGTTAATAAATAGCATTTCTCCTATGTCTACTTCACATCAGCATACTTTTTGAAACATACATTTTTAACCCTTCTAACTTCTTAACAATAAAATATTATCAGCAATGTCTAATTTTTCCAACAGAATTTACATAACCAATTTTTTAAGGGTCCCTGGAAGTGACTTTAAGCGGCCTATGTGACAGAAAATACCCAAAGTGACACTATTTAAAAAATTGAACCCCTCAACTCCTCAAAGTGCTCAAAATCACATCCAATAAGTTTTTTCACCCTTTAGCAGCTTCACCAGAATTAAAGCAATATGGAAGGAAGAATATGAAAATTTTACATTTTCTCACAGAAATATTGTTTAACCCCAGATTTAGCATTTTCAAAATGGTAACAGGAAAAAATGGGCCATATAATTTGTTGTGCAATTTCTCCTTAGTATACAGATACTCCATATGTGTTGGAAAACTACTGTTTGTGCACATGGCAGGGATAGGAAGGGAAGGAGCACCATTTGACTTATGGAGAACAAAATTGGCAAGAATAAATAGCGGACGACATGTCGCATTAGCAGAGCCATTTATGTGTCTAAACAGTGGAACCCCCACAAGTGACCCCCTTTTTAGAAACTACACCCCTCAATGAACTTATCTAGAGTTTTGATGAGCACCTTGAACCTGCAGGTGCTTCACAGAATTTTATAATGTTGAGCCGTTAAAATTTAAAAAAAAATCTTTCCCCCAAAATGTTGCTTTAGCCTCAGATTTTTCCTTTTCACAAGGGTAACAGGAGAAAATGGACCTCAAATTCTGTTGTGCGATTTCTTCTGAGTACATCGATACCCCATATGTGGTGGAAACCAACTGCTTCGGCACACGGAAGGGCTCCGAAGGGAAAGAGCGCTAATTTAATTATGAAGCACAATTTTTGCTGAAAAAGATTGCGAATGCCATGTCACATTTGAAGTGCCCCTGACATGCCAAAACAGCATAAACCCCCACAAGTGTCCCCATTTTGGAGACTACACTTCTTGAGGAATTCATCTTGGGGTGTAGTGAGCACTTTTAACCTTTAAGAAATTCACAGAGTTGTATAACATTGGGCTGAGTCATTGGAAAATTAAAAAAACATTTCCTCTAAAATATTGCTTTGGCTCCAAGTTTTCAATTTTCAAAATAGATAATTTCTCTCAAGTATGCCAATACCCCATATATGGTCAAAAACTACTTTTGAGACACAGTGCTAAGTTCAGAAGGGTAGAAGTGCCATATTGGAATTCTGATTTTGCTGGAATGGTTTAAGGGTGCCATGTCACATCGACAGAGCCCCTGAGGTGCCAGAATAGCAGAACCTGTCCTTTCAATAAATGACCCCATTTTACAAACAACATCTGTCAATCAATTTATCTAAGGGTGCAGTGATGCAGTGATCATATTAACAGGACAGGTGTGTCCCAGAATTTTATACCATTGGGAGGTTAAGAAAACATAATTACATTTTTAGAACAAATATTTTGTTTTAGTCACAGCTTTTACATTTTAACACTAAGAAATTGGTAAAAATGGCACAAAAATTTGTCACACAATTTCTGCTGAACTTGGCAAAACCCATACATGGCTGTACAGTACTACTGAGCCACAAAGCGAGACTAGAGAGTGACAAAGCACTATTTGATGCTTAGAGAACACATTACCATAGAATAATATGCAAACTCCATATACAGAACCTCTAAGTGCTAGAAGAGCAGAATCCACCTTCAAGTGAGCCCATTTTGGAAATTAAACCCTTCTGGGAATTTATCTACAGGTGTAGTGATTATTTTGACTCCATGGGTGTTTTCCAGAAACAAACAGCAGTGGATGTTGCTGAGTGAAAACTGCAAATTTTCCATTGTAGTGCCCTGTACATTGTAGTGTCCCATATATTGTGGACAGCTTGTAGTTCTGGAGACATGCATCCCATAATTTAAGTGGGCTCTCATCTCTACAGAAATGCCAAACATGTGGACTCTAAATGTGGTTTAGGCACACTGGGTTTCAGAAGGGAGATGGGCAATTGGATTTTGGAGCGCAGAATTTGCTGGATTTATTTTGAGGTGTAAGGAGCCATGGCGCTTTTCCAGAGCCTTTGTGCTACAAGGAACTTTGAAGCCCCCTATTTTTCCTTTGACAGATGATGGACGTGAGTGGGGACTTTTTTGTGGATTTAGTTGAAGCTTTTATTGGGGACATTTTACATAACATTTTGGATCACATTTAACCTGCGCTCTACACTTCGCACTTACATCAGCGTCTCCATCTAAATCTCCGAATGATGTGATTCAGATAAAACCCCTGACGGATCGATTCACCATAATGAAGCAGCAGAGTTACTCAGGACTACATTTGACCTCTCTTCAAAGATGTCCTTCTTTTTAGCGGTGCACAAAATTGTGGCTGACCTCAATTTTATGCACACTTAAAAAGACGGACACCGCTGGATCATAGGCCAAACCGCGTTCACCAAAGTCAGATTATAATAAGGGCAATCTGGGCTACGGCTTCGGGCCCAAGGTTCCGGGAGGCCCATGTCCAGATTGCACTCATTATAATGTTTTGTGCATCACTGATGCGGCGCACATTGTTATGCACTGGTGGTCTAGGAGCAGCATGAGACGTACTCTGGAGAAGGTGATACCTGTACTGACCGCAGACCCTGAACTAGCACCGCAACTAGAAGTAGCCGTGGGATGTACCGAACACTCCCTAGACACCTCGACACAGCCTAAGAACTAACTTCCCCTAAAGATAGAAACGGGAAAACTATCTTGCCTCAGAGAAAATCCCCAAAGGATAGACAGCCCCCCACAAATATTGACTGTGAGAGGAGAGGGAAATGACATACGCAGACTGAAATCAGGATTTAGCAAAGGAGGCCATTCTAGCTAAAAAGAAAGAATAGGACAGAGTACTATGCGGTCAGTATTAAAACACTAGCAAATATCCACCACAGAAAATACAAATCTCCACATCTGACTAAAGACATGGAGGGTATATCTGCATCTCCAGAGACACAGCTTGGCTGCAAAAAATCCTTCACAGACAAAGCTGGACAAGACAAAACATGAAAATGCACTGAACTATAAGGTCCACAGCATGTGGACAGCAAAAACAAAGCCAGAACTTATCTTTGTTGAAATGAACAGCAAAACAGGAGAGACCAGGTATGGATGTGAATCCTCCAAAAACAATGGACAACTGGCACTGACTAAAGGATCAAGCAAGTCTAAATAGCCCAGTCCAAATTGTAATTAAGTGGACACACCTGATAAATGCTGCGATCCAAAGACAGCAGCACTACCACTCATAACCACTGGAGGGAGCCCAAGAGCAGAATTCACAACAGTACCCCCCCTTGAGGAGGGGTCACCGAACCCTCACCAGAGCCCCCAGGCCGATCAGGATGAGCCAAATGAAAGGCACGAACCAAATTGTCAGCATGAACATCGGAGGCAACAACCCAAGAATTATCCTCCTGGCCATAACCCTTCCATTTGACCAGATACTGAAGCTTCCGCCTCGAAAAACGAGAATCCAAAATCTTCTCAACCACATACTCCAACTCCCCATCAATCAACACCGGGGCCGGAGGATCAACAGAGGGAACAACGGGCACCACATACTTCCGCAACAAAAATCTATGGAAAACATTATGGATGGAAAAAGAGGCTGGAAGGGCCAAACGAAAAGACACAGGATTGATAATCTCAGAAATCCTATAAGGACCAATAAACCGAGGCTTGAACTTAGGGGAAGAAACCTTCATAGGAACATGACGGGAAGATAACCAGACCAAATCCCCAACCTGAAGCCGGGAACCAACACACCGACGACGGTTAGCAAAACGCTGAGCCTCCTCCTGAGACAACACCAAATTGTCCACCACATGAGCCGAAATTTGCTGCAGCCTGTCAACCACAGAATCCACAACAGGACAATCAGAAGGCTCAACCTGCCCTGAAGAAAAACGAGGATGAAAACCAAAATTACAAAAAAAAAGGCGAAACCAAGGTAGCGGAACTAGCCCGATTATTAAGGGCAAACTCGGCCAATGGCAAGAAAGCCACCCAATCATCCTGATCAGCAGACACAAAGCATCTCAAATAAGTTTCCAAAGTCTGATTAGTTCGCTTGGTTTGGCCATTTGTCTGAGGATGAAATGCAGAAGAAAAAAGACAAATCAATGCCCAGCCTAGCACAAAAGGCCCGCCAAAACCTAGGAACAAACTGGGAACCTCTATAGGACACAATATTCTCCGGAATGCCATGCAAACGAACCACATGCTGAAAAAACAACGGAACCAAATCAGAAGAGGAAGGCAATTTAGGCAAAGGTACCAAATGAACCATCTTAGAAAACCGGTCACAAACCACCCAGATAACCGACATCCTCTGGGAAACCGGAAGATCTGAAATAAAATCCATAGAAATATGCCTCCAAGGTCTCTCAGTGACCGGCAAAGGCAGAAGCAACCCACTAGCGCGGGAACAGCAAGGCTTAGCCCGCACACAAATCCCACAGGACTGCACAAAAGAACGCACATCCCGCGACAAAGAAGGAAACCAAAAGGACCTACCAACCAAATCTCTGGTACCAAAAATCCCAGGATGGCCAGCCAACACAGAACAATGAACCTCAGAAATCACTTTACTAGTCCATCTATCAGGAACAAACAGTTTCCCCACAGGACAGCGGTCAGGTTTATTAGCCTGAAATTCCTGAAGAACCCGTCGTAAATCAGGGGAGATTGCAGAAAGAATCACCCCTTCCTTCAGAATGCCGACCGGCTCAAGAACCCCAGGAGAATCAGGCAAAAAACTCCTAGAGAGGGTATCAGCCTTAACATTCTTAGAACCCGGAAGATACGAGACCACAAAATCAAAACGGGAGAAAAACAGGGACCATCGAGCCTGTCTAGGATTCAGTCATTTGGCAGACTCGAGGTAAATCAGATTCTTATGATCGGTCAGGACCACAATACGGTGCTTGGCCCCCTCAAGCCAATGTCGCCACTCCTCAAATGCCCACTTCATAGCCAACAACTCCCGAATGCCGACGTCATAATTGCGCTCCGCAGGCGAAAACTTCCGAGAAAAGAAGGCACACGGCTTCATCAAGGAACCATCAGAATTCCTCTGAGACAAAACGGCCCCTGCCCCAATCTCAGACGCGTCAACCTCAACCTGAAAAGGAAGAGAAACATCCAGCTGACGCAACACAGGGGCAGAAGTAAATCGGCGTTTAAGCTCCTGAAAGGCAGAAACAGCCGTGGAGGACCAATTCGTCACATCAGCACCTTTCTTCGTCAAATCGGTCAGAGGTTTAACCACACTGGAGAAGTTGGCAATGAAACGACGATAAAAATTAGCAAAGCCCAAGAATTTCTGAAGGCTCTTCACAGATGTGGGCTGAATCCAATCATGAATGGCCTGAACCTTAACCGAATCCATTTCTATAGATGAGGGAGAAAAAATGAAGCCCAAAAAAGAAACCTTCTGCACTCCAAAGAGGCACTTCGACCCCTTCACAAATGAAGCATTATTACGGAGGATCTGAAATACCATCCTGACCTGTTTCAGATGAGACTCCCAATCATCGGAAAAAATCTAAATATCATCCAAATATACAACCATGAATTTATCAAGATAACTCCGAAAGATATCATGCATGAAGGACTGGAACACAGATGGGGCATTAGAGAGTCCGAATGGCATCACAAGGTATTCAAAATGGCCTTCGGGCGTATTAAATGCAGTTTTCCATTCGTCACACTGCTTAATACGAATAAGATTATATGCCCCTCGAAGGTCAATCTTAGTAAACCAACTAGCCCCCTTAATCCTAGCAAACAAATCAGTAAGCAAAGGCAAAGGGTATTGAAATTTGACCGTGATCTTATTCAAGAGGCGATAATCAATACAGGGTCTCAAGGAGCCATCCTTCTTGGCAACAAAAAAAAAACCTGCTCCCAATGGTGAAGAAGATGGCCGAATATGCCCCTTCTCCAAAGACTCCTTAATATAGCTCCGTATGGCGGCATGTTCTGGCACAGACAGGTTGAAAAGTCGGCCCTTAGGGAACTTACAACCTGGAATCAAGTCAATAGCACAATCACAGTCCCTATGCGGTGGAAGGAAACTGGATTTGGGCTCATCGAATACATCCTGGAAATCTGACAAAAACTCAGGAATTTCAGAAGAGGGGGAAGAGGAAATTGACATCAAAGGAACGTGACCATGAACCCCATGACAACCCCAACTAGTCACAGACATAGATTTCCAATCTAACACCGGATTATGTACCTGTAACCATGGAAAACCCAGCACAATATCATCATGCAAATTATGCAACACCAGAAAACGACAATCTTCCTGATGGGCTGGCGCCATGCGCATGGTCAGCTGTGTCCAAAACTGAGGTTTATTTATAGCCAACGGTGTAGCATCAATCCCCCTTAAAGGAATAGGGTTCTGCAAAGGCTGCAAGGGGAAACCACAACGTCTGGCAAATTCTAAGTCCATTAAGTTCAGAGCGGCGCCTGAATCCACAGATGCCATGACAGAAAATGACGATAATGAGCAGATCAAGGTCACAGATAACAGAAATTTAGGTTGTACAGTACTGATGGTAACAGAATTAGCGATTCTCTTTGTACGTTTAGGGCAATAGGAAATAACATGAGCAGAATCGCCGCAGTAAAAACACAACCTATTCTGACGCCTGAATCTTTGTCGTTCAGCTGTAGACAAAATCCTATCACACTGCATAGGCTCAGGGCTCCGCTCGGAGGACAACGCCACAGTGTGCACAACTCTGCGCTCGCGCAAGCGCCGATCAATCTGAATGGCCAGAGACATAGAATCACTCAGACCAGCAGGCGTGGGGAACCCCACCATAACGTCTTTAACGGATTCAGAAAGACCCTTTCTGAAAATTGCCGCGAAGGCATCCTCATTAAATTTAATCAACACAGACCATTTTCTAAATTTCTGGCAATACGATTCTGCCGCTTCTTGACCCTGACACAGGGCCAACAAGGTCTTCTCTGCATGATCCACTGAATTAGGTTCATCATACAATAACCCTAGCGCCTGAAAAAAGGTGTCTACATTAAGCAAAGCAGGATTCCCAGATTCCAGGGAAAATGCCCAATCCTGAGGATCACCACGCAACAGGGAAATAACAATTTTAACCTGCTGAATGGGATCACCAGAAGAACAGGGTTTCAGAGCAAAAAACAGTTTACAGTTATTTTTAAAGCTCAAAAATTTGGACCTGTCCCCAAAAAACAAATCAGGAGTTGGAATTCTAGGCTCTAAAACCGGAGTCTGAACGATATAATCGGAAATACCCTGTACTCTAGCAGCAAGCTGGTCCACACGAGAAACCAATTCCTGAACCTCCATGCCAGCGCTAAACTCCTGAGCCACCCAGAGGAAAAGAGGGAAGGAAAGACAAAACAGACTACAGAAAAAAAAATGGCTCAGCATTTTTCTTCCCTTCTTCTGAGATGCATTTAACTCATTGTTGGCCAGTTGTACTGTTATGCACTTGTGGCCTAGGAGCAGCATGAGACGTACTCTGGAGAAGGTGGTACCTGTACTGACTGCAGACCCTGAACTAGCACCGCAACTAGAAGTAGCCGTGGGATGTACCTAAAACTCCCTAGACACCTCGACACAGCCTAAGAACTAACTTCCCCTAAAGATAGAAACTGGAAAACTATCTTGCCTCAGAGAAAATCCCCAAAGGATAGATAGCCCCCCACAAATATTGACTGTGAGAGGAGAGGGAAATGACATACGCAGACTGAAATCAGGATTTAGCAAAGGAGGCCATTCTAGCTAAAATGAAAGAATAGGACAGAGTACTATGCGGTCAGTATTAAAACACTAGAAAATATCCACCACAGAAAATGCAAATCTCCACATCTGACTAAAGACATGGAGGGTATATCTGCATCTCCAGAGACACAGCTTGGCTGCAAAAAATCCTTCACAGACAAAGCTGGACAAGACAAAACATGAAAATGCACTGAACTATAAGGTCCACAGCATGTGGACAGCAAAAACAAAGCCAGAACTTATCTTTGTTGAAATGAACAGCAAAACAGGAGAGACCAGGTATGGATATGAATCCTCCAAAAACAATGGACAACTGGCACTGACTAAAGGATCAAGCAAGACTAAATAGCCCAGTCCAAATTGCAATTAAGTGGACACACCTGATAAATGCTGCGATCCAAAGACAGCAGCACTACCACTCATAACCATCGGAGGGAGCCCAAGAGCAGAATTCACAACAGCACATATCCCAGTAGCTTTCCTGGAGCATTGCTGCCAATGATAAAGAATGGCAGCGCAGCTCTAGGGGAGCTCCCATCGCCTTTGTGGTGACGTGCACTGCGATGACGTCATCAACAGGCACACACCAGAATGGATGCGATGGCCAAATGTAGCAGTGGAACTGGAGCAAGGTGAGTATGTGATTTTTTTTTTGTTTTTTCTTTTTATTAATATGTTTACATACACTATATAAAAAGACACACATGCATGTTTTTCTCAATATCTGACATGAAATCAGAATAAACTTTTCCCGTTTTAGGTCAATTATGATTACCATAATTATTAATATTTGCCAATTGCCAGAATAATGAAAGAGAGAAAGAATGTTTTCAGGCATTTTTATTACTTACTGCAAAGTCAAAAGTTTACATATATTTCATTAATATTTGGTACCATTGCCCTTAAACTGAATGACTTAGGTCAAACGTTTGGTATATCCTTCCACAAGCTTCTCACAATAGTTGGTCGGAATTTGGGCCCATTCCTCCTGACAAAACTGGAGTAAGTGATCCAGGTTTGTAGGTCGCCTTGGTTGCACCTGCCTTTTCAGCTTTACTCTTATCGTTTTCCATCTACAGATGTGCACCAAAGCACCTGTGTGTTACACAGATGACTAATCACATGATCTATCAAAGGGGATAATGTGATATATCATGTGCTATATCGGGTACCTGGTGGGGGGGCTCACGCTTTCTAAACTGCCCGGGGCCCAGGGTACTCTTAAACCGCCCCTGGCATCCACAGTGTCTTCTTCTGCCTCATTATAGGGAATCTTCTGCTGGGGGTTCCATCTCTAATTTATTTTAGAGATTTACGTGGAAACCCCGGTGTAAGCGCTTAGCGTAGAGTGCAGGATATACAGTGGGGCAAAAAAGTATTTAGTCAGTCAGCAATAGTGCTAGTTCCACCACTTAAAAAGATGAGAGGCGTCTGTAATTTACATCATAGGTAGACCTCAACTATGGGAGACAAATTGAGAAAAAAAAATCCAGAAAATCACATTGTCTGTTTTTTTAACATTTTATTTGCATATTACGGTGGAAAATAAGTATTTGGTCAGAAACAAAATTTCATCTCAATACTTTGTAATATATTCTTTCTTGGCAATGAAAGAGGTCAAACGTTTTCTGTAAGTCTTCACAAGGTTGCCACACACTCTTGTTGGTATGTTGGCCCATTCCTCCATGCAGATCTCCTCTAGAGCAGTGATGTTTTTGGCTTTTCGCTTGGCAACACGGACTTTCAACTCCCTCCAAAGGTTTTCTATAGGGTTGAGATCTGGAGACTGGCTAGGCCACTCCAGGACCTTGAAATGCTTCTTACGAAGCCACTCCTTCGTTGCCCTGGCAGTGTGCTTTGGATCATTGTCATGTTGAAAGACCCAGCCATGTTTCATCTTCAATGCCCTTGCTGATGGAAGGAGGTTTGCACTCAAAATCTCACGATACATGGCCCCATTCATTCTTTCATGTACCCAGATCAGTCGTCCTGGCACCTTTGAAGAGAAACAGCCCCAAAGCATGATGTTTCCACCACCATGCTTTACAGTAGGTATGGTGTTTGATGGATGCAACTCAGTATTCTTTTTCCTCCAAACACAACAAGTTGTGTTTCTACCAAACAGTTCCAGTTTGGTTTCATCAGACCATAGAACATTCTCCCAAAACTCCTCTGGATCATCCAAATGCTCTCTAGCAAACTTCAGACGGGCCCGGACATGTACTGGCTTAAGCATTGGGACACGTCTGGCACTGCAGGATCTGAATCCATGGTGGCGTAGTGTGTTACTTATGGTAGGCCTTGTTACATTGGTCCCAGCTCTCTGCAGTTCATTCACTAGGTCACCCCGCGTGGTTCTGGGATTTTTGCTCACCGTTCTTGTGATCATTCTGACCCCACGGGGTGGGATTTTGCGTGGAGCCCCAGATCGAGGGAGATTATCAGTGGTCTTGTATGTCTTCCATTTTCTAATTATTGCTCCCACTGTTGATTTCTTCACTCCAAGCTGGTTGGCTATTGCAGATTCAGTCTTCCCAGCCTGGTGCAGGACTACAATTTTGTTTCTGGTGTCCTTTGACAGCTCTTTGGTCTTCACCATAGTGGAGTTTGGAGTCAGACTGTTTGAGGGTGTGCACAGGTGTCTTTTTATACTGATAACAAGTTTAAACAGGTGCCATTACTACAGGTAATGAGTGGAGGAAAGAGGAGACTCTTAAAGAAGAAGTTACAGGTCTGTGAGAGCCAGAAATCTTGATTGTTTGTTTCTGACCAAATACTTATTTTCCACCATAATATGCAAATAAAATGTTAAAAAAACAGACAATGTGATTTTCTGGATTTTTTTTTCTCAGTTTGTCTCCCATAGTTGAGGTCTACCTATGATGTAAATTACAGACGCCTCTCATCTTTTTAAGTGGTGGAACTTGCACTATTGCTGACTGACTAAATACTTTTTTGCCCCACTGTATGTGAGCTGAGCCTTACTGTGATCTTAGGGAGGCAGAATGAACATATCAACAGCAGGTGAAGAATTGGTTTTATTTATTTTTTTTATGTTGCTCCTCATAAGGTATAAGTGATTAGATTACTTAATTCTTCAAATTAGTGTGATTTTAGTGATACCAGATGTATATATTTACCGTATATACTCGAGTATAAGCCGAGATTTTCCGCCCAAATTTTTGGGCTGAAAGTGCCCCTCTCGGCTTATACTCGAGTCAAGGTGGGTGGCAGGGTCGGCGGGTGAGGGGGAGAGGGCGCTGAGGCATACTTACCTAGTCCCAGCGATCCTGTCGCTGTCCCTGCTGTCCCACGGTCTTTGGTGCTGCAGTTCTTCCCCTCTTCAGCGGTCACGTGGGACCGCTCATTAGAAAAATGAATAGGCGGCTCCACCTCCCATAGGGGTGGAGCCGCGTATTCATTTCTCTAATCAGCGGTGCCGGTGACCGCTGATAGAGGAAGAGGCTGCGGCACCGAAGACCAGCTGTGACAGGCAGAGGGAGCGTCAGGATCGCTGGGACTAGGTAAGTATGTAATATTCACCTGTCCGCGTTCCAGCCGCCGGGCGTTGCTACATCTTCCCGGCGCCTCCATCTTCCCGGCGTCTGCGCTCTGACTGTTCAGGTCAGAGGGCGCGATGACGCATATAGTGTGCGCGGCGCCCTCTGCCTGATCAGTCAGTGCAGAGATGCCGGGACCGGACGCTGGGAGCTGCAAGCAAGAGAGGTGAGTATGTGTTTTTTTTTTTTTTTTTTATTGCAGCAGCAGCGGCACAGATTTATGTGGAGCATCTATGGGACAAAATGAACGGTGCAGAGCATTGTATATGGGGCACAGCTATGGGACAAAATGAACGGTGCAGAGCATATATGGGGCACAGATATGGGGCAATAATGAACGGTGCCGAGCACTGTATGGGGCACAGCTATGGGGCAGTATGAACGGTGCAGAGCATAGTATGGGGCAGAGCTATGGGACAAAATGAACGGTGCAGAGCACTATATGGGGCACAGCTATGGGACAAAATGAACGGTGCAGAGCTGAGCACTGTATGGGGCAGAGCTATGGGACAAAATGAATGGTGCAGAGCATATATGGGGCATAGATATGGGACAATAATGAACGGTGCAGAGCACAGTATGGGGCAGAGCTATGGGACAAAATGAACGGTGCAGAGCATATATGGGGCACAGATATGGGGCACAGATATGGGGCAATAATGAACGGTGCCGAGCACTATATGGGGCACAGATATGGGACAATAATGAACGGTGCAGAGCACTATATGGGGCACAGATATGGAACAATAATGAACGGTGCAGAGCATATATGGGGCACAGATATGGGACAATAATGAACGGTGCAGAGCACTGTATGGGGCAGAGCTATGGGACAAAATGAACGGTGCAGAGCATTGTATATGGGGAACAGATATGGGGCAATAATGAACGGTGCCGAGCACAGTATGGGGCACAGCTATGGGACAAAATTAACGGTGCAGAGCACAGTATGGGGCACAGATATGGGACAATAATGAACGGTGCAGAGCATATATGGGGCACAGATATGGGGCAATAATGAACGGTGCAGAGCATATATGGGGCACAGATATGGGACAATAATGAACGGTGCAGAGCATATATGGGGCACAGATATGGGGCAATAATGAACGGTGCAAAGCATATATGTGGCACAGATATGGGGCAATAATGAACGGTGCCGAGCACAGTATGGGGCACAGCTATGGGACAAAATGAACGGTGCAGAGCACAGTATGGGGCACAGCTATGGGACAAAATGAACGGTGCAGAGCACTATATGGGGCACAGCTATGGGACAAAATGAACGGTGCAGAGCACTGTATGGGGCACAGCTATGGGGAAATATGAACGGTGCAGAGCACTATATGGCACAGCTATGGGGAAATAATGATCTATTTTTATTTTTGAAATTCACCGGTAAATGCTGCATTTCCACCCTAGGCTTATACTCGAGTCAATAAGTTTTCCCAGTTTTTTGTGGCAAAATTAGGGGGGTCGGCTTATACTCGGGTCGGCTTATACTCGAGTATATACGGTATATACTTTTTTTCTCATTGGCTGCTGTCACACACTAAACGCTCTTTTTTGCAAAAACATCCACATGTTTAGAGAGCTATAATTTTTCCATATTTCTGCCGACAGTCATATGAGGGCTTGTTTTTTGCTGGACGAGCTAACGTTTTGAGTATTGGTACCATTCTGGGCACATAACTTTTTTTATTGCCTTCTATTCCAAATTTTGGGAGGTAGAATGAACAAAAACAGGCAATTCAGGAATTTGTTTGCTTTTTTTATGCTGTTCACTATATGGTAAAAGTAATAAGGCAGCTTTATTCTTTGGGTTACTATGATACCACATTTATATATATTATATATTTATGTTTTGCTGCTTTAACACAATAAAAACTATTTTGTAGAAAAAATAATAATTGTTTTTCCATCTCTATATTCTGAGAGCTAGAGCTTTTCTAATTTTCCACTGTTGGAGGTGTTTGGTACATTATTTATAGCGGGACAAGATGTCATTTTCAACAATACCTTTACAGTTCCACTTGACTTTTTGATCACGTTTTAGTCTACTTTTTGTTCAGCAATATGATGAAAAAGCATAGGTTTTTAACATGTTTATTCTTTTAACGGTGTTCACTGAAGGTTAACTAGTGTGACAGTTTTATAGGTCAGGTCATTGGGGGAAAAAATATTTTTACAATTTTTTTTTTTACCTTTTTACTTAATCAATCTATGGGACTTTAACATTTGTTACTCTGATTGTTGGTATAATGCATTGCATTGCACCAGCACTGCAACTCATTATACCTGTTATTGTTGCACCTCTTATATCATGCTCCTGGCATGGTCTAACAGGCTTGCCTTAGCTGGCTTACCCGCAGGTGGTCATGATGACTTTGGGTTGTCATGAAAACGATTGAGCTCTCATGATGATGCCGATCAGAAGGGAGAGGGAGCCCACTTCCTCTCCTAGCCTTCCAAATGTGGTGATTGAGATCGCTAGCGGTATTTAGGGGGTTAAACAGCAGGTGGTGGTATGGGCAACGCTCCTGGTAGTGGCAACTGGGCCTCGACTATCATGTGGCAAACGCGTGGCCACTGCTCCTGTGCTGCGCATGTTTACCAAGATGCATCCATACGTCAAAGGTCAGGAGCCCCTCTCTGACCATGATGTATGGGTACATCAAAGGTCATGAATGGGGTTAACCCCTTTATCCCCCCAAGCCTGTTTTCACCTTCATGACCAGGCAAAATTTTACAATTCTGACCAGTGTCACTTTATGACACTTCTGAGAATGCTTTTTTGTGACATATTCATGATAATGATAAAATGTCTTCGATATGACGTGTTTATTTTTGAAATAATTGGAAATTTGGTGAAAATTTGGAAAATATTTCAGTTTTCACATTTTTTATTTTTATGCCATTAAATCAGAGCATTATGTCACACAAAATAGTTAATGAATAACATTTCCCACATGTCTACCTTACTTCAGCACAATTTTTGAAACATCATTTTTTTTTTGCTAAGAATAGTGATGAGCGAATGTGTTCACATAGCATGTTATCCGAGCATGTTCGGGTGTTATCCGATTATCTTGGGCATGCTCAAATAATATGTTTGAGTCCTTGCGGCTGTTTCTTGCAGCTGTTAAACAGCCACCACACATGTAGGGATTGCCTACAAGAATGGCTTAACACATGGGTTAGACCACATGTGGGAATTGCCTAACAAGCAGGCAATCCCCACATGTGTTGCGGATGTCTAAGGCGGCCGTCACACTAGCAGTATTTGGTCAGTATTTTACATCAGTATTTGTAAGCCAAAACCAGGAGTGGATCAATTAGAAGAAAAGTATAATAGAAACCTATGCACCACTTCTGCATTTATCACCCACTCCTGGTTTTGGCTTACAAATACTGATGTAAAATACTGACCAAATACTGCTAGTGTGACGGCAGCCTAACAGCCACGAATCATGCAGCTGCGGGAACTCAAACATATTATTCGAACATGCCCAAGATACTTGTGTAAGGAGACAGCAGGCACATAGGATGCAGTAATGGAATGTAGTCAGAGCAAGGGTTAACAGGGCATTTAATTCTACAGTGGATACACAGGGAGAAGTAGAGGGAAATTTTCTGAATACAAATTTCTGTAACTTGTAGTAAATAAAGTAGCTAAGACAATACGTTCAGAGGAAATAGACTTATCAATCTGACGCAGTCCTCAGTGTATTCTCTGGGTGCAAACGGTGGTGCCAAGGCAATGGCGCGGTGGAAATTCGGCGTTGTCCTGGAGAGGATGGCGTCCTGGAGAAGATGGCATATTGGATCCTGTCGTGGGCGATGTTTCCTTGTGGTCCTGATGCCGGCTTTGGGTCCGGAAGGAGAAGAAATACACAAGGCAATGTCTCTGTCGTGCACAGCAGTTTCCCCTATGTGGGGTCTGTTTAGAAGCTTATCAGGATAAAGTTCACAACGGGTGATATAACTCTACGGTCTGCATGGGCGCAAGGCTATGTCCCGTACATGGGCCCTTTGTCTCACAGTCAGCGGTGTCAGCGGTATCAGTACAAGGCTCTGATGACAGTCTCTGTTTATCGCCCTCTGGCCTTCAAGTCTTAGGCCTGCTCTCTCATGATACTCCGCGTTAGGAGCCTCTACGCTGACCTCTTGCGCACTGTACGTACCTGCCGTAACTGTCAGATTACTGGAACGCTGCAGTTCCCTCAGCTTAACCACGCCCCCTTTTATCAACTGCCGGGAATGGTCCGGGGCCTTAAAGGGAGTCTGTCACCCCAAAATTCGAGTATGAGCTGCGGGAAAGGTCAGAGAGGCCCGGCGCCTGCGCACTGCAGTACTTTGCAGATAAAGTATGCCTGCGCAGCATCTGCGGCAGGAAGAAAAGAAGAGGACGTCATCGCATGAAGATGGGAGGTGCCAGACATGGACCGCGATGCCCATCGGAACTGAACCGGGACCGCCCCTGGGTGAGTACAATCTAATCTGTTTTTTTATCTTTCAGGGTACATGAGGGCTTATCTACAGCATTCCCTGATGCCGGTGGCCGCAGCTCATACTCGAATTTTGGGGTGACCGACTCCCTGTAAGCTTTCCCCTCCTGCAATATAGGTGACAGCCCCAACGGTTCCGGACCCATCACAGAGGAAGCACGCCTAGCTGGGTTCTTCTCCATACACTTGGATAACACCCGAGCATGCTTGGATAACACGTTATCTGAGCACGCTCAATCATCACTAGTTAGGAAGTTATAAAGGTTTCAAGTTGACCAGCAATTTCTAATTTTTCCAACAAAATTTTAAAAATCGTTTTGTTTTAGGGACCACATCACATTTGAAGTGACTTTGAGGGGCCTATGTGACAGAAAATATCCAAAAACTGCACCCCTCATGGTGCTCAAAACCATATTTAAGAAGTTTATTAACCTTTCAGGTGCTTCACAGGAATTGAAGCAATATGAAAAGAAAAAATGAACATTTAAATTTTTTCAACAAAAATAATATTTTAGTACCAATTTTTTTTATTTTCACAAGAGTAAGAGGAGAAAATGGCCCCAAAAAATTGTTGTGAAATTTCTCCTGAGTATGGCGATACCCCATATGTGGGGGAAAACCACTGTTTGGGTGTACAGCTGGGCAAACAAGGGAAGGAGCACCTTTTGACTTCTTGAATGCTAATTTGGCTGGAATCGAGAGCAGGTCCCATGTTGCTTTTGGAGAGCCCGTTTTATGCATAAACAGTAAAAAAAAAACACAAATAACCCCATTTTGGAAACTAGACCCCTCAAGGAACTTATCTAGATGTGTGGTGAGCATCTTGAACCTGCAGGTACTTCACAGAAGTGTATAATGTAGAGCCGTGAAAATAAAAAAAAATCACATTTTTCCTGTTTTTAGCCTCAGTTTATTTCATTTTTACAAGGGTAACAGAAGAAAATGTACCCTGAAATCTGTTGTGCAATTTCTACTGAGTACACTGATACACCTTATGGAGGAAAAGTACTGTTTGGCGTACGGCAGGTATCATAAGGCTATGTGCACACGATGCGGATTTATTACGGATCCACAGCGTTTCTTCTGGGCTGAATTGCACCAAATCCGCAAAGGATTACTCAAGCAAGGTTAATCAGTGGGAATCCAGAATTAGTGTGCATATGTTGCGGAAAATTCCATCCTGAGTCGTAGCGTTTCATTTTCTGCAGCATGTCAATTCGTTTTGCAGATCTGCAGCGTTTCTGCACCCATTGACCTACATTGAGTCAGTCAAATCCGCAGCCAAACCACAGGTGTAAAAAGGTTTGCTGATTTCCTGTGTATTTGCATGCCAAAAACGCTGCAGAAAGGAAATCTTTCAGGAGGTCTTTGATCACTACCTCCTGAAACTGAAGGTTCAACTTACCGGTCGGGACTGCACATCATGATAGCACGTAAGTGTTGTACATTGCCATCTGTACCATGTGCACGGCCAGCTTCTTGTACTACACCTTGACTTTTCTCATGACATTGTATGGCTGGAGGACTTGATCAGAGAGATCAACTCCCACCCATATTCTTGTTGCACCCCAGTACACAGTCTGGTTTGGTGACTTGTGTAGAGGTACCTCATACAGCGGTGGGGGTGCTGCCATCACCATGTATGGTTGTGAAGAAAAGGACATCCCTCTTGTCCTTGTACTTGACCACCAACATGTTGTCACTACATTGGGCTCTGCTCTCACCCTTTCTGAGCAGCTACCCAAGTAGCATGTGAGGGAAGCCTCCCTGATTTTTGCTGATAGTAACATATTCTGCGTTAGCTCCTGCAGACTTGAAGAGTGGGATGCTGGTATAACAATTATCTACTTAGAGGTGATAATCTTGATCCAGCATTGCTTGCAGAGTTTAATTGTGTACATTCCCCTCTTAAGGCCCCTTCACATTAAGCGACGCTGCAGCGATACTGACAACGATCCGGATCGCTGCAGCGTCGCTGTTTGGTCGCTGGAGAGCTGTCACACAGACCGCTCTCCAGCGACCAACGATGCCGGTAACCAGGGTAAACATCGGGTAATTAAGCGCAGGGCCGCGCTTAGTAACCCGATGTTTACCCTGGTTACCATCCTAAAAGTAAAAAAAACAAACAGTACCTACTTACCTAACGCTGTCTGTCCCCGGCGCTCAGCTTCTCTGCACTCCTCCTGTACTGGCTGTGAGCACAGCGGCCGGAAAGCAGAGCGGTGACGTCACCGCTCTGCTTTCCGGCTGACCGACGCTCACAGCCAGTACAGGAGGAGTGCAGAGCACAGCGCCGGGGACAGACAGCGGTAGGTAAGTATGTAGTGTTTGTTTTTTTTACTTTTAGGATGGTAACCAGGGTAAACATCGGGTTACTAAGCGTGGCCCTGCGCTTAGTTACCCGATGTTTACCCTGGTTACCAGTGAAGACATCGCTGGATCGGTGTCACACACGCCGATCCAGCGATGTCCACGGGAGATCCAGCGACGAAATAAAGTTCTGGACTTTGTTCAGCGACCAACGATGGCACAGCAGGGGCCTGATCGTTGGTCGCTGTCACACATAGCGATTTCCTTAACGATATCGTTGCAACGTCACCAAAAGCAACGATATCGTTACCGATATCGTTATGTGTGAAGGTACCTTTACTGGGCAGATATTGCTGGAATTTGAACCTCCCCTTAAAATGTATTAGGGACTCAGACACACAGATGTCTCTGTGGGAAACATACATTTCAGCAAACTTGTTGCTGAAATGCTCAATGATCAGCCAAACTTTGAAAACTCGGTTAAAGTTGAGGTAATCTCGGGGAGCACATTGTGCATTATCATTGTAATGCAAACATTTTTGGATTGCCTCAAATCATTAACAGGTCATAACCGTGTTGTATAAAACATCAATACTCCAATAAATATTGCTGAAGTTCTGGCTTCTTCATTAATCCCATGTGAAGAACCAGACAACAAAATATCATCATTTGTATTGTGTCTACAGGAATCCAGTTAGAAAATGAAGTGCGTTTTTGTGCCAAAAATTGCTGGGCTTACAAATTTGTTTGAGTCACCATGAGGTTTACAAAATTCTCAGAGAAAAAGACTTTGATAAAGTCTATCAGTGTGAGGCCGATGTTGTCAAATTTGATTCCTGATTGCTCCAAGAAATAAGGAATCAGTGGCTCATAATCTTCGAGGTGTGAGATCTATATGGGGTCATTAACGGCGGGCGATGGTTCATTTTCTGTCCTGGGGCGTCTGCGTGGTGGTTCAATATCGCTTGAGGAAGAGGAGGAGAAAAAGTAAAGGAAGGTGGGATCCTCTCCCTCACGATCAGTGTCGGAGGCAAGGAAGGTGTATGCCTCTTCCGCTGAATACAGTGATTGGGACAAGTGGGACATATGGACATTTTTTCACGTCTGCGGTGCTTGTATGTTCCAAATTTTATTCAGGTGTGTGTGTGAGTGCTTGGTGTAAAGCTTTTTTTATTTGGAAGAGAGAAAAAAAAGAATCTAGAATTAAAAAGATAAAAATAAAAACTTAACAACTAAAAAATAAATGTACTAAACGGATGTCAGTAAAAAAATATTTACTGAGCGGCCGCCACCGACACTAAACCTGACTCAATTCAGTAAAAAATACTGTAGTAGATGCGAAGTACTACAGTATGTTTTTACTGTCCCTAGTCTAGCACTATCAACTAACCTAAATTTATTTTTTATTCTTTTTTCACACAAACAAAAAAAGCAACAACCGGATGCCCATCACTGATGGGCATCAGTGATCCGGGTTTGACGGCTGTAGGACACAAGCAGGCATGGATGTGATTCTTATTTCCACTTTGACACTAACCTTAGCTAAATTCAATAAAAAATACTATAGTAGATGCCGATTACTAGAGTATATTTTTACTGTCCCTAATCTAGTCCTATCAACTAATTATTTATTTTTATTCTTTCTTCACACACACATACAAAGAAAACAACATCCAGAGGCCGACCCTTGATGTATGTCAGTGATCTTGCTCGATGGCTGTAGGGCACACGCATGGATGTGATGCAAAGAGGGGATAAATAAAATAGACAGGAAAAAAAAGTCCTTGCAAAAGCAAGCACAGACACTAATCAGTGATGTGCATCTGATCAGACACTCGGTGACTGTAGGACACACACACACAAAGTGGTGCAAAGGGGGGAACAGACAGGGACAGAAAAGTCCTGGAAAACAGTGAGCACAAGTGCAGATTAGTGATTTGTGTCACTGATCAGTGCTCTGTGGCTGCAGGATGTGTAACGGGGGCCAGGGTGGTAGACATGGCAAAGGCCTGCTGTTCTGATACGCCCTGACACCACGCAACATAAACACAATGTACCTTGTCTGGTGTGATGTGTGTGTGCGCTGTGTTTCACTCACTTGCGAATCAGAGTCCTCCTCAGGTTGCAGGGTCCTTGTCTTCTGCAACAACACACAATAGCCATCAGTGTTGTGAATTCCGCTCTTGGGCTCCCTCGGTGGTTGTAAGTAGCATTTTTGTGAGTTCTGCTCTTTGGCTCCCTCCTGTGGTTTTGAGTGGTATGGCTGCTTCTTGGATTTAGCTTCAGCAGCTGTTTTCACTGATCGTCTTTCTGGCTCGGCTATATTAGTCTGGCCTTATCTCTCATTCAATGCCAGTTGTCAATTGTTCCTGCCTGGAGTCATTGCTCTTAGGACTTTCCTGACACTCTGACCAGTTCATCAAAACTAAGTCCTTGCTTGTCCTTTTGCTGTTCTCTTGTTGTGGATTTTGTTGTTCAGCACTTTCTTTGTTTTTGTTCATTTGTCCAGCTTTTCAGTATGGATCTATTCAGTTAAGCTGGAAGCTCTGGGCAGCAGAGTTTGCCCTCCACACCTTTAGTCAGGTGTGGAGATTTTTGCATTTCTCTGCGGTGGACTTTTTCTAGTTTTTATTACTGACCGCACAGCGTTCTGCCCTGTACTATTTCTGTCTAGCTAGAAGTGGCCTCCTGTGCTAAATCTTGTTTCATACTACGTATGTCATTTCCTTCTCCTCTCACAGTCATTATTTGTGGGGGGCTAATCTATCCTTTGGGGATTTTCTCTGAGGCAAGATAGTTTTCCTGCTTCTATCTTTAGGGGTAGTTAGCTCATAGGCTGTGACGAGATGCCTAGGCAGAGTTAGGAGCATTCCACGGCTACTTCTAGTGTTGTGTTGAGCTTAGGGACTGCGGTCAGTATAGTTGCCACCTGCTCAGAGCTAGACGCATGTCGCTCCTTAATCACCAGATCATAACAGTACAACTGGCCAAAAATGAGCTGAATGCCTCTCAAAAGAAGGAAGAGAAAAAGAGTTCTGAGCCATTTTTTTTTCTTAAGTTTGTTTTGTCTTTTTCCTTCCTCTTGATCTCTGGGTGATTCAGGATTTGGATGCAGGCATGGATGTTCAGGGTTTGTTTTCTCGTGTGGATCAGCTTGCTGCAAGAGTACAGAGTATTCAAGATTATGTGGTTCAGACTCCGGCCTTAGAGCCTAGAATTCCTACTCCGGATTTGTTTTACGGGGATAGATCTAAGTTTTTGAACTTTAAAAATAACTGCAAATTGTTTTTTGCTCTGAAACCCCGTTCCTCTGGTGACCCCATTCAGCAAGTAAAGATAGTTATTTCTCTACTGCGTGGCGACCCTCAGGACTGGGCATTCTCACTTGAGTCAGGGAATCTGGCTTTGCTTAATGTAGATGCATTTTTTCAATCGCTCGGATTTTTGTATGACGAACCTAACTCTGTAGAGCATGCTGAGACAACACTGTTGGCCCTGTGTCAGGGTCAGGAAGCGGCAGAAATATACTGCCAGAAATTTAGAAAATGGTCTGTGCTCACTAAATGGAATGAGGACGCTCTGGCAGCAATTTTCAGAAAGGGTCTTTCTGAAGCCTTTAAAGATGTTATTGTGGGGTTTCCCACGCCTGTTGGTTTGAGCGAATCTATATCTCTGGCCATTCAGATCGATCGGCGCCTGCGCGAACGCAAAGTGGTGCACCATATGGCAGTGTCCTCTGAGCAAAGTCCTGAGGCCATGCAATGTGATAGGATTTTGACTAGAGCGGAACAGAGGGGATACAGACGTCAGAATGGGCTGTGTTTTTACTGTCGTGATTCTGCTCATACTATTTCTGATTGCCCTAAGCGTATTAAGAGGGTCGCTAGATCTGCTACCATTAGTACTGTGCAGCCTAAGTTTCTCCTGTCTGTGACCCTGATTTGCTCATTGTCATCTTTTTCTGTCATGGCATTTGTGGATTCAGGCGCTGCTCTGAACTTAATGGACTTAGAATTCGCTAGGCGCTGTGGTTTTTCTTTGCAGCCTTTGCAGAGTCCCATACCCTTGAGGGGTACTGATGCTACACCATTGGCCAAGAATAAACCTCAGTACTGGACGCAGATGACTATGTATACGGCTCCTGCACATCAGGAAGATTGCCGTTTTCTGGTGTTGCATAATTTATATGATGTTGTTGTACTGGGTTTTCCATGGTTACAAGTACACAATCCAGTGCTGGATTGGAAATCAATGTATGTGACTAGTTGGGGTTGTCAAGGGGTACATAGTGACGTTCCTTTGATGTCAATTTCCTCTTCCCCCTCTTCTGATGTTCCTGAATTTTTGTTAGATTTCCAGGATGTATTCGATGAGCCCAAGTCCAGTTCCCTTCCTCCACATAGGGACTGTTATTGTGCTATTGACTTGATTCCTGGCTGTAAGTTCCCTAAGGGCCGACTTTTCAACCTGTCTGTGCCAGAGCATGCCGCCATGCGGAGCTATATTAAGGAGTCTTTAGAGAAGGGGCATATTCGGCCGTCTTCGTCACCATTGGGAGCGGGATTCTTTTTTGTTGCCAAGAAGGATGGCTCCTTAAGACCCTGTATTGATTATCGCCTTCTTAATAAGATCAAGGTCAAATTCCAATACCCTTTACCTTTGCTCTCTGATTTGTTTGCTAGGATTAAGGGGGCTAGTTGGTTTACCAAGATTGACCTTCGAGGGGCATATAATCTTGTTCGTATTAAACAGGGTGACGAATGGAAGACTGCATTTAATACGCCCGAAGGCCATTTTGAATACCTTGTGATGCCATTTGGGCTCTCTAATGCTCCATCTGTGTTCCAGTCTTTCATGCATGATATTTTCCGCAATTATCTTGACAAATTCTTGATTGTGTATTTGGATGATATTTTGATTTTTTCCGATGATTGGGAGTCTCATGTGAAGCAGGTCAGGATGGTATTCCAGATCCTTCGTGATAATGCTCTATTTGTGAAGGGGTCTAAGTGCCTATTTGGAGTTCAGAAGGTCTCTTTTTTGGGGTTTATTTTTTCTCCTTCGTCAATAGAAATGGATCCTGTTAAAGTCCAAGCCATTCATGACTGGATTCAACCCACATCTGTGAAGAGCCTTCAGAAATTTTTGGGCTTTGCTAATTTTTATCGCCGTTTCATTGCCAACTTCTCTAGTGTGGTTAAACTCCTGACCGATTTGACGAAGAAAGGCGCTGATGTGACTAATTGGTCCTCTGAGGCTGTTGAGGCCTTTCAGGAGCTTAAACGCCGATTTACTTCTGCCCCTGGGTTGCGTCAACCGGATGTTTCTCTTCCTTTTCAGGTTGAGGTTGACGCTTCTGAGATTGGGGCAGGGGCCGTTTTGTCACAGAGGAATTCTGATGGTTCCTTGATGAAGCCATGTGCCTTCTTTTCCCGAAATTTTTCGCCTGCGGAACGCAATTATGATGTCGGCAATCGGGAGTTGTTTGCTATGAAGTGGGCATTTGAGGAGTGGCGACATTGGCTTGAGGGAGCCAAGCACCTCATTGTGGTCTTGACCGATCATAAGAATTTGATTTACCTTAAGTCGGCCAAGCGGCTGAACCCTAGAAAGGCTCGGTGGTCCCTGTTTTTCTCCCGTTTTGATTTTGTGGTCTCATATCTTCAAGGATCTAAGAATGTTAAGGCGGATGCCCTCTCTAGGAGTTTTTTGCCTGATTCTCCTGGAGTCATTGAGCCGGTTGGCATTCTTAAGGAAGGGGTGATTCTTTCTGCCATCTCCCTTGATTTGCGGCGGGTGCTTCAGGAATTTCAGGCTGATAGGCCTGACCACTGTCCTGTGGGGAAGCTGTTTGTTCCTGATAGATGGACGAGTAAGGTGATTTCTGAGGTCCATTGTTCAGTGTTGGCTGGTCATCCTGGGATTTTTGGTACCATAGATTTGGTTGCTAGGTCCTTTTGGTGGCCTTCCTTGTCGCGAGATGTCCGTGCTTTTGTGCAGTCCTGTGGGACTTGCGCCCGAGCCAAGCCTTGCTGTTCCCACGCTAGTGGGTTGCTTTTGCCTTTGCCCGTCCCGGAGAGGCCTTGGACGCATATTTCCATGGATTTTATTTCGGATCTTCCTGTGTCCCAGAGGATGTCTGTTATCTGGGTGGTTTGTGACCGGTTCTCTAAAATGGTCCATTTGGTACCTTTGCCTAAATTGCCTTCCTCCTCTGATTTGGTTCCATTGTTTTTTCAGCATGTGGTTCGTTTGCATGGCATTCCGGAGAATATTGTGTCTGACAGAGGTTCCCAGTTTGTTTCCGGGTTTTGGCGGGTCTTTTGTGCTAGGATGGGTATTGATTTGTCTTTTTCTTCGGCGTTCCATCCTCAGACCAATGGCCAAACTGAGCGAACTAATCAGACCTTGGAAACCTATTTAAGACGCTTTGTGTCTGCTGATCAGGATGATTGGGTGACTTTCTTGCCGTTGGCCGAGTTTGCCCTTAATAATCGGGCCAGTTCGGCTACTTTGGTTTCGCCTTTCTTTTGTAATTTTGGTTTCCATCCTCGTTTTTCTTCAGGGCAGGTTGAGCCTTCTGATAGTCCTGGTGTTGATTCTGTGATGGACAGGTTGCAGCAGAGTTGGACTCATGTGGTAGACAATTTGACGTTGTCCCAGGAAAAGGCTCAGCGTTTTGCTAACCGCTGTCGGTGTGTTGGTCCTCGGCTTCGTGTGGGGGATTTGGTTTGGTTGTCCTCTCGTCATGTTCGTATGAAGGTTTCTTCCCCTAAGTTCAAGCCTCGGTTTATTGGTCCTTATAAGATTTCTGAGATTATCAATCCTGTGTCTTTTCGTTTGGCCTTTCCAGCCTCTTTTGCCATCCACAATGTTTTCCATAGATCTTTGTTGCGGAGATATGTGTTGCCCGTTGTTCCATCTGTTGATCCTCCTGCCCCGGTGTTGGTTGAGGGGGAGTTGGAATATGTGGTTGAGAAAATGTTGGATTCTCGTTTTTCGAGGCGGAAGCTTCAGTATCTTGTCAAGTGGAAGGGTTATGGCCAGGAGGATAATTCTTGGGTTGTTGCCTCCGATGTTCATGCCGCCGATTTGGTTCGTGCTTTTCATTTGGCTCATCCTGATCGGCCTGGGGGCTCTGGTGAGGGTTCGGTGACCCCTCCTTAAGGGGGGGGTACTGTTGTGAATTCCGCTCTTGGGCTCCCTCCGATGGTTGTAAGTAGCATTTTTGTGAGTTCTGCTCTTTGGCTCCCTCCTGTGGTTTTGAGTGGTATGGCTGCTTCTTGGATTTAGCTTCAGCAGCTGTTTTCACTGATCGTCTTTCTGGCTCGGCTATATTAGTCTGGCCTTATCCCTCATTCAATGCCAGTTGTCAATTGTTCCTGCCTGGAGTCATTGCTCTTAGGACTTTCCTGACACTCTGACCAGTTCATCAAAGCTAAGTCCTTGCTTGTCCTTTTGCGGTTTTCTTGTTGTGGATTTTGTTGTTCAGCACTTTCTTTGTTTTTGTTCATTTGTCCAGCTTTTCAGTATGGATCTATTCAGTTAAGCTGGAAGCTCTGGGCAGCAGAGTTTGCCCTCCACACCTTTAGTCAGGTGTGGAGATTTTTGCATTTCTCTGCGGTGGACTTTTTCTAGTTTTTATTACTGACTGCACAGCGTTCTGCCCTGTACTATTTCTGTCTAGCTAGAAGTGGCCTCCTGTGCTAAATCTTGTTTCATACTACGTATGTCATTTCCTTCTCCTCTCACAGTCATTATTTGTGGGGGGCTAATCTATCCTTTGGGGATTTTCTCTGAGGCAAGATAGTTTTCCTGCTTCTATCTTTAGGGGTAGTTAGCTCTTAGGCTGTGACGAGATGCCTAGGCAGAGTTAGGAGCATTCCACGGCTACTTCTAGTGTTGTGTTGAGCTTAGGGACTGCGGTCAGTATAGTTGCCACCTGCTCAGAGCTAGACGCATGTCGCTCCTTAATCACCAGATCATAACACATCAGGGTCCAAGATCAATTCAATTCATATGAGTTAGGTATAGAGATAGGGAGATATAGCAAGATTCAGTATTAGTAAGGGTTAATATAGGACTTAAGGTACCGTCACATTCAGCGACGCTGCAGCGATATAGACAACGAGACGATCGCTGCAGCGTCACTGTTTAGGTCGCTAGGAGACGTTAGACACCGGCAACAGCAGAACGATGAAGGAGCGATCCAGTGACGTACTTATCGTTCTCGTTGGTTGTTCGCTCCATGAAGAAACACTGTTGCTTTTGCTGTCAAACATGAGGAATCACGCCGACCTGACGACCAAACAAAGTTACGGACTTCTAGCGACGACCAGCGATGTCACAGCAGGATCCAGATCGCTGCTGCGTGTCAAACACAACGAGATCGCTATCCAGGACGCTGCAACGTCACGGATCGCTGTCGTTCTCGTTGGTAAGTTGGTCAGTGTGAAGGTACCTTTATAGCAGTGGAGGGCACTCTAGATTAGATTGAATTAAGATAAGAAATAGTTAAACCAATAGGAAGTTAGCTAGTGGAAGGAGCTAGAGAAAGGCTGCGGAGAATGTGTTCCTGAAGTAGTTAGTAGTGGTGAGTAGAAAGAGGAATAGTGAGGTGATTGACCGGAGCTGTGTTATAACAGAGGCTCATGAATCTAGGTGCTACACGTGGACAGACACACGGGCACGAGCAGAATTGGGCAGCATGATAGAAACAGCGGCTAGGCTTATGGGACGTCCAAGCCCTATGGTCTGACAAGGATTGGCAGCAGCATCCTTTACTTTCACTCAGGATGGCAAAAATGGATAGGGAGCACAAGAAACAAGCTAGTCCAGCTACTCAGGGAGCTGCGGTACAGAAAGATACGGTATAGAAACAAATGGTGACAGGAAGAACCAGGGATAGTTCAGGGGAAAGAATGTCCATATTGTATGAAGATTGCTGTGCAGTGTCTGTATTTAAACTGGATGAGTTCAGGAAAATTGATCTTGGACTCTGATGGTTATTATGTGTTGTTGCAGAAGACAAGGACCCTGCAACCTGAGGACTCTGATTCGCAAGTGAGTGAAACACAGCGCACACGCACACCACACCAGACAAGGTACATTGTGTTTATGTTGCGTGGTGTCAGGGCGTATCGGAACAGCAGGCCTTTGCCATGTCTACCACCCTGGCCCCATTACACATCCTGCAGCCACAGAGCACTGATCAGTGACACAAATCACTAATCTGCACTTGTGCTCACTGTTTTCCAGGACTTTTCTGTCCCTGTCTGTTCCCCCCTTTGCACCACTTTGTATGTGTGTCCTACAGTCACCAAGTGTCTGATCAGATGCACATCACTGATTAGTGTCTGTGCTTCCTTTTGGCAAGGACTTTTTTTTCCTGTCTATTTTATTTAACCCCTCATTGCATCACATCCATGCGTGTGCCCTACAGCCATCGAGCGCTGATCACTGACATACATCAAGGGTTGGCGTCTGGTTGTTGTTTTCTTTGTGTGTGTGAAGAAAGAATAAAAATAAATAATTAGTTGATAGGACTAGATTAGGGACAGTAAAAATATACTCTAGTAATCGGCATCTACTATAGTATTTTTTATTGAATTTAGCTAAGGTTAGTGTCAAAGTGGAAATAAGAATCACATCCCTGCCTGCTTGTGTCCTACAGCTGTCAAACCCGGATCACTGATGCCCATCAGTGATGGGCATCCGGTTGTTGCTTTTTTTGTTTGTGTGAAAAAAGAATAAAAAATAAATTTAGGTTAGTTGATAGTGCTAGACTAGGGACAGTAAAAACATACTGTAGTACTTGGCATCTACTACAGTATTTTTTTACTGAATTGAGTCAGGTTTAGTGTCGGTGGCGGCCCCTCAGTAAATATTTTTTTACTGACATCCGTTTAGTACATTTATTTTTTAGTTGTTAAGTTTTTATTTTTATCTTTTTAATTCTAATTCTTTTTTTTCTCTCTTCCAAATATAAAAAGCTTTACACCAAGCACTCACACACACCTGAATAAAATTTGGAACATACAAGCACCGCATACTGTACGTGAAAAAATGTCCATATGTCCCACTTGTCCCAATCACTGTATTCAGCGGAAGAGGCATACACCTTCCTTGCCTCCGACACTGATCGTGAGGGAGAGGATCCCACCTTCCTTTACTTTTTCTCCTCCTCTTCCTCAAGCGATAGTGAACCACCACGCAGACGCCCCAGGACAGAAAATGAACCATCGCCCGCCGTTAATGATCCCATATAGATCTCACACCTCAAAGATTATGAGCCACTGATTCCTTATTTCTTGGAGCAATCAGGAATCAAATTTGACACCATCGGCCTCACACTGATAGACTTTATCAAAGTCTTTTTCTCTGAGAATTTTGTAAACCTCATGGTGACTCAAACAAATTTGTAAGCCCAGCAATTTTCGGCACAAAAACGCACTTCATTTTCTAACTGGATTCCTGTAGACACAATACAAATGATGATATTTTGTTGTCTGGTTCTTCACATGGGATTAATGAAGAAGCCAGAACTTCAGCAATATTGGAGTATTGATGTTTTATACAACACGGTTATGACCTGTTAATGATTTGAGGCAATCCAAAAATGTTTGCATTACAATGATAATGCACAATGTGCTCCCTGAGATTACCTCAACTTTAACCGAGTTTTCAAAGTTTGGCTGATCATTGAGCATTTCAGCAACAAGTTTGCTGAAGTGTATGTTTCCCACAGAGACATCTGTGTGTCTGAGTCCCTAATACATTTTAAGGGGAGGTTCAAATTCCAGCAATATCTGCCCACTAAGAGGGGAATGTACACAATTAAACTCTGCAAGCAATGCTGGATCAAGATTATCACCTCTAAGTAGATAATTGTTATACCAGCATCCCACTCTTCAAGTCTGCAGGAGCTAACGCAGAATGTGTTACTATCAGCAAAAATCAGAGAGGCTTCCCTCACATGCTACTTGGGTAGCTGCTTAGAAAGGGTGAGAGCAGAGCCCAATGTAGTGACAACATGTTGGTGGTCAAGGACAAGAGGGATGTCCTTTTCTTCACAACCATACATGGTGATGGCAGCACCCCCACCGCTGTATGAGGTACCTCTACACAAGTCACCAAACCAGACTGTGTACTGGGGTGCAACAAGAATATGGGTGGGAGTTGATCTCTCTGATCAAGTCCTCCAGCCATACAATGTCATGAGAAAAGTCAAGGTGTAGTACAAGAAGCTGGCCGTGCACATGGTACAGATGGCAATGTACAACACTTATGTGCTATCATGATGTGCAGTCCAGACCGGTACGTTGAACCTTCAAATGATTTGAGGCAATCCAAAAATGTTTGCATTACAATGAAAAATATTTAGAATTGAGAGTCCTCAGTGGTTGATACCTTTTAATGGCTAACTGAAAAGATGGTAACAAATTGCAAGCTTTCGAGACTACACAGGTCTCTTCATCAGGCAAAGACTAAAACAAATTCTGAAGAATCACATATTTATGCACAACATAGTATAGGAAAAAAAAAAAGGGGAAAAAAAAAAACCATGGATAAGCCAGGTGACATGAAGCAGAATTACCATGGGTGATAAACAGTTACGTCCATAAATATTGGGCCAATTCTTAGATAAGGATTGTTTTATTGTCCTGTGATTAGGGTCTCTGTTGTAATGACCCTTCATGGTCTGAGGGGCAAGTTCCTTAGTTGATGTAAAAAGACATAAATCCATGTGACACATTCATTCCTGCATTAAGAGTGTCAAAGGTCATCATCAGTTTATATTCCCAGACTCTCCTGTCTTTCTGCGATTTGAAGTTTCCTTTCAATACAAGTAATTTCATGTCCATAATGTTATGATTTGGGAGACAGAAATGTATTGCCACCGGTAGAGCCATTCTTTTTTCTCTTATTGTATGGCGATGGGAGTTCATTCTTGTTCTAAGCTTCTGCCCTGTCTCCCCCACATACAGACCCCCAGTTGGACATTTAGTACATATAATTAGGTACACCACATTAGAAGTGACGCAGCTGAAAGGAACTTGCCCCTCAGACCATGAAGGGTCATTACAACAGAGACCCTAATCACAGGACAATAAAACAATCCTTATCTAAGAATTGGCCCAATATTTATGGACGTAACTGTTTATCACCCATGGTAATTCTGCTTCATGTCACCTGGCTTATCCATGGTTTTTTTTTTTCCCTTTTTTTTTTTCCTATACTATGTTGTGCATAAATATGTGATTCTTCAGAATTTGTTTTAGTCTTTGCCTGATGAAGAGACCTGTGTAGTCTCGAAAGCTTGCAATTTGTTACCATCTTTTCAGTTAGCCATTAAAAGGTATCAACCACTGAGGACTCTCAATTCTAAATATTTTTCTATCCACTGGCTAACACGGTACCAAGATGCATTACAATGATAATGCACAATGTGCTCCCCGAGATTACCTCAACTTTAACCGACTTTTCAAAGTTTGGCTGATCATTGAGTACTTCAGCAACAAGTTTGCTGAAGTGTATGTTTCCCACAGAGACATCTGTGTGTCAATTAAAGACATATAATTTGCACAACACATGAACATTTTGACCGTTTAATGCACAATAAAACAATATCACATTACATGACACTTTATGTGCAACACGTACCCAATTTTATTAAGAAGATGCGCACAGGGATGCAGGGCACAAGTAAGCCCCCAGCACACCCCCTAGACATTTACAAAAAAGTAAAAAACCTGCAAAAAAAATTTGAGCGATCAAGTACTGATTAGCCATCAAGTACTGATCAGTGTACGGCAGCAGAAGGGTGGGGTTGGGATGGGGGAGAGGGAGAAAAGGGGGTGAGAGGTAGATTGTGCTGGATGAGGAAAGATCAGGAATTAAGAACGGACTGGGAACATCTTATTTCTGCTTTCATCTTCAGCACCATCAGCAGCAAAAAGTCTGTGGCATCACAAGGCCCAGCAGAGCACAAAATGGCACAGTACCCACCCTGTACATGTCCACAGCTAAAATGAGGAAATACAAGGCAGTCACTGTAGGGTCAGATCCCATCTGTGCACTCTAATTGGCGAGAACTACATCATCGTCCAATTGTACCAATTAAACCTGGCCCTGGTGACGCTCCAGCAGGGGCGTAGCTAGAGCTTTTGCCGCCTGGGGCTGTTCCCGAGTTTGGCGTCCCCCCACCCCCCGGCTCAATACACACAAAGGTTACCAAAAATAGTCAGGACAACACACAAAAAACAAGTTCTGCTTACCTGACCGCGCTCCTGCTCTATCCACGCAGCTGAAGCGTGCACTCGCCGGCGACTGACAATGACGTCAGCATTGCCCCAGTGTCTCCAGTAATCATCTGCCCCAGTGTGTCCTCCAGCATTGACCCCAGTGTGTCCAACAATCTGCCCCAGTGTCTCCAGCATTGTCCCAGTGTCTCCAGCAATCATCTGCCCCAGTGTGTCCTCCAGCATTGACCCCAGTGTGTCCAGCAATCTGCCCCAGTGTCTCCAGCATTGCCCCAGTGTCTCCAGCAATCATCTGCCCCAGTGTGTCCTCCAGCATTGACCCCAGTGTGTCCAGCAATCTGCCCCAGTGTCTCCAGCATTGCCCCAGTGTCTCCAGCAATCATCTGCCCCAGTGTGTCCTCCAGCATTGCCCCGTGTGTCCAGCAATCTGCCCCAGTGTCTCCAGCATTGCCCCAGTGTCTCCAGCATTGCCCCAGTGTCTCCAGTAACCTGCCCCAGTGTCTCCAGCAATCTGCCCGTGTCTCCAGCATTGCCCCCAGTCAGTGTGTCCAGCAATCTGCCCCAGTGTCTCCAGCATTGCCCCAGTGTGTCCTCCAGCATTGCCCCCAGTGTGTCCAGCAATCTGCCCCAGTGTCTCCAGCATTGCCCCAGTGTCTCCAGCATTGCCCCAGTGTCTCCAGCAGTGCCCCAGTGTGTCCACCGTTAGCTTATCAAAAAAAAAAACAGAGTCTCCTCACCTGACCAGCGCTCCATGCGGCGAGCTCCCTCCAGCAGCGCACACTCGCCGGCGACTGACAATTACGTCAGAAGCCGGCGACGTATGTGCTGCGGCCGACTTCAGCTGCCAGCCTCCAAATGGCTGGCGGCTGTTGTTAACTATTGACGTGCGGGCGCAGGCCCGCACGTCAATAGCGTTAAACAGCTGCAGCGCCGGCCGTGGTTTTAGAGGGCCCCGGGCGAAAGAGTCTCATAGCACGATTCATGATGCAGATACAGCAGAGAAATATAGCATAGCCACATAGCATATAACACAGCCCACGTAGCATATAGCACAGCCACGTAGTGTATAACACAGCCCACGCAGTATATAACACAGCCCACATAGCGTATATCACAGCCACGTAGTATATAACACAGCCACATAGTATATTGCACAGCCCACATAGCATATAACACAGCCACGTAGTATATAACACAGCCATGTAGTATATTGCACAGCCCACGTAGCATATTGCCCAGCCACGTAGTATATTGGCCAGCCACATAGTATATTGGGCAGCCACGTAGTATATTGGCCAGCCACATAGTATATTGCCCAGCCACGTAGTATATTGCCCAGCCACGTAGTATATTGCCAAGGCACATAGTATATTGCTGAGCTACGTAGTATATTGCCCAGCCACGTAGTATATTGCCCAGCAACGTAGTATATTGCCCAGCCACGTAGTATATTGCCAAGGCACATAGTATATTGCCTAGCCACGTAGTATATTGCCCAGCCACGTAGTATATTGCCCAGCCACGTAGTATATTGCCCTGTGACGGAGTATACAGCACAGAGTCATGTAGTATACAGACTTAAAATAAAAAATAAACATATACTCACCCTCCGATGAAGTTCTGTCCCTGTACCGCACGAGGCAGCTTCCAGTCCCAGGGCTGGTATGAGCGCAGGACCTGTGATGACGTTGCGGTCACATGACCGTGACGTCATAGCAGGTCCTTCTCACATACCATCCTTGTCACCGGAAGCTGCCGCTTGCATGGAGCGGTCACCGGAGCGTTGCGAGGAGCGGGAAAGGCGACGGAGGGTGAGTATAGCAGGTTTTTTGTTTTTTAATTATTTTTAACATGACATATTTTTACTATTGATGCTGCATAGGCAGCATCAATAGTAAATAGTTGGGGACACACAGGGTTAATAGCAGCCGTAACGGAGTGCGTTACACCGCGGCTCGTTACCGCTGCTATTAACCCTGTGTGAGTGGTGACTGGAGGGGATTATGGAGCGGGCACTAATTGTGGGGAGGAAGGAGCGGGCGCCGGGCACTGACTGCAGCAGAGGGACTAATCGGACTGTGCCCGTCGCTGATTGGTCGCGGCAGCCATGACAGGCAGCTGCAGAGACCAATCAGCGACGACCGACAGAGGCCGCGACCAATGAATATCCGTGACAGAAAGAAAGACAGAAGGACAGACAGAAAGACGGAAGTGTGACCCTTAGACAATTATATATATATATATATATATATATATATATATAACTTCTCACCTGTGTCTTGCCTCTCTGTTGTGTTTTCTGTCTCTCCTCTTACATCTCTCCCGCTCTGATTTTTATATTTCCTTAATCCTTTCTGCCTTCTTCTCCCTGCTTGTCTGTGACTCCACCCCCGACATTTAGCCCCTCCCCTCCATGGCTCTTCACAGTGTGAGAGCTGTGACACTGCTGAAGGGGAGGGATCGGATGCTTCTGCGGCTGACTGCAGGTGCGGGGGTGAGTCACAGCGTGTGTGACTATGTGCCCCTGCTAGTCTACTACACTGCAGCCAGCAACTCTCTGCACGGCTGCGCGCACTGCCAGCGCTCTGCTCCAGTCCTCACTATGCAGAGAGGAAGGAGCCGAGAATGAGTGCGCGCAGCCGCGCTGATATCCGCCCCCCGCATTGTGCCGCCCGGGGCGGCCCGCCCCCCCCGCACCCCTCTTCCTACGCCACTGCGCTCCAGCGTATGATCGCTGCTCTTACATCAGGCTGGACTTCAGTGTTTAACCCCTTAACCCCCAGAGCTTTTTTCTGTTTTGCGTTTTCGTTTTTCGTTCCTTCTTCCCAGAGCCATAACTTTTTTCATTTTTCTGACAATATGGCCCTGTGAGGGATTGTTTTTTGCACAAAGAGTTGTACTTTTGAATGACACCATTAGTTTTACCATGTCTTGTGAAATTGCAAAAAAGTGCAATCCTACACTTGTTTTGTGCTTGTCTTTTTTAATAGGTTCAATAAATGCTAAAACTAACCTGCCATTATGATTCTCCAAGTCATTACGAGTTCATAGACACCAAATATATCTAGGTTAATTTTTTATCTAAGTGGTGAAAAACAATTCTAAACTTTGTTAAATTAAAAAAAAAAATGTGCACAATTTTCCAATACCCGTAGCATTTCCATTTTACGTCTTCTGGGGTCGGGTGAGGGCTTATTTTTTGCATGCCGAGCTGACATTTTTAATGATATCATTTTGGTGCAGATATGATCTTTTGATTGCCCATTATTGCATTTTAATGCAATGTCGTGGGGACCAAAAAAAATGTAATTTTGGCGTTTTGAATTTTTCCTTGCTATGCCATTTAGCGATTAGGTTAATCTTTTTATTTATTGACAGGGCGATTCTGAACGCGGTGATACCAAATATGTGTATGTTTGATTTTATTTTTATTGTTTTATTTTGAATGGGGCGAACGGGGTGTGATTTGAACTTTTATATTTTTTTTAATTCTTTTAATATTTATTAAAACTTTTTTTTAACTTTTGGCATGCTTCAATAGTCTCCATAGGAGACTAGAAGCTGCCACAACCTGATCGGCTCTGCTACATGGAGGCGATGTTCAGATCGGCTCTATATAGCAGAGTTGCTCATTTGCTATGAGTGCCGACCAGTGGGTGGTGCTCACAGCAAGCCGGCACTGACAACCACAGAGGTCTCCAGAACACTTCAGGTTGTCATGCCAACACACCGGTGACCTGAGATCACGTGATGGGGTCACCATTGTGCGTATTTCCAGCCCGACGTCTAGAAGCACTTGTTAAATGCTGCTGTCAGAGTTTGACAGCGGTATTTAACTGGTTAATAGCCACGGTTGGATCGCGATTCCAGCCGCGGCTATTGCGGGCACATGTCAGCTGTTCAAAACGTCTGACATGTCCCCGGAAAGATGTGGGCTCACCGCCGGAGCCCACATCAAAGGGAGGGACGTCGACATCAGTGTAAATGTATACCGAATGTCGGTAAGGGGTTAGTTTCCTGAAATAATGAAAATGCTGTGATTGGCTGTTCAGAATTGAACAGCATACAAGGAAAACAGTTGGCACACTGATGGTACAGATGGACACACAGACCAAAAATGGATGAAATTTGGATCCAACACACTAGATGCAAAAATAAACAACTCTGAAGGTCTTTAGGTTGCCTAATTCCAAAGGGTTCAGTTACTTTTTCTTGCAGCTGTAGGCCAAAAATGACTCTAATTACATAACACTGAAAATTGCTGCAGAATAGACTTCCAACTAACTTCATAAACCGCTTCTAAGGAAATAAAAATAAAGTCAAAGACACTTGTCTTTCTGACAAGAGTTTTATTAGTATGACCTGACTGTCTTGGGAAATTCTCAGTAAATAATTATTCTAATGGGTCGCATAATCTTTCAGATATTTTCTTCTTTTATGAGCTCTGTGTTCCCAGACATAGGGATAGGTAACAGACAGACTAATCCCCCTTTGAACATGAAAGGTATTGTTATTAAAGATACATTCTGTAAGAATTTTACTTAAGATGATGGCATTTGAGTTTTCTTTATTCAGCCGCAGTTTTTTATCTGAGACTGCAATTGCCACACTTTTCTGGTAACCTTTGTAGGAAATGTCTGGATTAACGGCAGTGCATAATCTTTTTATGAATCTGAAAAGTAAGATCTTAATAAATAAAATAGAGACAAACCTCAAAGCAGCTGTATAATAATAAACATTACCATGAAACGTCTAATGGTATAATCACTGTGTTTTTTTCAGGTAAACACAACCTTTTTTGTGATACATGGACTCTTTAAAAAGCTTTCATCGCTCCTATTGTTTATATAAAAAAACAAAGAGGAAATTGTTTGGTCGGAATTCACAAAAATAGTGTAAAATATTTAGAATGCTGTAAAGAAACCAAGCAATCCCCTAGGCAAATGATAATGTACTTGATGTAAAGTGATTGCTCATGTATATTCATCGAGTTCAGAGAAAGGCACTGCAAAAACGATGGACCTGGATTTTTTTCTGACCAAGTTAAAACATTCAAACTCCCTACCCAACAGAGAATGACCAAGACTTACCGCCATAAATTCTACCTTTAGTATTACAGTACTTGAAATGCTAAGACAATAACATAATTACCAATATTTTAACCCCCTCACGACATGTAAGACGCAAGTAATGGTTGTATGTTACAGCTTCTAACAGTTTTGTCTCTAAGGCTGCTTTCACACATCAGGTTTTTTGCCAGTTGCCGGATGCGGCGTCGCACCACATCGCCGAATCCGTTTTTTTTCAAAGAAACCGGAGGCAACCGGACGAGCCGGATCCGTTTTTTTAGCCGGATCAGGTGTCCGGATCCGGCGAAAAACCGGATCCGGCTCATCCAGTTGCATCCGTTTCGTCCGTTTTTCTATCCGTTTTTTTACGGATCCGGCTTTAAAAAACGCCCCCTGAAAGGCTAAAAAGGTGATTGGCCGGCTGAAAACTATATATACAGTGTTCTTAACATCTGTGACGGGTTGGAGAGGAGCAAGCTACAGAGCAAGATGGATGGCATTATTGCAAAGATTCTGCAGAACAACGTGGATTTCATCACAGAGGCGAATCGATTAAAAGCTATTGTGATTGAGAAAGAGGAAGAGAGACAGCGTGTCATGCGTCTGCGACGACGCCGTTTGTGGATCCACCCCATCACGGCACAGAGAATGACCCGGGGAGTCTTTTCAACGTTGTATATGGAGCTTCGAGGTGACCCTGAAAAGTTTTTCTGCTATGTTCGGATGAAAGCGGAGAACTTTGATATATTGGTGGAGCGGGTTGAACATCTGATAAGAAGGAGTGATACCTATTGCCGATTCTCCATTACCCCGGCTGAGCGTCTGATGGTCACTCTTCGGTAAGCATTCTTTTTGAATCAACTTTTGTTGTGGACTCTTTATTTGATATTTTGAATTTGTAGTAATTTCTGCCTTCCTTTTCTTCACAGATTCCTAGCAACCGGTGAATCCCTGTCTTCCCTACATTTTCAATTCAGACTGGGCATTTCCACAATATCAGGAATAGTGAGGCACACTTGCCGTGCACTGTGGGACTGTCTGCATGAAGAATACATTCCACATCCCACAATGCAGACATGGTTGGAAGTAGCTGACAGATTCCTGGAAGTGTGCCAGTTTCCAAATTGCTTGGGTGCGGTGGACGGGAAACACATCCGTATCGTGAAACCGGCTGGTTCTGGATCTCAGTATTTCAACTACAAGAAGTACTTTTCCATCGTGCTGATGGCCATCGCCGATGCGGATTACAAATTTGTAGCGGTGGACATTGGGGCGTATGGCCGTTCTAATGATTCGCAAGTTTTCAAACTGTCTTCTATGGGGTGGCATTTATATGGAAAAACCTTTCAATTTCCCCCCCCCAAGACCACTGCCTCAAACTTCCGAGCCACCAATGCCATTTGTATGTGTTGGGGATGATGCTTTTCAGCTTTCAGAGCATCTTTTGAAACCCTACTCCAGCCGTGGTTTAACCAATACTAAAAGAATTTTCAACTACAGACTCACACGTACAAGGAGAATGGTGGAGTGTGCGTTTGGGATCCTAACCGCCAAATGGAGAGTTCTCTTGACATCCATAAACTTAAAGACAGACACTGTGGATGAGGTGGTGAAAGCGTGTGTTGTCCTCCACAATTATGTTATATCCAAGGAACAGCTTTCCATTGACGACCACTCTGCCGAAACCACCTTGATGGATTATAGCATCCAGACATACAGAAGTTCTGCCACAGTGTCCAGAATACGGGATCACTTTGCAGAATATTTTATTTCACCCCAAGGAAGAATACACTGGCAGGATGATAGAGTTTAAACACTTTGTATATACCTAGTAATAACTTTAACCTTTACCCATGTAGTGTACCTGTTGTTTTTACCTTACCCATGTTGTGTACCAGTTTGGTTTTTACCCTCATGTTGCGTACCTGTTTGGGTTTACCTTTTACCAATGTTGCGTACCTGTTGTTTTTACCTTACCCATGTTGTGTACCAGTTTGGTTTTTACCCTCATGTTGCGTACCTGTTTGGGTTTACCTTTTACCAATGTTGCGTACCTGTTGTTTTTACCTTACCCATGTTGTGTACCAGTTTGGTTTTTACCCTCATGTTGCGTACCTGTTTGGGTTTACCTTTTACCCATGTTGGGTACCTGTTTGAGTTTATTTTTAAACCAAGATGTGCATACCCAAAGTACTACTGTTATCAATAAACCTTTTTAACAAAAGTGTTATTTGTGCCTAATGAATAAATACAAGAGAGTTTTCAACCAAAAACTTTTATTAACATAATGTAACACACAAAAAAATGGGTACTAAATGTTTTCATACGTCGGGGTGGAGATACTATTGGAGGCACTGTCTGATAGGGACACTTCGACAGTGGGAGTGTGGAGAGAGGAATGTGATGGTGGTGGAGAATGTTCAACGTTTAGGGGTGAAGGAGTGGAGAAAGCTATTGAGCGGGTGGACAAGAAAGTGGGATTGGGGTTAGAAATTTGGTAGGATGGAGGGGTGTAGGAAATGTTTTGTGAGGACTGGGTGGCAGAATGAGTGATGTGTGTAGAAGATGTTTGGGAAGAGGGTGATAGAGTCTGTTGGAAGTGGGCAGGGAGAGGAGGCGAGGATGAAGTAGATGTGAAGTTGTATGGGTCGGGATCATCATATGGGTGGGAAGTGGCACGGGAGGGAGGCTGGTAGTGTGGATGGTGGGAAGGGGCACGTGGCTGGTGGTGTGGCTGGTGGTAAGGGTCACGGGAACGCTGAAAGTGTTGTGGCTGTTGGGACGGGGCACGATGTGGATGATGGCGAGTTGGGCGGGATGGGGCAAGGTCAGTTTGGCGATACGGGTCAGGAGGATGGTACTGGCTGTAGTGGTGGACAGTGGAGGAAGGGGGGCCAGTTGGAGGATGGTTGGAAAGACTATCTGCTCTAGAGGCAATTAGCGCTAGAGTAGACTGGCAGGATTCCATTACTTGCATCTGCTGAGAAGTAGATAGCGTCTCCATTTGCTCAAGCACTGACTGAAAAAAAGTGTTGTTCGGTGACTGTTTTGCCTCTGAACGCATCGTTACCAGAAGTGTATGCATCTCGAGCATACTTTTATTTATGAAATTGAATCCTGCAGCCATTTGCTTGGACAAAACTTTCAGACAGTTCTGGAACGATGCGTTCAGGTGCAAGAACTCGGGAGCATAACTATGTATCTGACCCCTCTGGCGAAACCGCCCCGATGCTACAGGTGTACTAGAGGTGGCTGCAGCAGAAGGGTGGGGTACAGGAAACGCTATGTTCTCACCAGCAGCTACATGCAATGGAACCGGCCAGGATGCTCCAGCGCTCGTGGATGGGAAAGAGGGATTGGTAGAGTGGGAAGGTTCAGAGTGGGAAGGTGCAGAGTGGGAAGGTGCAGAGTGGGAAGGTGCAGAGTGGGAAGGTGCAGAGGGTTCCTCACTGTTAAAGTGTCCCTCGGTGGCGGCCTCCTGAGGGATCGCCCCAGAAGTGTTCAATTGTGCTGCAGGCTCCCGAGTGCTCCCAACGGTACTGTGGAAAAAGAGAGAAACAAACAATTAATATACTGTCATTGCATGACCCTGGCTGAAAGAGCAAAAGAGGTTAGACATGTAAAACATTAATGCATGTGGTGGGTAATATTTACCTTCGGGTGACCATCGTTGACCTGAGGAACGACAGGGCCCTTGCGTATTTGTACGTGCTCCTGCGTCCTCCAGATCCACTCGGGGCCTGCATCTCTTTATTGAACTCCTTCTTAAAGCGATCCCTGATCGACCGCCACCTTTTCACAATCCGCTCACCTGTTAAAATAGGAGAAAGACAACTTGGTTAGAAACAGCATTTTAGAATGCATCACCAAAACTGAACTGAGGATACTTACGTTCTTGAATCTGGGCCTGAACATCTAGGTCCTCCCACCTCGGAATCAGTTCACAGCAGATTTGCTCCCAGAGTCGACGGGTCACTGAGAGATCAGCATGGCGGCGGTCACCCATATTCCACAACGGCTCCCTGTCTCTGACAAGATCGATGAGGAGGTCAATATCAAGGCCGACCTCCTCACCGTCCGAATCTGGAGCACGCTGTGAAACCTGTTTGAATAGGGGGAAAAAAATTAACACCAAATTTGAAACATTGCTAACCTACACCCAAAAAATAACAAAAAACCTACACGACGACAGCCGCCACGTGAATGTCGCCGATGACCCCGGGAGCCACTGGAAGGACCTATTGCTTGGGCACCAGATTCAGAATTCTAGAAGACAAAAAAAATTATGTGCTTGTTGGTAGCCATTCTATGTGTTGTGTGTCATGTGATATATATGTTTTGTATGTGTTGTGTGAGGTTTGAAAGTATCAGTTTCTATGTATTTTGTTGTAGGAATCTAGTGTTATGTTTTGTGTGTAGTGTAGGGTGTGTTTCCGTAATACATCACAGATACATACCAATTGTGAGCCCTCTCCATGGGTTTCTCCACCCCTTCCCTCATCTTCTGGGACCACCTCTTCTCTGGGGGACTCAGCCTCATCAGCTTCCTACGATGAAACATAACAAAATACATGACACACACACACACACTTTGGTTCATACTAACCTCTGTGCGTTGACGGCGAGGACGGCGAGGAGGAGGAGGGCTCCCCGAAGACATGGCTCTCGGCTCTGTGGCAGGCTCTCAGCTCTGTGGCAGGCTCTCGGCTCTCAGCTCTGTGGCAGGCTCTCGGCTCTGTGGCAGGCTCTCAGCTCTGTGGCAGGCTCTCAGCTCTCAGCTCTGTAGCAGGCTCTCGGCTCTGTGGCAGGCTCTCGGCTCTGTGGCGGGCTCTCGGCTCTGTGGAAGGCTCTCGGCTCTGTGGAAGGCTCTCGGCTCTCAGCTCTGTGGCAGGCTCTCGGCTCTGTGGCAGGCTCTCAGCTCTGTGGAAGGCTCTCGGCTCTCAGCTCTGTGGCAGGCTCTCGGCTCTGTGGAAGGCTCTCAGCTCTGTGGAAGGCTCTCGGCTCTCAGCTCTGTGGCAGGCTCTCGGCTCTCAGCTCTGTGGCAGGCTCTCAGCTCTGTGGCAGGCTCTCAGCTCTGTGGAAGGCTCTCGGCTCTGTGGCAGGCTCTCAGCTCTGTGGCAGGCTCTCGGCTCTCAGCTCTGTGGCAGGCTCTTGGCTCTGTGGCAGGCTCTCAGCTCTGTGGAAGGCTCTCGGCTCTCAGCTCTGTGGCAGGCTCTCGGCTCTCAGCTCTGTGGCAGGCTCTCAGCTCTGTGGCAGGCTCTCTGGCAGGTTTCTCGCTCCTTCCGTCTTGGCAGGGTGTGGCAGGGTGTTGGCTCTTCTGCTTTTGGGCTGGAAATGGCTGAAGGCCTCATGGCCCTGCTTTAAATATAGTCCAGGGGGCTGATCAAAGTTTTTTGAGCATGCTCAGTGTAAAAAGCCGGATACGGCCGCCGGATCCGACTTTTTCCGGATCCGGCGCTTTGCGGCGTCCATAGACATGCATTGTTGTAAAAAGCCGGAAAGACCGGATCCGAAATGAAATGAAATGATCATAAGGCTGCATTCACACATCAGTTTTTTGCCATCAGTCACAATCCAGTTGCTCGATGGATTGACGGATCTGTAGTAAATTGTGAAAAACTGATGCGACGGATCCGTTTTTCCGCCGGATCCGACTAGCAGATCCGGCAAAAAACCGGATCCGTTGCATCAGTTTTTCATCCATTGCTTCAATTTTTGTATCCGTTTTACGAGAGATTACAGCGGATCAGTTTTTTAAAAACGCCCATTGAAGGCTCCCAAACGTTATTGGCTACTGAAAACCTATATATACAGTGTTTCTACAGCCCATCTTTGACAGGTTATAGAGCAAGTGGCAAAGATGGAAGGCATGATGGCAAATATTCTGAAGATTCATGTGGATTTCACTTTTGAGGCGAATCGTTTGAAAGCCGACGTTTTTGGATCCACCCAATCACAGCACAGAGAATGACACGTGGGGTGTATTCAACATTATACATGGAGTTAAGAGGAAACCTCGAGAAGTTTTTCAGCTACGTTCGTATGAAAGCGGAGAACTTTGACTTTTTGGTTGAATGGACACCTCATCTGTAGAAGTGATACATATTGCCACTTCTCCATTTCACCAGGGGAGCATTTGATGGTGACTCTTTGGTAAGCCATTTTTATTGTATCTCCTACTGTTAAACCTGACTTTTAACTGTAATGTTATTGCAGGTATTTTGTAGTAATTATTGCCATTCCTTTTTTAACAGATTCCTTGCAACTGGAGAATCCCTTCCCTCACTCCATTTTCAATTTAGACTCAGGATTTCCACCATAACGGGGATTGTTTGGTGGTGAAAATTTGTCCTGAGTACACCGATACCCCATATGTGGGGGTAAACCACTGTTTAGGCGCATTGCAGAGCTCGGAAGCAAAGGAGCGCCGTCTGACTTTTCAATGCAAATTTGACAGGAATTGAGATGGGACGCCATGTTGCGTTTGGAGAGCCACTGATGTGCCTAAACATTGAAACCCCCCACAAGTGACACCATTTTGGAAAGTAGACCCCCTAAGGAACTTATCTAGATGTGTGGTGAGCACTTTGACCCACCCAGGGCTTCACAGAAGTTTATAATGCAGAGCTGTAAAAATAAAAAATCATATTTTTTCACAAAAATGATCTTTTTGCCCCCAATTTTTTATTTTCCCAAGGGTAAGAGAAGAAATTGGACCCCAAAAGTTGTTGTATAATGTGTCCTGAGTACGCTGATACAATATATGTGGGGGTAAACCACTGTTTGGGCACATGGGAGAGCTCGGAAGGGAAGGAGCGCCGTTTGACTTTTCAAAGCAAAATTGACAGGAATTGAGATGGGATGCCATATTGTGTTTGGAGAGCCACTGATGTGCCTAAACATTGAAACCCCCCACAAGTGACACCATTTTGGAAAGTAGACCCCCTAAGGAACTTATCTAGATGTGTGGTGAGCACTTTGACCCACCCAGGGCTTCACAGAAGTTTATAATGCAGAGCCGTAAAAATAAAAAATCATATTTTTTCGCAAAAATGATTTTTTGCCCCCAATTTTTTATTTTCCCAAGGGTAAGAGAAGAAATTGGACCCCAAAAGTTGTTGCATAATGTGTCCTGAGTACGCTGATACCCCATATGTGGGGGCAAACCACTGTTTGGGCGCATGGGAGAGCTCGGAAGGGAAGGAGCGCCATTTGACTTTTCAATGCAAAATTGACAGGAATTGAGATGGGATGCCATATGTTGTGAATTCTGTGGCAGAGCTCCCTCCTGTGGTCACAAGTGGTACTTCGGCTGGTTCTCTCTGTGAGCTTCCGTTGGTGGAGGAAAGTGGTACTGCGGCTTCTGAGTTTCCTTCCTCAGGTGATGTGGTGAAGTCGTTGGCCGCTGCTCTATTTAACTCCACCTAGTGCTTTGATCCTGGCCTCCAGTCAATGTTCTAGTATTGGACCTGTTTCCTCCTGGATCGTTCCTGTGGCCTGCTGCTCTGCATAGCTAAGTTCCTCTTTGCTATTTGTTTGCTGTTTTTTTTCTGTCCAGCTTGTCAATTTGTTTTTTACTGCTTGCTGGAAGCTCTGGGACGCAGAGGGTGTACCTCCGTGCCGTTAGTTCGGTATGGAGGGTCTTTTTGCCCCCTTTGCGTGGTGTTTGTAGGGTTTTGTGTTGACCGCAAAGTTACCTTTCCTATCCTCGCTCTGTTCAGAAAGTTGGGCCTCACTTTGCTAAATCTATTTCATCTCTACGTTTGTCTTTTCATCTTAACTCACAGTCATTATATGTGGGGGCTGCCTTTTCCTTTGGGGTATTTCTCTGAGGCAAGGTAGGGTTATTTTCTATCTTCAGGCTAGCTAGTTTCTCAGGCCGTGCCGAGTTGCATAGGGAGCGTTAGGCGCAATCCACGGCTGCCTTTAGTGTGGTTTGAGAGGATTAGGGATTGCGGTCAACAGAGTTCCCACGTCTCAGAGCTCGTTCTTGTTTTTTGGGTTATTGCCAGGTCACTGTATGTGCGCTGACCTCTATGTCCATTGTGGTACTGAATTACCTTTCACAACAGCCATATTGTGTTTGGAGAGCCACTGATGTGCCCAAACATTGAAACCCCACACAAGTGACACCATTTTGGAAAGTAGACCCCCTAAGGAACTTATCTAGATGTGTGGTGAGCACTTTGACCCACCTAGGGCTTCACAGAAGTTTATAATGCAGAGCCGTAAAAATAAAAAAATACAAACTTTCCCACAAAAATTATTTTTTAGACCCCAGTTTTGTATTTTCCCAAGGGTAACAGGAGAAATTGGACCCCAAAAGTTGTTGTCCAATTTGTCCTGAGTACGCTGATATCCCATATGTGGGGGAGAACCACCGTTTGGGCACATGGGAGGGCTCGGAAGGGAAGGAGCGCCATTTGGAATGCAGACTTAGATGGAATGGTCTGCAGGCGTCACATTGCGTTTGCAGAGCCCCTAATGTACCTAAACAGTAGAAACCCCCCACAAGTGACACCATTTTGGAAAGTAAACCCCCTAAGGAACTCATCTAGATGTGTTGTGAGAGCTTTGAACCCCCAAGTGTTTTACTACAGTTTATAACGCAGAGCCGTGCAAATAAAAAATATTTTTTTTCCACAAAAATTATTTTTTAGCCCCTAGTTTTGTATTTTTCCAAGGGTAACAGTTGAAATTGAACCCTAAAAGTTGTTGTCCAATTTGTCCTGAGTACGCTGATACCCGATATGTGGGGGGGGGAACCACCGTTTGAGCTCATGGCAGAGCTTAGAAGGGAAGGAGCATCATTTGGAATGCAGACTTAAGGTACCGTCACACTAAGCGACGCTGCAGCGATACCGACAACGATCCGGATCGCTGCAGCGTCGCGGTTTGGTCGCTGGAGAGCTGTCACACAGACAGCTCTCCAGCGACCAACGATGCCGGTAACCAGGGTAAACATCGGGTTACTAAGCGCAGGGCCGCGCTTAGTAACCCGATGTTTACCCTGGTTACCATCGTTAAAGTAAAAAAAACAACCACTACATACTTACCTACCGCTATCTGTCCCCGGCGCTGTGCTTCTCTGCTCTGGCTGTGAGCGCCGGTCAGCCAGAAAGCAGAGCGGTGACGTCACCGCTCTGCTTTCCGGCCGCTGTGCTCACAGCCAGAGCAGAGAAGCACAGCGCCGGGGACAGACAGCGGTAGGTAAGCATGTAGTGGTTGTTTTTTTTACTTTAACGATGGTAACCAGGGTAAACATCGGGTTACTAAGCGCGGCCCTGCGCTTAGTAACCCGATGTTTACCCTGGTTACCAGCGAAGACATCGCTGAATCGGCGTCACACATGCCGATTCAGTGATGTCAGCGGGAGAGCCAGCGACCAAATAAAGTTCTGGACTTTCTTCCCCGACCAGCGATATCACAGCAGGGGCCTGATCGCTGCTGCCTGTCACACTGGACGATATCGCTAGCCAGGACGCTGCAACGTCACGGATCGCTAGCGATATCGTCTAGTGTGACGGTACTTTTAAATGGATTGGTCTGCAGGTGTCACATTGCGTTTGCAGAGCCCCTAATGTACCTAAACAGTAGAAACCCCCCACAAGTGACCCCATATTGCAAACCAGACCCCCCAAGGAACTTATCTAGATGTGTTGTGAGAACTTTCAACCCCCAAGTGTTTCACTACAGTTTCTAACGCAGAGCTGTGAAAATAAAAATAAAAAATTTTCCCACAAAAATTATTTTTTAGCCCCCAGTTTTGTATTTTCCCAAGGGTAAAAGGAGAAATTGGATACCAAAAGTTGTTGTCCAATTTGTCCTGAGTACACTGATATCCCATATGTTGGAGTAAACCCCTGTTTGGGCGCACGGGAGAGCTCGGAAGGGAAGGAGCACTGGTTTACTTTTTCAATGCAGAATTGGCTGGAATTGAGATCTGACGCCATGTCGCGTTTAGAGAGCCCCTGATGTGCCTAAACAGTGGAAACCCCCCAATTATAACTGAAACCCTAATCCAAACACACCCCTAACCCTAATCCCAACGGAAATCCTAACCACACCTCTAACCCTGACACAAACCTAACCCTAATCCCAATCCTATTCCAAACCGTAAATGCAGCCCCAACCCTAATTTTAGCCCCAACCCTAACTTTAGCCCCAACCCTAACTGTAGCCTTAACCCTAGCCCCAACCCTAACCCTAGCCCTAACCCTAGCCCTAACCCGAACCCTAGCCCTAACCCTAGTCCTTACCCTAGCCCTAACCCTAATGGGAAAATGGAAATAAATACAATTTTTTAATTTTTCCCTACTAAGGGGGTGATGAAGGGGGGTTTGATTTACTATTTATAGCGGGTTTTTTAGCGGATTTTTATGATAGGCAGCCGTCACACACTGAAAGACGCTTTTTATTGCAAAAAATATTTTTTGTGTTACCACATTTTGAGAGCTATAATTTTTCCACATTTGGGTCCACAGAATCATGTAAGGTCTTGTTTTTTGCGGGACGAGTTGACGTTGTTATTGGTAATATTTTCGGGCATGTGACATTTTTTCATCGCTTTTTATTCCGATTTTTGTGAGGCAGAATGACCAAAAACCAGCTATTCATGAATTTCTTTTGGGGGAGGCGTTTATACCGTTCCGCGTTTGGTAAAATTGATAAAGCAGTTTTATTCTTCAGGTCAGTATGATTACAGCGATAACTCATTTATATCATTTTTTTATGTTTTGGCGCTTTTATACGATAAAAACTATTTTATAGAAAAAATAATTATTTTTGCATCGCTTTATTCTGAGGACTATAACTTTTTTATTTTTTCGCTGATGATGCTGTATGGTGGCTCGTTTTTTGCGGGACAAGATGACATTTTCAGCGGTACCATGGTTATTTACATCAGTCTTTTTGATTGCGTGTTATTCCACTTTTTGTTTGGCAGTATGAGAATAAAGCGTTGTTTTTAATTTAGATAAATAAATGTATTTATAGGAAGAATATTTTTTTTTTTTTTGGGGGGGGGAATTTTTTTTAACCCCTTCAAGACCCAGCCTATTTTGACCTTAAAGACCTTGCCGTTTTTTGCAATTCTGACCAGTGTCCCTTTATGAGGTAATAACTCAGGAACGCTTCAACGGATCCTAGCGGTTCTGAGATTGTTTTTTCGTGACATATTGGGCTTCATGTTAGTGGTAAATTTAGGTCAATAAATTCTGCATTTATTTGTGATAAACACGGAAATTTGGCGAAAATTTTGAAAATTTCGCAATTTTCACATTTTGAATTTTTATTCTGTTAAACCAGAGAGATATGTGACACAAAATAGTTAATAAATAACATTTCCCACATGTTTACTTTACATCAGCACAATTTTGGAAACAAAATTTTTTTTTGTTAGGAAGTTATAAGGGTTAAAATTCGACCAGCGATTTGTCATTTTTACAACGAAATTTACAAAACCATTTTTTTTAGGGACCACCTCACATTTGAAGTCAGTTTGAGGGGTCTATTTGGCTGAAAATACCCAAAAGTGACACCATTCTAAAAACTGCACCCCTCAAGGTACTCAAAACCACATTCAAGAAGTTTATTAACCCTTCAGGTGCTTCACAGCAGCAGAAGCAACATGGAAGGAAAAAATGAACATTTAACTTTTTAGTCACAAAAATTATCTTTTAGCAACAATTTTTTTATTTTCCCAATGGTAAAAGGAGAAACTGAACCACGAAAGTTGTTGTCCAATTTGTCCTGAGTACGCTGATACCTCATATGTGGGGGTAAACCACTGTTTTGGCGCACGGCAGGGCTTGGAAGGGAAGGAGCGCCATTTGACTTTTTGAATCAAAAATTGGCTCCACTCTTTAGCGGACACCATGTCACGTTTGGAGAGCCCCCGTGTGCCTAAAAATTGGAGCTCCCCCACAAGTGACCCCATTTTGGAAACTAGACGCCCCAAGGAACTTATCTAGATGCATAGTGAGCACTTTGAACCCCCAGGTGCTTCACAAATTGATCCGTAAAAATGAAAAAGTACTTTTTTTTCACAAAAAAATTCTTTTAGCCTCAATTTTTTCATTTTCACATGGGCAACAGGATAAAATGGATCCTAAAATGTGTTGGGCAATTTCTCCTGAGTACACCAATACCTCACATGTGGAGGTAAACCACTGTTTGGGCACATGGTAAGGCTCGGAAGGGAAGGAGCGCCATTTGACTTTTTGAATGAAAAATTATTTCCATCGTTAGCGGACACCATGTCGCGTTTGGATAGCTCCTGTGTGCCTAAACATTGGCGCTCCCCCACAAGTGACCCCATTTTGGAAACTAGACCCCCCAAGGAACTAATTTAGATGCCTAGTGAGCACTTTAAACCCTCAGGTGCTTCACAAATTGATCTGTAAAAATGAAAAAGTAATTTTTTTTCACAAAAAAATTCTTTTCGCCTCAATTTTTTCATTTTCACATGGGCAGTAGGATAAAATGGATCATAAAATTTGTTGGGCAATTTCTCCCGAGTACGCCGATACCTCATATGTGGGGGTAAACCACTGTTTGGGCACTCGGCAGGGCTCGGAAGAGAAGGCGCGCCATTTGACTTTTTGAATGGAAAATTAGCTCCAATTGTTAGCGGACACCATGTCGCGTTTGGAGAGCCCCTGTGTGCCTAAACATTGGAGCTTCCGCACAAGTGACCCCATTTTGGAAACTAGACCCCCCAGGGAACTTATCTAGATGCATATTGAGCACTTTAAACCCCCAGGTGCTTCACAGAAGTTTATAACGCAGAGCCATGAAAATAAAAAATAATTTTTCTTTCCTCAAAAATGATTTTTTAGCCTGGAATTTCCTATTTTGCCAAGGATAATAGGAGAAATTGGACCCCAAATATGGTTGTCCAGTTTGTCCTGAGTACGCTGATACCCCATATGTGGGGGTAAACCACTGTTTGGGCGCACGGCAGGGCTCGGAAGGGATGGCACGCCATTTGGCTTTTTAAATGGAAAATTAGCTCCAATCATTAGCGGACACCATGTCACGTTTGGAGAGCCCCTGTGTGCCTAAACATTGGAGATCCCCCAGAAATGACACCATTTTAGAAACTAGACCCCCAAAGGAACTAATCTAGATGTGTAGTGAGGACTTTGAACCCCCAAGTGCTTCACAGAAGTTTATAACGCAGAGCCATGAAAATAAAAAAAAAAATTATTTTCTCAAAAATGATCTTTTAGCCTGCAATTTTTTATTTTCCCAAGGGTAACAGGAGAAATTTGACCCCAAAAGTTGTTGTCCAGTTTCTCCTGAGTACGCTGATACCCCATATGTGGGGGTAAATCACTGTTTGGGCACATGCCGGGGCTCGGAAGTGAAGTAGTGACGTTTTGAAATGCAGACTTTGATGGAATGCTCTGTGGGCGTCACGTTGCGTTTGCAGAGCCCCTGATGTGGCTTAACAGTAGAAACCCCCCACAAGTGACCCCATTTTGGAAACTAGACCCCCAAAGGAACTTATCTAGATGTGTGGTGAGCACTTTGAACCCCCAAGTGCTTCATAGAAGTTTATAATGCAGAGCCGTGAAAATAATAAATACGTTTTCTTTCCTCAAAAATAATTATTTAGCCCAGAATTTTTTATTTTCCCAAGGGTTACAGGAGAAATTGGACCCCAAAAGTTGTTGTCCAGTTTCTCCTGAGTACGCTGATACCCCATATGTGGGGGTAAACCACTGTTTGGGCACACGTCAGGGTTCAGAAGGGAAGTAGTGACTTTTGAAATGCAGACTTTGATGGAATGGTCTGCGGGTGTCACGTTGCGTTTGCAGAGCCCCTGGTGTGCCTAAACAGTAGAAACCCCCCACAAGTGACCCCATTTTAGAAACTAGACCCCCCAAGGAACTTATCTAGATATGTGGTGAGCACTTTGAACCCCCAATTGCTTCACAGACGTTTACAACGCAGAGCCGTGAAAATAAAAAATCATTTTTCTTTCCTCAAAAATTATGTTTTAGCAAGCATTTTTTTAGATTCACAAGGGTAACAGGAGAAATTGGACCCCAGTAATTGTTGCGCAGTTTGTCCTGAGTATGCTGGTACCCCATATGTGGGGGTAAACCACTGTTTGGGCACACGTCAGGGCTCGGAAGTGAGGGAGCACCATTTGACTTTTTGAATACGAGATTGGCTGGAATCAATGGTGGCGCCATGTTGCGTTTGGAGACCCCTGATGTGCCTAAACAGTGGTAACCCCTCAATTCTACCTCCAACACTAACCCCAACACACCCCTAACCCTAATCCCAACTGTAGCCATAATCCTAATCACAACCCTAACCCCAACACACCCCTAACCACAACACTAACCCCAACACACCCCTAACCCTAACCACAACCCTAATTCCAACCCTAACCCTAAGGCTATGTGCCCACGTTGCGGATTCGTGTGAGATATTTCCGCACCATTTTTGAAAAATCTGCGGGTAAAAGGCACTGTGTTTTACCTGCGGATTTTCCGCGGATTTCCAGTGTTTTTTGTGCGGATTTCACCTGCGGATTCCTATTGAGGAACAGGTGTAAAACGCTGCGGAATCCGCACAAAGAATTGACATGCTGCGGAAAATACAACGCAGCGTTCCCGCGCGGTATTTTCCGCACCATGGGCACAGCGGATTTGGTTTTTCATATGTTTACATGGTACTGTAAACCTGATGGAACACTGCTGCGAATCCGCAGCCAAATCCGCACCGTGTGCACATAGCCTAATTCTAAAGGTATGTGCACACGCTGCGGAAAACGCTGCGGATCCGCAGCAGTTTCCCATGAGTGTACAGTTCAATGTAAACCTATGGGAAACAAAAATGGCTGTACACATGCTGCGGAAAAACTGCACGGAAACGCAGCGGTTTACATTCCGCAGCATGTCACTTCTTTGTGCGGATTCCGCAGCGGTTTTACAACTGCTCCAATAGAAAATCGCAATTGTAAAACCGCAGTGAAATGCGCAGAAAAAAACGCGGTAAATCCGCCATAAATCCGCAGCGGTTTAGCACTGCGGATTTATCAAATCCGCAGCGGAAAAATCCGCAGAGGACCAGAATACGTGTGCACATTCCTAACCCTAACCCTAACCCTAGCCCTAACCCTAGCCCTAACCCTACCCCTAACCCTAACCCTACCCCTAACCCTAACCCTACCCCTAACCCTAACCCTATTCTAACATTAGTGGAAAAAAAAAAAAATTCTTTATTTTTTTATTGTCCCTACCTATGGGGGTGACAAAGGGGGGGGGTCATTTATTATTTTTTTTATTTTGATCACTGAGATAGATTATATCTCAGTGATCAAAATGCACTTTGGAACGAATCTGCCGGCCGGCAGATTCGGCGGGCGCACTGCGCATGCGCCCGCCATTTTGGAAGATGGCGGCGCCCGGGAGAAGACGGACGGGACCACGGCTGGATCGGTAAGTATGATAGGGTGGGGGGGGACCACGGGGGGGGGGATCGGAGCACGGGGGGGGGAATCGGAGCGCGGGAGGGGTGGAACGGAGCGCGGGGGGCGTGGAACGGAGCACGGGGGGGCTGGAATGGAGCACGGGGGGTGGAACGGAGCACGGGGGGGGTGGATCGGAGTGCAGGGGGGGTGATTGGAGCACGGGGGGGTGATTGGAGCACGGGGGGAGCGGACACGAGCACGGGGGGGAGCGGAGCACTGGACGGAGGGGAGCCGGAGCAGTGTACCGGCCAGATCGGGGGGTGGGGGGGCGATCGGAGGGGTGGGGTGGGGGCACACTAGTATTTCCAGCCATGGCCGATGATATTTCAGCATCGGCCATGGCTGGATTGTAATATTTCACCCGTTATAATGGGTGAAATATTACAAATCGCTCTGATTGGCAGTTTCACTTTCAACAGCCAATCAGAGCGATCGTAGCCACGAGGGGGTGAAGCCACCCCCCCTGGGCTAAACTACCACTCCCCCTGTCCCTGCAGATCGGGTGAAATGGGAGTTAACCCTTTCACCCGATCTGCAGGGACGCGATCTTTCCATGACGCCGCATAGGCGTCATGGGTCGGAATGGCACCGACTTTCATGACGCCTACGTGGCGTCAAAGGTCGGGAAGGGGTTAAAGTTTTTTTTACACATGTGAATATATATTTTTTTACACTATAACATTGCCCCAAGGGGGGGGGGGGGGATCATGTTATAGTGTAAAATCGCTGATCTGACACTTTGCAGTGCACTGTGTCAGATCAGCGATCTAACGTGCACTTCTCCTGGCTTCCCGGTGCCTTCTCTGAGCAGGCGCAGTGAAGCCACCTCCCTGCAGGACCCGGATGCCGGGGCCATCTTGGATCCGGGCCTGCAAGGAGGAGGAGGAGGTAAGAGACCCTCGCAGCAACGCGATCACATCGCGTTGCTCCGGGGGTCTCAGGGAAGACCGCAGGGAGCCCCCTCCCTGCGCGATGCTTCCCTATACCGCCAGCACAACGCGATCATATTTGATTGCGGTGTGCCGGGGGTTACTGTGCCGGGGGCGGTCCGTGACCACTCCTGGCACATAGTGACGGATGTCAGCTGCGATAGTCAGCTGACACCCGGCCGCGATCGGCCGCGCTCCCCCCGTGAGCGCGACCGAACGCTATGACGTACTATCCCGTCGGTGGTCATACGGGCCCACCCCACCTCGACGGGATAGTACGTCATATGTCAGAAAGGGGTTAATGTGCACCCGGCAGCCACGATAAGGCAACTCTCGTTGCCAGGACCTGGCTAATGTGAATCCTCTCTTATACTAAAGTCTACATCTCTATGGAAAGGTAGGATCCTGCTGTAATTAACCCCTTAGTGACAGAGCCAATTTGGTACTTAATGACCGAGCCAATTTTTACAATTCTGACCACTGTCACTTTATGAGGTTATAACTCTGGAACGCTTTAATGGATCCCACTGATTCTGAGAGTGTTTTTTCATGAAGTATTGTACTTCATGTTGGTGATAACATTTCTTCGATATTACTTGCGATTATTTATCAAAAAAACGAAAATATGGCAACATTTTTTAAAATTTTGCAATTTTCAAACTTTGTATTTTTATGCCCTTAAATCAGAGAGATATGTCATGAAAAATAGTTAATAAATAACATTTCCCACATGTCTACTTTACATCAGCACAATTTAGGAAACAAATTTTTTTTTTTGTTAGGGAGTTATAAGGGTTAAAAGTTGACCAGCAATTTCTCATTTTTACAACACCATTTTTTTTTTAGGGACCACATCACATTTGAAGTCATTTTGAAGGGTCTATATGATAGAAAATAACCAAGTGTGACACCATTCTAAAAACTGCACCCCTCAAGGTTCTCAAAACCACATTCAAGAAGTATATTAACCCTTTATGTGCTTCACAGGAACTGAAACAACGTGGAAGGAAAAAATGAACATTTAACTTTTTTTTGCAAACATTTTACTTCAGAACCATTTTTTTTATTTTCACAAGTGTAAAAACAGAAATTAAACCATAAATTTTGTTCTGCAATTTCTCCTGAATACGTCGATACCCCATATGTGGGGGTAAACCACTGTTTGGGCACACCACAGAGCTTGGAAGAGAAGGAGTGCCGTTTTACTTTTTCAATGTAGAATTGTCTGGAATTGAGATCGGACACCATGTTGTGTTTGGAGAGCCCTTGATGTGCCTAAACAGTGGAAACCCCCACAAGTGACACCATTTTGGAAACTAGACCCCTTAAGGAACTTATCTAGATGTGCGGTGAGCACTTTAAACCCCCAGGTGCTTCACAGAAGTTTATAACGTACAGCCGTGAAAATAAAAAATAGCATTTTTTCTACAAAAATTATCTTTTTGCCTACAATTTTTTATTTTCACAAGGATAACAGGAGAAATTAGACCACAAAAGTTGTTTTGCAATTTCTCCTGAGTACGCTAATACCCCATATGTGGGGGTAAACCACTGTTTGCGCGCACCACAGAGCTTGGAAGAGAAGGAGTGTCGTTTTACTTTTTCAATGTAGAATTGGCTGGAATTGAGATCGGACGCCATGTCGCGTTTGGAGAGCCCCTGATGTGCCTAAACAGTGGAAACCCCCCACAAGTGACACCATTTTGGAAACTAGACCCCTTAAGGAACTTATCTAGATGTGTCGTGAGCACTTTTAACTCCCAGGTGCTTCACAGAAGTTTATAACGTAGAGCCGTGAAAATAAAAAAAAATCGCATTTTTACTACAAAAATGATCTTTTTGCCCACAAATTTTTATTTTCATAAGGGTAACAGGAGAAAATAGACCACAAAAGTTGTTGTGCAATTTCTCCTGAGTACGTCAATACCCCATATGTGGGGGTAAACCACTGTTTGGGCGCACCGCAGAGCTTGGAAGAGAAGGAGTGCCGTTTTACTTTTTCAATGTAGAATTGGCTGGAATTGAGATCGGACGCCATGTCGCGTTTGGAGAGCCCCTGATGTGCCTAAACAGTAGAAACCCCCCACAAGTGACTCCATTTTGGAAAATAGACCCCCCCCCATGGAACTTATCTAGATGTGTGGTGAGAACTTTGAATGCCCAAGTGCTTCACAGAAGTTTATAATGCAGAGTCGTGAAAATAAAAAATATATTTTTTTCCACAAAAAAGATTTTTTAGCCCCCAAGTTTTTATTTTCACAAGGGTAACAAGAGAAATTGGACCCCAAAAGTTGTTGTCCAATTTGGCCTGAGTATGCTGGTACCCCATATGTAGGGGTAAACCACTGTTTGGGCGCACGGCAGAGCTCGGAAGGAGCGCCGTTTTGGAATGCAGACTTAGATAGAATGGTCTGCGGGCATTATGTTGCGTTTGCAGAGCCCCTGATGTACCTAAACAGTAGAAACCCCCCACAAGTGACCCCATTTTGGAAACTAGACCCCCCAAGGAACTTATCTAGATGTGTGGTGAGAACTTTGAATGCCCAAGTGCTTCACAGAAGTTTATAATGCAGAGTCATGAAAATAAAAAATATTTTTTTCCACAAAAAAGATATTGTAGCCCCCAAGTTTTTATTTTTACAAGGGTAACAGGAGAAATTGGACCCCAAAAGTTGTTGCCCAATTTATCCCGAGTACGCTGATGCCCCATATGTGGGGGTAAACCACTGTTTGGGCGCACGGCAGAGCTCAGAAGGGAGGGAGCACCATTTGACTTTTTGAGCGCAAAATTGGCTGTCGTGTTTGGAGACCCCCTGATGTACCTAAACAGTGGAAACCCCCCAATTCTAACTCCAACCCTAACCCCAACACACACCTAACCCTAATCCGAACCCGATCCATAATCCTAATCACAACCCTAACGATAATCACAACCCTAACCCCAAAACAACCCTAATGTCAACCCTAACCATAACCCTAATCAAAACCCTAAATCCAACACACCCCTAATCCTAATCTCAACCCTAACCTCAAACCTAACCCTAATCACAATACACCCCTAATCCCAACCCTAACCTTAACCCTAATCCCAAACCTAACCCTAATCCCAAGCGTAACCCTAATGCCAACCCTGACCCTAATACCAACCCTAATCCAAACCCTAACCCTAATCCCATCTCTAACCCTAACTTTAGCCGCAACCCTAGCCCTAACTTTAGCCCCAACCCTAGCCCTAACCCTAAATTTAGCCCCAACCCTAGCCCTAACTTTAGATCCAACCCTAACCCTAGCCCCGACCCTAACCCTAGCCCTAAGGCTACTTTCACACTTGCGTTGTTTGGCATACGTCGCAATCCATCGTTTTGGACAAAAAAACGGATCCAGCAAATGTGCCCGCAGGATGCGTTTTTTGCCCATAGACTTGTATTGCCAACGGATTGCGACGGATGGCCACACGTCGCGTCTGTCGTGCACTGGATCAGTTTTGTTTTGGCGGACCGTCGGCACAAAAAAAAGTTCAATGTAACGTTTTTTTGTACGTCGCGTCCGCCATTTCCGACCGTGCATTCGTGACCGTAACTCCGCCCCCTCCTCCCCAGGACATAGACTGGGCAGTGGATGCGTTGAAAAACTGCATCCGCTGCCCACGTTGTGCACAATTTTCACAACGTTCATCGGTATGTCGGGCCGACGCATTGCGACGGCTCCGTACCGACGCAAGTGTGAAAGAAGCCTAACCCTAAATTTAGCCCCAACCCTATATTTAGCCCCAACCCTAACCCTAAATTTAGCCCCAACCCTAACCCTAAATTTAGCCCCAACCCTAACCCTAAATTTAGCCCCAACCCTAATTTTAGCCCCAACTGCTTTCTCCTGCCGGCCGGCAGATAGCGACAGATGACGGGCGCATTGCGCATGCGCCCGCCAATTTGTTTCCCAAAGAAGACGCCGGCGGGCAGGAGAGGACGCAGGAGGACCCAGGGACACCGGTAAGTATAATAGGGTCCCCGAATCCCCCTATTTCTCTGTCCTCTGATGTGCGATGACATCAGAGGACAGAGAATAAGGCTGGGTTCCCATTGCGTTATGGGACCGCGTTAAACGGACAGCGTTGCACGGCGAAATTAACGCCGTGCAACGCGGCCGTTAACGTGCCCATTGAAGGCAATGGGAACGCGCTTCACTAGCGCGTGCCATGTTCGGCACGCGCTAGCGACGCGCCGGTGATTCCTGGGGAATTCCTGGGGATTCCTGGGGATCTGCGAGAGCGGGGACGTTACCGCGACCCCGACCGCAGCCCCATAAAAAACATTGCGTTAGCGCAATCCGCTAGCACTAGCGCTAAACGGATTGCACTAACGCAATGTGACCCTAGCCTTACATATCACTTTTTTTTTTGCGACCGCCGGTAAACAGTTAATTACCGGCGATCGTAAAACAGGGGTCGGTAAAACATGTTTTTTGGGGTCTCGGCTACCCCCGGCAGCCGAGACCCCAAAGATCCTCCCGGTGCTGGAAAAAGATGGAGCCCATCGGGAGCCACGAGGAGCACCGGGGGAGACAGGTATCGGGGGGGCTATTGGGACCCCATTTCTCTGTCCTCTGATGTGCGATCACATCAGAGGACAGAGAAATTAAAAGGGAAATTGCGTTGTTTTTTTTCGATCGCCGGTAAACGGTTAATTACCGCAATCGCAACTCGGGGGTCTGGTAAAAAAAAAACCCCGAATCATGTTCTCTGGGGTCTCGGCTACCCCCGGCAACTGAGACTCCAGAGAAAATCTGACTCTGGGGGGCACTATTCACTTTTTCCACAGCGCCGTTAAATAACGGCGCTGTGGTTTAAGTACCCTTAACTGCCGCCGTTAAAAGGCGTATCGGCGGTCGTTAAGGGGGTAAAGATGCCTGAGGCTGAGGGGTGGAGTGCTCAGAGAGCTAATGCATAAAAATATCAAAAGACTGACCGTCATTTCCAAAGAGAAATCAGGTATGAACAGGTGCTAAGAGTAACCATGTCCATATACAACTAAAATGTTCATATTTCATGTTTGCATGCTATAGCGCTACAGAGTGCTACTTTATTTGTTTACTTGTATATGGAGATGGCTACTCTTAGTAAGCACCTGTTCATACCCTGAATTCTGTTTGAAAGAGACAGTTGGTCTTTTGATATCAGGTCTAAGACCTGGGGACCCGATACTCGGCCCACTGACCTATGAAATCAGATGATAAAATAATTATTCACTGCTTCTCCCACCCATTTCTCGGCACCAAAAGATGGGCGGGAGAAGCAGTGAATATTCATTAAGTATTTACATCTGCTTAACTGGCAGGTGAGTTAATTGAATGCAGAGACACACAAAAGTCCTTCACTTAAAAAAACACTCCCTGTCAATCGCCCTCATTCACCCGCGCAGGTCTGACATAGTCCACGGCGTCACGATCACCACTCCGATGTGGCAACCTATGAAGCCTCTTTCAAAAAACAAAGCATGATATGCTGTAGCAGCCACTGCCAGTCCTCATGCTGACGATAGTGTGAGAGCCGGCTGCTTTGATGAGTGGTGAGACCAGGATGGTTACCGCCAGTCACAGATGTTGTGTGACAGCGTGGGAACCAGTGTTTGTAACCTTACTGATGTCTACGCTGGTCACATAGCCGGTTATGCAGCGCTGGACCCAAGGAGGGTAACCAAGGCAGAGGTTTTTGGGGGTTTTGAAGAATGAACACGTCACTTCTTTTCACCACTTTATGGTTTCTGAACCCTGAAGCAGTTAAAAAAGTGACATACAATGGAACTTACAATGTTGTAACAGTAATAGTAATGTCATTTGACAATGTTTGGTTAATGAAGAACTTTTGACTGGAATCCCCCTGAAAAAGAAACTGTATACACAGACCCCAAGGCCACAATCACACACTTCGAAATTGGTCAGTATTTTACCTCAGTATTTGGTCAGTATTTTACCTCAGTATTTGGTCAGTATTTTACCTCAGTATTTGGTCAGTATTTTACCTCAGTATTTGGTCAGTATTTGACCTCAGTATTTGTAAGCTAAAACCAGGAGAGGAACAATCAGAGGAACGGTATCATGGACACACGTCACCACTTCTGTATTTATCACCCACTCCTGGTTTTGGCTTAGGCTGGTTTCACATTTGTGTTTAAAAAAGCAGCGTTTTAAACGCAAACGCATTTGGTGAAAAACGCGTTTAAACGCGTTTAAACGCTGCGTTTTTGCATGTGTTAATACAAACGTGGCGTTTTGACGCGTTTACATGCGTTTTTTTCCTGCGTTTGCGTTTTTGAAACGCATGATGAGAAGTGTGTGACAGCTGCCAATCATCAAAATCAACAAGAAAACCCACTATAAACAGAAATAGCTAGGGTTAGGGTTAGAATCCCTAGTAACCCTAGGGATCCTAACCCTAACCCTAAGGGATCCTAACCCTAAGGGATCCTAACCCTGACCCAAACCCTAAGGGATCCTAACCCTAACCCAAACCCTAAGGGATCCTAACCCTAACCCTAAGGGATCCTAACCCTAAGGGATCCTAACCCTAACCCAAACCCTAAGGGATCCTAACCCTAACCCTAAGGGATCCTAACCCTGAGGGATCCTAACCCTAAGGGATCCAAACCCTAACCCTTAAGGTACCGTCACATTAAGTGACGCTGCAGCGATCTAGACAACGATGCCGATCGCTGCAGTGTCGCTGTTTGGTCGCTGGAGAGCTGTCACACAGACAGCTCTCCAGCGACCAACGATCCCGAGGTCCCCGGTAACCAGGGTAAACATCGGGTTACTAAGCGCAGGGCCGCGCTTAGTAACCCGATGTTTACCCTGGTTACCATTGTAAAAGTAAAAAAAAACAAAAACACTACATACTCACATTCCTGTTGCGTCCCCCGGCCTCAGCTTCCCTGCACTGTGTAAGCGCTGGCCGGAAAGCAGAGCGGTGATGTCACCGCTGTGCTTTGCTTTACGGCCGGCCGGCGCTGACACTGGGGGACGCAGGGAAGCTGACGCCGGGGGAACGTGACAGGAATGTAAGTATGTAGTGTGTTTTTTTTTACTTTTACAATGGTAACCAGGGTAAACATCGGGTTACTAAGCGCGGCCCTGCGCTTAGTAACCCGATGTTTACCCTGGTTACCAGTGAAGACATCGCTGGATCGGCGTCACACACGCCGATTCAGCGATGTCAGCGGGAGATCCAGCGACGAAATAAAGTCCTGGACTTTCCCCAGCGACCAACGATCTCCCAGCAGGGGCCTGATCGTTGGTCGCTGTCACGCATAACGATATCGTTAACGATATCGTTGCTACGTCACAAAAAGCAACGATATCGTTAACGATATCGTTATGTGTGACGGTACCTTAACCCTTAGGGTTAGGATCCCTTATGGTTACGGTTGGCTTATCAGTGTGTATTCTTGTGTTTTTCTATTAAAACGCATGTTTAAAAATGCATGCAAAAGCATGTGCTTAAAAACGCATGCGTTTTACATAGACAGCAATACGTTTTTTTGCTGCAAAAAAACGCATGCGTTTTTAATGTTAAGTATAGGGAAAAAAACGCATGCGTTTTTTTGCGCAAAAACGCAGCGGCAAAAAACGCAAATGTGAAACCAGCCTTACAGCTACTGAGGTAAAATACTGACCAAATACTGAGGTGAAATACTGCCCGTGTGCACCTGGTCTGACGGTTCTGGGAGCTTTCCTCTTTTTTGGGGAGGAGTCTCATAGAGAGCTGGCACGTAGACTAAAGAAGCATTATTATAGAACAGCACTGAGAATTGTAACTACTAGGAATAAACTGTAATAATAGAATTTACTGAAAAAACTTCCATGCAACAATAAAAACACAAAATATTAGGCACCATTTGGAAGAAATCCTAAATGCAGTCTATGTGCAGTGACTGTTGTAGGAATCCTACTGTGCACCCACAGGCTTACGACTAGAGGGCACACTGCCCCGGCACAGTGTATGGAAGTCCAGACATGCGCAATTGGGCATAGCGGCTTACAGACAGCAAGACATCTGCACAGTGGAACGGGTTGCTTAGCGACAGCTACGACAAACGTCGCAAAACGAGAACGTCTACAGTTCGCGCATGCGCCGTGTGGCGCCCACTAATGACGAATAAACACTACGCCGCCGTTCCCAGACATGGCGGCGCTCGGGGACTGTGAGTTCCTTGTGCGGAGAGCGCGGGAGCTGGTGCAGGAAGATACGTGTGCAGCCCGGGCATGGCTCATCACTGCCCGCACCCTGTACCCGCAGGACTTCAATATCCAGGTGTGCACCAATAAAACCATTCACGGCTATTAAAGAGTACCCCCCCAGTCTTAATGTGAGTGGTACAGCCCAAATTCGTCTTTTCACCTGACTGAATGAGGCATTGGCCAGAGGTCTTCAACCGTGTATTGGGCATTTCCAGAAATAGGGGGAGCAGGAGTATGGTCTGTCCCAAGGCCACCCGTAGTCTGAGGGCCATATCATACAGTCTGCACACAGGGGGCTTGTATGATAACATGGAGGTTTTGGGGGTACGGCCCAGCCCTTCCTGCTCTGTGCGTATATGGCGGACTCACTTCTCTTTTCTCCTTCCTCAGTATGAGATGTACAATATTGAGAGAACTGCAGAGCGAACGGCCTCAGCTGGAAGACTGCTGTACGACATGTAAGTCCTCATCCTCGGTGGGCTTTGCAGCGGCCCTGCATGTCTTACACCTAAAGATCTGTAGGTTTTTTTGTTAAAATTGGAGACTCATTGGTTCACGTTTATAAAAATGGCATAATTTACAAATATTCTTTCTAAATATTGCACGTTGAAGGTAAACGTGTCGCAGACTACACCCGTGCCACCTTTTAAGCCTGTTTAGTATTTTTCCCAGTGTTAGAAGCTGTTTGGCAAATAGAGACCATACAGGCGCTACATCGGGATAGTATGACTAGATCCCAAATTGAAAATAAAGGGATGGGAGGGTATAGGGCTGGTGGTCACCTTATCACGTACTGCTCAGATGGGCAAAACTCGTACTAAATGCTATTAACCTGTAGATACCGGGTTCATCTACATGTCAATGGTGTAATGAAGTTGTCTGGCTCATTCATCTGGGAGAAGATGAACTTAATACCACCGTTAATAGCGTTATCCAACCTGACAGGGTTCCCTTTAAATCACATATAATGGATCACAGCTGCCAATACTCAACCCCTTTAAAACCAGGATGCCCACCGTGCCAGGGATTAACAGTGGAGACAATATACACACTTCAATATCGAAATTGCAACTCCTAGAAGGAAAAGTCATGGACATTACAGGATGGATAGACATGTAAATGATGAAAAAATGGAAACAACATTCTCAAAACATCTGTTTATTCAGTATGAGCACTGCACGCATAAACACACAATTATAAGTCTTAGAACACAATCAATAAGGATTTTAATGGTTGTCTGAGGGTTGTGCTGCCATGCTGAATGCACTTGGGGACACACATCATCAAGATCTGCTGCTGGCAGCTTACTTTGCAATTGTCAACCAATGGCATCCTTGATGTGTTCGATGGCAGAGGAGTCCGGAGACGCTGCAGGCCTAGGTAGCACTTTTCGGCCACACAGGCTGTTCACTGACTCATTGAGCCTTTGTGTTGGATCATTTCGAGCAGACTTGACCGAGGGTTCATTCTTACTGTATTTTCTTTGAAGTGAGTATTTAAATGTAAGAATGATACTTTCTTGAAGCACATTTAATAATTCATTTCATGTATTTTAAGGTTTGTGAACTTTTCGGACCAGCCTGTGGTCTGGAGGGAAATTAGTGTGATTACGGCAGCACTTCGGAATGATTTGCAGGATAAACAAACACAATTTTTACGAGGTGAGATGCTCTCTGAAATGTATGGTACCCTGGGGGATCTTCTGTGACTTTAAGCATATTTGCTCCCATTCTCTGGGATGTGCCTCCTTGTTAGGGCTCATGCTGTTAAAGGGAACCTGTCACCTGAATTTGGCGGGACTGTTTTTGGGTCATATGGGCGGAGTTTTCGGGTGTTTGATTCACCCTTTCCTTACCCGCTGGCTGCAATATTGGATTGAAGTTCATTCTCTGTCCTCCATAGTACACACCTGCACAAGGCAAGATTGCTTTGCGCAGGCGTGTACTATGGAGGACAGAGAATGAACTTCAATCCAATATTGCAGCCAGCATGCAGCCAGCGGGTAAGGAAAGGGTGAATCAAACACCCGAAAACTCCGCCCATATGACCCAAAACCAGTCCCGCCAAATTCAGGTGACAGAGTCCCTTTAAAGGCAGATGCTGGCTGTGTATGGCCTGCTCCTGAGCCCTTTCCACCCATGCGGACCCTGGTGTGGCCGTTCAATTACGTTCTTGTATGCCAAGGCGTTAATATCTTGCATTTCTCATTCTTCCTGGATTCCGGAGACAATTTGGTGTGTGGGGCAGGCTTTCTTATCTAATAGTACAAGTTCCACTAATAGGCTAAAGGCCTGTTCTTTACTGTATGGTGTGCCTTCCATAGTAGCCTTATATGTGCCTGTATGATCCTTATGGATGATACTGTCCATCAGGATTTTGTACATGTGCCGTCTCATTCATATAGCGTTGATCTGGGAATCTTTTTTTCTCCTGGGATTGTATCAGTAAGTTTTGCCTTGTTTTGTGATTTGGTTTGAGCCCTCTAGTACAATAACCTTTTACATAATTGTGTTTTGATGCTGTTTCTCCTTTACATTTCCCAGCCCTGTTTGAAGCTCTTCCCGGCCGTGTCCAGTGTGAAATGTTGTTGAAGGCTACAGAACAATGTTTTAATACGCTGGAACGAGCAGAAATGCTTCTTCTTTTGTTGAGACGGTTTCCAGAAACTGTAGTACAACATGGGGTAAGGAGATTCATATTTAGATCAATAATACGATTTAAATCCCATTTTGTATGAGCACTAGATGGGCATTTAGACCATTAGAGCCAATGTGTGTAATATGAGTGCAGTTACACTGGGGGAGTTATGATCTCTTCAAAACGCACAAATCTGAATGGTTCAACATTGAAATAATCTCATAAAGGGGTTGTCTGTTGTCACAAAGAATTCTGCTATAACCTATGTTAGTGATACGAAGAAACCTCCCCAGGTTCAGTACAACCACTGCCCATTTTCCGAGCTCAGTGGCTCTGCATGTGTGGATGGCACGAGCCGCTGATCTCATTGATTTATTGCAGCTTTGTCGAAATGACCGAGACCAGAGCTACGGTAGAGAGCTGGCAATGAACTCAGGAAGGACAAGTAATACTCTATTTGTTTTTTTATAACTACTACAGCTTCAAACAGAATTTTTACTGAAATGGGCCAAAGCCCTTTAACGATCAGCATTAGGGCAGGTTCACACGAGTGTATAAAAAAAAAAAAATGGCTCACCGTTTCATCCAGAAAAGCGGGACGATTTTTTTTCTCACTTTTTATTTATATACAATACTTTTTTTTACAGCAGCTGTTAATCATTTACGAGACCATTTATAGTTCCCTATGTTACAGAATTTCAGTGTGTCCGCAAAAGCCAGATGCAATACCATGTTTCTGTATGGCATCCAATTTTTTTCATGCACCTATAGACTTGAATGGGTGAGTCTCATGCGATTTATAGAAGAAAATGTTGCATGCTACAATTTCTTCACCTGCAAATTCAAATTCCGTCATTGAAAAAAAATCGCTCACTTGCACTGCTCCATTGATTAAAATTGGTCTGTCAGTGCTATCTGTGTTTTTTTTTTTTTTTTTACAGACTCGTATTGAAAATACAGTCGTGTGAATGAGCCCTTAGACATGAAATATAGTATAAAGACTATATAGACTATAATGCTTAAAGAATATCCATAAATGGGTTACCCGGCTGACACACACAGTGCCAAAGTTCAAGGGAATGGTTCCTTTGTTCAATCATTCTGCTAAATTAGATGCCTGGGTGAGCTCCCTGAGCATAGTCCTGCCAGTCAGTGTGCAATGAGAAATCACAACAATAGTTCTTTATTTTATACAGATTTTTTTTTTCTTATCCTCTGACCATTTTGAAGAAAATATGGTAGATAAATGGTTTAAAGGGTTTGTCTAGTTTATTAGAAATACAGGCGAAGTGCAATGTTACAGTAAGCAATGCTTTTTTCTCCAGTGGTCTACAGCAGTGATGTCATGTCCATCACTTATCCAAACACTGCAGCCAATCACTATCATCAGTGCTGACACTTTTGTGTATGGCGTGTGACCATTGAAGCCAGAGATTGACTTCAGCTGTCACATGAATGATGGACATGCCACCATATTGCTGCATTATTAACGAGGATCTCTGAAAGACAGCAAAGGTCATTTTAGTATTTTAACATACGTCCTGGTTCATGTTCTTTATATATATATATATATATATATATATATATATATATATATATATAAATCCCTGACAACGCTTTTAACACATGGCTTTATGAACTTGTCAATAAAACTCCAGGTTACCCCCCTAAGTGACAAATGTCAGTTTTAATTTATTTCTTTTTGCCAGGTTAGCTTAGGTGAAACTTTGTTGGAAGCCGAGAGTATGGAAGACCAGGAATCGCCTGTGAACTGTTTTCGAAAATTGTTTGGTAAGTGCATTAATAGGAAAGCTACCGTATATACTCGAGTATAAGCCGACTCCCCCTAATTTTGCCACAAAAAACTGGGAAAACTTATTGACTCGAGTATAAGCCTAGGGTGGAAAATGCAGCAGCTACCGGTGAATTTCAAAAATAAAAATAGATGCTCCATACCATTCATTATGGCCCCATAGATGTTCCATATAAAGCTGTGCCACATATAATGCTCCATATATTTCATTATGGCCCCATAGATGCTCCATATAAAACTGTGCCATATAGAATGCTCTATACATTTCATTATTGCCCCATAGATGCTCCACATAAAGCTGTGCCATATATAATGCTCTGCACCGTTGATTATTGCCCCATAGATGCTCCATATAAAGCTGTGCCATATATAATGCTCTGCACCGTTCATTATGGCCCCATAGATGCTCCATATAAAGCTGTGCCACATATAATGCTCTGCACCGTTCATTATGGCCCCATAGATGCTCCACATAAAGCTGTGCCACATATAATGCTCTGCATGGTTCATTATGGCCCCATAGATGCTCCATATAAAGATGTGCAATACATAATGCTCTGCACCGTTCATTATGGCCCCATAGATGCTCCTTATAAAACTGTGCCATATACAATGCTGCTGCTGCAATAAAAAAAAAAAATGACATACTCACCTCTTTTGCTGCCCGCAGCTCCTCAGCGTCCCGCTCGGCGTCTCTCGCACTAACTGTTCAGGCAGAGGGCGGCGCGCAGATTAGTACGTCATCGCGCCCTCTGACCTGCACAGTCACTGCAAGAGGGAGCGGCGCCTGGCGGGTGGAACGTGGACAGGTGACTATGAAATAATCACCTGCTCCGGCGTCCCTGGCTCCTTATCCTGGACAGATGGTCTTCGGGTGCCGCAGCTCTTCCTCTGTCAGCGGTTACTGGCACCGCTCATTACAGGAATGAATATGTGACTCCACCCCTATGGGAGTGGAGTCCATATTCATAACTTTAATGAGCGGTGCCACGTAACCGCTGAACAGAGGAAGAGCTGCGGCACCCAGAGACCATGGGACAGGCAGGGACAGCGACAGGAGCGCCGGGACTAGATGAGTGTATGACATTCCTCTCTACCCCTCACCTGCCGACCCCACCGCCGATCATGACTCGAGTATAAGCCAAGAGGGGCACTTTCAGCCCAAAATTTGGGCTGAAAATCTCGGCTTATACTCGGGTATATACCAGTACACCAGTGATATTGTGGTTTAATGTAAAAACTAATCACTATGGAGCTTGATTCATTAAGATTGACAATCTTACTGAAGGGGCTCACTGAAGTAAGAAGTGCCGAATTTATTAAGAGGTGAATAACACTTAATGAATTACAATAGGCAAACTATACATAAAGTGGCGCCCATTTGAGACAAGCTGACCTTGACTGATGTAAAGAAGCTAAATATTGCAAAATGTTATGCTTATTTGAATTGCGCAAAAATGTTGCAACATTTGAAATTTTTACCCCAGGAAACTGCCAAAAACCCCTTCATGAATTGTGTCCATTTTCTTCATTTGCTACGGGAAACAGTTGAATGTAACCTATCACTATTTTGCCGCCATCTGTTCAGGCTGCATAGAGGCTGGCTGTAATGATCCTCAATTGTTTCACTTACAGAAGGTTCAGAAAATGTCTGCCCCATCTCCGATATCTCTAATTTTGTACTTTAGGTTTAGCCGTTCGTTTTAATTATACCAAACGTTTTGTACCTTACTTCTATGTAATGTTGAACTTTTTTTTCCTTCTAGTGTGTGATGTTCTGCCCCTCATTATTAACAACCTGGATGTCCGCTTACCCTCCAGCCTGTTATACAAATACCTGAACAAAGCTGCTGAATTCTATATAAATTATGTGACACGATCACCCCAGACAGATCCCCAGCATCAAGGTATGAAGGGCTGCATATGCTTGCATGTAAATGTTACGTAATGCTCATTTAGCTTTAATTTGCTTTCGCTAATGTGTGTGTGTGTATATATAATATGTATGTGTGCGTGTTATTAATGTTAAATTCCTTTATGCTCAGGTACACAAGATACATCTGATTTACTTTCGCCCACCAAACGAAGCTCCCAAAAATATATTATTGAGGGCCTGACAGAAAAATCCTCACAAATACTGGACCCTTGGGATCGACTTTTTAAAATCCTGTCTGTGGTTGGCATGCGATGTGAATGGCAGATGGACAAGGGAACCAGGTTGGAATGGATGCTAATTTTCTCAATTATGTTACCATTGCATGTTTTGTCTTGGTCTAGAATATATGCTGGCAATCTCCGACTTAAGAACTTCTAACTTGCATATGACTCATAGTTCCAAACATAAGATGTAAAAAAAAAACAACACCTTTTCGCTCACCTTTCCAGCTGCGTGCCGTCCGGTCCGCTTCGCTCCAATATTGAGCTTTGCATTTCCTGCAGGTCTTTCTACCATGTCGAGGTCACTTTGTATCATAAGGTTGCTGCACGTGATGTTGTCGCGACCTTACAACACACAGTGATTTCCCCCCCCCCCCCCAAGGCCAAGACACTGCCATAAATCCTAGCCTAAATAGTGAAGAGTCAGAAGTGCAGCGTGTGATGGTGGAAAGAAGAGCCCGGAGATGAGGGGTGTAAAGAAGATGACTGGACAACAGAAGTTAGTAGTGGGGTAGAAGTGAGCAATGAGGTGAATATTAGTTTTGGGTTTTTTTTTGGCATTCCTGTACCTGTTCCAACTTACATACAAATTCAAGTTATGAACAAGCCTACCGAACCTATCTAGCTCTTACAGGGAACCTGTCACCCCCAAAATCAAAGTTGAGCTAAGTCCACCGGCATCAGGGGCTTATCTACAGCATTCTGTAATGCTGTAGATAAGCCCCCGATGTATCCTGAAAGATGAGAAAAAGAGGTTAGATAATACTCACCCAGGAGCGGTCCTGCTGCGGTCCGTTGGGCGTCGCGGTCCGGTCCAGCGCCTCCCATCTTCTTACGATGACGTCCTCTTCTTGTATTCACGCTACGGCTCCGGCTCAGGCGTACTTTGTCTGCCCTGTTGAGGTCAATGCAAAGTACTGCAGTGCGTAGGCGCCGGGAAAGGTCAGAGAGGCCCAGCGCCTGTGCACTGCAGTACTTTTCTCTGCCCTCAACAGGGCATACAAAGTACCCCTGCGTCGCAGCCACAGCATGAAGACCAGAAGAGGACGTCATCGTAAGAAGATGGGAGGCACCAGACCGGGACCGCCCCTGGGTGAGTATAATCTAACCTCTTTTTCTTATCTTTTAGGATACATCTAGGGCTTATCTACAGCATTACAAAATGCTGTAGATAAGCCCCTGATGCTGGTAGGCTTAGCTCACCCTTGACTTTGGGGGTGACAGGTTCCCTTTAAAAGTTGACCAGCAATTTCTCATTTTTACAACACCATTTTTTTTTTTTTTTTTAGGGACCACATCACATTTGAAGTCATTTTGAGGGGTCTATATGATAGAAAACAACCAAGTGTGACACCATTCTAAAAATTGCACCCCTCAAGGTGCTCAAAACCACATTCAAGAAGTTTATTAACCCTTCGGGTGTTTCACAGGAATTTTTGGAATGTTTAAAAAAAAAAAAAAATTTAACTCAAAAAATTTACTTCAGCTCCTATTTGTTTTATTTTACCAAGGGTAACAGGAGAAAACGGACACCAAAAGTTGTTGTACAATTTGTCCTGAGTACGCCGATACCCCATATGTGGGGGTATACCACTGTTTGGGCGCATGGCAGAGCTCGGAAGGGAAGGAGCGCCATTTTACTTTTCAATGCAAAATTGGCTGGAATTGAGATGTGATGCCATCTCAGAGCCATTGGAGAGCCCCTGATGTGCCTAAACTTTGAAACCCCCCACAAGTGACACCATTTTGGAAAGTAGACCCCCTAAGGAACTTATCTAGATGTGTGGTGAGCACTTTGACCAACCAAGTGCTTCATAGACGCTTATAACGCAGAGCCGTGAAAATAAAAAATCATTTTTTTCCCCACAAAAATGTTTTATTTAGCCCCCCAAATTTTTATTTTCCCAAGGGTAACGAGAGAAATTGGACCCCAAAAGTTGTTTTCCAATTTGTCCTGAGTTCGCTGATACCCCATATGTTGGGGTAAACCCCTGTTTTGGCGCAGGGGAGAGCCCGGAAGGGAAGGAGCGCTGTTTTACCTTTTCAATGCAGAATTGGCTGGAATTGAGATCGGACGTCATGTCGCGTTTGGAGAGCCCTGATGTGCCTAAACAGTGGAAACCCCGAATTGTAACTGAAACCCTAACCCAAACATACCCCTAATCCCAACCCTAACCACACCCCTATCTCCAACACAACCCTAACTTTAGCCCCAGCCTTAACTGTAGTCCTAACCCTAGCCCCAACCCTAACCCCAGCCCCAACCCTAGCCCTAACCCTAATGGGAAAATGGAAATAAATACATTTTTTTTAATTTTATTATTTTTCCCTAACTAAGGGGGTGATGAAGGGGGGTTTGATTTACTTTTATAGCGGGTTTTTTAGCGGATTTTTATGATTGTCAGCTGTCACAGACTAAAAGACGCTTTTTATTGCAAAAAATAGTTTTTGCGTCTCCACATTTTGAGAGCTATAATTTTTCCATATTTTGTTCCAGAGTCATGTGAGGTCTTGTTTTTTCGAGACGAGTTGACGTTTTTATTGGTAACCTTTTCGGGCACGTGACATTTTTTGATCGCTTCTTATTCCGATTTTTGTGAAGCAGAATGACCAAAAACCAGCTATTCATGAATTTCTTTTGTGTGTGTGTGTGTGGGGGGGGGGGGGGGGAGCGTTTGTACCGTTCCTTGTTTGGTAAAATTGATAAAGCAGTTTTATTCTTCGGGTCAGTACGATTACAGCGATACCTCATTTATATCTTTTTTTATGTTTTGGCGCTTTTATACGATAAAAACTATTTTATAGAAAAAATAATTATTTTTGCACCACTTTATTCTGAGGACTATAACTTTTTTATTTTTTCGCTGATGTTATATAGCAGCTCGTTTTTTGCGGGACAAGATGACGTTTTCAGCGGTATCATGGTTATTTATATCCGTCTTTTTGTTCGCGTGTTATTTCACTTTTTGTTCGGCGGTATGAAAATAAAGCGTTGTTTTTTTGCCTCGTGGTTTTTTTTTTTCTTTTTACGGTGTTTACTGAAGGGGGTAACTAGCCCCTTCATGACCCAGCATATTTTGACCTTAAAGGGAACCTGTCACCTGAATTTGGCGGGACCAGTTTTGGGTCATATGGGCGGAGTTTTCAGGTGTTTGATTCACCCTTTCCTTACCCGCTGGCTGCATGCTGGCCGAAATACTGGATTGAAGTTCATTCTCTGTCCTCCATAGTACACGCCTGCGCAAGGCAAGATTACCTTGCGCAGGCATGTACTACGGAGGACAGAGAATTAACTTCAATCCAATATTTCAGCCAGCATGTAGCCAGCGGGTAAGGAAAGGGTGAATCAAACACCTGAAAACTCCGCCCATATGACCCAAAACTTGTCCCGCCAAATTTAGGTGACAGGTTCCCTTTAAAGACCTGGCCGTTTTTTGCAATTCTGACCAGTGTCCCTTTATGAGGTAATAACTCAGGAACGCTTCAACGGATCCTAGCGGTTCTGAGATTGTTTTTTCGTGACATATTGGGCTTCATGTTGGTGGTAAATTTAGGTCAATAAATTCTGCGTTTATTTGTGATAAAAACGGAAATTTGGCGAAAATTTCGCAATTTTCACATTTTGAATTTTTATTCTGTTAAACTAGAGAGTTATGTGACACACAATAGTTAATAAATAACATTTCCCACATGTATACTTTACATCAGCACAATTTTGTAAACAAAATTTTTTTTTGCTAGGAAGTTATAAGGGTTAAAATTTGACCAGCGATTTCTCATTTTTACAACGAAATTTACAAAACCATTTTTTTTAGGGACCACCTCACATTTGAAGTCAGTTTGAGGGGTCTATATGGCTGAAAATACCCAAAAGTGACACCATTCTAAAAACTGCACCCCTCAAGGTACTCAAAACCACATTCAAGAAGTTTAGTAACCCTTCAGGTGCTTCACAGCAGCAGAAGCAACATGGAAGGAAAAAATGAACATTTAACTTTTTAGTCACAAAAATTATCTTTTAGCAACAATTTTTTTATTTTCCCAATGGTAAAAGGAGAAACTGAACCACGAAAGTTGTTGTCCAGTTTGTCCTGAGTACGCTGATACCTCATATGTGGGGGTAAACCACTGTTTGGGCACACGGCAGGGCTTGGAAGGGAAGGAGCGCCATTTGACTTTTTGAATGAAAAATTGGCTCCACTCTTTAGCTGACACCATGTCACGTTTGGAGAGCCCCCGTGTGCCTAAAAATTGGAGCTCCCCCACAAGTGACCCCATTTTGGAAACTAGACGCCCCAATGAACTTATCTAGATGCATAGTGAGCACTTTGAACCCCCAGGTGCTTCACAAATTGATCCGTAAAAATGAAAAAGTACTTTTTTTTCACAAAAAAATTCTTTTAGCCTCAATTTTTTCATTTTCACATGGGCAACAGGATAAAATGGATCCTAAAATTTGTTGGGCAATTTCTCCTGAGTACACCAATACCTCACATGTGGGGGTAAGCCACTGTTTGGGCACATGGTAAGGCTCGGAAGGGAAGGAGCGCCATTTGACTTTTTGAATGAAAAATTATCTCCATCGTTAGCGGACACCATGTCGCGTTTGGAGAGCCCCTGTGTGCCTAAACATTGGCGCTCCCCCACAAGTGACCCCATTTTGGAAACTAGACCCCCCCAAGGAACTTATCTAGATGCCTAGTGAGCACTTTAAACCCCCAGGTGCTTCACAGAAGTTTATAACGCAGAGCCATGAAAATAAAAAATAATTTTTTTTTCCTCAAAAATGATTTTTTAGCCTGGAATTTCTATTTTGCCAAGGGTAATAGGAGAAATTGGACCCCAAATGTTGTTGTCCAGTTTGTCCTGAGTACGCTGATACCCCATATGTGGGGGTAAACCACTGTTTGGGCGAACGGCAGGGCTCGGAAGGGAAGGCACGCCATTTGGCTTTTTAAATGGAAAATTAGCTCCAATCATTAGCGGACACCATGTCACGTTTGGAGAGCCCCTGTGTGCCTAAACATTGGAGATCCCCCAGAAATGACCCCATTTTGGAAACTAGACCCCCAAAGGAACTAATCTAGATGTGTGGTGAGGACTTTGAACCCCCAAGTGCTTCACAGAAGTTTATAACGCAGAGCCATGAAAAAAAAAAAAAAAAAAATTATTTTCTCAAAAATGATCTTTTAGCCTGCAATTTTTTATTTTCCCAAGAAATTGGACCCCAAAAGTTGTTGTCCAGTTTCTCCTGAGTACGCTGATACCCCATAGAAGTGAAGTAGTGACGTTTTGAAATGCAGACTTTGATGGATTGCTCTGCGGGCGTCACGTTGCGTTTGCAGAGCCCCTGATGTGGCTTAACAGTAGAAACCCCCCACAAGTGACCCCATTTTGGAAACTAGACCCCGAAAGGAACTTATCTAGATGTGTGGTGAGCACTTTGAACCCCCAAGTGCTTCACAGAAGTTTATAATGCAGAGCCGTGAAAATAATAAATACGTTTTCTTTCCTCAAAAATGATGTTTTAGCAAGCATTTTTTTATTTTCACAAGGGTAACAGGATAAATTGGACCCCAGTAATTGTTGCGCAGTTTATCCTGAGTATGCTGGTACCCCATATGTGGGGGTAAACCACTGTTTGGGCGCACATCGGGGCTCGGAAGTGAGGGAGCACCATTTGACTTTTTGAATACGAGATCGGCTGGAATCAATGGTGGCGCCATGTTGCGTTTGGAGACCCCTGATGTGCCTAAACAGTGGAAACCCCTCAATTCTACCTCCAGCACTAACCCCCCCCACACCCCTAACCCTAATCCCAACTGTAGCCATAACCCTAATCACACCCCTAACCACAACCCTAATTCCAACCCTAACCCTAAGGCTATGTGCCCACGTTGCGGATTCGTGTGAGATTTTTCAGCATCATTTTTGAAAAATCCGCGGGTAAAAGGCACTGCGTTTTACCTGCAGATTTCCAGTGTTTTTTGTGCGGATTTCACCTGCGGATTCCTATTGAGGAACAGGTGTAAAACGCTGCGGAATCCGCACAAAGAATTGACATGCTGCGGAAAATACAACGCAGCGTTTCCGCGTGGTATTTTCCGCACCATGGGCACAGCGGATTTGGTTTTCCATAGGTTTACATGGTACTGTAAACCTGATGGAACACTGCTGCGAATCCGCAGCGGCCAATCCGCTGCGGATCCGCAGCCAAATCCGCACCGTGTGCACATGGCCTAATTCTAAAGGTATGTGCAGACGCTGCGGAAAACGCTGCGGATCCGCAGCAGTTTCCCATGAGTTTACAGTTCAATGCAAACCTATGGGAAACAAAAATCGCTGTACACATGCTGCGGAAAAACTGCACGGAAACGCAGCGGTTTACATTCCGCAGCATGTCACTTCTTTGTGCGGATTCCGCAGCGGTTTTACAACTGCTCAAATAGAAAATCGCAGTTGTAAAACTGCAGTGAAATGCGCAGAAAAAACGCGGTAAATCTGCCATAAATCCGCAGCGGTTTAGCAGAGGACCAGAATACGTGTGCACATACCGAAACCCTAACCCTAGCCCTAACCCTAACCCTACCCCTAACCCTATTCTAACATTAGTGGAAAAAAAAATTTCTTTATTTTTTTATTGTCCCTACCTATGGGGGTGACAAAGGGGGGGGGGGGGTCATTTATTATTTTTTTTATTTTGATCACTGAGATAGATTATATCTCAGTGATCAAAATGCACTTTGGAACGAATCTGCCGGCCGGCAGATTCGTCGGGCGCACTGCGCATGCGCCCGCCATTTTGGAAGATGGCGGCGCCCAGGGAGAAGACGGACGGACCCCGGCAGGATCGGTAAGTATGATGGGGTGGGGGGGAGCATGGGGGGGGGGAGATCGGAGCATGGGGGGGGTGGAACGGAGCACGGGGGGGGGTGGAACGGAGCACGGGGGGGTGGAACGGAGCACGGGGGGGTGGTACGAAGCACGGGGGAGTGGATCGGAGTGCAGGGGGGGTGATTGGAGCACGGGTGAAGCGGACAAGAGCACGGGGGGAGCGGAGCACAGGACGGAGGGGAGCCGGAGCAGTGTACCGGACAGATCGGAGGGCTGGGGGGGCGATCGGTGGGGTGGGGGCACATTAGTGTTTCCAGCCATGGCCGATTATATTGCAGCATCGGCCATGGCTGGATTGTAATATTTCACCAGTTATAATAGGTGAAATATTACAAATCGCTCTGATTGGCAGTTTCACTTTCAACAGCCAATCAGAGCGATCGTAGCCACGGGGGGGTGAAGCCACCCCCCCTGGGCTAAACTACCACTCCCCCTGTCCCTGCAGATCGGGTGAAATGGGAGTTAACCCTTTCACCCGATCTGCAGGGACGCGATCTTTCCATGACGCCACATAGGCGTCATGGGTCGGATTGGCACCGACTTTCATGACGCCTACGTGGCGTCATGGGTCGGGAAGGGGCTAGTGGGACCGTTTTATAGGTCGCGTCCTTACGGACGCGGCGATACTAAATATGTGTACTTTTATTGTTTTGTTTTTCTATTTAGATAAAGAAATGTATTTATGGGAACAATATTTTTTTTTTCTTTATTTAGGAATTTTTTTTTTTTTTACACATCTAAATTTTTTTTTTTTTTTACATTATTACATTGTCCCAGGGGGGGACATCACAGTATAGTGACAGATCGCTGATCTGATACTTTGCAAAGCACTGTGTCAGATCAGCGATCTCACGTGCACTGCTCCAGGCTTACAGGCACCTGCTCTGAGCAGGAGCTTGTAAGCCACCTCTCTGCAGGACCCGGAAGTAGCCCCGTGGCCATTTTGGATCCGGGGCCTGCAGGGAGGAGACGCTCGGTACAAGGTGAGCACATCTCCTTGTACCAAGGGTCTCAGGGAAGCACGCAGGGAGCCCCCCTCTCTGCACGATGCTTCCCTATGCCCCCAGAACGCTGCAATCATGTTTGATCGCAGTATGCCGGGGGTAATGTGCCAGGGGCGGTCCATGACCGCTCCTGGCACATAGTGCCGGATGTCAGCTGTGATAGTCAGCTGACACCCGGCCGCGATCAGCCGCGCTCCCCCCGTGAGCGCGGCCGATTGCATATGACGTACTATCCCGTCCCTAGGAATTAAGTCCCAGGTCACCGCGACAGGATAGTACGTCATATGGGATTAAGGGGTTAAATTCCCAAATTTACACAATTGTAAATATTTATGCTCCTAATAAGGGTCAAATTAAATTTTTAGATAAGTTGCTGAAAATAATTGAACCACTTAAAAAAGGCATTCTTTTACTTTTAGGAGACTTTAATTTGGTCCCTGATAATATACTTGATGCCTCATCCTCAAATAGGCTTAACTTCCCCTCCTTAAAGGGCCACTGTCACCCCCCTGCAGCCGTTATAAACTAAAAGAGCCACCTTGTGCAGCAGTAATGCTACATTCTAACAAGGTGGCTCTTTTAGTTTTGTGTTCATGTATTACTAAAATAAAGCGCTTTGAAACTTTTCAAAAATACCTATCTTTGTCCACGGAGGCGGGTCTGAAGCCTCCTCTGTGAAGCGCCCAACTGCCGTCACTCATCTCTTCTGGGGCGATGATCGCCGCCCCCTGCGCGCTGTTCTTCTTAAATCCGGCGCCTGCGCTGTGCGTGCCTGACTGGGGCAGACGCATTGAGAATTGGCAGTCATAGCTCAGATGCCGGGTTCCTGACTGCGCCTGTGCGGGCAGTGCGGCCACCCTGTTACTGAAACCCCGCCCCGCACTGTGTTATGCATTATGCACAGTGCGGGGCTGGGATTCCTGGGCATGCGCACTGCGCTTGTCAGACGGTTCCCCGCCTTCCAGCGTCGGTCTGTGCAGGAATCTGCCCAGGAATCCCAGCCCCGCACTGTGCATAATGTATAACACAGTGCGGGGCGGGGATTCAGTAACAGGGTGGCCGCACTGCCCGCACAGGCACATTCAGGAACCCGGCATCTGAGCTATGACGGCCAATGAACACTGCGCCTGCCCCAGGCAGGCACGCACAGCGCAGGCGCTGGATTTAAGAAGAACAACGCGCAGGGGGCGGCGACCATCGCCCCAGAAGAGATGAGTGACGGCAGTTGGGCGCTTCACAGAGGAGGCTTCAGACCCGCCTCCGTGGACAAAGATAGGTATTTTTGAAAAGTTTCAAAGCGCTTTATTTTAGTAATACATGAACACAAAACTAAAAGAGCCACCTTGTTAGAATGCAGCATTACTGCTGCACAAGGTGGCTCTTTTAGTTTATAACGGCTGGAGGGGGTGACAGTGGCCCTTTAAATAATTGGCTTTTTACTCACGAACTTTATGTCATCTTTAGATGTTTAAACTCCACTTAAAGGGAATACATGTATTTTTCTCACTCCCATTTGTCAGCTTCTCACATTGATCTGATATTATCAGATGTGTTCTCCCTCCCTAGATTTTCCTCTATATCCATTGGTAATAAATCCATTTCGGATCATGCCCCTGTCATTGCCAAATTGATTGAAGGTCACTCTATTAATAATGAACCGTTGTGGAAGTGTAATGCTTCTATTTTTCAAAATCCTACATACCATGAGGAAATTTCTAGATCTCTTAACCTTTATGTTTCTGAGAATGTGTATGACTCTTCCAAGCCATTCCTCCAGTAGAACGCGCACAAGGCGGTTCTACGTGGCACTCTCATTCATATTTCCTCCCGTATTAAAAATTTTAACCGCCAAGAGATTAAACGTTTACAAGCCTTGATTAAAGAGAAGGAGTTGGAGCTGGCATTGGCCAATAGCCCAACCCCTTGTTCCAAAACTTTGACTGATTTATCCCATCTTAGGAATGAATTGAGGGCCACAATTTTTTCATTTTATGACTCTGCGGTCAAACAATCAAAACTCAATCATTATATGTCCCTTAACAAGCCCACTCGTTTTATGTTCAATAAAATTAATAAGGTTAGAATACGTAACCGAATCGACAAGATCATTTCTTCTAAGGGCATTTCTCTCACCCACCCACAGAACATTGCAAATGAATTTGCACAATATTTCAATCAATTATATAATTTGCGCCTGATCTCTCTCTTCCCATTCCAGGTGCGAGATCTATTGATGACTTTTTGTCTTCTGTCAATCTTCCACAACTTGATTCCATGGATGCAGACTTTTTGGCTGCTCCATTTACTGCAGAAGAGATTAGTGACACAATAAAACAATTTAAATCTTATAAGGCCCCTGGTCCTGATGGTTATAGCAATAATTAATATAAATCATTCCGTGAAATTCTTGTCCCCCATTTAGTTCAAATTTTCAATGCCGCTGCGTCCGTTGGCTCTTTCCCTAGGGAAAATTTGGATGCCACAATTATACTTATTTCCAAGCCTCATACTAGTCCTGATCAAATACTTAATTACCGTCCCAATTCATTAATACTGATCTCAATGTATTCCAAAGTCTTAGCTAACCCCCTTAACCTTATTTTGCCCAAATTTATTTCCACGGACCAGATTGGATTTATCAAGCATCGGCAATCCATTGAAGGTACCAGGAGGCTGATAATTATTATTAAATTAATTCTCCAAAAATAACTCGACTTAAATTTCCCTTGATGCAGAGAAAGCATTTGATCGCGTAAATTGGACTTTTCTCAAATGTTCCCTACAAAAATTTGGCTTTGATTTGGACTTTATAAATAAAATTATGGCTTTTATATTCCGATCCTCAGGCAAAAATTTATATTAATAATCACTTTTCTTCCCCATTTCCAATCTCTAATGGTACACTTTCAGACCCCTTACACTCCCCAATCTCTTCTTTTTTCTGTCCTGATCTGGCTGCACACCACTACAATGACACTCTTAGAAGCACCCTTGACCAAGTAGCTCCCCTCGCCCTCAGAACCTCCAAACACAGAGTGAAACAGCCCTGGCTCACATCGCAAATTCGATTTCTCCAGCGATGCTCTAGGAGTGCTAAACGCTTATGGAGGAAAACTCCCACACCAGAAGACTTCATACACTTCAAATTTATGTTAAGGACCTATAACTCTGCCGTTCACCTCGCCAAACAATCCTACTACACCACCTTGATCTCCTCACTATCCAACAACCCCAAGAAACTTTTTAACACCTTTCACTCCCTCCTCAGGCCAAAAGTACAAGACCCTATCACAGACATTTGTGCTGATGACCTAGCTTCCCACTTTATAGAGAAAATAGACAATATCCGTCAGGAAATCCGCTCCCAGACACCAAGTTCAGTAACTCCCATCCCTCCCTGCATCTCCCCTGGCACACTCTCCACATTCGATCCCATCACTGAAGAAGAAGTCTCCAAGCTCCTCTCCTCTTCTCGTCCAACTACATGCACCACCGACCCCATTCCCTCACACCTCCTCCAGTCTCTCGCTTCAGTCGTCACAACTCGCCTAACTACAATTTTTAATCTCTCCCTCTCCTCTGGCATTTTCCCCTCCTCCTTCAAACACTCTATCATTACTCCATTACTCAAAAAACCTACCCTCGACCCATCCTGCACAAACAACTACAGACCGGTCTCCAATCTCCCCTTCATCTCTAAACTCTTGGAGCGCCTGATCTACTCCGGCCTTACCCGTTACCTCTCCACTCATTCCCTCCTAGACCCTTCACAGTCCGGTTTCCGCCCCCTACATTCGACAGAAACTGCACTCATCAAGGTGACCAATGACCTTCTGACAAAAAAAACGTATCGGTAACCACTCTCTGCTCATACTCCTCGAACTTTCTGCAGCTTTCGACACTGTTGACCACCCTCTTCTACTCTATAGGCTCCAGTCACTAGGCATTAAGGACAATGCTCTCTCCTGGTTCTCCTCCTACCTTTCTGATCGCTCCTTCAGTGTTCTGTTCTCTGGCTCCACTTCATCTCCTCTTCCTCTCACTGTTGGGGTACCTCAGGGCTCAGTCCTTGGCCCCCTTCTCTTCTCCCTCTACACAGCCCCAATTGGACAGACCATCAGCAGATTTCGCTTTCAGTACTATCTTTATGCTGATGACACACAACTATACACGTCATCCCCTGACCTTACCCGCGCTGTACTACAGAACGCCACTGACTGTCTGTCTGCAGTCTCCAACATCATGTCCGCTCTCTATCTGAAACTCAACCTCTCCAAAACTGAACTTCTTCTGCTCCCGCCTTCTACTAACCTCCCTAAATCTGACATTTCCCTCTCCGTGGTTGGCACCATAATAACACCCCGGCAGCAGGCACGCTGTCTGGGTGTTATGTTTGACTCCGATCTCTCCTTCACCTCCCATATACAATCTCTTGCCCGCTCGTGCCGCATACACCTAAAGAACATCTCTAGAATCCACCCTTTTCTCACCATGGAGACAACAAAAACCCTCACTGTCGCCCTGATCCACTCCCGCCTGGACTACTGCAACGCTCTATTAATTGGCCTCCCCCTCACTCGACTTTCCCCTCTCCAGTCCATCCTTAATACGGCAGCCAGGGTTGTCCATCTGGCTAATCGTTACTCAGATGCATCCGCTCTTCGCCAGTCATTACACTGGCTGCCCATTCATTACAGGATACAATTCAAAGTACTTGTTCTCACCCACAAAGCTCTCCACAGTGCCTAGCCTAGCCGACCGCTGCAGTCTGCAAATGACTTTCGGCTAACCTCTGCACTAATCCGTACCTCCCACTCCCGACTCCAAGACTTCTCCCGCGCTGCGCCAATCCTCTGGAATGCTCTACCCCAAGATATTAGGACCATCCACAACTTGCATAGTTTTAGGCGCTCGCTCAAAACACATTTGTTCAGAGCGGCCTACCATGTTAACTAATCAAAGTCATTTCATGTTTGTGTGTGTGTAGCCCATTCACTATCTCCATCTACCCCCCCACCTCCTGAAGATGGCTGGACCATCATTGTAAATACATCATTGTAAATACACACCTGTACTTTGTATCTCCCCCACCTCATTGTAGATTGTAAGCTCTCACGAGCAGGGTCGTCTTATTTTGCTTTATTGTATTGTTAACGTTGTTACCTATGACTGTTGTGTTTGAAACTGTTAAATTGTAAAGCGCAGCGGAATATGTTGGCGCTATATAAATAAAGATTATTATTACCCGGCAAGGTTGCCCCCTTTCTCTATTGCTTTTTGCCCTTGCCATAGAGCCATTAGCCCAGCTCATTAGAGATAATCCCTCCATAGAGGGAGTTTGCACGGATCGTAAGGAATTTGAAATCAGTTTATATGCTGATGATATTCTCTTGTCCGTTACCAATCCTTTTCATTCTATTCCACATTTGCAAACCCTTCTTAAAAATTTTTCATTTTTTTCATATTTTAAAATAAACAAGTGCAAGTCGAAAATTTTTCAATTTAATCTCACGGATTCTCAAATCCGGAGTATAAAGGATAATTCGCCCTGGAGTTGGGCGGAGAGGGATATTGTTTATTTGGGTCTGAGATTTTCTAGAAACCTTAGCTCCTTGATTCCCAGCAATTTGGATTCTCTTATTGCTTCCATTTCTAAAGAGCTTAGATTTTATGATGATAAAGTATTATCATGGTGGGAAAGGTGCCTTATTGTAAAATCAATAATTCTTCCCAAGATCCTCTATATCTTCAGGTCCCTTCCTTTACTTGTTTCTACTTCCTATTTGACCATTTTGCAGGCACACCTCAATCTGTTTGTTTGGGGCAACAAGAGAGCTCGTATAGCCTCTAGTCAACTGTATAAATTGTGTGGAGGTATGGGTCTTCCTAATGTTTCGGCCTATTATTTCTCTAATTTATTTAAACAGAGTCTATATTGGTGGTCTGCGGATCATACACCTTCATGGGTGGAATTGGAATTATATTTTCATAGAAATTCTCCACCTTGTAATATTATTATGAATTTATTCACCTCTAAGTCTTTGCTTCGGTATGATCATCCGATTTTTGTAGCTGTTCTGTGGCATGGCGGAAATTTCTCAACGTTAAAAGCGGTTTTGCCAAGATGGAGCTTATGCTGAGACTTCCCCTCTCTTTTGTGGCTACTGTTTTCTCGTTTGATCTGCATTCAAGTTGGGCTGACTGGGGAATCTCTAAACTACATGACATCTTTGATGGTAACAAGTTTGTGTCATTTACCCACCTTAAAGATAGGTTTGGTGTTCCCTCATCGGCTTTTATGCAGTTTACTATTTTAAAGGATTTTTTGAGGCCACTGGTGACTGGTCGCCCTCCTTTATCGGAGCCGGCGATTAATATTTTATGCAACTCCAGTCATACCATATTTTGGTCTACTCAATATATCTACAAGTAGTTTAATAATGATTTCAAAATTATAAAATCCCCATACATGAGCAAATGGGAATCGACTTTGAATCTTTCTGTAGCTCTAGATGATTGGGAACTGGCCATGTCCTTGACTTATTCTGCCACCATGTCCATGGCTCTTCATGAGTCTTATTTTAAGCTTATCTCTAGGTGGTATTATTCACCGTCTCGCTTACCATTTATTAATCCTTCCAATTCCTCTCTCTGCTGGAGGGATTGTGGACATTATGGTAGCCTTTCCCATTTGTTTTGGTTTTGTCCACATATTAGACCTTTTTGGAGATGAAATCTCTTCTCTTATTTCAATTATATTAAAACGTTTGGATTTTTCTCTGTCTCCTCGGTTGGCCCTGCTTTCCTTGAATGCAGATCAATTGACTCCACCTTTTAGGAAACTTGTTATACATCTGCTTTTAGTTTCTAAGAATGCTATTGGGTTTTTTTGGGAAATCTTTTAAAGTACCCTCTTCACAAGAAATTATAGACAAACTGGCTTTGCATAAATCCTGTGAACAAAAATTGGCGTTACTGAATGCCTACTTTTCTTCCTTTTTGAAAAAATGGTCTCGCTGGCTGGAAATATTTCCATAAGAATTTACTGTATTTATTGTTTTGCTTTTTTATTTTATTCTATTTTTACTTTTAGGCTTCATGAATGTTTCATGTCATTACATTTATGTTAACCTTGCTCTCTCTATGTCTTGTTTTGGTTGAAAATGTTAATAAAGTTGTTTGGAAAAACAAATATTGATTACAAGTAATAGCACTTACAAAAAAAAAAAAGAGAAGACGCTAAAAATAAAGCCTAACCCACAAAACGGAAATCTAAATCAAATCAATCTTTTGTCCAATTACTTTACTAACTGATATACATAAATGTTACACACTTCTATTTTTGAAACCGTTCTTAGGGTCCATTTACACAGACCCATGATACGACCGCAGATTGGTAAATGTTTGCCGATCGGTGGTCGTTTTAATGCCTGTTTACACAGCCAGATCAAAGTAAACGATGCACATTGAGCGATTTACACTAGGTCGTTCAGTGCGCTTAAGGTACCGTCACACTCAGCGACGCTGCAGCGATATAGACAACGAGCCGATCGCTGCAGCGTCGCTGTTTAGGTCGCTAGGAGACGTCAAACACAGCAGCTCCAGAACGATGCAGGAGTGATCCAGTGACGTAACGGCGACTCATTTATCGTTCTCGCCGGTTGTTAGCTCCATGTTAAAACATTGCTGGCATTGTTGCTTTTGCTGTCAAACATGACGAATCACGCCGACCTGACGACCAAATAAAGTTCCAGACTTCTAGCTACGACCAGCGATGTCACAGCGGGATCCAGATCGCTGCTGCGTGTCAAACACAACGAGATCGCTATCCAGGACGCTGCAACGTCACAGATCGTTGTCGTTCTCATTGTAAAGTTGCTCTGTGTGAAGGTACTTTTAGGCTATGTTCACACTTTGTGGATTTTGACCGCTGCGGATCTGCAGCAGTTTCCCATGAGTTTACAGTACAATGTAAACCTATGGGAAACAAAAAACGCTGTGCACATGCTGCGGAAAAAAACGCGCGGAAGCGCAGCAATTACTTTCCGCAGCATGTCACTTCTTTTCTGCGGATTTTCACCTGCTCCAATAGGAAACTGCAGATGAAAATCCACAGAAGAAACCGCAGTAAAAACCGCGATAAATCCGCAGTAAAAACTGCGACGGGTTTTCACTGCGGATTTTGGAATTCTGCTGCGGAAAAATCCGCAGTGGAATCTGCAAAGTGTGAACATAGCCATAGGCTGCCGCTGTTCTCAGCAGAGCGAGTCCTGTTTCTAATGCACCACCGAGAACGATTCTTTTAGGCAACATAAATAAAATCACTTTACCCGATGAAAGTGCTTTTTGCTCCATTGGTTGATCGGCAGTCTGTTTACACAGCAAGAAATTTGTGAAACAAGCATTTTTAACAACGCTTGGTCATGTTATCTTGAAGTGTAAATACCCCTTCATTTTGCTGCATTTTTTCCCACACCTGCCTAAAACTTTTGCACAGTACTGTACAATAAATGTATATTTCCAATAGAGGAACAAGATAAAAATATCAGCACATAAGGACTTTAGTGAGGGTGCAATAAGCGATCAGCAACCACACAGGGAATATACATTTGCTTATTCTTCCTCATTTTCTCTTCCGTCTCTATCCTATAATCAAAGACTGGATTGCTCTGTTTTGTGGATAATTTGTTTATTGTTCTGTGTAGGAATTTTAATGACCTTTTTCATCGCATCAAAGAACTCTGTCGTTACATCAGCAACTTTGATAATGAAGCTCACACAAAATACAAGAATCAGGTTGTCTATTCCACCATGCTCATATTTTTCAAAAGTGTCTTCCAGTACATCAGTGCTATTCAGCCTTCCCTCTTCCAAGGTGCGTGCCTTATGGCTGTTTATTTTAAATGGTATTGTGTCAATTTGTAGAGAATTCTTCTAAGTTATGTATTCTTAGAGGCGTTAAAAGGATTGAGACCCCCTAGTTAAAGAGGCTGACCACTACTCTGACTAACCCTTAAAGGGATATTCTCAAGCTGCCTCTTGAGCAGCTCACATCTCTGCGGTCTCCTTACTTCATGATTGCTGGGAAGTGGATTATGATTACACAGGAATGTAGGGGATTATGAATACACAGGACTAATAAAAGCAGCTTGGTCAGGAGCTGAGCTTGTATGGGAAGTGAGGTGAGCAGATAGCTGGTGTGTAGAATTCAATGGACTGCGTAGAGGTGAGTGGGATCTCATGATTTGACTCCTCTCTTGCAATATACTGTGTTTACTCTGGCTGGTGGCCAAGGTCCTTGGAAACCAGCTGTGTGCTATGTAAGCTAAAATCTCAGAGCTAGGGAATGAAAGAGGGTGTCAAAAAGCAAGACTATTACAAAGTTGCTTATTTTCATGCTGACTATACCAGTTTAATAACATGAGCATACTGCTTTAAATAATATATTCACTGTTGTAAAGTAAATGTTCTGGTGCCTTTCCAGCAGTGTCAGTGTCGGGTCTCCTAGGGAATCGCGTGATATTGGATGCATTCTTCACCTGGCATAAAAATGCCATTCATGCCCTTGGAAAGGTGCTGAGGTTGCTTCAACGGTTCTGGGAGCCAAGTATCTGCTATATTTATTTTAACACTGGGAGCATAATTTTTAAGGAGGTGTTGTCCAAGTAGTACACAGCCACTTTAAAGGGAGCCTGTCATGTGAATAAAAAACACTTAACCTGCAGATATGGAGTTAAATCTGCGTGTTACTAGGGTTCTGAATCTGCGCAGCACTCGCACTGTGAGCCCCGCTGACGGGAGGACATGAACTTTATTCCTCGTAGCAATGTTCAGTCTCGGGGGTGGCACTGGCACGGTTTCAGTCACTGCTCTGTATATGGAGAACGGTGGCTGTAACCACATCCCCACCATTGACTGACAGCAGGCCCTAATGATGAGCTGCTGTCAGTCAATGCCAGGGGTGTGGTTACAGCCACTGCTCTCTACACACAGAGCGGTGACGGAATGTGTGCCGAAGCCACACCTGTGACTGGAAGACAAATGCTGCTGGGGGGAATAAAGTTAATTTCCTGGCAGAGGGGCTCAAAGTACAGGCATCGGGCAGGTTCAGAACGCTATTAAAGGGACACTGTCACCTGAATTTGGAGGGAACAATCTTCAGCCATGGAGGCGGGGTTTTGGGGTTTTTGATTCACCCTTTCCTTACCCGCTGGCTGCAATATTGGATTGAAGTTCATTCTCTGTCCTCCGTAGTACATGCCTGCACAAGGTGCAATCTTGCCTTGCGCAGGCGTGTACTATGGAGGACAGAGAATGAACTTCAATCCAATATTGCAGCTAGCGGGTAAGGAAAGGGTGAATCAAAAACCCCAAAACCCCGCCTCCATGGCTGAAGATTGTTCCCTCCAAATTCAGGTGACAGTGTCCCTTTAACCTGCAGACTAACCCCATATCTGCAGGTTGAGTATTTTTTTCACATGACAGGTTCTCTTTAACATTTATATAGGTATTTAAGCTAACTTGTTTTATTTTAAAGGACCCAACTCTCCAAACCAAATCCCCATTGTCCTTCTGGAGGACACAGCAAGTGTTTTCAGTGAAGTGGAGACAAATTCCAGCAAGCACATTCACAAACGCAGGAAACTTGCAGACAGTAGGGAAAAAACAATGGTAATTTTGTATTCCTTTCTTTGTCATTTATTTCCATTTGAACTAAACATGCAGAAAATCTTGGCTGAGTAATTATTACATGAGCAGCATTGTTTCCAATAGTGACAACAAATTACATCTAGTAAATGAAAAATGATTTGTTTTTAACGGTTATTGGAACGTTGTGGCCTCTCTTAAGGATATTAAAGGACATGTATACAAAGGACATTTATTATTGTTACAATCAGTAAGAAATGTCTAACCATGTCTAAGAGGTCTTGAGTTTAAAGCGAACCTATCAGTAAATTGCAGGCATTGTCAGATTGACGCCATTACACTGATCAAAATGATACCTTGGTTGATGAAATCTGTCTTGTGGTTGCCGTTTAATCTTTGTTTGCAGTTTTCAGTTAAGGTACCGTCACATTAAGCGACGCTGCAGCGATATTGATAACGATGCCGATCGCTGCAGCGTCGCTGTGTGGTCGCTGGAGAGCTGTCACACAGACCGCTCTCCAGCGACCAACGATCCCGAGGTCCCCGGGTAACCAGGGTAAACATCGGGTTACTAAGTGCAGGGCCGCGCTTAGTAACCCGATATTTACCCTGGTTACCTAAAAAAAACACTACATACTTACATTCCGGTGTCTGTTGCGTCCCTCGCAGTCAGCTTCACGCACTGACTGTGAGCGCCGGCCGGCCGTAAAGCAGAGCACAGCGGTGACACCGCTGTGCTTTACTGCCGGCGCTCACAGTCAGTGCGGGAAGCTGACGGCGAGGGACGCGACAGACACCGGAATGTAAGTATGTAGTGTTTGTTTTCTCCAGTCACCTTCCACGACAGCGGTACTGGAGGATGTCTCCCCGCCCTAATGGGGGACAGGAAACACAAAGAGGTTAAATACCCTCCCCTTCCTGCCATCTCCAGTGTTTTTCCTGTCCCCTATTGGGGCATGAAGAGGTCCTGCGGTAGTGCTGCCGTGGCCGGCGATCGGAGCACTCAGGTCTTACCTAGCCGGGCAGCCTGGGTCGGGATGTGTCTCCTCCCTGCGGCGCTGCTCCCGTCTCCCCACATGGTGCGGACTCGGGACCCTTTCTCCGCTCCTCCCGCGCTCCTTCGGGAGTAAAGCGGAGCGGTGTGGTGCAGCCGGGGTCCCCGCGCGGCTCCCCGGCATTTCCTCCTCTCCTCATGGCCGGAAACAGTGGACGCGCGAACCGGAAGTACCCGAACTTCCGGTTCTCGGCATGTGCGTTCCAGCGGTGGAACGCACGCGCGTCGGACTGCAGTTTCTGTTGGCGGCATAGCGGTCTTTCCCCTACGCCTGGGACCGGGAGGAGGAGCACAACATGGGACGCAACTTCCACGGTATTTAACCCTGGTAGTCACCTCCAGGTAAGGCCCCCTGTCTGACTGACTGGACTACAGTGCTGACTGACCATGGAGGGTGACAGATCTATCTCTGCTTCTGCCGAGCCCTGTGTCCTCCCTCCTACCGTGAGTAGCGGGTTAAGGTCCCTTTACCCCTGTATTCCTTAGGGTGCCATATACTTAGTCCCCTTCTCTCTCTTTTTTAGGGAGACAAGGCCTCTGCCCCTAGGAAGGACAGATCTTCCAAGACAAAATCGGAAGATCGTAAATGTGGTGTTTGTGCATCAAAGCTACCTTCTTCTTACAAGAAGAGACTATGCCAGCCCTGCACCGATGAAATAATTCGCTCAGAACAGCCATCCTTGTTTGAGAGCATTAAATCCCTCATTAAACAGGAAGTACAATCCTCGGTATCGGCCCTTTCCCAGTCTCTGTTACCTACGCCACCTCCTCCTAAAAAAAGGAAGACGACGGCGGTTACTTCTGATTCAGATTCTGGTGAAGTTCATTCCTCCGGCTCGGAGGATTTGTGGGAGAATGAGGGCTCTACTTCCACCCCCAGAGAGGAGAGTAAAAAATATTATTTTTCCTCAGAGGACATACAGGAGTTAATCAGTATGGTCAGGGGGACAATGGGTGTTGAGGAGGAGGAGGAGAAGCCATCGGTGCAGGATGAGATGTTCGGTGGGTTGAAACCTAAAAAATTGAAAGGGTTCCCTATACATGAGAATGTACAGAGTCTCATCCTTCATGAATGGGAATCACCTGAAAAAGGGTCTTTTTGTTCCCTCTGAACTTAAAAATCGTTTTTCTCTCGATGGAGATGTCTCTCTGTGGGATACCCCTAAGGTAGACGTGCAGGTCTCTAGAGTGTCAAAAAAGACAACCCTCCCTTTCGAGGATTCTTCCCAACTCAGAGACCCTATGGACCGCAAAATGGAGAGTTTACTAAGAAGATCGTGAGAGACTTCTACCAATCTCCTTAAAACAAACATTGCGTCCACCTGCGTGGCTAGATCCCTATTTCGTTGGCTCCGCACGCTGGAAGACCACCTTACCCAGGGAACATCTAGGGAAATAATCTTAGATTCTCTCCCGCTTCTCCAGAAAGCTACGGGCTTCCTGGCCGATGCTTCGGCAGAGTCCGTAAGAGTGGCTGCCAAATCAGCAGTTCTCTCTAACTCAGCCAGAAGAGCTCTATGGCTCAAGTCTTGGAGTGGGGATATAACGTCCAAAACAAAACTATGTGCCATTCCCTTTCAGGGCCGCTATCTGTTCGGGCAGGCCCTGGATGATATTCTGGATAAAGCAACGGACAAAAAGAAAGCGCTTCCGGAACAGAGAAATCCGAAGAAATGTTTTTTTCGTCCCTCAAAAGAGCAACGCTTCCAACGGGAATTCAAAGGGAAAGGCAAATCAGGACGCTGGAGCTATCCTAAAGGGGGGAAAGGTAGGAACATCCTGGTTCCCCAGTCCCAGCAGACCCCAGAAAAGCAGTGACTACGCCCAGGGCGTTGGGGGGCGTCTCTCGAACTTTATCAACCAGTGGAGGTCCATTTCGTCGAACCAGTGGGTACTCGACACTATTCAGAATGGACTAAAATTAGAGTTCGAGAGCCCTCCCCCTCATCACATGAGGATAACCTCATTACAGAGTCTCAGCCCTCAGGGCGCATTCCTTTCCGGCCTACAGAACTTACTCCAGGAAGGAGTAATTTCCCCAGTACCTCAGCAAGAAATTGGCAGAGGACACTATTCCCATCTGTTTCTGATCAAGAAGCCTTCGGGGAAGCACCGAATAATAATCAACTTGAAGCCCCTGAATCAAGTAATAACCTACAGGAGGTTCAAGATGGAGTCGGTCAAGACAGCGATCCCTCTGATAGGACAGGACTGGGTGATGGCTACAGTAGATCTGAGGGACGCTTATTACCACGTCCCAATCCATCCAGAATTCCGGAAGTTCCTAAGATTTGCAATATCTCAGGATCGGGAGATAGTACACTATCAGTTCAACTCCCTTCCCTTCGGAATCGCCTCAGCACCCAGAGTCTTTACAAAAATCATGACAGAAGCCATTATATTCATCCGTCTTCAGGGGATCTATATAGTACCCTATCTAGACGATCTTCTCATTGTCGCTCCCTCAGTCTCCCGCCTCAGTGCCGACTTAACAAGGTCTCTAGAAATCCTAAAATCATTGGGTTGGATCCCAAATCTAGAAAAATCGGACCTTCATCCCTCCAGGAGGAAGAAGTTCCTAGGAGTCCTTCTGGACTCGGAGGCGAGGAGATCCTTTCTGCCCAGAGAACGTCAACTCGATCTGGTACAGAAGATAACGGCATTCAGAACCCTGAAGGCTCCTACTCTACGACATTCCATGTCTGTGCTGGGATCTCTAACATCTTGTATCCAGATGGTACCTTGGGCACAAGCCCACACGAGAATCCTCTAAACCCATGTCCTATCATCCTGGGACGGTCAGCAGAGTTCTCTCTCCAAGAGAGTTTGCCTTCCCAATCATGTCAAGGCATCCCTGGCATGGTGGCTACGGGTTCGAAACCTCCAAAAGGGGGTCAGTTGGGATCAGATCCCACTAAAGACACTAACATCGGATGCCAGTCAAAGGGGATGGGGAGCTATAGTCGAGGGAACCCATTTCCAGGGCACCTGGGGCCCAGACATCAGAGCAAGCTCTTCAAACTTCAGAGAACTGAAAGCAGTAGAAGAAGCATTAAGAGCTGCATCCTCCCTTGTTCAAGGACACCATGTCAGAATATATTCCGACAACATGACCACGGTAGCATACCTTCGTCATCAAGGAGGCACAAGATTCAGGAAACTAAAGACCTTAGCCTCAAACATTTTTTTCTGGGCAGAGAGACACGTTCTCTCTATCTCAGCAATTCACCTGAAGGGGTCAGCCAATACCCAGGCAGATTTCTTGAGCAGAAGGGATGTGCATCCAGGAGAATGGTGTCTGGACCAGGAGGTCTTTCTCTCCCTGATTTCCAGATGGGGGATCCCAGAGGTGGACCTTTTTGCCAACAGTCAGAATGCCAAGCTGCGAACTTATTTCTCCTTAAATATGACAGACAGAGCACTGGGCATGGATTCGTTCTCTCACCCGTGGAGGTTCGACCTTGTTTATGCATTCCCTCCGATCCCATTAATATCGAATACTCTACAGAAGATCCGATCGGAACGAGTTACGGCGATTTTGATAGCGCCAACATGGCCAGGGAGGAGTTGGTACAGTGCCCTGTTAGACATGGCCCAGGAAGGTCCAGTGTGTCTACCTCAGAAGGAAAATCTTCTTCGTCAGGGTCCATTGCTGCATCCAAACCTTCACAGATTGAATCTTTCAGCATGGCTTCTGAGGCCGAGATACTAAAGGCAAGAGGTCTCTCAGATGGAGTAATTCATACTCTCCAGAACAGTAGAAAACCCATAACAAATGCCATTTATGCCAAAATCTGGAAGAGGTTTTCATCGTGGTATCTTCCAGACATTCCTGATCCATTTCATCCAAATATTGCCAAAATTCTGGACTTCTTGCAAAAGGGTCTAGAGTTGGGTCTTAAGCCTAACACCTTAAAGGTACAAATTTCAGCACTTAGCTCCTATTTCGATCAGGATCTAGCCAAACATCGGTGGATCAGGCGCTTTGTTACTTCAGCAACTAGAATCCGTCCCAGAGTTCTCAACAATACTCCTCCTTGGGACCTTAATCTGGTCCTTAAGAGTCTAACTCGAGATCCTTTTGAGCCTTTATCTCATATTTCATTAAAGGTTCTTACCCTAAAAACGGTCTTTTTAGTGGCTATTACCTCGGCCAGACGGATAGGAGAACTGCATGCCCTATCCATACAAGAGCCTTACTTAAGGGTAACATCTGATAGTATAATCCTGCGTCTAGATCCTACCTTCCTACCTAAAGTAACATCAGACTTTCATAGAGGTCAGGACATAGTGTTGCCCTCGTTCTACCCAGATCCTTCTAATGTGAAGGAAGAGTCCTTCCACACTCTGGATGTCCGCAAAGTGGTGTTACATTATCTTTCACAAACAGAGAGTTGGAGGATTGACCAAAATCTCTTCATTCAACTCTCCGGGAAGAACAAAGGCAGAAAGGCTACGAAAAATACTATCGCCAACTGGATTAAACAAGCCATATCTCTGGCATACTCATCCCAGAATCTACCACCTCCTCCATCACTGAAGGCCCATTCTACACGGTCGGTGTCAACATCATGGGCAGAGAGGGGTGACGCTTCTACGGAGCAGATTTGCAGAGCTGCCACCTGGTCATCAGTACATACGTTCACCAGACACTACAGGCTTGATTTCAACCGGGATTTAACTTTCGGCAGAACAGTTCTGCAGGCGGTTGTCCCCCCCCTAAAAATTATTTGTTGGTACTACTCCAGTACCGCTGTCGTGGAAGGTGACTGGAGAAAATAGAATTATTCTTACCGTTAATTCGGTTTCTAGGAACCTTCCACGACAGCACTAATTTCCCTCCCTATCTGATGATTTTATTGGATGATTCCTGCACTTAAGTGGTAACTATACATACTACTGTGTCCAGAAAAAACACTGGAGATGGCAGGAAGGGGAGGGTATTTAACCTCTTTGTGTTTCCTGTCCCCCATTAGGGCGGGGAGACATCCTCCAGTACCGCTGTCGTGGAAGGTTCCTAGAAACCGAATTAACGGTAAGAATAATTCTATTTTTTATACTTAACCAGGGTAAATATCGGGTTACTAAGCGCGGCCCTGCGCTTAGTAACCCGATGTTTACCCTGGTTACAAGTGAAGACATCGCTGAATCGGCGTCACACACGCTATCGTTCTAAAGTCGCTCAGTGTGAAGGTACCTTAAATGATATGCTCGTGGCCCGGGGCGGCCTCTGGGGGGCTTTATGTTGTACTGTTGTGCTTACATACTCATTCTTATGGCTTATCACAAGTCACTGTTCCCTCACTGACCTGCCTCCTATTTTAAGTACTGTGCTCGTGTAATTCATATTGTGGTCTTTACAAACAAAAATGTAATTACAGCATAATGGCGGCGCCTGCACATGTGCATCTATCACTTGCTGATTGATGCTTCTGCGCATGTGCTGGTGCCATTTTGTTGGAGCATAAAAATTTGTCTCCAGCAAAATGGCGGCAGCACACGCATCGTAACATCTATTGCTATAGATACTACTGTGCAGGCATCGGTGCCATTTTGCTGCTGTTACATTTTTGTCGTAAAGACCACTATATGAACTACACAAGCGCACTATTTAAAATAGGAGGCAGGTCCCTGAAGGTTTAGTGACCTGTCATGGAAGCCCACAAGGATGACAATGAGCCAAAGCACCAAATAAAGCCTTCCTCCCACAGGCCACCCCAGGTCACAAGAATCTCATTAACTGAAAACTGCAGACAAAGATTAAACGGCAACCACAAGATGGATTTCATCAGCCAAGGCAAAATCCTGAGGGCAGGTTCACTTTAAATGGAGCTGTGGTCACTGATGCACCCTGATGCTCTATACCATGTCAATATGACTGGCTGAAACAATTGAGCAGAATGCTCAGCTCCATCAGTGCTATAGGCATTGAATAGCGAAGTGGGGCACATGTTTGACCACACACCCCGGTTTTGCAGTGCGGAGAATTTTGTGGCTCAGGACCCTCTGTTCATGTGATGCATAAAGGTTCCAGCAGTAGGTCCGCAAGCAATCACACATTATTTCCCGTGTTAATAGGTGATAAATGTCTTTTGTGGAAGTTTTAAGGAGTGTTTTTTTTTTTTTCTTAATTTGAAATTCCTCCTGCTTCCCCGAGTATTCTGTGTTTTTTTTTTTTTAATATGCTAAACAGTTACAGATATATAGGCTTTTTTTTTATTAGGCATGTTTTTATGGTCTTTACAAGGAATTGTGGCTCACATTGTAATAATGATAAGCATCCTGATGATAATAACACATCCACTGAGAATCTGCTAAAGTATAGCACTAAATAAAAGACCTATATCTCCGGTACCGCATGATAGATTTTAAAATAATTGAATACTCAGGGGAGCAGTGTGATTTGAATCCCTTCCTGATATGATGTACAGTTATGTCATATGTCAGGTCCCTGACTTTGATGCAGGCCTGCAAGCTGAGTTTGCATTTTTCCTGGCAGATGATGACTGAATTATTCAGCCATCATCTTCTTTTTAACAGTTGCAGGTGGTGGGCTGCCATGACCCCCGGGGGTCTGCTTGTCATGACTATTCTCCTGTGAAAGTCATTGTTTAGCTGGCTTTCACAGGAGCCCGTGATTTTCGCTATACATAGCAGTGCTGTAGTACTGCTGTGTGTATTACAAGTGATCGGTCCCTAAGGGGACTAAGAAAATACATTGAAGAGTGAAAAAATGTTTTTAAAAATATAAAAGTTCAAATCAACCCTTTTGCCCCATTACCAAAATATAAAAATCAATTAATCCAATTGATAAACTGTGTAAAATGACATCAAAACAGCATAATTCCGGTTTTTGGCAGCCGCAATATTGCAATAAAAATCGGTAAGAAGCTCAGGACGCAAAAAATAAGCTCTCACACAGCTCCATATCTCATAAATTGAAAATATTACTGGTCTTGGAAAATAGCAACATAAGCACTTTTTTTTTTTTTACAAATTTTTTGCTTTCATCACCTTTTAAGAAAGAAAAAAATAAAAAAAAATATATATGCACGCACGCACGCACGCACGCACACGTTTGTTGTCTTCGTAATTGAACTGACCTGGAAAATCATATTGGCTGGTCTGTTTTACTGTATAGTGAACGTGGTAAAATAAGAGCTCAAAAAACAATGATAGAATTGCACTTTTTTTTTTTTTTTTTGCAATTTCAACGCCCTTGGAATTTTTTCCCCATTTAACAGTGCATCCCATGATGAAATGAATGGGGTTACTCAATAGTACAATTCGTCCCTCGTATAGCTATGTGGACGGGAAAGTAGCAAAGTTATGGTTCTTGGAAGCAGAGGAGGAAAAAATGAAAATGAAAAAACGGAAATTAACTGTGACATGAAAGGGTTAATAACAGCAAAAATGTTTCGTGCTTGACCTGGTGACTGGTCCTCTTTAAGGTGCATTAAAGAATATGTGAATTACCGTATTTATGGGGCTATGTTGATGATTAATATATTGCTGTGTTCTTTAGAGCTCAGATGATGAAGATCTCTCCGGAAAAGGTCGAAGTCGTCATGTGATTGTTAATAAAAATGAACTGGCTAACCCTAATGAAGTCCTAGAAAACTTTAAAACAGCAAGAGAGTGCTGGGATCTATTGCATTCCTCAGAAGCTCTCGATAAAGGTACAGTCAAATACTGACCATTTGAGTGTTTGGGCTCGCTCCCACTTGCAATGAAATCAGACGAATGCAATCCGATTAAAAATCGGATTGCATTCGGACCAGTGTTATTCAATGCTTCAGTGCTCATCTGTGATTTTTTTTAAATTTTGTTATCAGCTCGGATCAGATTGCAATTGGGCTGATTAAAAAAAACTGCAGCATGCCGTGTGTGAATGCGAATTTCAGATCGCAATCGCCAATTGTAGTCAATGGGTGTGATAAAAAAATGTTTACACACGGATGTCCTTGGAAAAGTCGGCAAGTACAGTAAAATCACAGAGTGATTAAAATTTCACCTCACAACATAACCTATGACGCTCTCCGGGTCCAGACGTCTGACTGTGCAAAATATATATATATATGTATATTGTGAGGCTGTGGCCTCTGATACAGCTAGGGGGCGCTGTTTGTTCTCCCCAGAATGTGCATGCAGTTGGATGAAGTCCATAGGTGTGTATGAGAGTCACAGATCTCCGGTCTGGGTTTTACAGGTGGCTGAAGGCCACAGGTTTGTGTGTGTTTAAAAACCCTGCAGTAAGGGTTATGGGTGTGTCAGGTGTCTGGCCAGGTCAGGCCAGGTGTGCGAGGTGCACGTCAGTGTCAGTCTGGTGTGTGCTGGTCTGCAGAGTGCATGGAGGCCAGCAGAGCCAGCACCCAGGGCAGCTGAGTAGCCTGGCACCCGCAGCGTACAGAGATGCAAGTCATCCATGGTACTGGTCTTGGATGTGGACAGTCCTGTGCCCGGAGGTGGATGTCCTGTACCCGAAAGAGGACTAGCATGTGCAACGATTGCAAACAGGTGGATATGGTGCCCGGCTGCTATCCGGAGGATATCCTGAACTGTGTACAACTGTGTGAGCAAAGTGTCTGTAAAGAGACACTGATACAGCGATGCAGGACACCCACGAGAACTAGTCAGAGGAGGGCTGGCGTGTGTAGTGTCTGCAACATATGAGGCTGTGTGTATGGAGACGTATAGAGACTGTGAGATGGCGTGCGGTCGCACAGGGAAACTGGACAAGGGAAGTCTGGCCTGTTTAGGGACCGCAAATCTAAAGCCATGTGATATGTATTGCTTTGAACTGGTGTAAACTGATCACTGATAATATCCACTGAAGTTATATGCATTTATGTGAATTGGACTATAATGCTGTCAAGAAACACATTAAATGAGACTTTTGTGTTTGAATTTGTGGGTCACTGCTTCTTCACTGCGTATGATGCTACTGCAGCTTTACAATATGTATGTGTATATATGTATGTGTATATAAAGTCATTGCCAAAATTATTCACACCCCTGCAATTGTCAGATAATACTCAGTTTCTTCCTGAAAATGATTGCAAACACAAATTATTTGGTATTATTATCTTCATTTAATTTGTCTTAAATGAAAAAACACAAAAAGAATTGTCCTAAGGCCAAATTGGATATAATTTCACACCAAACATAAAAAAGGGGGTGGACAAAAGTATTCACACTGTTCGAAAAATCATGTGATGCTTCTCTAATTTGTGTAATAAACAGCACCTGTAACGTACCTGTGGCACCTAACAGGTGTTGGCAATAACTAAATCACACTTGCAGCCAGTTGACATGGATTAAAGTTGACTCAACCTCTGCCCTGTATCCTTGTGTGTACCACATTGAGCATGGAGAAAAGAAAGAAGACCAAAGAACTGTCTGAGGACTTGAGAAACCAAATTGTGAGGAAGCATGAGCAATCTCAAGGCTACAAGTCCATCTCCATAGACCTGAATGTTCCTGTGTCTACCGTGCGCAGTGTCATCAAGAAGTTTAAAGCCCATGGCACTGTGGCTAACCTCCCTAGATGTGGACGGAAAAGAAAAATTTACAAGAGATTTCAACGCAAGATTGTGCAGATGCTGGATAAAGAACCTCGACTAACATCCAAACAAGTTCAAGCTGCCCTGCAGTCCGAGGGTACAACAGTGTCAACCCGTACTATCCGTCGGCATCTGAATGAAGAGGACTGTATGGTAGGAGACCCAGGAAGACCCCACTTCTTACCCCGAGACATAAAAAAGCCAGGCTGGAGTTTGCCAAAACTTACCTGAAAAAGCCTAAAATGTTTTGGAAGAATGTTCTCTGGTCAGATGAGACAAAAGTAGAAATTTTTGGGCAAAGGCATCAACATAGAGTTTACAGGAGAAAAAAAGAGGCATTCAAAGAAAAGAACACGGTCCCTACAGTCAAACATGGCGGATGTTCCCTGATGTTTTGGGGTTGCTTTGCTGCCTCTGACACTGGACTGCTTGACCGTGTGCATGGCATTATGAAGTCTGAAGACAACCAACAAATTTTGCAGCATAATGTAGGGCCCAGTGAGAGAAAGCTGGGTCTCCCTCAGAGGTCATGGGTCTTCCAGCAAGACAATGACCCAAACACACACTTCAAAAAGCACTAGAAAATGGCTTGAGAGAAAGCGCTGGAGACTTCTAAGGTGGCCAGCAATGAGTCCAGACCTGAATCCCTTAAAACACCTGTGGAAAGATCTAAAAATGGCAGTTTGGAGAAGGCACCCTTTAAATATCAGGGACCTATTGCAGTTTGCCAAAGAAGAATGGTCTAAAATTCCAGCAGAGCATTGTAAGAAACTCATTGATGGTTACCGGAAGCGGTTGGTCGCAGTTATTTTGGCTAAAGGTTGTGCAACCAAGTATTAGGTTGAGGGTGCCAATACTTTTGTCTGGCCCATTTTGGGAGTTTTGTGTGAAATGAACAATATTTTGCTTTTTGCTTCATTCTCTTTTGTGTTTTTTCATTTCAGACAAATTAAATGAAGATAATAATACCAAATAATTTGTGTTTGCAATCATTTTCAGGAAGAAGATGAGTATTATCTGACAGAATTGCAGGGGTGTCAATACTTTTGACCATGACTGTATATGTATGTATGTGTATATATGCATGTATGTATGTGTATATACTGTATGTGTGTGTGTGTGTGTGTGTATATATATATATATATATATATATATATATATACATATATATATATATATATATATATATATACATATATATATATATATATACATATACATATATATATATATATATATATATATATATATACATACATACACACGCATACAGTTAGGTCCATATATATTTGGACGGAGACAACATTTTTATAATTTTGCTTATAGACATTACCACAATGAATTTTAAACAAAACAATTCAGATGCAGTTGAACTTCAGACTTTCAGCTTTCATTTGAGGGTATCCACATTAAAATTGGATGAAGGGTTTAGGAGTTTCAGCTCCTTAACATGTGCTACCCTGTTTTTAAAGGGACTAAAAGTAATTGGACAGATTCAATAATTTTAAATAAAATGTTCGTTTTTAGTACTTGGTTGAAAACCCTTTGTTGGCAATGACTGCCTGAAGTCTTGAACTCATGGACATCACCAGACGCTGTGATTCCTCCTTTTTGATGCTCAGCCAGGCCTTCACTGCGGTGGTTTTCAGTTGCTGTTTGTTTGTGGGCCTTTCTTTCTGAAGTTTAGTCTTTAACAAGTGAAATACATGCTCAATTGGATTGAGATCAGGTGACTGACTTGGCCATTCAAGAATATTCCACTTCTTTGCTTTAATAAACTCTTGGGTTGCTTTGGCTTTATGTTTTGGGCCATTGTCCATCTGTAGTATGAAACGACGACCAGTTTTGCTGCATTTGGCTGGATCTGAGCACACAGTATGTCTCTGAATACCTCAGAATTCTTTCGGCTGCTTCTGTCCTGTGTCACATCATCAATAAACACTAGTGACCCAGTGCCACTGGAAGCCATGCATGCCCAAGCCATCACACTGCCTCCGCCGTGTTTTACAGATGATGTGGTATGCTTTGGATCATGAGCTGTACCACGCCTTCGCCATACTTTTTCTCTTTACATCATTCTGGTAGAGGTTGATCTTGGTTTCATCTGTCCAGAGAATGTTCTTCCAGAACTGTGCTGGCTTTTTTAGATGTTTTTAGCAAAGCCCAGTCTAGCCTTTTTATTCTTGATGCTTATGAGTGGCTTGCACCGTGCAGTGAACCCTCTGTATTTACTTTCATGCAGTCTTCTCTTTATGGTAGATTTGGATATTGATACGCCTACCTCCTGGAGAGTGTTGTTCACTTGGTTGGCTGCTGTGAAGGGGTTTCTCTTCACCATGGAGATTATTTTGCGATCATCCACCACTGTTGTCTTCCGTGGGCGCCCAGGTCTTTTTGCATTGATGAGTTCACCAGTGCTTTCTTTCTTTCTCAGGATGTACCAAACTGTAAATTTTGACACTCCAAATATTGTAGCAATTTCTCGGATGGGGTTTTTCTGGTTTCGCAGCTTAAGGATGGCTTGTTTCACCTGCATGGAGAGCTCCTTTGACCGCATGTTTACTTCACAGCAAAACCTTCCAAATGCAAGCAACACACCTCAAATCAACTCCAGGCCTTTTATCTGCTTAATTGAGAATGACATAACGAAGGGATTGCCCACATCGTCTTACTTTTGGTCCCTTTAAAAACAGGGTGGCACATGTTAAGGAGCTGAAACTCCTAAACCCTTCATCCAATGTTAATGTGGATATCCTCAAATGAAAGCTGAAAGTCTGAACTTCAACTGCATCTGAATTGTTTTGTTTAAAATTCATTGTGGTAATGTCTATAACCCAAATTATAAAAATGTCTCTGTCCAAATATATATGGACCTAACTGTATATACAGCTCTGGCAAAAATTAAGAGACCACTGCAAAATTTTAAGTTTGTCTGAATTTTCTCTTTATAGGTATATTTGAGTAAAATGTAAATTGTTTTTTTATTCTATAAACTTCTGACAACATGTCTCCGAAGTCCCAAGCAATAAATTTTGTATTTATTTTCTGAAAATGAGAAATGGTCAAAATAACTAAAAAATGCATTGCTTGCAGACCTCAATTAATGTAAAACGAACCAAGTTCATAATAGTTTAGAAACAACAATACTAATGTTTTAACTCAGGAAGAGTTCAGAAATCAATATTTTGTGGAATAAGCGTGATTTTTAATCACAGCTTTAGTGCGTCTTTGCATGCTTTCCTCCAGTCTTTCCCACTGCTTTTGGGTGAACTTATGCCACTCCTGGTACAAAAATGTAAGCAGTTCTTCTATGTTTGATGGCTTGTGACTATCCATCTTCCTCTATATTACATTCCAGAGCTTTTCAATGGGGTTCAGGTCTGAAGATTGGGCTTGCCATGACAGTGATTTGATGTGATGGTCCTTCATTCACACTTTGATTGACCTACTGTAGCTGTGTGGCATGGCGCATTGTCCTGCTGATTGTCCTGTTGGGGAACATTGCCTGAGCATAAGGAATCAGCTGTTTTTATAATAATATAATAATAACTAGATGGCAGCCCGATTCTAAAGAATCGGGAGTCTAGAATCCATATATACTTTATTTATTCAAATGTAAGAATAATACAATTAATAAATAATAGTAAGAAAGAACAAAAATAATAGGCAGTATATGGAGAAAACACCAAACAAAAGTTCAAAATTGTTGTGAAAATGTCACTGAACCACTTCACAACTAAATATATATAGTTTTGGTAAATGGTATTATCATTTTCTCTATCGCCTTTCATTGGGGGACACAGGAACCATGGGTGTATGCTGCTGCCACTAGGAGGCTGACACTATGCAAATAAAAAGTTAGCTCCTCCTCTGCAGTGTACACCCTACCGACAGGAAGTAGGATCTTCAGTTTAGCTTAGTGTCAGTAGGAGGTGGACACGGGTCTTTCATTAGACCCTTATCTACCTCAATGTGCGTCGTTCCTTTTCAGGTTTTCCGGAGGGATACAGGGTGAGCAGTCACACCTGTACTCCCACAATGCGGACTATGAGTACGGCGTGTACTGCCACCCCGTATCCTCATAGATCCCTCTCCAGGACCAAGATCCTAGCACACAAGCGTGCTGAGAAGTCCGGTCCTGGCTCCGTCCCCCACCCACTCGCCCACCAGAGCCTGTCGGTTGGAGGAGACGAGGACGTCCATCACAGCTCCGTGGACGTCTCAATCCCCTCAGGTTAGTAACTGCGTGGGATGTCTAAGGTGAGTATTTCCCCTAAATCTCCAGATCTTCCCCCCTTACTCTCTCGCTGTGTGGGGGAGTAGTAGTCCCTAGATGCGCTGCTCTATCCTTTATGGCGGCGCTGATCTCATTTTAAAAGGAATCCCAGGGGCAGCAAGACGTGCAGTAGCTCTGCACTACAGGTTATCCCCTTCTTCGGGGCCGCAGTGTCCTCCCTGCGGTCGCGCTGCGGCTGCAATGTCACTTTTCTGGCGGCGTCGGCACCGCTCCCCCCGGCGGCCGCCCTGCAGGCTTCGGCGCCGCAATCCTCTTTCCGGCGGCGCCGGTCTCTAATTTAGGTCCCGGCTTCTGCCGGGGCCTACTTCGGCGCCGCCTTCCGACCTCCCTGCGGCCCTGGCAGGCTGCCGCGCTGCTCTGCGGCACATTGTTCCGGGGCCGCGATCTCTTTTTCCGGCGGCGCCGGCCTCTAATTTAGGTCCCGGCTTCAGCCGGGGCCTACTTCGGCGCCGCCTTCCGACTATTCCGTCCTCCCTGCGGCCCTGGCAGGCTACCGCGCTGCTCTGCGGCACATTGTTCCGGGGCCGCGATCTTTTTCCAGCGGCGCCGGCCTCTAATTTAGGCCCCGGCTTCCGCCGGGGCCTACTTCCGGTACCGCGCTCCTCAACTTCCGCTTTCTTCGGGCGGGCTTTCTCCCGCCCGACAAACTGTGCCCTGCAATCTCCGCCCACCGGTGTCCTCTGGGCGGACTCCGCCCCTTCCTCCACGTCGCAGCTGAGCACAGGGCAGGAGATTTCACACGCGCATTTTCACTGAGAGCGTTCATTTCTGGGGGCACAGCACATCTTCTGCGCGGATTACAACCAGAGGCCGCAGGGCAGCAGCTCCATCTTTCTGTTCCACTGCTGTTCTTCAGGCCTGCAGCAAGTTCCGAACAAGAGTGCCCCAGATATGTCTACCTGTTCTCCTAGGGGCTATCGTTCCTGAGGAGCATCTTCCAAGCCGTGCAGCCTTCCATCTGGACACCGCAGCGCCTGCCGTGACTACCTCTGCACCGCAGTTTGACTCAAACCCCAGCCCCCCCCGTCCCCAATCCTCTGTCTCAGGGGCCGGAGTCACTTTTTCCTGTGTCTTAGTGAAACACTTTCAGGGTTCGCCTTGCAACCGCAAGCCTCTCTCAGGCAGGCCTGCAGCAACCCACTTTATGTTCCCTGCTGCTCCGCCTCAGAGCGAAGTCCCCACCCCAGGCTGGGCCTCCCCTCTGTCTCTATCAGTAGCGGATCTCACACGGGTGTCCCAGACCCTTGTGTCCATGCTCGATCTGTTGCCCCTGCAGACTTCCGTAGTAGCCAGCGGGTGGCAAGAATCTCTGTCCGAGTCTTCCAATACAGGCCGCGAAAGCTCCAGATGGGAACGCCGGTCTGAGTTCTCTTCTCGGTCCATCTCGCCCCACGGTCCTTCTCTGTGGTCGAGTTTCCCCTTATCCTCCCCCTCTCGGAGGGCGAGGCTTTTTATGATGTACCTTCGGAGGATAATTTGGGGCCGGAGTCGGACCATATCATAACATGAGGGATATGGTTCAAAGCCTCATTGGAGCGTCCAATCTGACCTGTGGCATCTAAGATTCCTCTACGGAACCCGCAGATCAGGCGGTTTCGTTTAGACGGTCTAAACTACCTCCCAAGGGATTCGTTCCTCATCCTGAATCGAGGAGCTTCTGGCCAGAGAAAGGGAGAATTCGACCAGACGTTCTCAAAGAGACAAGCGTCTTGGAGTCTCATATCTCTTTCCTCCGGATCTCATCGCCAACCGGTATGAGAGGCGATGGAGAACGACCTCTCCCTCTGTGGATCCGCCGACTGCTAGACTTGCCACTAAGACAGTCCTCACGCTGTCCGGTGGGGCGACTCTGACAGATTCCATCGATAGAATCATGGAATTCTTCGTGAATTTCGGCATCATCCCTATGCCCGGCTTTCGCTTCCACTTTGGTTTCGAAGTCGGTATCCGAAAGGGCTAAAACAATTCCGTTGGGACATTCAAGCCGGAGCTCCACCAGACTGGCTGGCGGAAGCTGCCACCCAGATTACTCACGCAGGGGTATAATTTGTTCCCTGGACGTCGCGTCTTCTGCCGCTCAGACACCCAGTAATGTTGTTGCCAGCTGTCGCTCTGTTTGGCTCAAGAGCCATCAAAGAAGTCCCTTACGAGCCTGCCCTTTTCAAGGATCACGTCCTTTTGGTTCCAAGCTGGACCAAATTATTAAGGACGCCACTGACGGCACCAGTTCTCTTCTTAGGCGGCAACTTCGGTCCTTTCGGCCTCTTTTTTTCGTCGTTTCGCGGCATCAGATTCCCTTTCGCAACAGAGGCCACAGGCACGTTAAGAGAAGAAGGTATTCTTCGACTCACTACTTCCTGGCGTTCCCGCTAGTCCTAAGGTGGATTCTCCAGGTCCAGGACTGGAAGTTCCACCTAGGCATGACCCACGACTAGACCCCAGCCCGTTTCTCAGGCTGGGCAGCCGTCTTCTGTTTCTAAAGGACGTCTGGGTCTCCTCAGTAGAGGACGCATGGGCCAGGGCACTTGTATCCTCTAGATACAAAATCTTCATTTCCGGCCCTGGGATCGTTTTCTTCAAATTCCAACCTCCAAGAGACCCCGCTCTAGTCCCGGGTCTCTTTACAGCCATTGTTTCCCTCATTAAATCCGGGGTAATCGTTCCCATCCCAGAACAGGAACAGTTCAACGTTTCACAGGCTTCTCTTCGAATCTTTTTGTACTGACAGAGGACGACAACGTTCGTCCCAGTCTGGATCTCGAATTGCTGAACAGGAAGTTTTGTCGGAGACCTTCAGGATGATATTCCCTCGTTCAGTAATCGCTTCCATGTAGGCTCAGGAATTTCGGTTTCAGGCGCCCGAAAGTCTATCCATCTTTCCCGACACTCTAGCCGTTGCGGGTGGCTCGCCAACAGGAAGAATTTCCGTCTTGTTCAGCGCCTCGTAGCTCCGGGCATATTCTTCGACGCTTGTCGGACCAGTCTCTTCCTTCCCAAAGACAGGATATTCCTCCTTTTGTCAGGAAGTTCGCTTGCTCCCCTCCTTTCCGATGGGCCTTAAAGGTCCTAAGGAGGTTGGTTGCAACATCGGAAGCAATTTTCCCTTCGCCCGTCTCATTCAAGACTTCTTCAGCAGGCTATGCTATCACAGGGGACAGGTCTGTCTTCTCCCTGCATCGTCCGATCCGGCTTTCTCCTGGGTCAGACGGTTCCTCGACTGGTGGCCGAGGTCACTTCTTTTATCCCACAGCAGATCCTTCACAGCATTTCCTTCCTTCCAGTTCCCTGGCAGGTGGTGACGACGGACGCCAGCCCGCTCGGCGGAGGCGCGGGGCTTTGTCACCTGTTCTTTTCAGGGTTGTAGGTCGGCGCAGGAGTCCTCTTTGCCGATCATTGTCCTCGAGTTCATCTTTCTGTCTTCCTTCACTGGGTAAGGATTCTCAGCAGCCTGCCAATTCGAATCCAGACAGACAATGACACAGCTGTGGCATATGTCTACTCGGCGTTCTCTGGCCTCGGCCGAGATTCCAGGATCCTCCTTTGGACAGAGGCAACGGTCCTGGGTAGCTCCGCAGTGCATGTCCCCGGTGTGGACATTTAGGCCGCCGACTTCCTCAGCCGCGAGGGCCTTGCGGCAGGGGAATGGTCCTTACTTCAGGAGGTTTCCTTTCATATTGCTCTTCGATGGGGGACTCCAGAGGTGGTCCTCATGGAGTCCCGATGGAACAGGAAGGTCCCTCGGGTCATCCCAAGGTCCCGCGATCCTCTCGCAGTGGTGTTGACACTCTGGCCATTCCTTGGTCGCAGTTCGTGCTCCCCTATCGGTTCCCTTGCTTTCCAAGCTGTCGAAAAGATCAAGGCGGGATAGGTGCCGGTCATTCTGATCGTCCCGGATTGGCCCAGGAGGTCTTGGTTTGCGGACATCGTCAATCTTCTCACGGACACCCCTGGTGCCTTCCAAACAGACCCGATCTGCTGTCTCAGGGTCCGATCTGCCACCCGAATTATCGGTCGCTCAGTTTAACGGCATGGCTGTGGACTCCACAGTTGTGAGAGCGTCCGGCCTTTCGGACCGGATGGGTCACACTATAATCCAGGCTAGGAAGCCTTCGTCTTCTTCCAGGATCTACTTTTCGTACCTGGAAGGCTTACTTTCGTTGATGCGAGTCCAACCGCTTGTCACTATGTCCTTTTCCCTGCCTTCTATGTGGTTTTCCTTCAGGCAGGACTGGATTCGGGCTTCGCTCTCAGTTCTCTGAAGGGCCAGGTTCCTGCGCTCTTCTTCCCTTTAAGAAGACGTTCTCTTCTCAGCCACAGGCTAAGACCTTCCTTCGAGGAGTAGCCCACGCTGTCCCTCCGTACAGGGCCTCTGTGGATTCATGGGCTTTAAAGGTTGTGCTGGTTGTTCTTAGGGGTTCCCCCTTTGAGCCTCTCAGGGAGTTTTCCCTGTCAGTTCTATCTCGGAAGGTGGCTCTCATCAGGGCCATCTCTTCGATCTGCCACGTTTTTGAGTTGGCGGCCATTTCTTGCCGACCTCCTTTCTCGATTTTTTTCCACCAGGACAAGGTGGTCCCAGGCCTCCGCCTTCCTTCCTTTAACGAGGTGGTTTTCATCTTTCCACCTCAACGAGGACATTGTTTCTACCTTTTGTCCAGCTCCGACTCACCCTCTGGAGCGATCGTTGAACAGTCCGGACCTCGTCAGGGCAGTGAGGATCTCCCTGGCTAGCACGGCCGCTTTCCGAAAGATGGATTCTCTTTTCGCCATCCCTGATGGCGTGCGTAGAGGCCTGCCGGCTTCCAAGGCGACTATTGCCTGCTCGATCAGAATGGCAATTTTGGAAGCTTACCGGGTCAAGAGCAGAGTGCCCCCTCCTGGGATTAAGGCTCACTCTACCCTACCCGGGCGGTCGGCGCTTCCAGTGCGGTACGTCACAAGGCTTTCGCCGACTGCTTTGCAAAGCGGCAACCTGGTCTTCCATCCACACGTTTTGCCGAACTACAAGGTCCGTACCTATGCTTCGGCGGACGCCAGCCTGGGCAGAAGGATCCTGCAGGCGGCAGTGGTGAGTCCTCGGACCTGATGGAAGTCCGTTTTTTCCCACCCCAGGGACTGCTTTGGGACGTCCCATGGTTCCTGTGTCCCCCAATGAAAGGCGATAGAGAAAACAGGATTTTTGGTTGCTTACCGTAAAATCTGTTTCTCGGAGCCTTCATTGGGGGACACAGCACCCTCCCAAGTTGAACATTTCTGTTTACTGTATACGTTTGAGTTCTTTGAACACTCTTTGAGTGTTTGAATCTGTTAATTTGTGGAGCGCCGTGGAATTTGTTGGCGCTCTGTAGATAAAGTTTATTATTATTATATTATTATTCTTTCTCTTTTACACGTTGCTTCTCCTACTGCTTTCTCACTAACTGAAGATCCTACTTCCTGTCGGTAGGGTGTACACTGCAGAGGAGGAGCTAACTTTTTATTTGCATAGTGTCAGCCTCCTAGTGGCAGCAGCATACACCCATGGTTCCTGTGTCCCCCAATGAAGGCTCCGAGAAACAGATTTTACGGTAAGCAACCAAAAATCCTGTTTTTTTGACGAAATTCGGCTGGAGTTTGAAGAGCAACGTCACTGGGCCCGCCTCCACGCAGTAGAAACTTGCTGTGAGGTAAAAATTCAAAAATCACACCAAAATGGCGGGCGGAGTGTGTCACAGTACGGCACGTTTCTGATTGGTCGCTCGCAGCAGGCGGCAACCAATCAGACACTGGACACTGTTGACGTCACTTAGCTCCGGACATTAGCTCCGGACATTAGCTCCGGACAAAGCCACTGAAGTTGGCACAAATTGCAGGAAGTAGTATTCTAGGCAATTATATATTAGATAATATTATTTATATAGCGCCAACATATTCCGCAGCGCTTTACAAATTATAGAGGGGACTTGTACAGACAATAGACATTACAGCATAACAGAAATACAGTTCAAAACAAATACCAGGAGGAATAAGGGCCCTGCTCGCAAGCTTACAGACTATGAGGAAAAGGGGAGACACGAGAGGTGGATGGTAACAATTGCTTTAGTTATTCGGACCGGCCATAGTGTAAGGCTCGGGTGTTCATGTAAAGCTGCATGAACCAGTTAACTGCCTAAGTATGTAGCAGTACAGACACAGAGGGCTATTTTTCCAGGATAACCTTGTATGTGCCTTGATTCATACGTCCTTCGCAAAGAACTACCTGCCCAATTCTAGCCTTGGTGTAGCATCCCCAGATCATCACCGATCCTTCACCAAATTTCACAGTGGGTGCAAGACACTGTGGCTTGTACGCCAGGTCTCCGTTTAACCATTAGACAGCTAGGTGTTGATCTGGGGATTCTTCAGCAAGGTCTTTGCAAAGGACATTTTAAAACTCCGTTGCTTGAGAGAAGATTTTACTTTACTTATTTTTTTGGGGGGTTTTTAAAATTCATTGCAAATCCCACCTTCTCTCCATTTTATGTATGCGTAGAGTTCTCACGAATTTGTTTACCATGGAAGACTGACACTTGGTTGTGGCTAAGGATATTCCTCACAGATATGGTCATTTATCAGGTAAGTGCTTTCTTGTTTTGTGATATTCGATTTTATCTGTACGCAGTGAAGAACATTCATTATTTGAGGTCTAAGCTTTATGTGAAGTGCCTCTGGTAAATGGAAAGTGATGCTCCTAAGAGGACAGACTTTGGTGATTTAGTATGTGTTGTAGAGACATTGTGGCAAGCTCGACAGAGGCATTGGTTTAGCTGGAAATACCCATGGTTTCATGTAAAAAAAATCTGTAGGGTTAGATGCTACACCAGGCCCAAATTTGCAGTGTTATTTTGATGCAAATTTCTGCCACAAAGTAAGCCAAATATTAGATGTTGTAGTCAGAAGTGTCTACAAATGTGACTTATTGATCATCCAGAGTTAGCAGCTGTAATAAATGTGGCACATTCTAACTTCATTAACAACTGTTGCAGTATATGTGTGCTTTTACTGTATGGAGTGGGCTCAGTAGCGGAGTCTGCTTGGTGCAGCGCGGGGATGTTACATAGCCAACAGTCTACTGTAACTGATGAATCAGGTTATCTTAAATGTGCCGATCAGTTCCCATGACAGCCGGGGGCTTTCTAAAGGCCTCTGTGCCTGCTCTATGAGATCTGCGAAGAAACAGTCTGTGGCTGGGCTTTCTAGATGATCATCAATTTTACAGTACACTGCAGTACAATAGTATTGCAGTGTATTGTATAGGCAAACAAAGGATCACAAGTTCCAGTAACCTAGGGAGACTAGTTAAATATACCGTAAGGCAGGGATGTCAGACTCAAAGTGAGAGTGAGGTGTTGATGGATTGTACGGGTGTGGGCGTGATGGAAGCCGCAACGATGGTGCCAATTTGCAGATTGTGATGGAGTATGGATTTGTAGTATTGGCATGTGCTGTCTACCAGCGGGACAGCTTTAATAGAACTTGGGTATTTTCTCTCTGGCCAAATATAATTACACTGCGGGCTAGATTTGGACCATGGGCCTGAGTTTGACGTGTATACACTAAGGCAGTGTTTCTCAACTCCAGTCCTCGAGACCCACCAACAGGTCATGTTTTCAGGATTTCCTTAGTATTGCATAGGTGATGGAATTAATGCTTGAGCAGGAGATGAAATTATCACCTGTTCAATACTAAAGATATCCTGAAAACTTGACCTGTTGGTGGCTCTTGAGGACTGGAGTTGAGAAACACTGCACTAAGGGTACCGTCACACTAAAACGACGCTGCAGCGTCGCTGGAGAGCTGTCACACAGACAGCTCTCCAGCGACCAATGATCCCGAAGTCCCCGGTAACCAGGGTAAACATCGGGTTACTAAGCGCAGGGCCGCACTTAGTAACCCGATGTTTACCCTGGTTACCAGCGTAAACGTAAAAAAAAACACTACATACTTACATTCCTGTTGCGTCCCTCGGCGCTGTGCTTCTCTGCACTGACGGTGAGCGCCGGACAGCCGGAAAGCACAGCGGTGACGTCACCGCTGTACTTTACGGCCGGCGCTCAGTCAGTGCTGGAAGCCGAAAGCGAGGGACATGACCAGACACCGGGAATGTAAGTATGTAGTTTTTTTTTTAATTTTACATTTACACTAGTAACCAGGGTAAATAACGGGTTACTAAGCGCGGCCCTGCGCTTAGTAACCCGATGTTTACCCTGGTTACCAGTGAAGACATCGCTGAATCGGCGTCACACACGCGGATTCAGCGATGTCAGCGGGAGATCCAGAGACGAAATAAAGTTTCAAATGATCTGCTACGACGTACGATTCTCAGCGGGGTCGCTGATCGCAGTAGCGTGTCACACACAGCGAGATCGCACGGATCGTGCCGTCCTAGCGACCAAAGTGCCACTGTGTGACGGTACCCTAAGGGTAAGTTTACACAGGGTGTTATTGCTGCGTTTTTTTGCTTTTTTTATGCTAATTTTCAGCTGCTTTTTACAGTACCAGCAAAGCCTATGAGATTTCAAATCTCATGCACACACATTGTTTTTTTGTGCAATTAGTGTGATTTGTGTCATTATTATTTTGTGCTTTGCAGCGTTTTCCACCCATTGACTTGAATGGATGGTGAAAAAAAACGCTGCAAATATGCCGGTTGACTGTTCTTTCGGCGTATTTGCTGCAGAAAAGTCAAGGAGAGCCGGATGTGACATCACATTTGGCTCTGCTTCTTCTAGATGGCAGTCTGCATGATGCGTCCATACAGCCTGTCATCCAGCAGAGCGGACCCGAACCCTATTCCCTTGAATGGGGGGCCCGACAATATAGTGTTTGCCACACTGCCATATGCATGACAGCACAGCAAACACCGCTTCTGATCGGCAGGGAAATCCTCCCCGCCGGTCAGAGAGCCGCAGTTCCCACGATGACAGAAGACAGCTGGAGCACTCAGCTGTGATCGGAGGTGTAAACTTCACCTCCGATCACTGGTGTCTGCTGATGGGACAACTGCTCCCATCATATGACACCTGCTGCCGCTAATTACAGTGAGAGCAGGAGCGTCGGATGGGAGTTTTCATCAGCCGCTCCTGCGCTATAAATAATAAAAAAAAACGGCGTGGGTTCCCCCCGATTTAAACGGCGTGCGGTCGCCCCCATTTTTGACAACCAGCCTTGCAAAGCTCACAGCTGGGGGCTGATATTCTCAGGCTGGTAAGAGGCCATTAATATAGGCCCCCCAGCCTAAAAATAGCAGCCCACAGCTGCCCTGAAAAGGCGCATCTATTAGATGCCCCAATTCTGGAGCTTTGCCCGGCTGTTCCCGCTTGCCCTGTAAAGGTGGCAAGCGGGGTAATGAGGGGTTAATGTCACCTCGCTATTGTAAGGTGACATTAAGCCATCTTAGTAATGGAGAGGTGTCAATAAGACACCTACCCATTACTAATCCTATAGTAGTTTAACCCCTCTGTGACCTTAGACGTACTATCCCGTCGAGGTGCCCTGGGCTTATCTGACCCTGGACGGGATAGTACGTCATAGCCGATCGGCCGCGCTCACGGGGGGAGCGCGGCCGATCGCGGCCGGGTGTCAGCTGCTTATCGCAGCTGACATCCGGCACTATGTGCCAGGAGCGGTCACGGACCGCCCCCGGCACATTAACCCCTGGCACACCGCGATCAAAGATGATCGCGATGTGCCGGCGGTGCAGGGAAGCACCGCGCAGGGAGGGGGCTCCCTGCGGGCTTCCCTGAGCCCCCCGCAGCAACGCGATGTGATCGCGTTGCTGCGAGGGTCTCCTCACCTCCCTCCCTGCTCGAGCCCCGGATCCAAGATGGCCGCGGATCCGGGTCCTGCAGGGAGGGAGGTGGCTTCACAGAGCCTGCTCAGAGCAGGCACTGTGAAGGCTGCAGCGCTGCATGTCAGATCAGTGATCTGACAGAGTGCTGTGCAAACTGTCAGATCACTGATCTGTGATGTCCCCCCGGGACAAAGTAAAAAAGTAAAAAAAAAATTTTCCAAATGTGTAAAAAAAATAAAAAAAAATATTCCAAAATAATGAAAAAAAAAAAAAATATTATTCCCATAAATACATTTCTTCATCTAAATAAAAAAAAAAAACCAATAAAAGTACACATATTTAGTATCGCCGCGTCCGTAACGACCCGACCTATAAAACTGTCCCACTAGTTAACCCCTTCAGTAAACACCGTAAGAAAAAAAAAAAAAAGAGGCAAAAAACAACGCTTTATTATCATACCGCCGAACAAAAAGTGGAATAACACGCGATCAAAAGGACAGATATAAATAACCATGGTACCGCTGAAAGCGTCATATTGTCCCGCAAAAAAAGAGCCGCCATACAGCATCATCAGCAAAAAAATAAAAAAGTTATAGTCCTGAGAATAAAGCGATGCAAAAATAATTATTTTTTCTGTAAAATAGTTTTTATCGTATAAAAGCACCAAACCATAAAAAAATGATATAAATGAGGTATCGCTGTAATCGTACTGACCCGAAGAATAAAACTGATTTATCAATTTTACCAAACGCGGAACGGTATAAACGCCTCCCCCAATAGAAATTCATGAATAGCTGGCTTTTGGTCATTCTTCCTCACAAAAATCGGAATAAAAAGCGATAAAAAAATGTCACGTGCCCAAAAATGTTTTCAATAAAAACGTCAACTCGTCCCGCAAAAAACAAGACCTCACATGACTCTGTGGACCAAAATATGGAAAAATTATAGCTCTCAAAATGTGGTATTGCAAAAAATATTTTTTGCAATAAAAAGGGTCTTTCAGTGTGTGACGGCTGCCAATCATAAAAATCCGCTAAAAAACTCGCTATAAAAGTAAATCAAACCCCCCTTCATCACCCCCTTAGTTAGGGAAAAATAAAAAAAAATGTATTTATTTCCATTTTCCCATTAGGGCTAGGGTTAGGGCTAGGGTTAGGGCTAGGGTTAGGGCTAGGGCTAGGGTTAGGGCTAGGGCTAGGGTTAGGGCTAGGGTTAGGGCTAGGGTTAGGGCTAGGGTTAGGGCTAGGGCTAGGGTTAGGGCTAGGGTTAGGGCTAGGGTTAGGGCTAGGGTTAGGGTTAGGGCTAGGGTTAGGGCTAGGGTTAGGGTTAGGGTTGGGGCTACAGTTAGGGTTGGGGCTAAAGTTAGGGTTAGGGTTTAGATTACATTTACAGTTGGGAATAGGGTTGGGATTAGGGTTAGGGGTGTGTCAGGGTTAGAGGTGTGGTTAGGGTTACCGTTGGAATTAGGGTTAGGGGTGTGTTTAGATTAGGGTTTCAGTTATAATTGGGGGGTTTCCACTGTTTCGGCACATCAGGGGCTCTCCAAACACGACATGGCGTCCGATCTCAATTCCAGCCAATTCTGCGTTGAAAAAGTAAAACAGTGCTCCTTCCCTTCCGAGCTCTCCTGTGTGCCCAAACAGGGGTTTACCCCAACATATGGGGTATCAGCGTACTCAGGACAAATTGGACAACAACTTTTGTGGACCAATTTCTCCTGTTACCCTTGGGAAAATACAAAACTGGGGGCTAAAAAATAATTTTTGTGGGAAAACAAAAAGATTTTTTATTTTCACGGCTCTGCGTTATAAACTGTAGTGAAACACTTGGGGGTTCAAAGTTCTCACAACACATCTAGATAAGTTCATTGAGGGGTCTAGTTTCCAATATGGGGTCACTTGTGGGGGGTTTCTACTGTTTAGGTACATTAGGGGCTCTGCAAACGCAATGTGACGCCTGCAGACCATTCCATCTAAGTCTGCATTCCAAATGGCGCTCCTTCCCTTCCCAACCCTCCCATGCGCCCAAACGGTGGTTCCCCCCCACATATGGGGTATCAGCGTACTCAGGACAAATTGGACAACAACTTTTGGGGTCCAATTTCTCCTGCTAACCTTGGAAAAATACAAAACTGGGGGCTAAAATATAATTTTTGTGGAAAAAAAAATATTTTTTATTTGCATGGCTCTGCGTTATAAACTGTAGTGAAATACTTGGGGGTTCAAAGCTCTCACAACACATCAAGATGAGTTCCTTAGGGGGTCTACTTTCCAAAATGGTGTCACTTGTGGGGGGTTTCTACTGTTTAGGTACATTAGGGGCTCTGCAAACGCAATGTGACGCCTGCAGACCATTCCATCTAAGTCTGCATTCCAAATGGCGCTCCTTCCCTTCCCAACCCTCCCATGCGCCCAAACGGTGGTTCCCCCCCCACATATGGGGTATCAGCGTACTCAGGACAAATTGGACAACAACTTTTGGGGTCCAATTTCTCCTGTTACCCTAGGGAAAATACAAAACTGGGGGCTAAAAAATAATTTTTGTGGGAAAAAAATTTTGTTTTATTTTTATGGCTCTGCATTATAAACTTCTGTGAAGCCCTTGGTGGGTCAAAGTGCTCACCACACATCCAGATAAGTTCCTTAGGGGGTCTACTTTCCAAAATGGTGTCACTTGTGGGGGGTTTCAATGTTTAGGCACATCAGTGGCTCTCCAAACGCAACATGGCGTCCCATCTCAATTCCTGTCAATTTTGCATTGAAAAGTCAAACGGCGCTCCTTCCCTTCCGAGCTCTCCCATGCGCCCAAACAGTGGTTTACTGCCACATATGGGGTATCAGCGTACTCGGGACAAATTGGACCACACCCCCACAACGTGATCGCAGGGTGCCGATCAGTTCCCATGACAGCCGGGGGCTTTCTAAAGGCCTCTGTGCCTGCTGTATGAGATCTGCGAAGAAACAGTCTGTGGCTGGGCTTTCTAGATGATCATCAATTTTACAGTACACTGCAGTACAATAGTATTGCAGTGTATTGTATAGGCAAACAAAGGATCACAAGTTCCAGTAACCTAGGGAGACTAGTTAAATATACCGTAAGGCAGGGATGTCAGACTCAAAGTGAGAGTGAGGTGTTGATGGATTGTACGGGTGTGGGCGTGATGGAAGCCGCAACGATGGTGCCAATTTGCAGATTGTGATGGAGTATGGATTTGTAGTATTGGCATGTGCTGTCTACCAGCGGGACAGCTTTAATAGAACTTGGGTATTTTCTCTCTGGCCAAATATAATTACACTGCGGGCTAGATTTGGACCATGGGCCTGAGTTTGACGTGTATACACTAAGGCAGTGTTTCTCAACTCCAGTCTTCGAGACCCACCAACAGGTCATGTTTTCAGGATTTCCTTAGTATTGCATAGGTGATGGAATTAATGCTTGAGCAGGAGATGAAATTATCACCTGTTCAATACTAAAGATATCCTGAAAACTTGACCTGTTGGTGGCTCTTGAGGACTGGAGTTGAGAAACACTGCACTAAGGGTACCGTCACACTAAAACGACGCTGCAGCGTCGCTGGAGAGCTGTCACACAGACAGCTCTCCAGCGACCAATGATCCCGAAGTCCCCGGTAACCAGGGTAAACATCGGGTTACTAAGCGCAGGGCCGCACTTAGTAACCCGATGTTTACCCTGGTTACCAGCGTAAACGTAAAAAAAAACACTACATACTTACATTCCTGTTGCGTCCCTCGGCGCTGTGCTTCTCTGCACTGACGGTGAGCGCCGGACAGCCGGAAAGCACAGCGGTGACGTCACCGCTGTACTTTACGGCCGGCGCTCAGTCAGTGCTGGAAGCCGAAAGCGAGGGACATGACCAGACACCGGGAATGTAAGTATGTAGTTTTTTTTTTAATTTTACATTTACACTAGTAACCAGGGTAAATAACGGGTTACTAAGCGCGGCCCTGCGCTTAGTAACCCGATGTTTACCCTGGTTACCAGTGAAGACATCGCTGAATCGGCGTCACACACGCGGATTCAGCGATGTCAGCGGGAGATCCAGAGACGAAATAAAGTTTCAAATGATCTGCTACGACGTACGATTCTCAGCGGGGTCGCTGATCGCAGTAGCGTGTCACACACAGCGAGATCGCACGGATCGTGCCGTCCTAGCGACCAAAGTGCCACTGTGTGACGGTACCCTAAGGGTAAGTTTACACAGGGTGTTATTGCTGCGTTTTTTTGCTTTTTTTATGCTAATTTTCAGCTGCTTTTTACAGTACCAGCAAAGCCTATGAGATTTCAAATCTCATGCACACACATTGTTTTTTTGTGCAATTAGTGTGATTTGTGTCATTATTATTTTGTGCTTTGCAGCGTTTTCCACCCATTGACTTGAATGGATGGTGAAAAAAAACGCTGCAAATATGCCGGTTGACTGTTCTTTCGGCGTATTTGCTGCAGAAAAGTCAAGGAGAGCCGGATGTGACATCACATTTGGCTCTGCTTCTTCTAGATGGCAGTCTGCATGATGCGTCCATACAGCCTGTCATCCAGCAGAGCGGACCCGAACCCTATTCCCTTGAATGGGGGGCCCGACAATATAGTGTTTGCCACACAGGCCCCCGGCACATTAACCCCTGGCACACCGCGATCAAAGATGATCGCGATGTGCCGGCGGTGCAGGGAAGCACCGCGCAGGGAGGGGGCTCCCTGCGGGCTTCCCTGAGCCCCCCGCAGCAACGCGATGTGATCGCGTTGCTGCGAGGGTCTCCTCACCTCCCTCCCTGCTCGAGCCCCGGATCCAAGATGGCCGCGGATCCGGGTCCTGCAGGGAGGGAGGTGGCTTCACAGAGCCTGCTCAGAGCAGGCACTGTGAAGGCTGCAGCGCTGCATGTCAGATCAGTGATCTGTGATGTCCCCCCCGGGACAAAGTAAAAAAGTAAAAAAAAAATTTTCCAAATGTGTAAAAAAAATAAAAAAAAATATTCCAAAATAATGAAAAAAAAAAAAAATATTATTCCCATAAATACATTTCTTCATCTAAATAAAAAAAAAAAACCAATAAAAGTACACATATTTAGTATCGCCGCGTCCGTAACGACCCGACCTATAAAACTGTCCCACTAGTTAACCCCTTCAGTAAACACCGTAAGAAAAAAAAAAAAAAAACGAGGCAAAAAACAACGCTTTATTATCATACCGCCGAACAAAAAGTGGAATAACACGCGATCAAAAGGACAGATATAAATAACCATGGTACCGCTGAAAGCGTCATATTGTCCCGCAAAAAAAGAGCCGCCATACAGCATCATCAGCAAAAAAATAAAAAAGTTATAGTCCTGAGAATAAAGCGATGCAAAAATAATTATTTTTTCTGTAAAATAGTTTTTATCGTATAAAAGCACCAAACCATAAAAAAATGATATAAATGAGGTATCGCTGTAATCGTACTGACCCGAAGAATAAAACTGATTTATCAATTTTACCAAACGCGGAACGGTATAAACGCCTCCCCCAATAGAAATTCATGAATAGCTGGCTTTTGGTCATTCTTCCTCACAAAAATCGGAATAAAAAGCGATAAAAAAATGTCACGTGCCCAAAAATGTTTTCAATAAAAACGTCAACTCGTCCCGCAAAAAACAAGACCTCACATGACTCTGTGGACCAAAATATGGAAAAATTATAGCTCTCAAAATGTGGTATTGCAAAAAATATTTTTTGCAATAAAAAGGGTCTTTCAGTGTGTGACGGCTGCCAATCATAAAAATCCGCTAAAAAACTCGCTATAAAAGTAAATCAAACCCCCCTTCATCACCCCCTTAGTTAGGGAAAAATAAAAAAAAATGTATTTATTTCCATTTTCCCATTAGGGCTAGGGCTAGGGTTAGGGCTAGGGTTAGGGCTAGGGTTAGGGCTAGGGCTAGGGTTAGGGCTAGGGTTAGGGCTAGGGTTAGGGCTAGGGTTAGGGTTAGGGCTAGGGCTAGGGTTAGGGCTAGGGTTAGGGTTAGGGCTAGGGTTAGGGCTAGGGTTAGGGTTAGGGTTGGGGCTACAGTTAGGGTTGGGGCTAAAGTTAGGGTTAGGGTTTAGATTACATTTACAGTTGGGAATAGGGTTGGGATTAGGGTTAGGGGTGTGTCAGGGTTAGAGGTGTGGTTAGGGTTACCGTTGGAATTAGGGTTAGGGGTGTGTTTAGATTAGGGTTTCAGTTATAATTGGGGGGTTTCCACTGTTTCGGCACATCAGGGGCTCTCCAAACACGACATGGCGTCCGATCTCAATTCCAGCCAATTCTGCGTTGAAAAAGTAAAACAGTGCTCCTTCCCTTCCGAGCTCTCCTGTGTGCCCAAACAGGGGTTTACCCCAACATATGGGGTATCAGCGTACTCAGGACAAATTGGACAACAACTTTTGTGGACCAATTTCTCCTGTTACCCTTGGGAAAATACAAAACTGGGGGCTAAAAAATAATTTTTGTGGGAAAACAAAAAGATTTTTTATTTTCACGGCTCTGCGTTATAAACTGTAGTGAAACACTTGGGGGTTCAAAGTTCTCACAACACATCTAGATAAGTTCATTGAGGGGTCTAGTTTCCAATATGGGGTCACTTGTGGGGGGTTTCTACTGTTTAGGTACATTAGGGGCTCTGCAAACGCAATGTGACGCCTGCAGACCAATCCATCTAAGTCTGCATTCCAAATGATGCTCCTTCCCTTCCGAGCCCTCCCATGCGCCCAAACGGTGGTTCCCCCCCACATATCGGGTATCGGCGTACTCAGGACAAATTGGACAACAACATTTAGGGTCCAATTTCTCCTGCTAACCTTGGAAAAATACAAAACTGGGGGCTAAAATATAATTTTTGTGGAAAAAAAAATATTTTTTATTTGCATGGCTCTGCGTTATAAACTGTAGTGAAATACTTGGGGGTTCAAAGCTCTCACAACACATCAAGATGAGTTCCTTAGGGGGTCTACTTTCCAAAATGGTGTCACTTGTGGGGGGTTTCTACTGTTTAGGTACATTAGGGGCTCTGCAAACGCAATGTGACGCCTGCAGACCAATCCATCTAAGTCTGCATTCCAAATGGCGCTCCTTCCCTTCCCAACCCTCCCATGCGCCCAAACGGTGGTTCCCCCCCACATATGGGGTATCAGCGTACTCAGGACAAATTGGACAACAACTTTTGGGGTCCAATTTCTCCTGTTACCCTAGGGAAAATACAAAACTGGGGGCTAAAAAATAATTTTTGTGGGAAAAAAATTTTGTTTTATTTTTATGGCTCTGCATTATAAACTTCTGTGAAGCCCTTGGTGGGTCAAAGTGCTCACCACACATCCAGATAAGTTCCTTAGGGGGTCTACTTTCCAAAATGGTGTCACTTGTGGGGGGTTTCAATGTTTAGGCACATCAGTGGCTCTCCAAACGCAACATGGCGTCCCATCTCAATTCCTGTCAATTTTGCATTGAAAAGTCAAACGGCGCTCCTTCCCTTCCGAGCTCTCCCATGCGCCCAAACAGTGGTTTACTGCCACATATGGGGTATCAGCGTACTCGGGACAAATTGGACAACAACTTTTGAGGTCCAATTTCTTCTCTTACCCTTGGAAAAATAAAAAATTGGGGGCAAAAATATAATTTTTGTGAAAAAATATGATTTTTTATTTTTACGGTTCTGCATTATAAACTTCTGTGAAGCACTTGGTGGGTCAAAGTGCTCACCACACCTCTAGATAAGTTCCTTAGGGGGTCTACTTTCCAAAATGGTGTCACTTGTGGGGGGTTTCAATGTTTAGGCACATCAGTGGCTCTCCAAACGCAACATGGCGTCCCATCTCAATTTCTGTCAATTTTGCATTGAAAAGTCAAACTGCGCTCCTTCCCTTCCGAGCTCTCCCATGCGCCCAAACAGTGGTTTACTGCCACATATGGGGTATCAGCGTACTCAGGACAAATTGGACAACAACTTTTGAGGTCCAATTTCTTCTCTTACCCTTGGAAAAATAAAAAATTGGGGGCAAAAATATAATTTTTGTGAAAAAATATGATTTTTTATTTTTACGGTTCTGCATTATAAACTTCTGTGAAGCACTTGGTGGGTCAAAGTGCTCACCACACATCCAGATAAGTTCCTTAGGGGGTCTACTTTCCAAAATGTTGTCACTTGTGGGGGGTTTCAATGTTTAGGCACATCAGTGGCTCTCCAAACGCAACATGGCGTCCCATCTCAATTCCTGTCAATTTTGCATTGAAAAGTCAAATAGCGCTCCTTCCCTTCCGAGCTCTCCCATGCGCCCAAACAGTGGTTTACTGCCACATATGGGGTATCAGCGTACTCAGGACAAATTGGACAACAACTTTTTGGGTCCAATTTCTCCTGTTACCCTTGGTAAAATAAAACAAATTGGAGCTGAAGTAAATTTTTTGTGTAAAAAAGTTAAATGTTCATTTTTATTTAAACATTCCAAAAATTCCTATTAAACACCTGAAGGGTTAATAAACTTCTTGAATGTGGTTTTGAGCACCTTGAGGGGTGCAGTTTTTAGAATGGTGTCACACTTGGGCATTTTCTATCATATAGACCCCTCAAAATGACTTCAAATGAGACGTGGTCCCTAAAAAAAAATGGTGTTGTAAAAATGAGAAATTGCTGGTCAACTTTTAACCCTTATAACTCCCTAACAAAAAAAAAAATTGGTTCCAAAATTATGCTGATGTAAAGGAGACATGTGGGAAATGTTACTTATTAAGTATTTTGTGTGACATATCTCTGTGATTTAATTGCATAAAAATTCAAAGTTTGAAAATTGCGAAATTTTCAAAATTTTCGCCAAATTTCCGTTTTTTTCACAAATAAACGCAGGTACTATCAAAGAAATTTTACCACTATCATGAAGTACAATATGTCACGAGAAAACAATGTCAGAATCACCAGGATCCGTTGAAGCGTTTCGGAGTTATAACCTCATAAAGGGACAGTGGTCAGAATTGTAAAAATTGGCCTGGTCATTAACGTGCAAACCACCCTTGGGGGTAAAGGGGTTAAGGGTCAAATAAACACACACATGGAGAAAAAAGTATTTTAATGAAATAAAACAATACACACAGTTTTACCATTTTATTAGTCTGCCATTCCAAGCAAAGCCATCGATCTTCTGAAATAAAAATAATAAACCAACACAAATACTCCTTGATCCGATGCAGTCAAATATAATGAGTGTCACACGCAGTAATCCATATCTGGGGGAGATGCCGCATTTCCCCCAGAAATATACAATAAAAAGCAATCAAAACATTGCACGTATCCCACAATGTTGTTGGTAAAAATGTCAGCTCTACCTGCATAAGGCTACTTTCACACTTCCGTCGGTACGGGGCCGTCGCAAACCGTCAGCCCGACGGACGTTGTGCAAAATAGTGCACAACGTGGGCAGCGGATGCTGTTTTCAGACGCATCCGCTGCCCATTATGAGTTCTGGGGAGGAGTGGGTGGAGTTTCGGCCGCGCATGCACGGTCGAAAATGGCGGACGCGTCGCACAAAAAAAGTTACATTGAACTTTTTTTTGTGACGACGGTCTGCCAATTACCGACGCATCCAGTGCACGACGTATGGAACGTGTGTCCATACGTCGCGATGCGTCGGTAATACAGGTCTATGTGCAAAAAACGAATCCTGCGGGCAACTTTGCAGGATGTGTTTTTTGCACAGAATGACGCATTGCAACGTCTTAATAAAGACGGAAGTGTGAAAGTAACCTTACTGATCCATTGATGGAATAATAAAGATGATACAGATCTCCGAGAATGTCAACACAAGCCAAAATGGTTTTGCGTTTTTTTTTTCTTTTTTACAAAGTTCTGAATTTTGCCAGATGTACTATAACAGTCCAATTTTTAAACAGTATATATATATATATATATATATATATATATATATATATATATATATATATATATATATATGTAAACTTTAGACTTTTGGTAACGCCATGACCTGTTTACACTAACTAAAATTTATCCTGTTAGTACATCTGTCTGTATCAGGTTAACCTGGAGTCATAATTTGGGTTTACTTGTGATCCATTTAGTTACACCATATATATACGCACGTTTTACAACTTCCTTTTTTTTTTAAGTTATATTCTTGTACTGATCAGTCCCTCGATCTTTGCAAAACTTTTGAAAAGGTACAATTTCTAGTTCGATATAGCACATTTTTGTGGGTTCCCCCCAAATCTAGTCCATTTGTTAATACATATTTGGCAATTGTGTTTGGGATGTTTCTTTACTAAACTTTTCATTCTAAAGGGACAACACAAGAAAGCAATCAACAGTCTTCATCTCATGGCAGCCCTGCAAGGGCCTCATTCACCAACACAACAAATGATGAATCAAGGAAACTTAGAACAGCAGAGGTCTCTCATCCAACTTGCAGCCTGCCACTTTGCCCTAGGGGAATATAAGGTTGGAAATAAGAAAAATTCAATTATTTCTCATCAAGACTTTACATACATTATTATCACTGTCACTAGTGTGGCTGGCTACCCCTATCAATATGTATTTGGAATGTGGGAGGAAACTGGATAACCCGGAGGAAACCCACGCAAACACGGGGAGAACATACAAACTCCTTGCAAATGTTGTCCTTGGTGGGATTTGATTCCAGGACCCCAAAGCAACAGTGCTAACCACTGAGCCCCCATGCATAAGTTAGTTTTTGTATAATGGTGCGTGCTCTGTTGTCTGCCAAACAACTGTTTAATTCTATTTCTCTTGCTCTCCCATACACAGGAACACTTGGCTCCTGCCAAATGTTTTTTTTGGCAGAGACTTGTCTGCACAACAAACAAAAGGATCCTACACTAGTGTGAACAAAACCTTATTTAGGTTGTCACACACATTTTCGGGAGGAGTAGCTTTTCAGTAATTTTCACAAAAATTGTTATTCTTGTATTTATTTTCCAGTATAAGTGAATGATACAGATAAGTAATATTTTCCTTTCTCGTCTTTCAGCTAACATGTGAGAAGGTCCTTGATCTAATGAGTTGTATTGTGCCCCCACCACAAGAAGTTTCAAAGACAAAGGATGAGCAGTCCAAAGTTAAGCCTAAATTTAGGAAAGGTATTTATACATGGTTAACCGTAAAGGATCCTATATTAGTCTTTTAGGATCTGTTATACTTTTTAAATGAAACTATTAATCTGATTAGTGATGATGTCAAAGAAAACTGACTTTGTGCTTTAACCCCTTTTGATAATGACATAGCATTTCGTTTTATAGGGCTATTCCCAGTATTAAAAGGATAGGCAATAACTGTCTGATCTCTGGGACCCCAACAGTCCAGTGAAATGGGATCTGAAATGCTCTAATGGAATGAAGCGGATGCTGTGAATGCGTCCATTTGACTGCCGGAGACGGCTCTTGACTTTCTCCAGTCGTCCTATGCCGCATGTATGTCCACCACTCCTTTTCGATGTACGTGGAGAATTGTAATGCAGTAAATGTATGGAGGCGAATGCCTTTTTTCATATTAGGTTGGCAATATCCGGGGAGGAGAAATACTTCAGCCTGGTACAAAAAATGCAGAGGGTTCCCTCTGCAGCTTATTCGGTAAGCGCTATAACTTGCCAAATAAGCCCTGACCCAATCAAATTCGCTCATCTCTAATCCCCGGTGGCCAGTCCTAGCCTTTTCCCCACCCCAGCAGGAGCAGGCTGGGAGAAAGACGGTGGTCATGGTGACCTTCCCCCTTCTTGTAAGGGGTTGACACAGTTTTCTGTACCATCCGGAGACTATGCGGGAAGGAGGACTCTTTCTTCCTGTAATCCTCATCCACCCGAGGGCTCCTGACGATGTCCTCATCGGTTAAGATGGATTCGGGACTCGCCTTTACAGGTACGTATTTTCCCTTGTAGATGACGCACTACCTGCCTCTACCAACCATCGCCGCCACTGCCACCGCACAGGACATGGCAGCGCTGAAGGGACACGGCCATTTCTTCAGGCCCGGTCTAGGACTTTTGTTAACGCCCCTCTCCTGTAGCCACACCCCCTTTCCGGCCTTTTTTGCCTCTCACCGTGCTGCTTCCGAATGCGCGCTTCTCTGGCCCAATGAGAGGGCTGGTTCCCTCTCCTTCCGTTCTGGCTGGATTGTGCCATGCCCCCTCACCGCGTCATCATCAGCGCGCGTCTTCTCCGCTTACTTTTTCCTCCTATCACAGTTCCTCCTCTCCCTGACTGGTACACGTCCCCGGCGGGATAGCCAATCGGAGGGATCACTTCATCCTGATACCTTGCGGTAGATCAGCCCGCTAAGCCCACTACAGCACACAGTCCTTTCTTCATTACAGCACGGTGCACAGCCTGCTTTCTCCTGCACGCACCGCTTCACCCCAACATCAGCTGCATCTACAGCCATACAAGGGGACACAGCCAACCACATAGTCTCCTGCCTGGTCATCACTGACATCTGGTAGGCTCTGCTTTTTTCCTTCCATAGCCCTCCACGGCAGTATCACTAAGGCTAAACTTATGCCCAACCCTGGGAAGGCCTCTTTCTGCCCTACTAAACCTGCTATTCATTATTCACTACGCCTGTGCCTTCTGCAAAAAGAAGTGGTCCTCAGGTCAGCCTTCTCATTTTTGTCAGTCCTACCACCCTTCTACCATGTCTGCACCACAGGAGCCCCCCACCGCCCGGGATGAGAGCACACCCCTTCCTCCAGAGTGGCTATTGCTATGTCACAATCGGTCTCCGACCTGACAAAGGTGTCAGTCTCTGGTCTCGGTCCTAGAGCGCCTACCAAAACCGTGCTCCGAACACCTCACACGGTGATATATCGGATCCACCCATAGCTGTTAGTCACATGACAGCTGATCAGATCAGCTGCCATGTGCATGGAAAGATGCTGGCTCAGTGTCAGCCCACATCAAAGACGAGGAGGTGATCTATGACGTATCTATACATCCAAAATAAGAGTGTTTGTTCAGGTTTTATGGGAAACAAGCGTGCATCCAATTATAGAAAGCTGGTGGATGAGATGCTCATGTGCTACCCCTTCACGATATGTCCCGTACTAGTACAGCGCATGTCGTGTCTCCCCCTTTGATGTGGGCTCCGGCGGTGAGCCCACATCATAGTCGCGACGTCAGCTGTTTTGTACAGCTGACATGTGCGCGCAACAGCGGCAGGTGGAATCGCAATCCACCCGCCGCTATTAACTAGATAAATGCCGCTGTCAAACGCTGACAGTGGCATTTAACTACCACTTCTGACCACGCGGCCGGAAATGCTCACATTGCCGACCCCCGTCACATGATAGGGGTTCAGCGATGCTTCGGCATATTAATCAGAGTTTTCCTTGAGACTTCTATGGTTACTGATGCCGGCTTGCTGTGAGTGCCACCCTGAGCGAAAAACGGAAAAACAAAAATTAAAAATGAAGGGGTTAAGCTTGGGGAACACATGTCTCTGAAGATGCATTTTTTCCATTCCCACCTCAACTTCTTCCCAGAGAATTGTGGAGCCGTCAGTGATGAAAACGGTGAGAGATTCCATCAGTACATTGCTGCCATTAAGAAAAGTTATGTAGGGAAATGGAGCCCGGCAACGTTGGGAGGCAACTGCTGGACAATCAATAGATGCTCCAGAGCTACACTACAAACTGCAGGCCAAGAGGAAGAGCCAAACTTGAAATTACAATAAATGTAGTTATTTACACGAAAAATAAATTGGAGTAAACGAGAACCACTGACATAAAGGAATAATAAAATCACTTTTTTATTGTAGCCAAATAGTAAAAATACAGAATCAAAAAAACTGTGAGGTCGTCAAAATAAAGACCTCGTGCAATTATATTTTGGGAGTACTCAACTACTTACATTTACCTTAGGGGAGAATATGCATTATTGATCCTCGCCCTACATTGATTGTGTTTTTTGAACATTTTTATATTGATAATTGTATTTACTTAGTTGTTTATTATGTACTTTGGCTCATTTAATGATGGTTTGTCATAAAAATGCCCAATAAATGTGTGGAAGCTTTTTGCTAATTTAACCTTGTAACCATGAATTGTGTATTTCATTAATTTCATTGCCCCATGTCTCCTATTTTAAAAACTGGAGCTAATGATTTGGCGATATGATAATATTCTGTTCCCTTATGGTCATATAAATGTAAATATCCTCATTTGAATGCATTTACAAGGAATGCGTGAAAATTTGTTGATCAGTGTTATAGATTATGATAAAATATTACTAAACTAGTATTTGTGTTTGTATTCTAGGCTCTGACCTCAAGCTGTTGCCTTGCACTAGTAAATGTGTAATGCCTTATTGTTTCCAGCTATTATTAGCAAGCGTAAAGGTAAGAAGCTTACTATTGTGACTTAAAGGGCTTGTGCAGTTTGGAAAATCCATGGTAACATTATTCTGTATTAAAGGTAATCTTTCAGGATTGTGCTATCTGATCTAAGAGCAGCATGATGAAGGCAAAGAGACCCTAAGTCTAACGTATCTCTTGGTTACTGGGTGCAGCCGTTGTGACACAGAGTTCTTAGATGTAGAAAGCAGCAGACCTGAGAAAGCTAACCCCTCCCACACCAGGCTTTGTATATATAGTCTATTGACAATTAGCAGCTTACCAAAGGAGGGGCGGAGTTAGAATAGCAAGCGCTTGCCAGCTAGTCATAGCAATGATAATGTACTAGTGATAAAACCTTCATTGTATGTAATCAGCATCATACAGCCTGATAAGTGACACATCGTTGAATTCAACTCCCTACCTCTTGCTGTCCTCAGATTACCGTATTTTTGGACAGTAAGATGCCCTTTTTTTTTGTTCCAAAAATGGGGGGTGCATCTTATAGTCCGGATGTACCGGCTCTGGCTGTGGTGGGGAGGTGGGGGGAGCGGCATCGGCAGAGCAGCGGGTCACAGGAGGCTGGAGCTGGCAGCTGCAGATAACTCCTGTGCCCGCTGTTAAAGAGAAATTAATATTCACTGCATTCCACGCCCATGGGCTTGGAGGGCAATGAATATTCATTTCTCTTTAATAGTGTCTTGGTTTGATTCGCCCCCAACCCCGATCCTGATATGCATGGCCCCATCCTTATGATTGGTCCCCACTCACCCCCAATCTGGTATGCATGGCCCCATCAGAAAACATAAAAAAAAAACATTACACTTACCTTTCAGGAGCTCCCTCGCACTGCTTACAAGCATAAAGCAGCTGCTGGCACCGGAAGAAGATACTGTGAGGGAGCGCCGGGAGGGTAAGTATATATATATTTTTTTAATGTTTTCTGATGGGGCCAATCATACCAGAACAGGGATGGGGCTATGTATACTAGGAGGAGATGGGGGCTCTGCATACCAGGATAAGGATGGGGGCCATGCATACTAGGACAAACTGGGATCCATGCATACCTGGATAGTGATGGGTCCATGCATATTAGGATGAGATGGGGGTCCTGCATACCAGGATAGGGATGGGGCTCTGGATACTAGGACGAAATAGGGTCCCTGCATACCAGGATAGGGATGGAGCCATGCATACTAGGACGAGATAGCGGCCCTGCATGCCAGGATAGGGATGGGTCCATGCGTACTAGAATAGTGATGAGGGCATTCATTCCTGCCAGGATAGGGATGAGGGGGATCGTTCCTACCAGGATAGGGATGAAGGGGCCATGCATACCAGGATAGGGATGAGGGATCCATGCATACCAGGGTAGGGAAGAGGGGGCCATGTGTATCAGGATGGGGATGAGGGAACCATATATACCAGGATAGGGGATATTAAGTACAGAATTGACCACATTTTTTGCTTCAATTTTTTTTCCCCCAATTTCCTCCTCTAAAACCTAGGTGCGTCTTTTAGTCTGTAAAATACGATACATACCAAAAATTTGCTGACAGATTCCCTTTAAGAAGTTCTGAGTTGACAGAAGAAGGGGTTCTCTGTTCAGTCCTGCCCTATATTAGCAATAGCAAAATGTCTACAAAAAGCTTCTCACTTTGAAGAATGGATATGCCTGAGAGTTGTACATGTAGCCTATTGATCTAATAAGAACTGTGCAGTCTTTCACTTTACCTGCACGGGCTATGCTAAAAAATGTAAAAACTTTTTGCTGAGTTTATTCGCAGATTACCTTTGATTGGTACTACTGTAAGACAACGTGTATTGGACAAATACAGCGGGTGAAATAAGTATTGAACACGTCACCAATTTTCTAAGTACCATATTTTTCGGACTATAAGATGCACTTTTCCCCCAAAATAATTGTGAGGAAAATGGGGGGTGCGTCTTATAGTTCGAATGCATGCTTACCCGGTTGGTTGTGGCGGTGGCAGAGGTGCGGGGATGATGAGGCGCGGTGAGCGGTTTGGCGTGAGCAGAGTCCCTTCCACAGGTCAAGTGACGCCGTGGCCCGGTATCCAAGGTGAGTAGCAGAGCCGGGTGAATCACGGCTTTCTTGGTGGCGGCGGCCATCTTCCTGAGGCTGCGCGTGCACAGATTGAGTTCTCTGCTTCCCGGGGCTTCAGGAAAATGGCCACTAAAGGCTGCGCGTGCGCAGACTGAAATCGCGGCGGCCATTTTCCTGAAGCCGAGTTCGCAGATTGAGATCTCAGCTTCAGGAAAATGGCCGCCGTGATCTCCATCTGCGCACGCGCTGCTTCCCACGGCCATTTTCCTGAAGCCCCGGGAAGCAGAGCACACAATCTGCACACGCGCGGCCTCGGGAAGATGGCCGCCGCCACCGAGAAACCGGTGATTAACCTGGCTCTGCTGCTCGCCTTGGATACCGGGCCACAGCGTCACCTCACCTGAGGAGGTGACCGCACCTCTGCCGCCTCCACACCACTGCCGCAACCCCTCCATGGACGCCAGGCTGTGGCGTCGCCCACCTAAGCAGGAAGGGACCCTGCTCAGGTGCACGCCGTTCCGCCCACCGCACCTCAGCATCACCTCACCTCTGCCACCACCATGCCTCCTGTGACCCTGCTCTGCCACTTCCAGCCCTCAGGTAAGATACCTTAAATTCGGACAATAAGACGGACCCCCATCTTATAAAAAATCTTTTTTTCTTCAATTTTCACCCCAAGTTTGGGGTGCGTCTTATAGTCCGAAAAATACGGTAAATATATTTCTAAATACACATTTGACATTAAATTCCCATCAGAGGCAAATAAATCAAACAATAAATGTCCATAAATTATGTGTAATACTGAGAAATGACACTGGAAAAAAATATTGAAGACGCTTACTGAAATGTATTTAATACTTCGTACAAAATCCTTTGTTGGTGATGACAGCTTCAAGATGCCTTCTATATGGAGAAACTAGTCACATGCATTGCTCAGGCGTCATTTTGGCCCATTCTTACATACAAACACTCTTCATATTCTGAACGTTCTGTGGCCTCCTTCTATGACCTCTGAGATTTAGTTTCCATAATTTTTCTATTGTATTCTGGTCAAATGATTGGCTGGGCCATTCCAGCATTTTAATTTTCTTTCTATGAAACCAAATGAGAGTTTCCTTGACTGTGTGTTTAGGATTATTGTCTTGCTGAAATGTCCACCCTCGTTTCATCTTCATCATCCTGATAGATGGCATCAGATTTTTATCAAGAATGTCTTGGTACATTTGTCCATTCATTCTTTTTTCAATTATATGAAGTTTGCCAGTGATTTATGCTGAAAATTAGCCTCACACCATGATGTGTGTATTATGGCATCCAAAGAGTTAAATTTTGGCCTATCTGATCAGATTATATTCTCTCAGTATTTGACAGACTTCTCTAAATGTTTTGAGCAAACTTTAAATGCGCTTGAACATGTTTTTTGTTCAGCAATGGAGTCTTGCATGATGAATTTTAATTTGCATGTAGGTTATGGAGATTAATACATCATTTAGGCTACATTCCCACAATGAGCTTTTGCTGCGTTTTTGATGCTGCATATTTTTCTGTGTAAAAAACGCAGTGTCTTACAGTTCCAGCAGAGTGGATGGGACTTACAGAAATCTCAGGCCCACTGTGCTCTTATTTTACTCTGTAAACTGACTTGAGGTGCGTGTTTCAAATCCGCAGCATGTCAATTTCTCTTGCGGGTACGCTGAGTTTTCTGTGTGGATTTTCATCTCAGTCTTGCATTAAATAGGAAAAATGCACAGGTAAAAAACACGAGTTTTCAATGCTTTTCCGCAGCGGAAACGCATGAAAAACGCATGTAATCCGCACTTAAAGGGTATCAATAACGTTTTGTCAAATCCAAATTCCAGGATGTATCAAAAACAAAGCAGCTTTATTTAAAGCGTGACACACCAGAAAGAAACTAAAAACACAGCGTCAAAAATGCATGTTTAAAATAACATACACAAAAACAATGAAAAACCACAAGTGACCTAATTTAATTAATAGGTGCAAAAATTCTGAAACATGAAATGCTCATTGTGGGAACGTAGCCTTATAGTTTTCTTTGAAACAATTGTACCTGCTGATTAGAGATTTTGTCTGTAGTGCTGCATAGGTAGTCCTTGTCTCTTGGACAACTCTTCTGATAGTTCTTTTCACTCCTCTGTCTTAAATCTTGCAGGGGAAGGGGGGCACCTTGTTGTGACCTGTTTGTTGAAATTGTTTTTTCCACTTCTGGATTATAGCTCCAACAGCTCTTACTGGAACCTTCAGTATTTTAGAAATTCTTCTGTAACTGATGCCATCAGTATGTTTGGCAACAATAAGGTTGCAAAGGTCATGACTGGTTTTAAAATGAGGTGTTTCTTTTGTGACACCCCAGTAATGAGACACCTTTTTATAGGACCAGATTTAAACCAGCTGATATTATATTTCACGAAGTAACAGGATTAATTTCTAATTACTAATATATTTCAGCCGGTGTCATGACGTTCCATGGCTTTTTGCACCTCTCTTCATGTGTGCAATACTTTTTCCCTTTGTCATTTCTCATTATTACACATACGGTAACTTAATTTATGGATTGATTTCTTTGCCTTTGTGGATTGGATGGGTTGTTTCTGACTTCTGGTGAGAATTTCATGTTAATATTCATGTTAATAGCTCCTTTAGAAATATTTTTACTTAGAAAATTGGTGACCTGTTCAATACTTGATTCACCTGGGGACAAACTTTGCAGTATAATTAAACCTACTTTATAGAACAACTGAGCTTCATGTTTATATGTGTCTAATAACCACAGATATTACTAAATATCTAAATTGCCTTATATGCTAAACAGGTATTGGTCAAAGCTTAATGATTTAGGTTTCCTTACAGATGTTAGATGTCTTGTGAATTTATAATGGAAGAATGCTGTAGTCAATGAAGCATGTCATCTTTTCTCATGTGGCTTTAATAACCAATAGTTTCCTTTTTTCTTTGTTAGAACCAACAGCTAAGTTGCTAGAGAACATACCGTAATTCTGTACCACCTGCACATAAAGGATATGATGACTAATGTTTGCCTTTTCTTCTTTAGCTCAGAGCCTTCTCTGATAATCGAGATGATATGGCTCTTGGTCACCTGATTGTGTTACTGCAGCAGGACTGGCCCAAAGGAGAGACCCTGTTCTTAAAAGCTATAGGAAGGATTTGCCAGCAAGGAAACTTCCAATATGAAAATTTTTTCAACTATATCACAAGTATGTTTGTATCATTCTCACTTTTTAGAGTTGTATCTACCATTCATACTCATACATGTAAAGGAATTTTTGGCTTTGTTATTTGACAAATTATCTTATAAGTGTAAAATCCTTGATCTCAAACCTATCTATGTGTACAGACTCAATAGAAAGTCTATGAGCCCTGTGTCCCTACTTTATGTAATGGAGTGTAGTACGTCCACCGGTGAATGGCAGACAAAATGAGTGCTAACTCCTAACATACCAATAGTAGTCTCCCTAAAAGTAATTGTATTTTAATATCCGTTTTCTTTCATTTACATTTCACTGCTCCAATAAACAGTAGTACTGTGTTAACATCATAAAGAGAAAGTACCATAAATTTTCCCTGTTTTGTCCTAGGATTTAACACTGCTCTATTGTAGATTTACAGTGGAATTTAACAGGAGCAAGTCGGAAGTCTGGCAATGCCGGGGAGAAGACAGAAGCGGTTTAGGTCTGCTTCTGTCTTACATTTTGTCAGCTACAAGCTCTCAATGAGTGCTGTCTAGGGTATAGAAGCCATGCCAATGCTTCTGTTCTGTAGAAAATGATAGCATGGCAAACACCGCTTCTGATCGGCGTTAAATAAACACCGCCGGTCACATAGCCGCAGTTCCTACGCTTTCAAAAGTTTACCTCCGGTCACTGGTGTCAGCTGATGGGATCAGCCGGTGCCTGCTGCTGCTAATTAATAACAGTTAGTGCAGGAGCGGCTGATGCGAGTATTCATTAGCCAGCTCCTGAGCTGTAAATAAATGACTGAAAAAAAAAATGGCGTGGGTCCCCCTCATTTTTTGACACCCAGCCAAGCTAAAGCAGACAGCTCAGGGCTGGTATTGTCAGGCTGGTTAGGGGCCATAGATATTGACTCCACCCTCAACCTCCACGCCTAAAAGTAGCAGACCACAGCTGCTCAAAAAAGGTGCATCTATTATTATAGATGACTATTTGATCTGATGACTGTCTAATGCTGAATATTTTATCTCGGTTTGTGATGCCTAAAGGTACCTTCACACCCAGCGACGCTGCAGCGATACCGACAACGATGTCGATCGCTGCAGCGTCGCTGTTTGGTCGCTGGAGAGCTGTCACACAGACAGCTCTCCAGCGACCAACGATCCCGAAGTCCCCGGGTAACCAGGGTAAACATCAGGTTACTAAGCGCAGGGCCGCACTTAGTAACCCGATGTTTACCCTGGTTACCAGCGTAAAAGTAAAAAAAAAAAAACACTACATACTTACCTACCGCTGTCTGTCCCCGGCGCTGTGCTTCTCTGCACTCCTCCTGCACTGGCTGTGAGCACAGCGGCCGGAAAGCAGAGCGGTGACGTCACCGCTCTGCTTTCCGGCTGACCGACGCTCACAGCCAGTGCAGGAGGAGTGCAGAGAAGCAGAGCGCCGGGGACAGACAGCGGTAGGTAAGTATGTAGTGTTTTTTTTTTTTTTACTTTTACGCTGGTAACCAGGGTAAACATGTGCATGTGTCTGCACAAACGGTAGAAACCGACTCCATGAGGATGGTCTGAGTGCCCAACGTCCACAGATGAGGGTTCTGCTCACAGCCCAACATTGTGCAATACGATTGGCATTTGCCACAGGACACCAGGATTGTCAAGTTCGCCACTGGCGCCCTGTGCTCTTCACAGATGAAAGCAGGTTCACACTGAGCACATGTGACAGACATGACAGAGTCTGGAGACGCCGTGGAGAGCGATCTGCTGCGTGCAACATCCTTCAGCATAACCGGTTTTGGCAGTGGGTCAGTAATGGTGTTTGGGTGGCATTTCTTTGGAGGGCCGCACAGCCCTCCATGTGCTCACCAGAGGTAGCCTGACTGCCATTAGGTACCGAGATGAGATCCTCAGACCCCTTGTGAGACCACTAAGCTAAGGCGTCCACTTTTGGACATTACGTGTATTGGTATCTTTCATGCCTCATGTACCAATTGTGTCTACAGACATCGACATGCTTGAGGAGTTTGCTTACTTACGGACCCAGGAAGGGGGTAAGATTCACTTGGAACTGATCCCCAATCAAGGAGTGCTGCTCAAGTAAGTGGAGTGTCTGTTTACCTATCTGTTGCATTAAATATTCTGTTGCGCGCATAGCTTAGCCTAATCATTGAAGGGGTTTTTCCACGAACAAAGTAAAATAACTCTTGGAAAAATAATAATTTCCACAATTGGATTTGTTAAATAAAATGTTCCTGCGCTGAGATAATCTTATTAATGTGCCCCTGCTGTGTACTGTGTGATGGCCATGTCTGACCTTACAGGGACATAGTCTGATCACAGCCTAGCTCCTGGGCAGGGAGGAAACAAAAGAGTATAGAGATATTACAGCACTGGATCGCAGCTGATTTTTTTTTTTCAGTGAGGTAAACCTTTTGGTGACTTTTTTAAACATATTTTACCTCACAGATGGTATCAGCTGTGATCCCGTGCTGTTCTGTCTGTATACTTTCTTTTGCTTCCTCACCTGCCCTGGAGCTGTGGTATGATCAGATAATATCCCTTCACTGTCAGACACGGCCATTACACAGTACACAGTAGGGGCACATTTATAAGATTATCTCAGCACGAGGACATTTTTTTAAACACATCCAATTGTGGACATTATTATTATTCCAATATCTGTTGATTAAAATGAACTTTGTTCATTGGATAACCTCTTTCAAACATGAAGGAACTGGATGTGTAAGCTAAGAAAGAAATAAACATATATCCAATAATGTAATACCTTTCTGAGAACCTTAATGCACAAGGCTATCAAGATACCCCAAAGTAGTTTTAGAGGTGGGAGATTCGGGTCTACATATCTAGTCTGAAGCTCTTGGCAGAAGGTCCTGGTGCTCTTCTGTGGTCCCTATGGAACGTCCACTACTTGAATGCCTCATTAAAGTCTAGATCTATTGTCCTTTCTAGGTAGGAGCATGAAAGAAAATGTATTGGAGAGCAATAGTAATATCCCGGCCTTCTAGCTGTGCTATATACAGTCTTGTATGTTTTTCACTGTAGTGTTTTGCAGCTGAGGATGAGTTATTACTGTTTGCTGTTTTTGAAGGAGCTCTAGCACTACCCTGGGGTTGCTGCAGCAAGAATTCATGCCTGTCCTACAGGCCAGCATAGCAACCAGTGACAGGTACTAAGTCCACGAAGCCTGCTCATGATGTGCTGTGTCCGTCAACATTTTTTTTTCACAGCCCCATAGTTCTTGATGTTTTATGTGCAGTAATTTGCCCATATATTTTTATTTCAGTTTTTATTCTTCATTTGACTGTAAAGGTGTGACATTCAGCATTTTCCCCATGAGTGACTGGTGTATGTTGTCAGCTGGCCATCACACAAGATAATAAATACATTGTACTTTGTGGGACGGAATGACTTTGGTCCCAATTCATCATTTGTGGGTTTTTTAAGGTCACTTTTTTGTCTTATGCAATTGAAAAAATTGGCACAAAAGATAACATGTCGCCCATGAGCTTTGTGCAAAATTAAAATTGATCTTTATTTTCGACTTTAACCTTTTTTGTGACTTTTTAGCTCAAAAAGTTGCACATTTTGCAAAACAGTGCAGTTGTTGTGTCGAAATATTTGGCATACATGAAATCACACCGGCGTAGGTTGGGTGTATATTTGCGACTAGTTTTCCGTCTTCTGGAGAGGTTGCAAATGATGAATCAGGTGAAAATATTATGGAAACCCTAATCTTCGCACAAACGCAATAATGAATCGGGCCTGTCATGTGTAGGTCTTCCTCATGAATGCAAAAGAAAATGGTTTAGGTTTCTCTGGGACATATTGTATCTTATTGGCCTCCTTACCAACATCTGAGGAATATAGTGTAAGGTTTTGTTCACATTGTGCTTTTAAGCTACTATCAATATCTCCATCGGTGCTTATTTTTGCAGCCCTGGAAAATTGGATTTGGACTTTTGCGCTGACGTGCTATTAACTTCAGTAATGCCGACCGAAACATTTCAGCAGTATCCACCTATTGGAAGTGGCCTCAAAAACGTGGCCCACTGCGCTCAAATAGGCAGATACTGCGAAAACGATGCCTGACGGAGCACATTATAACCCCATCTTCATTATTACAGTCAGTGCAAACGTCTGAATCCCGTTTTCCAAGGCTTCAGACGTAAGTCCTGACGGAGCCAATGACCTTAGTGTTATGCTGGCAATCCAGTAACACAGTGTGCCAGCAATCAGAGCACATACAGTGATCTGACAATAACCCAAAAACAATAGAACGAGCTCTGAGACGTGGAATCTCTGTAGACCGCAATACCTGAACCTATCCTAAACACAACTAAAGGCAGCTGTGGATTGCGCCTAACACTACCTATGCAACTCGGCACAGCCTGAGGAACTGACTAGCCTGAAGATAGAAATACAAGCCTGGCTTGCCTCAGAGAAATACCCCAAAGGAAAAGGCAGCCCCCCACATATAATGACTGTTAGCAAGAGGAAAAGACAAAACGTAGGGATGAAATAGATTCAGCAAAGTGAGGCCCGATATTCTAGATAGAGCGAGGATAGCAAAGAGAACTTTGCAGTCTACAAAAAACCCTAAAGCAAAAAACCACGCAAAGGGGGCAAAAAGACCCACCGTGCCGAACTAACGGCACGGCGGTACACCCTTTGCGTCTCAGAGCTTCCAGCAAAAAGAATAGACAAGCTGGACAGAAAAAATAGCAACAAAAGCAAAGAAGCACTTATCTAAGCAGAGCAGCAGGCCACAGGAAAGATCCAAAGCTCAGATCCAACACTGGAACATTGACAAGGAGCAAGGAAGACAGAATCAGGTGGAGTTAAATAACAAAGCAGCCAATGAGCTCACCAGAACACCTGAGGGAGGAAGCCCAGAAGCTGCAGTACCACTTGTGACCACAGGAGTGAATTCAGCTACAGAATTCACAACACCTTAGGCTAAAAGGCATTATGAACATAGCTTAACACTGTAAGCTGCTGTAATAAGCTCTTGGGCTGAGATTTGATAATATATATAAAAATAAAAGGGCATCTATTTCTAGTGCCATACAACTGCTATGGATGTGGCGCTGGGGTCTAAGTGTGGCTATCCATTACATAAGATAAACCCGATTTATGATATATTTACCTAGGGTTTGTCTGTAGCACAGAGCCCCTTAAGTGTATGGAATACAAGGTAAGTTTTTAATGAGGTCGTGTATCAGAAACATTTCTATGTAAAGCTCAGTATTGCAATGCTGAAACGGATAGGTTGTCTATTATTTCATTGTGACTGCAAGTAGTTTGCACTTTTTTAATCTATTACATTATTTAAAGGGGAAAAACACATTTTTAACCAGCTGAGTGGAAGGCAGGACAGATTGGTGGAGATCCAAAGTTGACATTTTTAATTATTATTATTTATTATCATAGTGCCATTTATTCCATGGCGCTTTACATGTGAGGAGGGGTATACATAATAAAAGCAAGCACAATAATCTTATACAATACAGGTCACAACTGGTACAGGAGGAGAGAGGACTCTGCCCGCGAAGGCTCACAATCTACAAGGGATGGGTGAGAATACAGTAGGCGAGGGTAGAGCTGGTCGTGCAGAGGTTTGGTCGATCAGTGGTTACTGCAGGTTGTAGGCTTGTCGGAAAAGGTGGGTCTTCAGGTTCTTTTTGAATGTTTCGATGGAAGGTGAGAGTCTGATATGTTGTGGCAGAGAGTTCCAGAGTAGGGGTGATGGGCGAGAGAAATCTTGTATGCGATTGTGGGAAGAGGAGATAAGAGGGGAGTAGAGAAGGAGATCTTGTGAGGATCGGAGGTTGCGTGCAGGAAAGTACTGGGAGATGAGGTCACAGATGTATGGAGGAGACAGCTTGTGGATGGCTTTGTATGTCATAGTTAGGGTTTTGTACTGGAGTCTCTGGGTAATGGGGAGCCAGTGAAGAGATTGACAGAGGGGAGAGGCCGTGGTATAGCGGGGGGAAAGGTGGATTAGTCGGGCAGCAGAGTTTAGAATAGATTGGAGGGGTGAGAGCGTGTTAGAAGGGAGGCCACAGAGCAGGAGGTTACAGTAGTCGAGGCGGGAGATGATGAGGGCATTGACTAGGGTTTTTGCAGATTCTTGGTTTAGGAACGTACGGATCCGTGAAATATTTTTGAGTTGAAGGCGGCAGGAAGTGTTAAGGGCTTGGATGTGTGGTTTGAAGGAGAGATCAGTGTCAAGGATCACCCTGAGACAGCGAGGTTTTGGGACTGGGGAGGTTGGGCAGCCGTTTACTGTAAGGGTATGTGCACACGTTCAGGTTTTGTCGTGTTTTTTCACGATAAAAACGCATTAGAAAACGCCTACATATGCATCCTATCATTTAGAATGCATTCTGCAATTTTTGTGCACATGATGCGTTTTTTTCCGCAAAAAAAGCGCATTGCGGTAAAAAAAAGCAGCATGTTCATTAATTTTGCGGATTTTCTGCGTTTTTCCCGCTATTCTATGCATTTGGAAAAACACATAAAAAACGCGCAAAAAACGCATCAAAACCGCGGAAAAAAAAAACGCATGCGGATTTCTGGCAGAAATATCAGGTTTTTGTCAGGAAAATTTCTGCCAGAGATCCTGACGTCTGCACATACCCTAATAGTTATAGTAACATAGTAACATAGTTATTAAGGTTGAAGGAAGACTTTAAGTCCATCTAGGTCAACCCATAGCCTAACCTAACATGCCCTAACATGTTGATCCAGAGGAAGGCAAAAAAAACCCCATGTGGCAAAGTGTAAGCTCCATATTGGGGAAAAAAATTCCTTCCCGACTCCACATACGGCAATCAGACTTGTTCCCTGGATCAACGCCCTATCAAGGAATCTAATATATATAACCTGTAACATTATACTTTTCAAGAAAGGCATCCAGTCCCCTCTTAAATTTAAGTAATGATTCACTCATTACAACATCATATGGCAGAGAGTTCCATAGTCTCACTGCTCTTACAGTAAAGAAACTGCGTCTGTTGTTATGCTTAAGCCTTCTTTCCTCCAGACGTAGAGGATGCCCCCTTTTCCCTGTCTCAGGTCTATGATTAAAAAGATCAGCAGAAAGGTCTTTGTGCTGTCCCCTCATATATTTATACATTAAAATAAGATCACCCCTTAGCCTTCGTTTTGCCAAACTAAATAGCCCCAAGTGTAATAACCTATCTTGGTATTGCAGACCCCCCAGTCCTCTAACAACCTTGGTTGCTCTTCTCTGCACCCGCTCTAGTTCAGCTATGTCTTTCTTCTACACTGGAGAGACCAGAACTGTACGCAGTGTTCAAAGTGTGGTCGAACTAGTGACCTGTATAGAGGTAAAATTATGTTCTCATGAGCATCTATGCCTCTTTTAATGCATTTCATTATTTTATTTGCCTTTGTAGCAGATGCCTGACACTAGCCACTAAATGTGAGTTTGTCATCCACCCATACACCCAGGTCTTTTTATTTTTTGACGGTTTTGCCCAGAGTTTTAGAATTAAGCACATAGTTATACATCTTATTACTTCTACCCAAGTGCATGACCTTACATTTATCCCCATTAATGCTCATTTGCCATTCGTCAGCCCAAGCTTCTAGTTTACATAAATCATCCTGTAATATAAAATTTTCCTCCTCTGTATTGATTACCCTGCAGAGTTTAGTATCTTCTGCAAATATTTAAATTCTGCTCTGTATGCCCCCTACAAGGTCATTAATAAATGTTAAAAAGAAGAGGGCCCAATACTGACCCCTGTGGTACCCCATTGCTAACGGCGACCCAGTCCGAGTGTGCTCCATTAATAACCACCCTTTTTTCCTATCCCTGATCCAGCTCTTAACCCACTTACACATATTTTCCCCTGTCCCCATTATTCTCATTTTCTGTATCAACCGTTTGTGTGGCACCGTATCAAAATCGTTTGATAAGTCCATATACACTACGTCCACTGGGTTCCCTTGGTCCAGTCCGAAACTTACCTCTTCATAGAAATTGATCAGATTTGTCTGGCAGGAACGGTCCCTAGTAAACGCATGTTGATATTGGGTCATGAGGTTATTCCTCCTCAGATACTCCAGTATAGCATCCCTTTGAATGCCCTCCAGGATTTCACCCACAGTAGATGGATAGGTTTGTTGGGGGGGGGGTCACGTGAGATGGGGAAAGGCGATGAATTCTTTTTTGTCAATGTTAAATTTTAGAAATCTAGCGGAGAAGAAGGATGAAATAGTGGACAGACATTGAGGGATTCTGGTTAGTAGGGTGGTGATATCTGGTCCAGAGATGTAGATCTGCGTCAGCATAGAGATGATACTGAAAACCGTGAGATTCAATAAGCTGTCCCAGGCCAAAGGTGTAGAGAAGAGCAGGGGCCCTACAACTGAACCTTGCGATACTCCGACAGGTAGGGGGCGAGGTGAGGAGGTGGTATGTGAGTGGGAGACGCTGAATGTCTGATCTGTTAGGCATGACTAGATCCAGGATAGGGCCAAGTCTGTGATGCCAAAGGATGAGAGGGTCTGTAGTAATATGGAATGGTCTACTGTGTCAAAGGCAGAGGACAGGAGGAAGAGGACAGAGTAGTGTCGCTTGCTCTTGGCGGTTAATAGGTCATTGGTGACCTTTTTAGTTAGGGCAGTTTCAGTGGAGTGGTGTGACCGGAAGCCAGATTGTAAGCGGTCGAAGAGGGAGCAGGAAGAGAGATGGGAGGACAGTTCAAGATGGACGTGGTGTTCCAGTAGTTTTGAGGCATAGGGGAGAAGTGATATAGTGCGATAGCTAGACACAGAGGATGGGTCAAGAGAGGGCTTTTTGAGGATAGGTGTTATTGAGGCATGTTTAACCCCTTCACACCGCGGCCCTTTTGCGTTTTTGTTTTTCGCTCCCCTCCTTCCCAGAGCCATAACTGTTTTTATTTTTCTATGAAGGAAAGCCACCTATGCCAAGCATGGTATCCATCCACAGACAGCTGTTTCGGGGTTTTTGCCCCTCATCAGTGTGGAGTAGGAATCTGGCTATTAGGAGCAGTGCCTAGTAAAAAGGCTATAAAGGCACAGATGATTGGCCTCGGGGAGACCAAAACATCCAACACCGCGGAGACACCATCACGTGTTTCTCAACGCAGTGATTCCAGAACACTGCCCCCATCCCTTATGGGAAATATGCAGATGCATGTAAAGAAGCTGCGGAGACACCATCACGTGTTTCTCGACGCAAGCAGTGAATAGCCAGGCCTTTCCCCGGGAAGGAACAACCACGGGAAGGGCAGCATCCTATGAAGGAAAGCCACCTATGCCCTTCCTGTGGTTGTTCCTTCCCGGGGAAAGGCCTGGCGATGCGCTCATTTCCGGCCATGCGGCCGGAAGCGGTAGTTAAATGCCTCTGTCGGCGTTTGACAGGGACATTTAATAGGTTAATAGCGGCGGGTGAATCGTGCAAAACTGACATGTCGCGACTTTGATGTGGGCTCACCGCCCACACAGAAACAGAGTACAGCAGTTCTCAGACTTAATTAATCAGTACCTGTGTCCGGTCCGAGGGTCCTTTGTCGTCTTGTCCTCCGGGGGGCAGAGGCGTTCCTGTTTGAGGCCCCACGTTCGAACACCAAGCTGTTGAGGGAGGATCTGAAGTGACCCTTCACGGTTGACACAGTGATTTTAAATTTGATCCACAGGGCGTTGCCGGCAACTGAAAATGACTAGACGGAGACGTGTGTCTGTTTGGGAGGATCGAACAGATCTCTGGCCCCCTTTTATTGTGTCGCATTTTTCATAATCTTAACAAGTTACAATTCAACCAATCAACATAAGAACACGCTCACAGTTCTCAACCTATAAGAATGCAGGAACAGTCTGTACATCAGTCTCATAGAATAATACACCCTCAGTCTCATGTCCTGTCCAGGTTGAAACAATCAGGGTCTTATAACAGCTGTAAACTTTACCTAGTAACAAAAATTTATCTCAAAACCGCAAAATAGTCGAAAAGCACAAAATGAAGCCTGCTTTAATTTTGATCTTAGTTTAACCCTTCACAGGATCTTTTCTATCTCCGCTCAGCAGCCCTGGAAGCTCACCTCAGTTCTTTGGTCAGGCTGGTGTGCCAGGGCTGTCTGTTGATTTTGCGAGCTTTGGTATGTGTGTGAGGGGCAAGAGATTCCAAAGCTACAGCTATTATGGTGTTATATAGAGTGGCAGCATCATCCGCATCGTGTAGGGAACTTATGTCTGTGAGAGGGAGGAAGGATTCAGAGAGTGTAGATCAAGGTGTTTAAGATTTCTGCGAGGGTGTGGAAGTTTGTGGGGTGGGAATTGTAGACAAGGAGTGGAGAGGGAAGAGGAGAATGTAAGTAGATTGTGGTCAGAAAGAGGAAGAGGTGAGTTAGATAGGGAGCAGAGGCGGGTGAAGATGAGGTCCAATGTGTGACCATCTTTGTGAGTGGCTGCAGAAGACCATTGAGTGAGGCCGAAGGAGGACGTGAGAGATAGAAGTTTAGTGGCAGCTGAGGGAAGTGTCAGTGGGAATGTTGAAGTCACCCATGATGATAGTGGGGATGTCCGCAAAAAGGAAAGGAAGTAGCCAGATGGTAAAGTGGTCAAAGAAGGTGGTAGCTAGCCCTGGGGGGTGGTAAATGACAACCAGTTGGAGGGGGAGTAGATGCGCAGAGTGCACCTCAAAGGAAGGGTGGGTGGTATTGGGGTGAAGGAGCAGTTATCTGACAGGAGATAACCAACTCCTCCGCCATGCTTGCTGCTGGAGCAGGGTGTGTGAGAAAGGTGGAAGCCACCATACGAAAGTGCAGCAGGAGAGGCTGTGTCAGAGGGGGTGAGCCAGGTTTCGGTGATGACGAGGAAGGAAAGTTTGGTAGTAACAAAAAGATCGTGGATGTAGGAAAGCTTCTTGCAGACAGAGTGAGCATACAGCTCCTGTTAGTGGGACTGGGGAAGCGGGGGCTGGGCAGACGGGTATAAGGTTAGAGAGGTTACAGAAATTTGTGATGGAGCGTGGATGAGAGGTAGAACTTACTGTGGGGATGTGGTGAGGAGGACCAGGATTTGGAGAGCTATCACCATCAGTGAGAAGGAGCAGAGAAAGTGTTAGCAGGTGGGAGCAGGAGAGGGCATGAGGTGGTTGTCTGTGCTTTGAGATAGAGGATTGTATGTTGAGGAACAGTTCTGAGGAGGAGGTGAGATGGATGGGGAGGATTGAAGAAGAGATGAACAGTTCCTTACTAGGTGTACGGATTAGGGGAGTTAGTAGAAAGTGAAGGATTATAGGGGTGAAAGTGAAAACAAACAGAAACATTGTTTACAGTGACTGTCCAGTTACCTTCAGTAACTTAATGTGTGTAAAGTACTAGAAGGATTGACTCATCCTCTTTTAAAGGGTTATATGTGCAATAATCTTTTATGACTTCTATTTGTACACCTCAATGGCTGTGGGGGCCATCCCCTACGATTGTGAAAATGAACGACCTGTTATGCTTTTTTAAAGAGCATTGCCTCCCTTCTGCTCTTGCCAAAACATTTGCCCTTCCATTTGTTCTAGGCGTTTGCACGTTTCCTAACAATTAGACCCCTCACGATCTGAAATGCCTTCAATGATTGGAAATTCGCTTTAATCAAAATACATCTGTTCGCATTTTTAACATAAATTTGTTTTGTGACAGACATCATACAGTGACTCGTGGTATTACAAAGGGAGTGAAAGAAGACTTCCGGCTGGCTATGGAACGTCAGGTCTCCCGCTGCACAGAAAATCTTATGGTCGTCTTGCATCAGTTTTGTATCAATGAGAAAATTCTGCTATTGCAGTGCTTGGCTTAACGTTTATACTGAATTTATCTGGGACCAGTTGTGGACTGGTAATATGAATAACATAGTGATTGTGTCCATACATTGTCTCGTTTTGTATATGTATTGTCTCTTTGGCATGTCCATTGTAAATAAAGTTCTTTCTTTAAACATTCTGTGCATTAGTTTGATGCAAAATGTATCACTTGTGAATACTGCTTCTCCCCCTCACCTGTCCATTCACATATCACAATAGTCTGGCAAGCCAGTTCACACATTAACTCCACACCCCCAACAGGTACACGGCTTACACTCTGGCATAAATCGGGTGACTCCTCCAAGTTATGCTTTCCCTTTTTAAAGATATGGGTTCTTTTAGAGAAGCAAGGAACAAAACCTTTTACATTTAAGATTTAGCATACGAAAAAGGTACAGCGTTTACAAAAAGACATATAAGACATAAAGGAAATAATAGGGATAAAATACAGAAACTTTTACAGATTAGATCTGTGAGACCTTCTAACAAAGGAGTCACTGCAGAAGTGTGTACGGATCTAAAATTCACGTATCCCAGGTCAGACCAAATAAATCTACTAGTTTATGCTTAAGTTGAGTGCTAGACTTTTTTCATATTGACTTGATGGTTTGGGAACCTAGTCTCAGCACCACTCCATAGCAGTGCACACGGTGTTTATTCTCATATGAGTTTTTCTGACCGGATGTAGTGCGGCACGACATGCATGTACACATAAACTCGTGTCATCTGACCGTCTGCTTCCTGGTTCGGAGTGCTCACATTACATGGTTAAAAGAACATTGCGAATTCAACAAAAAAGCTGGAAGAATTGATGGACCAGCGATGCCGGCTGCTGACACAACAGATGATCCTAATCCTCCTCCTAGCATGGTAGTTCCACTGCATAGGATGGGGTGAGTATCATATAATCACTGAGTTGCTGATTAATAAGTAATTATAAATAATATATGTTCCATCGTGTAGAGAAAAATTAACTAAGTCTTATGGGAAAAGGATTTAGTGCCTGTAAAGAAGTAAGAAAGCCTGGGCAGTGTGGAGGCGCTGCATTCAGGTCGTAGTCTTTACTGAAGGTGTGGTTTTATATTTCAGTTCTAACACCAGTGGAAAAGATGCTGCATACAATGTCCCTTCTACATCTTCAAACTGTCATCATATCTCATCTGATTCTAGTTCTGAGGAACAGTTGGAGCAGGTGCTTGCTTTGGCAGCACATATACTAAAATTGGGACCAAGCAGAGAAGATTAGCATGACCCCTGCGCAAAGATGACAACCAAATTCATGTAGTGTTCCATAAAAAGCAGAAGCACCTTGCCGGATACTGACTTCAAGTAACCTAGAGCTGGAAGTCCTAAGTCACTGAGCCATTTCACAGGACACTACCCCATGCCCCGTTGCCTCTATGCAGGACTCACGCCGAGCTGCTTGCTGTGGATAGAAGTCCTTTATTGAGGCTGAAGCCTGGAAATTATGGCGTTAAAAGCAGAAAACTGCCCAAGCTGCTCCTCTTCACTGCTACATGTCGCCTTCTCCTCCTGGTGTCCCCAAGCGGGCGAAATCCCTTAGAACTGATGTAGCAATTACTAGGATATTTAAAAAAAAATGCTTTTCGGTTTGATGGGGTCATTAGGAGAGAACCTGCAAAAACAGATGCCTTCCTTGGAGGAGCTTGGGGAGCTGCAGCTTCCTCCTTTAAATCTAATATAGCGTCCACCTGTACAGCTAGTCGACAGCATTGTTTAAAATTCAGGCCATAGGGTGCCTTGTCAACCAGTCTGCAGATTGTGTGGCTAAAATGAAGCTTTGTTCTAGTCCTAAAAATAAAACGTCCTTTTAGCAGTAGAAATCCAAAAGAAGAGGCAGCCATAGTTAAAGCAGAACTCGCAACAAGGGATTACGGTTTAACAACCCAACACATAACAGGGAGTAAGCCAAAGAAGTCATGAAGAAAGGCTCTGGCTGGCCAGCCGATGGGTGGTAGACACGGTTGGTCGGGGTCTCAGACTAGTTTTTCCTTCCATTCCTCCCAGAAGGCTTAAAGAACTCAGACTGTTCGAGGAAGTAGTACTAATTTCATTACAAAAACAGGTTCTTGTCAGGGTCCAGAAACCGCAATTTGACATGGATTTTGCAGAAAGCTCTTCCTAGTCCAGAAGCTACATGATTCCTTCTGATCAAGTATCTGTCAATCCTTGCTGTACATCTTAAAGCTACATCACCTCCCCCCCAAAAAAAAAAAATAATTTTAAGATGGGGATGGTAAAATGTACTGTAAAGTGGCTCTGCCTTTTTGTGTATCATGTCTGGGCTAGACCTGAGGAACTTGTATTATCATGTGCAACTTATCAAGGTCATCAGAAATATCTTACAGTTTGGGGAGGGGCACTTTCTTTTTTTAATCTGCAATACCAGTGCCTACCCCTTGGGTTTTCTATGGGGGCCAGAATTTTCACGAAAATTGTCACAAGTGTCATCTTGCAAAAAAAAAAAAAAAAAGACATCCTGATGGTACTGTATTTGGATGACTTTCCAATAGTTGGTAACTCAGAAGGAGGTTTCACAATGGAGGTCAATCAGCTCCTAGTTAACCTTTTAGATCGAAGGATGGATTCTCAATAAGGCTGTAGTCTGGATTTGACAAATTGAAACTGTAAACCTTACAAATGGAGATGAGTGAACCCGAACTTAAAAGTTCGGGATTCGTACCAGACAGTTAGTGTCCGGTGCTAAATGCGAAACATAGACTTCTCCCTAAAGTCCCTTGCAATGTTTGGCGTCCAGGGAAAGCCCGTTGCAGAAAGAAAATAGAGAGATTTTTTTTTATTATTATTTCCAGCTCAAAATTTCAGGTCCACATTCTTTTCAATGGAGTTTGGGTTCTGGTTTGGGTACGGTTCTGCTACCACAACCGAACATTGAAATAAAGTTCGGGTCGGGTACCAGAAACAGAACTTCCACGGATCTTCTTATCCCTACTTACAAACTTAAGCTTTTTCGGGATCTGTATCGACTCGACACGTTTGTTTTCCCTTTCCCCCAAGGAGGAGCAACACTATCAAACTCAAAATTCTTAAGATTGCGTTGATTCAAGAAAAGGTTTCTGCTGGACTCTTTGACAGCCACCATCTCTGTGGTTTGGTGGGCACAAGGTCATGCTACATATTTTCAGTGGGAGATCCTGTCAGTCCAAGGCAAAAGATTGATTCATCTAGTCCAGAAGGGATCTTAGGCTCCCTGGTGCGGAGGCCGACCAGAATACCTTTCCAGAAGGATCCTGGGTGTTCTACCAGTCCTGGAGGCAATCAGTTTTCAGGGAATTTGAAGTCCTTCAATGGAGGACAGCTCCTCAAATCTAAAGGCGCTCAGAGCAGTAAGAATAATCTTACAGATCTATCTGAAATGGATTTCTGAAAGAAATGTGGTAGTTATGTCCTACAACAGCACAACAGTGGCTTGCCTGAATCACCAGGCAACGTCCGGGCCTTTGAGGATCAAAGAAAGGAAAAATCTTGACGATGGCAGAAGAAAATATTCTGTCTTTATCTGGCCGTCACTTAAGAGGGTCGAAGAATCTCATAGCTGATTACTTAAGTCATCAAATATTCAGTCAGTGAGAATTTACCCTGAATCTTTAAGTCTTCTGTAAGACTTGTGTTAGGTGAAGTCTTTGGCTGGAGTCACACTAAAGGTACCGTCACACTAGACGATATTGCTAGCGATCCGTGACGTTGCAGTGTCCTTGCTAGCGATATCGTCCAGTATGACAGGCAGCAGCGATCAGGCCCCTGCTGTGCTGTCGCTGGTCGGGGAAGAAAGTCCAGAACTTTATTTGGTCGCTGGACTCCCCGTAGACATCGCTGAATCGGCGTGTGTGACACCGATTCAGCGATGTCTTCACTGGTAACGCAGGGCCGCGCTTAGTAACCCGATGTTTACCCTGGTTACCATCCTAAAAAGTAAAAAAAACAACCGCTACATACTTACCTACCGCTGTCTGTCCTCGGCGCTCTGCTTCTCTGGTCTGGCTGTGAGCGCCGGGCAGCCGGAAAGCAGAGCGGTGACGTCACCGCTCTGCTTTCCGGCCGCTGTGATCACAGCCAGACCAGAGAAGCACAGCGCCGAGGACAGACAGCGGTAGGTAAGTATGTAGCGGTTGTTTTTTTTTTACTTTTTAGGATGGTAACCAGGGTAAACATCGGGTTACTAAGCGCGGCCCTGCGCTTAGTAACCCGATGTTTACCCTGGTTACCGGGGACCTCGGGATCGTTGGTCGCTGGAGAGCGGTCTGTGTGACAGCTCTCCAGCGACCAAACAGCGACGCTGCAGCGATCCGGATCGTTGTCGGTATCGCAGCGTCGCTTAGTGTGACGGTACCTTTACCGTTTAAAAAAAATTGGTGCAATTTTGACGGCCGAGAATCGCACAAATTTTCCTGAACAGTGATCCGTATGTAATCTGTTGCAATGTGAGGATGTGATTTCCTCGCATCTAGTAACCGTGTGACATTTGTATGGCATCCATATGCAATGCAATTTTAACATGAGCTTTTAAATACAGCAGTCCTCTCTATGTAAAAAGCTCATGTTAAAATTGCATTGCGTACGGATGCCACACTGATGGTCGGTGTGGTGTGTGAGTTTTTCTCGCCCCCATAGACTTGCATTGGCGAGTCTCAGCCAACATACGGTACAAATCGCAGCATGCTGCGATTTCACTCGCACGTATAAGGCTATGTGCACACGATGCTGAATTTGTGGATCCGCAGCGGATTTTTCTGCGCAGAAACGCTGCAGTTCTGCACAGTGATTTACAGTACAATGTATATCAATAAGGAAAGAAAAAAGCTGTGCTAATGTTGCGGAAAATTCCGCACTGAATCTGCTGGGGATTGAAAAGAAGTGCATGTCACTTCTTTTGTGCGGATCTGCAGCGTTTCTGCACCCTTCCATTATAGAAATCCGCAGTGGTAAAAACGACAGAAAATCCGCATTAATTCCGCATCAAAAGCGCACAAAATCCACGGCAAATCCGCACCTGCGGTTTCTGCTAGGAGATGCGGATTTTGTGCGGAAAATTCTGCACCCCAATCCGCAACGTGGGCACATAGCCTAACACCGAGAAACAAGTGGATGATGGGAGCTGCCCCATAGATTTAACATTGGTCCGAGTGCTATGCGATTTTGTTCTCACATAGCACTCGTCCGTATTCCTGTCTAGTGTGACTACGACCTTCCAAATATTTATTTTCTACCAGAAAAAAATCGCCAACTAAGAGCGAGGTCCTTAATCCTCAAGTTTGTATCCTGCATTGTACAGTCTGGCACTTGAGGTGATATTATCGGTTAGAGCAGGGATTGGGAACTGTGCTGTTCCGTGTAAGTTATGCTATTCAGTTTCCATGTGTATTTTCATGCTACGTATGTTCTTACATTTCTGCTCTGCTGCCACCCAATGGCCTTTTTCGATATGGCAGCTTGTTCATTAATTCTTGAGGGCATGTCTTCCACTGCCGGTTCAGGGGTGAAGTCTTCTCTTCCTCTGGCAGCCATTTCATTTTTAGTTTACTCGCTGTTGTGAGAGGACACGCTTGAACCGGGCTTAGGAAGGAATCAGTCTTTCGGCCTCTTGCTGTTCACTCTTGCTGCTCACTCGCTGTCACAAGTACACTTGCTGTACTTGACTCAACTCTAGAGAAGTTACTGTATACCATCCTACGCTGTATGTCCAGATTTCCAAATAAACAAGTCTGGATTGCACAATCCCTGGTGTGCATCATCTTTCTGGATGCTGAGCAGCATTGGTCCTGTCTGCCTCACATTGAGGTAAACTGAAGGTATGAATCTCACAACACCTATTAGTCCACTACACCTCCATTCGCCTCATGTGGGGACAGAACAGTCGAAAGACTGCCTTGAAGCCCAGCCAGAGTCACCCTTATATCCCAACCCTTGTGCCCGCGCTCTGCCTGCTCACATACTGCAGACCTGCTCTGCTAAGAAATCTCCTGCAGCCTCACCTCAGACCGCATTGTGCATAAAGACTCTCTGTGTATTATACCACATCGCTGCAGATTGTCGAACTGCAGAACCCCACAATTCTCCAAAAACACCTTGGGAACTTTATCAGGGGGTCACAGCAAAGCTGCACCACATTTCCAGCCAACAATTCAAAACTTCAGTTTCTTAAAGAGACAGCGCACCTTAAATCAAAATGGCCGCAAAAAGACCTTACGCAGTTCCCCAATGCTGAAACAGAGCAAATACAACCCGATACTGTCCATTATAAAGACCGGGAAGCAGTGCCCACTTCCACAGCAGACCCAGATGCACAACCAGTACGCTCCCTCAAGCCAACATTAAAGGTCCTCGAGAATTACCGTTCCAGAAGGGATGAGTTCAATGACAACCTGGATGACCTATGGGAACGAATCGCCCCCCTCATGTCAAGCGTCCAACGCCACAAAGATGATGTAGCGAGTTTACAGGACACTATAAGACAGCTAGACGTGGCCCTCGGCAGATACAAGAGACTGCAAAGTATGCTGTCTTCCTAAAAGACTCTAAAATCGACGATGCCCTATCAGAGTTAAGCAAGGCAGATTCCACAGACAGAGAAAGGGACGCCGCCGTGCAAGATGCCAAAGATAAAGCGGCGCTTCGTATCGCCCATCTGCAAGAGACTATATCGCACAGGTCAGCCTCGTCTAAACACTCTGTTCTGTCATACAAATCATCCTGCTCAAGAACTTCAGCCCTCAGCGACAGAATTCTAGAGGCCCGTTTAAACGCAGAGCGGTCCAAACTAAGACGTTCATACACAGAAAAGAAAGCAGAGGCTAGAGCAAAGATTCTTCAAGCAGAAGCAAAGAAAGCAGAGGCTCAAGCAAGGATTGTTCAAGCAGAAGCGAAGAAAGCAGAGGCTCGAGCAAAGATTCTTCAAACAGAAATGGAGGAAGAAATCGCATTAGCCGAAGTAAAAATACTCGAGCAAGCATTGAAGCATAATCTCGACCCGATTTGCCTGCCACTACAGGAAGAAGACGACCCAGGTGTTTGTACCAGCGACTACGTGCAGAAACAGATTCCTGCAGCGCACATAATCTCCAGCGACATTCAACCCAACATTGCGGAAATGTCCAAGTCAGCCCATCCTATGGTGCCAGTATCGCCCACAGCCCCTGCAGAGACCCAAGACCAATGCCATGATGCACCCCCTCAGGAGCAGTCATCACCGCAAGACGACCGCAAGGCACACTCCAGCCTGCCTCCACAGTTAAAGCAGCAGTCATCGGAATCTCCAGAGGTTAAACCACAGCTCAACCCTGCAGCGACATCATTCTACCCGGGAACAATTCACCCTTCCGCGCCACACAGCTTATACGCCCGAGGGGCAGCATAAGCTAATACGGTAACAAGGAGTGAAGGATCAGACATGTCTGAGTTTGCCAGGTTCATGGTGAGCAGGGAGCTAATCAACACTAGCCTCAAAATTTGACGACCGTGCAGAGAACTACAGAGCCTGGAAAGCAACCTTCAAGGCCGCCATTGCTGATCTCAACCTATCCGCAGAGCAGGAGCTTGACCTCATTGTAAAATGGTTGGGTCCTGAATCCATAAACCATATCAAGTCTTAGGACTGTGTGTGGGACAGGCTGAAGCAGGTCTCGCTGCGGCCTGGCAGAGACTCAAAAAAACCTATGGCAGCGCTGAAGCCATAGAAAAGTACCTATTCAAGAGACTGCAGAACGTTCCATGGATCAACCTTAAGGAAGCCCACAAACTTCTGGACTTAAGTGATCTGCTTATGGAGCTGGGGCTTGCTAAGAGAACCTCGTCTGTCTGGACTGTGCTACCTGGACACTGCCCATGGGGTTCACCCAATCGTCACAAAGCTGCCACATAGTCTGCAAGAGAAGTGGACAGTGTGCGTCTCCAGGTATAAAAGGACTCATAATGTCACCTTTCCTCAGTTCATTCAGTTCTGCAAGTTCATCGACGAACAGGCCCAAATGAGGAACGATCTTAGCCTCGACTTCCTGGAGTTTAACATTGCAGCTCCAGCAACACTTTCATCAAGGTATGAAAGCATCACACAGATGCAAGGACTCGAGGAACAGTGTAAGCGTCCGACTAACCTGCCATCACCTGCAGTACCTGCCGATAAACAGTACGCTATTCCATCAAGGGATAAGTCTTTCAATCATGAGTCCCATTCACAAAAAACCACACTCACTGAACAAATGTAGAGGCTTCAGGTCCAAAACCATGCAGGAGCGCAAAAAAATCCTCAGCAAACTTGGGGTATGTTTCAATTGCTGCACCTCATCAGAACACATGGCCAAGGACTGTAAATCTGCCATTAAGTGTGAAGACTGTCATAGCGACAGACACCCATCAGCCTTGCACTCAGCGCCACCAGCAATCCAGCAGTCACAGTTACCTCTAGTCCCCCTACAAGCCATGGCTGGGAGCCACAGATTCACGCCAAGTCCACCACAGCTGTTTCCTGCTCATGCTCAGAGGTATGTGGGGAGAATCAAAGTGCTAAATGCTGTGCCAGAATATGCCTAATCAGAGTCTATCCAGAAGGGCAACCAGAGAAGGCTGTAAAAATGTATGCCATCATTGACTATCAGAGCAATCGATACCTAGCTGGACCTAAGATCTTTGAAGCCTTTATAATCAAGGGACCAGCAATGCCCTACAGTCTGAATACTTGCTCGGGGCGCATAGAGACTAGCGGCAGAAGAGCACAAGGTTTCATTGCTTCTATGAACGGAGACGTAAAAATACCCCTACCTACGCTAATCGAATGCGATCAAATACCAGACCAAAGGGATGAGATCCCTACCCCAGAAGCTGCTTACCACCAACCACATTTAAGGCACCTAGCCAGCGTTATCCCACCTTTGGACACAGATGCTGAAATCCTACTTCTGCTCGGCAGAGATAATTTAAGGATACATAAGGTCCGCCAGCAGTGTAATGGTCCTGACTATGCCCCCTATGCCCAAAGACTTGACTAGGGGTGGGTAGTGATAGGAAATGTATGCTTGGACCGAACAGGAGTCCATTCCTTTAAGACCTACATACGCCGAGATGGGCGCACTACTTTCTGCAAACCATGTCCTCATCACTATGAGGTGAAGGAAAAACCTTCAGATCCTGTACAGCTGCCTGATGATATACCTTCCCCCTATGCAGACGACTTGGGAAGATCGGTGTTTCATACCACTAAAGGTACCTTCACACTGAGCAACTTTTGAACGAGAACGATAGCGATCCGTTACGTTGCAGCATCCTGGATAGCGATCTCGTTGTTTGACACGCAGCAGCGATCAGGATCCTGCTGTGACATCGCTGGTCGGAGCTAGGCCAGAACTTTATTTCGTCGCTGGATCACCCGCGATGTGTTCACTTGTAACCAGGGTAAACATCGGGTTACTAAGCGCAGGGCCGCGCTTAGTAACCCGATATTTACCCTGGTTACCATTGTAAAAGAATAAAAAAACAACATACTCACATTCCGGTGTCTGTCACGTCTCCCGTCGTCAGCTTCCCGCACTGACTGTGAGCGCCGGCCGTAAAGTACAGTGGTGACGTCACCGCTGTGCTTTACGGCCGGCGCTGACAGTCAGTGTGGGAAGGTGACGGCGGGGGACGTGACAGACACCAGAATGTGAGTATGTAGTGGTTTTTTTTTTTTTACATTTACAATGGTAACCAGGGTAAACATCGGGTTACTAAGCGCGGCCCTGCGCTTAGTAACCCGATGTTTACCCTGGTTACCCGGGGACTTCGGCATCGTTGGTCGCTGGAGAGCTGTCTGTGTGACAGCTCTCCAGCGACCACACGACTTACCAACGATCACGGCCAGGTCGTATCGCTGGTCGTGATCGATGGTAAATCGTTTAGTGTAACGGTACCTTAAGGATGACAACAAAGTAGCCCCGTCTATGGAAGACAAGGAATTTGTCAGGATAGTGGACAATGAGTTCCTTAAGGACGAGACTAATCACTGGGTTTTCCCCTACCCTTCAGAGCTACCAGGGTAAGGCTCCCAAACAATCGTGAACAAGCCTTGTCCAGATTCAACTCTCTCCAGTGCACACTAAGCAATAAACCGGAGATGAAAGAACACATCGTCACCTTTATGGGTAAAATATGGGTAAATATTCCATAACAACCATACAGAGCCAGCGCCTCCCTTAAAGGAAAACGGGGAGTGCTGGTACCTACCCTCATTTGGAGTATATCGCCCGAGGAAACCTAAGCAAATTAGAGTTGTCTTTGATTCAAGTGCCAAACATCAAGGCGTATCTCTCAATGATGTCCTCCTCACAGGTCCTAATCTGACAAACAACTTAGTAGGAGTGTTGATGACGTTCAGGAAAGAGCCCATTGCCATCACCACCGACATTGAACAGATGTTCCACTGTTTCATAGAGAGGACCACAGGAATTTCCTCAGGTTCCTGTGGTACAAGGACAATGACCCCAGCAAAGAGATGGTGGAGTATCGCATGCGGGTGCACGTATTCGGGAACAGCCCTTCACCTGCAGTGGCAACCTATGGCCTGCAGAAAACTGCACTAGAAGGAGAGTACGAGTATGGAACAGACGCCAGAGACTTTGTAAAGAAAGACTTCTACGTAGATGATAGACTAAAATCTCTACCCACAGAAGAAGCGGCAATTGACCTACTTAAAAGGACCCAACGTATGCTGTACCGAGCTAAGCTTAGACTGCACAAAATTGCTTCAAACAGCCTGGCTATCATGAGAGCCTTTGAGTCAAGTGACCACGCATCTGGATTCAAGGACACAGACCTGGGACCAGACCGTCCGCCTGTGCAGAGAAGCTTAGGCCTGAGGTGGAACCTGTCAGCCGATGCCTTCGGTTTCCAAATCAACTGTGCAGACAAACCATTCACTAAACGTGGTGTCCTGCCAGTGGTAAATAGCCTATATGACCCACTGGGATTCGTAGCACCAATTACCATACAAGGTAAATCCCTTCTGAGACAGCTTTCCGAAACCATCAAGGACTGGGATGCCCCACCACCTCCTGATAAGGAACCAAAATGGGAAACCTGGAAGCAGTCTGTGTGCTTTGGATGAAATCCACATACCGAGATGCTATGCCGGAATCTCACTTGCTGCTAGCACCAGGACGGAACTCCATGTGTTCTCGGATGCATCCATGGAGGCAATTTCAGCTTATGTCTACCTGAAGGTGACGGGATTCGACAATCAAGATCATGTTGGGTTCATTTTCAGCAAGGCTAAGTTGGCTCCCAAGCCTGACCACACTGTTCCCAGACTTGAACTCTGTGGGACCGTGCTTGCAGTAGAACTCGCAGACTTTATACAGCATGAGCTGGATATTGACATCAAGCCAATTCAGGGTCAACTGGCAGAGAGAGGTTGCACCTGTATCTTCAATCCTCCACCTAGTTCTCACATGGGAGGTTCCTGGGAAAGGATGATCGGGATTTCACGCAACATCTTGAACTCTATGCTTATGGACGTGAACTCTTCGAGACTTACGCATGAGACCCTGGTTACTCTTCTGGCTGAAGTTTCTGCCATAATCAACTCAAGACCCCTTGTCCCAGTGTCAATGGATCCCGAAATGCCAACCATTCTTACGCCGGCAACTCTTCTTACCCAAAAGATCGGGAACCCGCTAACAGTCAGTGGAGAGTTTACTCACGCAAACTCCTACCAGAAGCAGTGGAAACGCATACAGTACCTCGCCGATTACTTCTGGAACCGGTGGAGAAAGGAGTATCTTGTGGTTCTGCAAGGAAGAAGAAAATGGCGACAGAGTAAACCGAACTTGAAAGAAGGAGATATCATGTTAATGAAGGAACAACAAGCTCAAAGGATCGACTGGCCTATGGGAATCATTACAAAGACTTTCCCTAGTGAAGACGGTATGGTCTGGAAGGTGGAGCTGAAAGTCCTTAGGAAAGGTGAACCTAAGACATTTCAGAGGCCAATCCACGAGCTCGTATTGGTACTACCAATCGAGGACATTCCGGTAGGATAAACTATGAACACAACACTGCACTAGTACGTGCTCATTGGATTACAGTTGGGTCGGAGATAGTTTGGCCTAGTGTGGCTTCTCTGATCCGAAGATGGGTTTCCTTTGTCTTTAAGTCGGTTTCTGAGATAATCCATTCATTTATCTTGTTTGAAGTTGTTGTTGCATTTCATGCATATTTGGTTTCATTTTCTAGGTTGTTGGACTTTATTTCAAGCACATTAATATAGTGAAATCCCTTACGGAATTTCAGACGGGTAGTGTGCTGTTCCGTGTAAGTTATGCTATTCAGTTTCCATGTGTATTTTCATGCTACGTATGTTCTTACATTTCTGTTCTGCTGCCACCCAATGGCCTTTTTCCATATGGCAACTTGTTATTCATTAATTCTTGTGGGTATGTCTTCCACTTCCAGTTCAGGGGTCAAGTCTTCTCTTCCTCTGGCATCCATTTCATTTTTAGTTTACTTGCTGTTGTGAGAGGACACGCTTGAACCGGGCTTAGGAAGGCATTAGTCTTTCGACCTCTTGCTGTTCACTTGTTGTACTTGACTCAATGCTGGAGAAGTTACTATATACCATCCTACGCTGTATGTCCAGATTTCCAAATAAGTCTGGATTGCACAATCCCTGGTGTGCATCATCTCTCCGGATGCTGAGCAGCATTGGTCCTGTCTGCCTCACATTGAGGAAAACTGAAGGTACGAATCTCTCTCTCAACATCTATTAGTCAACTACACCTCCATTCACCTCATGTGGGGACAGAACAGGAACCACCAGCTGTTTACAGTCTTCAATGACCTTTCATCCGGCCCCGGGCCGATTAGTCTCTGCTCTTCTTAAGAAAAAACAAAGTCAACAGCCATTCTAGGCTGAAGTGTTCCTGGCCTCGTTGGATCAAATATATCATGCAGTTGTGACCAGGCAGGTGCCAGCATGAGAGACTAATGGAACCAGGGATTTTCCGCCAAAGAGAGAAGGGATTACTTCTCTCTTCTATACTAGAATTTGGTGTAAGTTCTTAGATTTCTCTTGGAGAAGTTTGTCAACTAAATAGCAGGTTCCTCTTACAGAGCTTATTGGAAAGGCCTTGAGATGGGCCTTTTCACTAGTACTTTGAAAGTTCAGGTTGCGCTCTATTTGACCAGATGATCGACAGTCATTCCTGGGGCTAGGTTTATTAAAGGTTGCCTTATAGATTGGTGGGTTAAGCCAAGGTAGTGCCCTGGAGTCTCAATCTGGTGCTTGACGTCTTCTGTACGGTCAGAGTGCTAACTCTGAAAACTACCTTTCTAGTGGCTTTAACTTTAGGGAGATTTGCGAACTGCAGCCCATTTAAATACTTTCTAAGCTTTTCTTGAGGATAGGGTTATCATAAATCCTGACCTAATAATCTTTCCAGAGTGGTTTATGGTTTACATAAATCCCAAGAAATAGTTCTGCCTTTCTATGAGAATCTGAGATCTAGGGATGAAGTAATCCTTTCCTGTGGTGGGATGTTTTCCCCAATAGTCAAAGGGTGTACAAAAAATATACAGAGGGTACGGAAAGTATTCAGAGCCCTTTAAATTTTTCACTCTGATTTATTACAGCCATTTGGTAAATTCAAAAAAGTTTATTTTTTCTCATGTAGAAATTTTTTCAAATGTATTAAAAAAGAAAAACTGAAATATCACATGGTCATAAGTATTCAGCCCCTTTGCTCAGTATTTATTAGAAGCTCCCTTTTGAGCTAGTTCAGCCATGAGTCTTCTTGGGAATGATGCAACAAGTTTTTCACACCTGGATTTGGGGATCCTCGGCAATTCTTTCTTGCAGATCCTCTCCAGTTCTGTCAGGTTAGATGGTGAATGTTGGTGGACAGCCATTTTCAGGTCTCTCCAGAGATGCTCAATTGGGTTTAGGTCAAGGCTCTGGCTGGTCCAGTCAAGAATGGTCAAAGAGTTGTTCTGAATCCACTTTATTTTAGCTGTGTGCTTAGGGGGTCATTGTCTTGTTGGAAGGAAACCTTCAGCCAAGTCTGAGGTCCAGAACACTAGAAGAGATTTTCATCCAGGATATCTCTGTACTTGGCCACATTCATGTTTCCTTCAATGGCAACCAGTCTTCCTGTCCCTGCAGCTGAAAAACACCCGCATACCATGATGCTGCCACCATGTTTCACTGTTGGGATTGTGATGAGCTGTGCCTGGTTTTCTCCACACATACCGCTTAGAATTATCACCAAAAAGGTCTATCTTTCTTTCACCAGACCAGAGAATCTCATTTCTCATAGTCTGGGAGTCCTTCATGTGTTTTTTTTTTTTTTTTTTAGCAAACTCTATGCAGGCTTTCATATGTCTTGCACTGAGGAGAGGCTTCAGTCAGGCCATTCTGCCATGAAGCCAGAACACAGTGAACAAGCCCGTAGAGACATGTTCACACCACCAAGAGACTTGAAAACACAAAAAAGCACAGTAAAACCAAAAACACACTGTTGCAAAAAAATCACAGTGGACAGCAAGTGCTAGTAAAAAGATGGAAAAAACAGGGTATTTGGTTGATACGTTTTTTGCAAAAAATGTATATTAAGCCGCTCTACCAAACGTCAAGGTATACCCATATCAGAGCAGTCCTAACTAATGTATGTAATCCCTATCTGATGTATTTAAAACCTGGTCATATGTACAATACCTGTATGAGCAGGATTCAGAAAAGGAATGTCCATGTGGACACGCTGGACAGAACGGCTCCTGTGCGCACAGCTCAAAAAAAGAGGGGTGGAGGCCTCCCCAGTCTTGTGGACACAAGAAAACAATTATATGAAACCAGAACATATGAGCTGCGCGCACAGTGAACAAGCCCGTAGAGACATGTTCACACCACCAAGAGACTTGAAAACACAAAAAAGCACAGTAAAACCAAAAACACACTGTTGCTCATACAGGTATTGTACATATGACCAGGTTTTAAATACATCAGATAGGGATTACATACATTAGTTAGGACTGCTCTGATATGGGTATACCTTGACGTTTGGTAGAGCGGCTTAATATACATTTTTTGCAAAAAACGTATCAACCAAATACCCTGTTTTTTCCATCTTTTTACTAGCACTTGCTGTCCACTGATTTTTTTGCAACAGTGTGTTTTTGGTTTTACTGTGCTTTTTTGTGTTTTCATTCTGCCATGAAGGCCTGACTGGTGGAGCGCTACAGTGATAGTTGAGTTTGTGGAACTTTCTCCCTACTGCATCTCGATCTCAGCCACAGTGATCTTGGGTTCTTCTTAACCTCTCACACCAAGGCTCTTCTCCCATGATTGCTCAGTTTGGCTGGACAGTCAGGTCTAGGAAGACTTCTGGTCATCCCAAACGTCTTCCATTTAAGAATTTTGGAGGCTACGGTGCTCTTAGGAACCTTGAGTATGGCAGAAATTCTGTTGTAACCTTGGCCAGATGTGTGCCTTGCCACAATTCTGTCTCTGTGCTCCTTGGCCAGTTCCTTTGACCTCATGATTCTCATTTGGTCTGACATGCACTGTGAGGTCTTATATAGACAGGTGTGTGCCTTTCCAAAACAAGTTCTATCAGTTTAACTAAACACCGCTAGCCTCCAATGAAGGAGTAGAACCATCTCAATGAGGATCACAAGAAAATGGACAGCATGTGACTTAAATATGAATGTCTGAGCAAAAGGTCTGAATACTATGACCATGTGATATTTCAGTTTTTCTTTAATAAATATGCAAAAAGTTCTACATTTGTTTTTTTTTTCAGTCAAGATGGGGTGCAGAGTGTACATTAATGTGAACTTTTTTGAATTTACCCAATGGCTGCAATGAAAGAGTGAAAAATTTAAAGGGGTTTGAATACTTTCCGTACCCACTGTATACACAATATTATGACACATGGGGACACTTCACAGCTCTATTATATCTCTATTCATTTATACACTTAGCACTTACTTCCTATATAATATGATGAACACATGATTTCAAATCTTTAACAAACTTCATAACATCTTAATACACCTTAGTACACTGTGTGACACAGTAAGGCTTGTGATACTATGGCTCATACGCCAATGACATATGCAGCTGGATTTTGTATACAGGATTTAATAGACAAATGCTTCTCACAAAACTAGAATGTCATCAAAAAGTTAATTTCAGTTCTTCAATACAAAAAGTGAAACTCATTATATATAGCCACTAGATTGTGGCCCGATTCTAACACATCCGGTATTCTAGAATATGTATGTAGTTTATTTATGAAGTTTTCAGAATAATGCAATTTATACACAGGATTCAGCCAGCCTCGACCAATTAGCAAAGCGTGGTTCAAATTCCGTGCCAATTCGCGGCCGGACTGCGCCTGTCGCTGATTGTTCGCGGCCGGGCACCATGTAGTATATAGCACAGACACGTAGTATATTGCCCAGTCACATAGTATACACTGTGTTCCAAATTATTATGCAAATTGGATTTAAGTTTCATAAAGATTTAATTGTTTTTCAAATAAACTCATGGATGGTATTGTGTCTCAGGTCAGGGCTCAATAAATCAGGGGTCCCCAACTCCAGTCCTCAAGGCCCACCAACATGTCATGTTTTCAGGATTTCCTTAGTCTTGCCCAGGTAATAATTGCATCACCTGTGCAATGCAAAGGAAATCCTGAAAACATGACCTGTTGGTGGGCCTTGCGGACTGGAGTTGGGGACCTCTGCAACAGATAACTGAAATCAATCTTAAACACAAGTGATGACTAGTTTTCCAGGTGATTCTAATTAAAGGAAAACTACTTAAAAATGATGTTCCACACTATTAAGCAGGCCAAAGGTTTCAAGCAATATGAGAAATAAAAAGGATCTCTCTGCTGCTGAAAAGCGTTAAATAGTGCAATGCCTTGGACAAGGTATGAAAAAATTAGATAATTCCCAAAAACTTTGTGATCATGATACTGTGAAGAGATTTGTGACTGAAACAGAGCACAGAGAGTTCATGCAGATAAAGGCATAATGAGGAAGGTTTCTGCCAGACAAATTCATGGGATTAAGAGAGCAGCTGCCAAAATACCATTACAAAGCAGCAAACAGTTATTTAAAGCTGCTGGTGCCTCTGGAGTCCCTCGAACCTCAAGGTGTATGATCCTTCAAAGGCTTGCTGTGGTGCATAAACCTACTATTCGGCCACCCCTAAACAGTGTTCATGAGCAGAAACAGTTGCAGTGGACCCAGACATACATGAAGACTAATTTTGAAACAGTCCTGTTTACTGATGAGTGTCGAGCAACCCTGGATGGTCCAGATGGATGGAGTAGTGGATGGCCACCATGTCGCAACAAGGAGGTGGAGAAATCATGTTTTGGGCTGGAATCATGGGGAAACAGCTGGTGGGGCCCTTTAAGGTTCCTGAATATGTGAAAATGACCTTTGTAAAGTAAATAGCGTTTCTGACTGACAACTTTCTTCCATGGTCTAAAAACAGAAACCTGCCTTCAGGAGCAAAATCATCTTCATGCATGACAATGCACCATCTTATGCTGCAAAGAATACCTCGGAGTCATTGGCTGCTATGGGCATAAAAAGGAGATAAAACTCATGGTGTGGCCACCATCTTCCCCTGACCTCAACCCTATAGAAAACCTTTGGAGTATCATCCAGCACAAGATATATGAGGGTGGGAGGCAGTTCACATCAAAACAGCAGCTCTGGGAAGCTATTCTGACTTCATACAAAGACGTACAAGCAGAAACTCTCCAAAAACTCAAGAATGCAAGAATTGTGAAGGTGATATCAAAGAAGGGGTTCTATGTTAACATGTAACTTGGCCTGTTAGGATGTTTTGGAGTTAAATAGCTTTTTTGTTCAGTGAATGTGACCTTCTAATGCTGCAAATTCCACAAATGAGCATTTTCAGTTCTTTAAAACATATCAAATGTTTAGAAATTCTACTGTGCCTAATAATTTGGAACAGTGCATTTTGAGTTTTTATTCATTTTGGAGATTATACTGTTATCATTGGGAGGTTTCTTCAATAAAATTCAATGTATACTCTAATGGGTGATGACTTATTAGACTGACTCATTTGCACCGACCATTTAGGAAAATCCAAATTACGTTTTTCTCAGAACACAGTGTATTGCACAGCCACGTAGTATATAGCATAGAGACGTAGTATATAACACAGCCCATGCAATATATACCACAGCCACGTAGCATATAGCACAGCCCACATAGTATACAGCACAGATGTAGTATATAGCAATGTGGGCACCATATCCCTGTTAAAAAAAAAATTAAAATAAAAAAATAGTTACTGTATATACTCACCTTCCGTCAGTCCCCCGGATCCAGCCCAGGCGTTTACCGACGCTCCAGTCCCAATAGTGCATTGCGGTCTCGCGAGATGATGACGTAGCGGTCTCGCGAGACCGCTACATAATCATATTGCGAGACCGCAATGCATTGACCGGTCACCGGAGCGTCGCGAGGAGCGGGAAAGGCACCAGAAAGTGAGTATATAATTTATTATTTTTAATTATTTTTAACATTAGATCTTTTTACTATTGATGCTGCATAGGCAGCATTAATAGTAAAAAGTTGGTCACACAGGGTTAATAGCAGTGTTAACGGAGTGCGTTACACCGCAGCATAACACTGTCTGTTAACGCTGCCATTAACCCTGTGTGAGCACTGACTGGGGGAGGGAGGGGGGGGGGGGAGAGTATGGAGCGGGCACTGACTGCGGGGAGTAAGGAGCGGCCATTTCGCTGCCGGACTGTGCCCATCCCTGATTGGTCATGGCAGTTTTGCCGTGACCAATCAGCAACTTGGGATTTACGTGACAGAAAAAAAGACAGACAGAAAGGTGGAAGTGACCCTTAGTCAATTATATAGTAGATTACAGAGTGATTATTTCAAGTGTTTATTTCTGTTATTGTTGATGATTATGGCTTACAGCCAATGAAAACCCAAAAGTCATTATCTCAGTAAATTAGAATACAATATATCACCAGCTTGAAAAATGATTTTAAAAATCGGAAATGTTGGCCTACTAAAATACCGGATTACGTACCGGTAATGCTCTTTTATAGAGCCCACGACAGCACCCACTAGAGAGAGGGGATCCGCCCCTAGGAACAGGAAACCTACAGAGAGATAAAAGGGGCGGCCCCCCCTCGCTCCTCAGTTGTTTTACAGAGAATAGGAGGAACCGCCGCCAGGTTTTAGTTAACAGGTTCAGGTATATCCATATATATATACATATTTACAACCTTATGCTACTTTCTTCTAATATTTACACCTCACCAAAGAAGCACCACGTGCGACTATATACAGAAAAGGGAGGGATGTGAAAGGGTGCTGTCGTGGGCTCTATAAAAGAGCATTACCGGTACGTAATCCGGTATTTTCTATTCGCCACGACAGCACCCACTAGAGAGAATTTCAGAGACTATAGACTGGGTGGGTTTACTGAGTCAAGGACCGATACCCCAAAAGTCAGATCAGAAGCAGAGGATAGATCTAATCTATAATGTTTATAGAAGGTATTAGGTGAAGACCAAGTTGCAGCCTTACATATAAGGTCTATTGGCACATTCGCCCTTTCTGCCCAGGAAGTCGACAAGGCTCTTGTAGAGTGCGCTCCCACATGCATTGGAGGATCTTTCCCTCCAGCTTTATACGCCAGGATTATGGCCTCTCTGATCCAGCGAGATAATGTGTTCTTTGTCACTCTGGTACCTTTGGTTTTACCCTGGAAAGACACAAAGAGAGCCCTACTCTTCCTCCAGTCCCTAGTTCTCTCTAAATAGGTCAGGACAGTCCTTTTAACATCTAGGGTATGAAGTCTTTCTTCTTCTGGAGTTGAGTGGTTCTCATAAAAGGTAGGTAACAAGATCTCCTGGGTTCTATGAAAAGTAGTGGCTACTTTAGGAAGATAACAAGGGTCTGTTTTCAAAATTATCCTATCTGATGTTACAGATAAAAAGGGAGGATCTATAGATAATGCCTGGAGATCACTCACTCTTCTAGCAGAAACTAATGCCACTAACAATACCGTTTTCAAAGAAATATTTTTTAGTGAGGCTGTATGGAGAGGCTCAAACGGTGGCTGTGTCAATGCTTCCAGGACTATGGATAAATCCCACTGAGGTACCTGCGGTATGCTAATTGGTCTTGAACGCTCACAGGCAGATATGAATCGGGATATCCACCTATTACCCGCAACATCATAATTAAAAAGAGCTCCTAAAGCTGAAACCTGGACCTTCAGAGTGCTTACGGAGAGTCCTAATTCCAAACCCCTTTGTAGAAATTCCAACACTGGAAATATAGGAACTTCAGATGAAAGTTGTGCAGTATGGAATTGAAGAAATTTTCTCCAAATTCTAACATAAATTCTAGTAGTTGAAGGTTTTCTACTCTTCATAAGAGTGTTAATTAACCCACTAGAAAACCCCCTTATACTTAGTAACTGCCTCTCAAACTCCAGGCAGTCAGGTTCATGCCCTTTGCCTGAGGATGGAGGAATGGTCCCTGAGAGAGCAAGTCCTTGGACTGAGGTAGAATCCACGGGTCTGACACTGACATCGCCCTCAGCCATGAGAACCATGGCCTTTTGGGCCAGAATGGGGCTATTAACAGAACTCTTGCGCCTTCCTCCCTTATTTTTCTTATTACTATAGGTAATAGATTCCATGGGGGGAAAGCATAGGCCAGGTCGAATGTCCATGGTACTTGGAGGGCATCGAGTATGTCCGGCTTGTCCTCCCTGCATAGAGAGGCAAACCTCCTGACCTGACGGTTGGCTCTTGTGGCGAACAAGTCTATTTGAGGAACACCCCATCGAGCTGTTATTAATCTGAAAATTTTCCTGTTCAGCATCCATTCTCCCTGATGAAGAGTGTGACGGCTGAGGAAATCGGCATGAAAATTGTCTATGCCCCTGATGTGCACTGCTGACAAGGATAGCAGATGACCTTCGGCCAACTCCATGATGTCTGAAGCCACTTTTCTGAGTTTGTCCGACCTTGTACCTCCTTGATGGTTCAGATACGCCACCGCAGTGGTGTTGTCGGAGAATACTCTTGTGTGTGAGCCGCTGAGCTGAGGAAGAAAGTGAAGTAGGGAGTAGTATATAGCCCTCAACTCTTTGACATTTGAGGAATTATTAAGTTCTGAACTGGACCAAATACCCTGGACCCATTGATCCTGAAAATGTGCCCCCCAGCCTTCAGGACTAGCGTCTGTGGTCACTATACTAGAAGGGGTGATTACCCATAGAACCCCTCTCGAAAGATTTTTCCGATTCAACCACCACATAAGGGAGTGTACTGCTTTTGACGTTAGGAAAACTGTTTTATCCAGACATCCTCTATTTTTAATGTCCTCATCCAATACAAATTTTTGTAGATGCCTAGTATGGAACTGCGCCCACTGGACCGCAGGAATGCACGATGTTAGAGAACCTAATAGTGACATGACATTTCTTAATGACATACTACGCTTTCTGATCGCTAAGGACACTTTATCGAATATGGAAGTTTTCTTATCCTCAGGAAGCTTGCAAATCTGGTCAACTGAATCTAGAAGGAGCCCAAGGAATTTCTGACACGTTACTGGCTGGAGTCTAGATTTTTCCCAATTAACCAGCCAGCCCAGGTTTTGTAACGATGACACTACCTCCTGTAACCTCTGCTCACACTGTAGGGAGTTCTTACCTACAATCAATATGTCATCCAAATACGGAATGACCAAGGTATCTTTTATCCGTAAAAAGGACATTACTTCCAGTAGCAATTTTGTAAAAACCCTTGGGGCCATAGATAAACCGAAGGGCATTGCCCGGTATTGTAGATGACGAATTTGCCCTTCTATACAAACTGCTACTCGAAGAAATTGCTGATGTAAATGGTGTATAGGAATATGGTAATAAGCATCTTTTAGATCCAATACTACCATGTAACAGTTCGGAAATAGATTTTTTATGGCCGAACGTATGGATTCCATTTTAAATGTTTTGGGTCTTATAAAGGAGTTCAGTTTTCTCAAGTTAATTATAGTTCTGAAAGAGCCATCCGGCTTACTAATCAGAAATAAGGGAGAGTAAAATCCCCTCCCTATCTGGGAAGATGGAACCTCTACCAGCACTTGTTTGAGTAAGAGGGATTTAACTTCGGTTTCAAGTGCCTCTTGTTGAGGCCTGGATCTTAAGGTGGTAAGGAGGAAGGAGTCCGGAGGCCTTCTAATAAAGTCTAATGTGAGGCCTGAAGATATTAAATCAATGGCCCATGGATTAACCGTTATGTCTTTCCACTGCTTACTAAATTGTTTTAGTCTTCCTCCCACCGGTGAAATATAATCAGCGGAATTTATCTGCTGGCTTGAAGGGGCGCTTATTGAACAAATTTCCTCTTTGTTTGAAATCCTTGTTATTCCATCGGTCCCTGAAGCCTCCCTTCCTTCCGAATGGTGGCTTCTTGAACGCCCTTCTGTAAGAAGGAATAAAGGGATTAGGGAACCCCTTCTTCCTTTCACCTGCCTTAGTGAGAATTTCGTCTAAGACCGTTCCAAAGAGGTACTCACCCTGGCAGGGTATAGTACACAATTTAGCCCTGGACTGGGCATCCCCTTTCCAATTCTTTAACCATAAAGCGCGCCGTGCCGTATTAGTGAGGCTGGCTGTTCTGGCTGCTAGGCGGAGAGAGTCTATAGAGGCATCAGAAATGAAGGCTGCCGCCCCCTTAATCAAAGGAATAGAGGCACGTAGTTTCTCCCTAGATACACCACTCTTAATATTTTGGTCCAACTGCTCCAGCCAGACCAGCATAGATCTACTAGTGGACGTGGCTGAGATCGCCGGTTTAAATGCCGTGACACAAGCTTCCCATGACCTCTTAAGCAGAGCGTCTGATTTTCTATCCATGGGGTCAGGCAAGGAGCCCGCATCCTCTACGGGTAAGGAGGATCGGCGAGAAGTTGATGCTACAGCCGCATCCACTTTAGGAATTTTAGACCAAACTGCCAAGTCCTCATCATCAAAGGGGTACCGCCTCTTACATGATACCGGTACAAAGCCCTTCTGTCCTTTAGCCCATTCTTTTTTAACAAGGTCTTTAATGGCCTGATTCACAGGGAATACTTGGCCCTTTCGCTGCGATAAACCTGCGAACATGATGTCCTGTGGTGTCTGGGGATCTTTAGACTCTGACACCCCCATTGTTCCTCTTACAGCTTTAACCAAATTATTTACATTGTCTGTAGGAAAACAGACATAATCTTCCTCCTCCGAGGAATCCAATCTCTGAGAGATGTCTGAGTCCACCTCTCCACTTTCTGCTGATGTGTCGGCTATAGGTGAAAGAGTCCTTCTACTTCTCCTTTCCATATTAACCGCCGGACTACCCCTCAAGGACTGAAGCTCTTCCCGGATCATGAGACGTATGTCATTCATCCTGACCGAACTCTCCTGCTGTAAAGTGTTATCAATGCAATGTTGACATAGCTCCTTAATATATGAGTCAGGTAGGGGCTCATTACATATCTTACACTGCTTATGTTTAGATTTTGACGTCCGCTTAGCCTATAAAAAAGACACAAGCAGAGGAGACTACTGTAAGAGATATGAAGCTATATATACACTTATCCGGAAAACAAAACATATACCGGCTGCAGAGTTGTCTGGTCGGCCTGGGGTTTGGAACGGGACGATTTTTTCCCTGATTTATCCGTGGAATCACTCATTTTTGAGTGTCCGCTGATTTTCTTATTAGCATCACCACTAGGCAGGATTACAACCTCCAGTGGGCGCTCAATATCTTCCTGAGACGACATGGTGCGCACAGTGCCATGTGTCTCCAGCCTTATATAGAGCCGTTCTTACAAGGGATACACGCCCCCATGTTTCCTCCCCCCTTTTTTTTTTTTTTTTTTTTTTTTTACCTGACCAACTTTATTGGTCCTCTCCACCGCTGTTGAGCGCCAAGCGTCCACGCCAGCATGCTCAGCTGACCCCGCATACCCGGAAGTTGCTCTTTACATCCGGGTACGCCGACCATACAGCGCCTGCATGTGCGCTCGCGCGTCTTCCTTCTATGCTGCAGAGGAAGAGAAGCTCCTGCTACCGCGGCCGTTCATGTCCCACTGTGGCCGGAGGGTAAGCGCTTTCTATAGCGACACTTACTTGGTGTGCTGACGGGGATTCTTTAGGCGGTGGAGCAAAAACCAACGGTCTCCCAACAGGGAGACTGTTGTAATCCCGGCATGCTGATGTATCCAGATGAGGGGGGAACCAACAGGAACCCCCGTCTCTGATGCTCGCTCTGGGGCCCCTGTCGCTCAACAGAGACGTACAGGCTGTGTTCCAGGCGAGCTTTTCCTCTTCTTAGCTGCAGAGATTCTCTCTGAGGGTTCCCTCCTTGGGAACAGGAAACCAACTGAGGAGCGAGGGGGGGCCGCCCCTTTTATCTCTCTGTAGGTTTCCTGTTCCTAGGGGCGGATCCCCTCTCTCTAGTGGGTGCTGTCGTGGCGAATAGAAAATGTATATTCAGTAAATGCACTCAATACTTGGTTGGGGCTCCTTTTGCATCAATGCGGAATGGCATGGCGGCGATCAGCCTGTGGCACTGCTGAGGTGTTAAGGAAGCTCAGGTTGCTTTGATAGCAGCCTTCAGCTCGTTTGCATTGTTAGGTCTGGCGTCTCATCTTCCTCTTGACAATACTCCATAGATTCTCTATGGGTTAAGGTCAGACGAGTTTGCTGGCCAGTCAAGCACAGTGATACTGTGATACTGGCAGGTATTGGCACCTGTCTAACCTGCCAAAAGTACCAAGTCCAGCTGGAGAATGAAAATTTCCATCTCCATAAAGCTTGTCGGCAGCCTCTGTTACCATCTGATTTCTCTGAATTCTAAATAACTCAATTTTTAAAAAGGTATATATTGTGTTTTTGTTAACCCCTCTGTACTTCTATAGATGTGAGCTGAGCCTTAAAATTATCCAAAATATCAAACTGAAAACCATCAGCTCCTCATGACTGCCCAATAGGGGTGACAGAGGAAGCCTCCTCCCGCTTATAACCTTCTGCCACAATCGCTACCGATTGCGACAAAAGGTAAACAGCCAGCGGCAGTACTATTTATTATGCTTTTGCTTATAGCGAAATCATATTCCATAGCACTTTACATACATCACTATTACTGACCCCCACTGTGACTATCTAAATTCCCTATCAGAATGTTTTTGGAGTGTGGGAGGAAACCCACACAAACACGGAGAACATAGATGTGTGCTTGGTGGCATTTGAACCCAGTATCCCAGTGCTAACCACTGAGCCACCGGTACTAGTTGTACTGGCTGTTACAGCAGTAGCTGGGCTATCAGTTAGGCCAAGCTCCCGCAGTGATCATACCAAGTCCTATTTTGCAAGAAGTGCAACCACACGAGCTGTACCCAAAGTACATTCAATGTCAGGAAGGGGTTAAAACAGGTTTGATACCCACTTAGTACAAAAATACATAAAAAAAAAGCCAAAACAGCACTTCCAATTCTGGGTTTAAAAGGTTGTCCAGGATCAGAAAAATTTGGCTACTTCTTGCAATTGAACACAGACAAATTATAGTGAATGGAGCCGAGCTGCAATGTCATTCATAACCAATATTCAAGGGTGGCAGTACAGCCAGTTGCAGTACTATTTATCTATCTATTATGCTTTGCTTATATAGCACCATCGTATTCCACACCACTTTAAAGACATTACGATAGCTGCCCCCCCCAATCAGGGAAAACAACCTAAATTCCCCATCAGTATGCCTCTGGAGTGCAGGAGGAAACTGGAGTAACCAGAGGAAACCCACACAAACACGGGGAGAACATACAAACCGCTATACAGTTACTGTGCTGACCTTTTAAATGCTACCTATGCCAGAGTGAGGCATATCTATGGAAGTTAATGTGGAAACAGTATTCCCAGTCAGTGGTCTGGAGCTACATGTGATGGCTATTGGCAGCTGAAAGTGTACCAACATATGGACATGACTGTACTTTACCCCAGGGTGAGCTTTCAGTTTACTGGTATTCCTCGCTGTAGAGGTGTCCCTATACGGATTGGCATGGTCCAATCATTGTCGACAGAACCTTTTCCTTATCAATGGGGTGTACCACTATAAAATCTGGTAGTCTGTTTATTTTAGTTTTCCCTCCTGAAAAAGTATGGACAGTGCTAAAAATAAAGAATTATTTATTTTTCTTGGATAATACAATTATTTACTAAAAACAAAACATGTCTGCAGAACGTACAGGTCATCTTAAGCACATAACATTTGACAATATTTCACTAGTTATATGATTTGGTTCTCAGAGCCAGCCAAAGTCTACAAATATTATACATAAAATATTAACAAGTCTCCCTCCATACTTGAACACATTAGTTGATAAAAGAACATAAGATAAAAGAATACACTTAATAAACATTCACAGAATATTTTAAAATGGACTAAAATCTTCTATGTGACATTATTGTAATAGTAGACCTCTAATACAGGACTGATCTAACATCTGGACTGCCATATAAGCAATGGTGGACACAGAACGAAAAGGGCCCCTATGCAACAACAGTATAGGGACCCTCTGTAGTTGGAGTCCTGTCCATGATAGAAGCCACTTTCTGCTATAGAGATGGAAGTGGGCCCCCTTACCTCTTGGGACCCTATGCAGCTGCACAGATTAGACCAATAATAATAATAAGTACTGCATACAAGTGATCTGGTCTGAGAATAAAAGGAGTGGAAGAGAATCAAACATTTACATGGAAATTCACTTGCATTATTAGTGTTTACAGGCATTTTCATTTATACAAGAATTTAACTGCTAAGGGTGCAATGATAATTATATAAAAAAAAGTTCCCTTTCTGCTTGCACTCCACCATACAGTGACTTATATGAGGAACAAGAACATTAAAAACAAATCTGTAACCGGATGCCAGGTAGACTATTACTGCACAATTCAGTTTTTTAGGTTACGATTTAGGACTATTTGGGAATGGCACTTCCTTTGGTACAAGACGACTGAAACAGAGGTCAAATCTTCCAGAATATCCTCTTTCTATACAGGATATATGAAATCAGCACCCAAATAGAAGTAGCTACAAGATTCTGCGTAAGGTGCTGTGCATGTGATTGATTGTCCTCCATCTTCCACTTAAATGGGAAATAATTTTCCAAGACTTCATGGCCAACGTAAACAAGGATGGAGTTCATTCCTGAGGAGGACAAACGGATTTTATTACATGTTGGATAATAACTCATGCAGGCGTAATCTTAGGCTTTGTACTTCTGTATACAGGGTACAAGATAAATAACTGCGTCACAGATAAAGACAGACTTGCCATAATATACACTTAGGTCCAAAAAAATTTGGAGAGTGACACGAGTTGTGGCATTTTAACTTTTTACCAAAACATATTCAAGAGAGTAATATAATCAATATGGGCTTAAAGTGCAGACTCTCTGCTTTAATTTGAGGATATTGACATCCTATTTGAGCAAGGCTTTAGAATTTACAGCTCTTTTAACCCTCCGTCACATACAACTGATCTGACAGGCGCTTCTCTTTTACTTTCATTTCTCCTTCCTCACCAGATTGTGAGGAAACCCCCTCCCTCCAGGTAGTCTCCTGTCTCTTGAAGGTCTGTGAAACCTGATATCACAGTTGGATTTCAGAGCTTCAGGGGAGAGGATATAGCTGCACAGATCTCTCAGGCTCATTGTATGTGAATACGTCACATTCAGTAAGGTTGGTATTTTATGTTTATGTTTTTATTCATCACAATAGTTTATTTAGCTTGTTTTATGAATGTATAGCACAAAATGTGAGGATATTTCATAGAAATAAGGGAGATTTTATAAAAGAAAGTGTGCTGCTCAGGCATATACAGTAGTTCCCTAACATATTCCTTCTCTTGCTTCAGATTATCTGCTGAAATGGAGAGGAAAATGTGCAATTTATCCAAACAACTTGATGTTGAAGTAACAAACATGCTGTTAGATGATAGAGACCTCACACTGAATGAGGATTTAGGAGAGGAAAGTGAGATTGATTCTCCTGATGAGGTGGAAGAATGTGTCCTGGATTCTGAAACAGAGCAAGATGGTGACAGTGGTGAGGATGAAGAAGTTGGATCATATTATATTGGAAAAGATAAAAATACTAAATGGAACAAGAAGCCATTCCAGAAAAAACGTAGGGAACCTTTAAACATTATTACTCACCTTCCTGCAGTAATAGGAACCGCACGTAATGCAAAAACTGCAGTTGAATGCTGGAACAGTATATTTACAGATGACATTCTGGACTCTACTGTCACATATACCAACCAATATATAGACATTATAAAGGACAAGTACATCTGCAACAGAACCATCAAGCCCACAGATGAAATAGAACTGCGTGCTTTTTTTGGATTACTGTACCTTGCAGGAGCTTATAGGGCAAATAGACAAAGTTTGGAGGAACTTTGGGGTAAAGATGGGGATGGAGTTGAAAAATTTAGCCTTGTTATGTCCATAAACAGATTCAAGATTCTAATTCGTTGCCTTCGGTTTGACGACAGAACTACCCGAACCGAACGCAAAACACATGACCGACTTGCTCCAATTCGTGATATATTTCAAAGATTTGTTGTAAACTGTAAACAAAGTTATTACCCTGGAGAGAATCTCACTATTGACGAAATGCTCCCTGGTTTTCGTGGTAGATGTGCCTTTCGTCAATATATTCCATCAAAGCCAAACAAATATGGAATAAAAATGTATGCCCTTGTTGATGCCAGTAAGACCTACACTTACAACCTGGAAGTTTATGCAGGAAAACAACCAGAAGGTCCTTACTGTGTGAGCAACAAACCCATTGATGTTGTAAAAAGACTGGCTGAACCCTTATTTGGATCGGGTCGCAATATTACAGCTGACAATTGGTTTACAAGTTGTGATCTGATTGATTATCTGAAAATTCAGAAGCTGTCATATGTGGGAACTGTAAGAAAAAACAAAAGGGAATTGCCGCCACAGTTTGTAAGTGTGAAAGAGAGACAACAGTACAGCAGTATGTTTGCATTCCATAATGGAAAGGCTTTAGTTTCCCATGTACCACATGCCAAAAAAAATCGTACTTCTTCTATCAACACTTCATGATGATGCTGCCATCGATCCTGGGACTGGGGCAGAAAAAAAACCGGAGATAATTACATTTTACAATGCCACCAAAGGGGGTGTGGATACAGCAGATCAGATGTGCTCCACTTTCAACGTCAGCAGAAACATCAAACGCTGGCCAATGGTCATATTTTTTGCTTTGTTGAATTTGGGTGGTATAAATTCACAAGTAATTTATCTTGAAAACAAGCTTGAACCACTCCGTAGACGATTGTATCTGAAAAAATTGGCCCATGAACTAGTACTTGGAGAGCTACGCAGGAGAAGCGTGAAAACAATCGGTATCCCCTCTCGCCTTCAAGTTCAGCTCAAAAGGTTCCGCCCAGAAGATGATGGTGAAAAGTCACCATCTGCACCACCTCACAAAAGAAGGAGATGCACCACCTGCCAAACGGAAAGCGGAACCAGAAGGCTTTCAAATTATGAATGTCTCAAATGTCATAAAGCAATTTGCCTGACACATGCAAAAATGGTGTGTAATTCTTGCTATTTGCTCTGCAAATGTGACTTTTCTGGGGAAACCTCAGCATCTACTTCTGATTGAATATGTTTTTAATAGTACTTAAGGTACCTTAAAATTAAGTTTGTGTTCAAAAATTTTCTTTGTACATTTTTTTGAGAGAGTCGAACTGGGGACTATTTGGCAGGAGTTTTGAAAAGTTTGTATTTCATAGTTATTAGTTTTATGTTAAGTAAATGTTTTTTTTTGCAACTGATTATGTGTAGTCTCTTTTATTACATCCCTATGAAGGTCACTGATCACTTTTAGAGCACTGAAATTGCAAACATTAGATATTATAGGTATTTTTCCAGCAGGCGCCTGACAGGCACATTGTATGTGAACTCGTTAGTCCGAATATTGTATGTGACGGAGGGTTAAAAAGAGGCAGCTACTTATTAAGGGACCAAAAGCTCTTTGATGGGCTGCATTGGCAATTCCCTTGTTAATCCATCATCAATTAAGCAGGTAAAAGGTCTGGGTCTAGAACCAATTCCAGGCGTGGCATTTGAAAGCTGTTGATGTGAACCCACAACATGCAGACAAAGGAGCTCGCAATGGAAAAGAAAGACCACCTTTTGGCTGAAAAAAAGAGTAGTAAAACATCAGAGATAGCAGATGTTTGGAGTGGCCAAAATCAACATTTTGGAACAGCCTGAAAAAGCTGGGAAACTTGGGAACTCAAAAGGATCTGGGCATCCATTGAAGACAACCATTACATTACTGATTTTGGCATACAAACACTGATTAAAAATACTGATCAAATATTGGTGTGAATGAGGCCTAAAACATGGTAGATGCAGTGTGATGGCATGGGCATGTATGGCTTCTAATGGCACTGGGTCACAAGTGTGTATTGAAAATGGGACTGAAGACAGAAGCAGCTGGATGGATTCTGAAGTGGACACGGCAATACTTTCTCTCAGATTCAACCAATGCAGCAAGGTCGATTGTCCATCTTTACTGTGAAGTGCCATAAAATCTGTGGCTAAAACACAATTTTGGTGGTAAAAATGTAATTATTTTTTTCTTCTAAAATTCTGTTATGAGCACCTTGAACCCACAGGTGCTTAACACATCTAGATAGATTCTTGAGTGGTCTAGTTTCCAAACGGATCACTTTCGTTTTTTTATTTCCACTGTTTATGCACATCATGGGCTCTCCAAACGTGACATGACACCGGCAGACCATTCCATCAAAGTTTCCAAAGCATAACTCGTTCTGAGCCCTGTCGTGTTCCCAAACCGTAGTTTTCCCCCACATATGGGGTATGTATTCGTGAGAAATTGCACAACAAAATTTTGGGTCCATTTTGTCCTGTTACCTTGTGAAAATAAATTTGGGACTAAAGTTTTGTAAAGAAAAACGTGAATTTTGACGGCGCTACGAAATAAACTTCTGTAAAGCACCTGGAGGTTCAAGGTGATCACCAAACATCTATATAAGTTCTGAGGTGTCCAATTTCCAAAATGGTGTCAGTTGCGGGGAATTTCCATTACTAAGGCACATCAGGGGCTCTACAAATGCGACATGGCCTCTGCCAATTATTCCAGCAAATTTTGTATTCAAAAAGTCAAATGGCGATCCTTGCCTTCCCAGCCCTGCCATGTCTCCAAACAGTGGTTTTCCTCCACATATGGAGTATCAGCATGCTCAAGAAATTTTGGGGTCCATTTTTTTCTGTTACCCTTGGGGGAAAAAAAATGGGGCTAAAAGTGGGTAAAATGTGATTTTTTTAATTTTATATACATTTTCACAGCTCTACATTAAACTTTTGTAAAGCACCTGGGGGTTCAAGGTGCTCGCCACACATATACATTCCTTAAGTGGTCTACTTTCCAAAATGGGGGTCACATGTGGGTGGTTTCCACTGTTTAGGCACATCTGGGCTCTCCAAATGCTAGATGCATCTGCTATCGACTCCAGCCATTTTTGTTTTCAGACTTCAAAAACAGAAAATTCTAAAAACTGCACCACTCAAGGTCCTCAAAACCACAATTAAGTAGTTTATTAACCCTTCTGCTGTTTCACTGGAACTAAAGAAATGTGGAAGGAAAAAACTAACATTTAACTTTTTCTAACAAAATGTTACTTTAGCTCCAAATTTATTATTTTCACAAGGGTAACAGGAGAAATTTCACAACAAATTTTAGGGTCCATTTTCTCCTGAGTAGGCAGATACCCCACTACCTCTGGGAAATCCACAGTTTGGGGGTACGGCAGGTCTCAAAAGGGAAGTATCACAGTTTGACTTTTTGAACACAAAAATGGCTGGAGCCGAGAGCAGATGCCATCTCACGTTTGGAGAACCTCCATGTGCCTAAATAGTGGAACTCCCCACAAGTGACCCCATTTTGCAAACTATACCCCTGGATAAATTCCTTGAGGAGTGTAGTGAGCATTTTAACCCCACAGGTACTACACAATTTGATAACATTAGGTCACCATAATGAAATCTTCATTTTTTTTTGGGGGGGGGGGGGGGCACACGTCAGCGCCCGGAAGGGAGGGAGCACCATTTGACTTTTTGAACGCAAGATTGGCTGGAAACAATGGTGGCGCCATGTTGCATTTGGAGACTCCTGATGTGCCTAAACAGTGGAAACCCCTCAATTCTAACTCCAACACTAACCCCAACACACCCCTAATCCCAACTGTAGCCATAACCCTAATCACAACCCTAACCCCAACACACCCGTAACCCCAATCCCAGCCCTAACCCTAATCCCAACCCTAACCCCAACCCTAATCCCAACCCTAACCCTAATCCCAACCCTAACCACAAGCCTAATCTTAACCCTATTTCCAACCCTAGCCCTAATTCCAACCCTAAGGCTATGTGCCCACGTTGCGGATTCGTGTGAGATTTTTCTGCACGATTTTTGAAAAATCCGCAGGTAAAAGGCACTGCGTTTTACCTGCGGATTTACAGCGGATTTCCAGTATTTTTTTTTGTGCAGATTTCACCTGCGGATTGCTATTGAGGAACAGGTGTAAAACGCTGCGGAATCCGCACAAAATTGGAAAATACAACGCAGCGTTTTCGCGCAGTATTTTCCGCACCATGGGCACAGTGGATTTGGTTTTCCATAGGTTTACATGGAACTGTAAACCTGATGGAAAACTGCTACGAATCCGCAGCGGTCAATCCGCTGCGGATCCGCAGCCAAATCCGCACCGTGTGCACATAGCCTAATTCTAACCTTAGTTCTAACCCTAGCCCTAACCCTAGTGGAAAAAAGAAATATTTTCTTTATTTTATTATTGTCCCTACCTATGGGGGTGATAAAGGAAGGGGGGGTTCATTTAATTTTTTTTTTATTTTTATCACTGTGATAAAACCTATCAGAGTGATCAAAATGTACCTGGAACAAATCTGCCAGCAGATTCGGCGGGCGCACTGCGCATGCGCCCGCCATTTTGGAAGATGGCGGCGCCCATGGAGAAGACGGACAGACACGGGGAGGCTCGGTAAGTATGAAGGGGGGGATCGGAGCACGGAGGGAGCGCACAGGAGGACGGGGGAGCAGACAGGACGACGGAGGGGAGCGGAGCACAGGACGGAAGGCTGGGGAGGAGATCGGTGGGGAGGGGGGGGGGGGCAGATCAGGGTTTCCAGCCATGGCCGATGATATTGCAGCATCGGCCATGGCTGGATTGTAATATTTCACCAGTTTTCATAGGTGAAATATTACAAATTGCTCTGATTGGCAGTTTCACTTTCCACAGCCAGAGTGATTGTAGCCACGGGGGGGTGAAGCCACCCCCCCTGGGCTGAAGTACCACTCCCCCTGTCCCTGCAGATAGGGTGAAATTGGAGTTAATCCTTTCACCCGATCTGCAGGGACGCGATCCCTCCATGACGCCACATAGGCGTCACAGGTCGGATTGGCACAGACTTTCATGACGCCTACGTGGTGTCACAGGTCGGGAAGGCATTAAGTGACCCTGATCAGTCACAAAACCCGCTGGGGGCCGATACCACATGGTGTAAGCTGTCATGTACAGCTGACAACAGCAGGAAATCGCCGCTGGGCGGCTCTATTCCCTTATTCCCCATTTAAATGCATATTGGCGGTCGTTAAGGGGTTAATGTATGGCTTTTGTTTTGTGACAGACTTAGTTCGCAGTTTGCAATTTTCGTACCTGGATAGAAGAATGGGCCGCCCATCCAAACCCTTTTGACATCCACGAAAAAATAGATCAACATCAGGAGGAAGAAAGCAAAACCACTTAAGGTAGTCACATAGGAAAGGGACCTATAAGTTTAAAGGCAACAACAGACATGTTAAACCTCAAGTACGCGAGATGCTCTTCTAATACTACACTACATGTACGTCCTTCACAAAAAGTGTGATCTAAGAAATAATGCGATCTCCACTATGGTAAAACTATCAGTTTTATTGAACATCGTAATAAAAAAACATATATAAAAATGAATTACTACATCTAAGAAAGGTGCAAATCCTCAAAAAGAGGGACTATATTGCCATAGGTAAACACAAAAGACTAGGCTAAACATAAGAACACATATGAGCCACTAGACCATGATAGAAAACGGCCTACATGTATGGAAGTGCAATAAGTACAAATAATGTTGAGCCCTCTAAATATCCATATATTGGGGCATATGAAAATGCCAGTGTCCCTTAATGAGAGAAACATGAAACCATGCTATGGTCTTAAACACAGACTCCCAACATGCTCAATATATAATAGTAATAGTATATACAATAGTATATATAAGATAAGAAGTGGTATAACAATACGATATATTACCTTGTTATTAGCCTAGTGTGAGTGCCTCGGCGTCCCTCTGCCCCGACGCGCGTTTCGCGTTAGCTTCTTCTGGAGGCGTTTCAGGGCAGGGGGTAAGCCGGTTTAAATACAGTGAACCCTGCCGTTCATTGGGCCGCCTAAAGTTACGAGCGCTGTGCAGCTGTGCGGGAGCGGTAAGGTGTTTTCCTGCGCTGTGTAGTATGGGAAGTTCTCGTCCGGCACCATGGCGATAATCGCCGCCTCCTGTACGGAGTCCGGAAGTGCCGCACAGGAACCCCCTGTATGAGCGCCGTACGGAAGCTCCTGTCCGGCTCCATGGCAACGATCGCCGCCTCTAGTACGGAGTCCGGAAGTACCGCTCAGGGGCTTCCTGTATAAGCGCCGTACGGAACAGTGGTATCCCAGGGAGTAATGGCGCAAGTACGTGAGGTTCTCTTCTGATACTACACTACAAGTACGTGAGATGCTCTTGTAATACTACACTACAAGTACGTTAGATGTCATTACAATAATATAATACAAGTTTGTTAAATGCTATTATAGTACTGCGCCCTGTAAGGTACACAACATGCATTAGAATTCAAGGGATTGAATGTGAACATGTGTGTTAGTATGTGTAAGGCTTCTTTCACACTTCAGTTTTTACAATCTGCACAGGATCCGTCAAAATGTTGAAATGACGGATCCTGTGCAGATTGTAAAACACGGGTGCACTGGGCCAGTTTTTCTGACAGATTCGTCGAGGCTATGTGCCCCTGTTGTGTATGCCTCTTCGCAGCGGGTTTCCTGCTGCGAAAACGCATACACAACACAACCCAGGTGTAAAAATAATTAAAAAAAAAAAAATCGCAATAATCTCACCTTCCGGCGTCCTGCGCAGCGTTACGGATGCTCCTGGCCGCTAGCGTTCCCAGTAATGCCTAGCGTGCATTGACCTCTGACGTCGGGTCATTTCGCAATGCATTCATGAGAATGCTAGCTGCTGGGAGCATCGCGAACATCAGTGACGCTGCGCGGGAACGCCGTAAGGTAAAAATATATTGCTATTTTTTGTATTATTTTTAATATTATATCTTGTTACTATTGATGCTGCATAGGCAGCATCAATAGTAAAAAGAGAGAGTGTGAGCGAGAGAGAATTTCCCTGACAGGAAATTCTTCCACGCATGCTCAGTTTCAAAAGACGGCATCCGTTGCTGGATTCCTGCTTTTCACAGTCAGCGACGGATCCTGCGCCCATAGGCTTCCATTATTGCCAACGACGGACAGCGCAGGATCCGTCGCTGAGCGATTTTCCGACGTGCAGAAAAACGTTGCCTCTGCCCGACGGACAACAGTTTTCCGACGGATCCAGTGCACAACGGATGAAACGGAAGGCCATCCATCGCTAATGCAAGTCTATGGGAAAAAACAGGATCCAGCAGAAAAATTTGCTGGATCCTGTTTTTTCAAAAATCGACGGATTGTGACGGGAGCTCAAAGACTAGTGTGAAAGAGGCCTTACTGTGAAATAAAATGCCACAACCATATAATTATATGAAAGCCACCAAGTCCTTTGCCTCCATTTACCTTCTACTATTCATTATTAAAACACTTACCGTATATACTCGAGTATAAGCCGAGATTTTCAGCCCATTTTTTTGGGCTGAAAGTCCCCCTCTCGGCTTATACTCGAGTCATATACCCGGGTGTCGGCAGGGGAGGTGGAGCGGGGGCTGTGTAGTCATACTTACCTGCTGCGGCGCGGTCCCTGCAGTCCCTGGCTTCTCCGGCGCTGCAGATTCTTCCTGTACTGAGCGGTCACATTGCACCGCTCATTACAGAAATGAATAGGCGGCTCCACCCCCATAGGGGAGGAGTCGCATATTCATTGCTGTAAATGATCGGTGCCATGTGACCGCTCAATTACAGGAAGAAGCTGCAGCGCCGGAGAAGCCAGGGACTGCAGGGACCGCGCCGCAGCAGGTAAGGGGAGCGCAGCGCTATAATTACCTGCTCCTCGCTCCGGTGCGGCTCCGTCTGCAGCGTCCTCTAGCAGTGACGCTCAGGTTAGAGGGCGCTGTGACGTAGTCAGTGCGCGCCCTCTGCTGAGCGTCAGTGCTGGAGACGGAGCCGCAGAGGAGCAGGTAATTATTGAAAGCGCTGGCGTCCTGAGAAGAGAGGTGAGTATGTGATTTTTTTTTTTTTTATTGCAGCCGCATTCTATATGGCACAGCATTATAAGGAACACCTATGGGGCCATAATCAAAGGTGCAGAGCATATATGGCGCAGCATTATAAGGAGCATCTATGGGGCCATAATCAAAGGTGCAGAGCATATATGGCACAGCATTATAAGGAGCATATATGGGGCCATAATCAAAGGTGCAGAGCATATATGGCACAGCATTATAAGGAGCATCTATGGGGCCATAATCAAAGGTGCAGAGCATATATGGCACAGCATTATAAGGAGCACCTATGGGGCCATAATCAAAGGTGCAGAGCATATATGGCACAGCATTATAAGGAGCATCTATGGGGCCATAATCAAAGGTGCAGAGCATATATGGCACAGCATTATAAGGAGCATCTATGGGGCCATAATCAAAGGTGCAGAGCATATATGGCACAGCATTATAAGGCGCATCTATGGGGCCATAATCAAAGGTGCAGAGCATATATGGCACAGCATTATAAGGGGCATCTATGGGGCCATAATCAAAGGTGCAGAGCATTATATATGGCACAGCATTATAAGGAGCATCTATGGGGCAATAATGAACGGTGCAGAGCATTCTATATAGCACGGTTGTATATGGAGCAATAATGAACGGTATGGAGCATCTATTTTTATTTTTGAAATTCACCGGTAGCTGCTGCATTTTCTACCCTAGGCTTATACTCGAGTCAATAAGTTTTCCCAGTTTTTTGTGGCAAAATTAGGGGGGTCGGCTTATACTCAGGTCGGCTTATACTCGAGTATATACGGTATTAAAAAGGAAATGTGTAGAGACAGAGACCCCGATTCCAGTAATGTGTGACTTTCTGGGCTTTGTGTAGGTTTTGATAAAATCACTGTAGCAGATCATCACCACTAGAGGACTACTAGATATACAGTAAATGTAGTCCTTCATATTCATGAGCTCTGTCTAACTTCGCCTCCACCATTGGCTGACTATGCATAGTGTACACAGAAAGCAGTCAGTGGTGTGGGCGGGTTATACAGACCTCAGTATTCAGAGAACTTCTAGATCTGCAGCAGAGAAAAACGGGCTTTTATGAAAACTGCAGCATGTCTTCAGAGTTCTTAAACCTTCAGTAAACAGCCCAGTAAGTGACATAGCTGGGATCAGAGTCCCTGTCTCTACATACTGCTGTGCTCAGATGGGGGAGCAAAACCTGGGAATAGATTTCCTTTAAGGCCTCATCCACACAAATGTTGCTCACAAAATTAGATCATCAAAAAGCTACATTTATTTTAGTTCTTAAATACACAAAGTGAAACTCATTATATTCAGTCATTACAAACAAAAAACAAACCCCAAAAGTCATTATCTCAGTAAATTAGAATACTTTATAACACCAGCTTGAAAAATGATTTTAAAATCTGAAATGTCGGCCTACTGAAATGTATGTACAGTAAATGCAGTCAATACTTGGTTGAGGCTCCTTTTGCATCAATTACTGCATCAATGCAGCTTGGCATGGAAGCAATCAGTCTGTAGCACTGCTGAGGAGTTAGGAAGCCCAGGTTGCTTTGATAGCAGCCTTCACCTTGTCTGCATTGTTGGGTCTGGTGTCTCATCTTCCTCTTGACAATATTCCATAGATTCTCTATGGGATTAAGGTCAGGTGAGTTTGATGGCCAATCAAGTCCAGTGATACTGTTGTTTTTAAACTAGGTATTGGTACTTTTGGCAGTGTGGACAGGTGCCAAGTTCTGAGGGAGAATGAAATTTCCATCTCCAAAAAGCTTGTCGGCACAGGGAAGCATGAAGTGCTCTAAAATTTCCTGGTAGACAGCTGCGCTGACTGTGGTTTTGATAAAACACAGTGGACCTACACCTGCAGATGACATGGCTCCCCAAACCATCACTGATTGTGGAAACTTCACACTAGACCTCAAGCAGCTTGGATTGTGGCCTCTACAGTCTTCCTCTAGACTCTGGGACCTTGATTTCCAAATGAAAGGCAAAATTCATATTCATCTGAAAACACCTTGGACCACTGAGCAACAGTCCAGTTCTTTCTCTCCTTGGCCCAGGTAAGACACTTCTGGCGTTGTTTATTGGTCATGAGTGACTTGACACAAGGAATGTGACACTTGTAGACCATGTCCTGGATACGTCTCTGTGTGGTGGCTCTTGAAGCAATGACTCCAGCAGCAGTCCACTCCTTGTGAATCTCCCCCAAATTTTTGAGTGGCCTTTTCTTAACAATCCTTTCAAGGCTGCGGTTATCCCGGTTGCCTGTGCACCTTTTTCTACCACATTTTTTCCTTCTACTCATCTTTCCATTAATATGCTTGGATACAGCCCTTGGTGAAAAGACAACTTCTTTAGCAATACCCTTTTGTGGCTTACGCTCCTTGTGGAGTGTGTCAATGACTGCCTTCTGGACATCTGTCAAGTCAGCAGCCTTCCCCATGATTGTGGAGCCTACTGACAGACTAAGCGACCTTTTTAAACACGTAGGAAGCCTTTACAGGTGTTTGTTAATTATTCTAATTTACTGAGATAATGACTTTTGGGTTTTCATTGGCTGTAAGCCATAATCATCAACATTAACAGAAATAAACACTTGAAATAGATCACTGTTTGCAATGACTATATCAGGGCTGGGCATTTAATTTTCCCAAGGGGCCACATGAGAGATTGTGACTGTTGTGGAGGGCCAAACCAATAGGGCAAAATTAATTCTACTCAATATTAATATTGATTATAATTCTTATATTATTAATAATTATATTAATTGTATCATTTAATATTGAGCAGAATTAAGTATGCCGACTTCTCCCTATATAGCGTTTGAACCAGAGTACAGCCCCTTCTGTATTATGGAATGAGCCCCCCCACAGTCCCTTATATATACTGTATGAGCCCCACGCCTTCATCCTCCATATACTGCATGAGGCCCCCATAACCTTCCCATTTACTGCATGAGGCCCCCATAGCCTCCCCATGTGCAGCATGAAGCCCCCATAGCCACCCCATGTGCAGCATGAACCCCACACAGCCTCCCCATGTGCAGCATGACGCCCCCATAGCCTCCCCATGTGCAGCATGAAGCCCCCATAGCCTCCCCATGTGCAGCATGACGCCCCCATAGCCTCCCAAACAGTCCATACAAATAAAAAACAAAACAGACACACACACACCTTGGTCCCATTCCCCAGCACTCTGCCTCCAGTGTGCTTACTCTCTACAGTACACAGCTGACAAGATGAAATTACGTCATCTGTTTCACATGCTGATTCACTGATTGGTGGAGGAAGTGGCCAGAGGCCCCTCCTCCACCAATGCAGTCAGCGCCTATGGAGACAACGGAGACAGCGAGCGGGCGGGCACAGTGCGGCACTTTGCCCAGGTCTGCTCTATACAATATGCAAGTTTCACTTTTTGTATTGAAGTAAAATAAATTTAACTTTTTGATGATGTTCTAATTTTGTGAAAGCACCTGTACATGTGGCTACAGGTCCATAATAAGGACTGGTCAAGCCTTCCTATCATTATACAGGGTCTGCGCACACAATCTGGAAAGCGTAGTGTTGGATTAGTTCCGGTTTTGTTTTTTCACGGCCATTGAAGGTTTCAGTTGCCAGCACTCTCCATTAAAGGGAATGTGTCATCAGAAAATGGCCTAGTATTTGACTCCCACTTCCTGTTGGACACATGGACATTTCCAGCAATAGAGAGAAAGAGGGGGAGAGGCAAGTTGTGACCATCATTTATTGCCAACGGTTAATCCTGTGCAATCTACTGCATACAGAGTTTTTACAGTTCATTGCAATCCTGGCTGTGATAAGACTTATGTCTACTGTACAGAAAATATGAACAATGTGGAAAACCTTGAGGTCATTGTCAAAACTGCACGACTTCAGAGCCATTACATATACACACACACACACACACACAGTGGGGGAAATAAGTATTTGATCCCTTGCTGATTTTACCCTTTAAAAGCTGTGGATGCAATATATAAATGTATGTGTATAGATCTATCTTTCTATCCCAAAGTCTTGCCATTTTACATATACACAGCGATTTGAGAAATGAAAACAAAATGAAAAAATAAAAAATAAAAAAAAACACCTCAGACCTCATCAAATTCAAAAAACGTCTGATTGCTGTGTTTGCCAAGAAGGGTTTTGCCCCCAAGTATTTAGTCTTATTTGCCAGAGGGATCAAATACTTATTTCTCACTGCAAAATGCAAATACATTTATACAGTTTACATAATGTGATTTTCTGGATTTTATTTTTGATATTCTATCTCTCAATGTTAAAATTAACCTACCCTTAATCTTCTAGGATAGAAAGATATTTATTTATACATACATTTAAATATTGCATCCAACGCTTTTAAAGGGTAACGATCATGGCAGGAGATATGGAGGGGACCCATTAACATTTCCTATCTTACCAAAGATTTTTGTTGACTGGAATGAAGCCTTCGTTTGTTGAGCATTTAGTTAAAATTGCAGAAACAACACCCTAAAAACAAGAGAAAGAAAAACATATGAACCCCTTAGTGAACACCAATACGTCTTTTTACTGACCTGAGATAAGAGACGACTATCACCTGATGGTTGAAAATGCAGCAGCTGTGAACTATAGCTGGCACCCTGCTGCATCAGTCACAATCACAGAGCATGGCTGTTTAACCCCTTAGATGCAGCTGTCAATAGTGACTATGGCACGTAGATGGTTAAGGCTACTTTCACACTAGCGTCGGATTCGGCCCGTCGCATTGCGTCGGGCCGAGATTCCGACACTAGCGTTTGTTGCGCCGCACAACGGGTGCAGCGGATGCATTTCTCCAGCGCATCCGCTGCCCCATTGTGAGGTGCGGGGAGGTGGGGGCGGCAGCGGTCCGTCGGCAGCAAAAAATGATACATTTAACGTTTTTTTGCTCCTGGCGGTCCGCCACAACACGGCGCAACGTGTGTCAATACGTCGGTAAGGTTACTCTATGCAGAATGCGTTTTTTCCCCTAAACGACGCATTGCGACGTATTGAAAACAACGCTGGTGTGAAAGTAGCCTAACAGAAGTGTGGGCAATTCACCGCCAAATAATGGCCTTTGGATCTGCTGGTTATAGCAGCCTGCTCAGAAGTTAGCGACATTTAGGGGCCAAATTTTTTTTCTTTCCATCACAGTTATGACACATTGCATTAATTCCTAAAACGCACCTGAAGGGTTGTTAAACTACCTGAAAACAATTTTTAATTTGATGACTAAAGCTGTATTTAAAATGGAATAAATTTTGAGGGTATTTCAATATATAGGACCCCCAAAGTCACTTCAAAACTGAATAGGTCCCCAAAAAAAAAAAAAATAAGATTTGTAAATTTCCTTGAAAAATATTGCTGCATTTTTAAACCTTCTAACATCCTTACAAAATGATGTTACATTTTACAGATGGTGCTGATGTAAAGCAGACATGAGGGAAATATTAATGTTTTTCTGTGGTACGGCTTTCTGGATTAACATGGATCAAAGTTTTTACAATTGCACAGCATTTGAAATGTGTCAAATTTCTGATATTTTTATAAATAAACACAAAATATATTGCCTTAAATTTACCAATAAAGTATAATGTGTCACGAAAAAAAAAAAACATTCTCTAAGTCGCTGGGATAGAAAGAGGTGTTCCAGAGTTATTGCCACGTAAAGGTGACACTGGTCACATTAGAAAAACCTGGCCTGGTCACTAAGGGGTTACTGTAAAAGACAGCATGGCTGTGGAATTAGATTTCCTCATATTTTCTGCATATTACAGTTTGGACACGTTCTACCACTTTGAGAAGGTTCTGATTTTCAGGTTTTCCTTACAACAGAGGTGCATTTTCACATGTCCTTTTTTGTGGACCAATTGTTGTGTTGTGGATAAAACGCAATGGTACAAGTCAATATCCCTGTGGAAAAAAAAACACCACGCTGAAGTCATTTATGTGCTACAGCCAGAGCTGTAGTTAAAGGGAACCTGTCGGCAGGATTGTGCTCAGTAACCTACAGACAGTGTCAGGTCGGTGCCGTTATACTGCTTAATATGATACCTTGGTTGATGAAATCCATCTTGTGGTTGTTGTGTAATCTTTATTTTCAATTTTGAGTTAATGATATGCTCGTGCTCCAGGGTGGAGCTCTGTGTGGGCGGGGGGAGGGGGTCTTCATGTGGTGCTCTGCTTAGGTAGTCATACTGATCCCTCAGTGAACTGCCCACTTTTTTAGATACTGAATATACTATGTATTAAGAAAAAAAAAAAAAATATCACATTCATCAGGCAAGTGCCGGCGCTGCAGCATGATGACAACTAGAATATCGATGTAATTATTTTATTTGGCACTATACATTATTTTTCCTGAATACAAAACCTCAAAATGGCACCGATCGCGCCTGTGCAGTAGCATCTATTGGTGATCAGATAGATGTTACTGAACTGGAGCCATTTTGCTAGAGGAAAAAAATAATTACTTACCGGTAATTTGATTTTCCAGATCCATGACAGCACCTATTCACGAGAGATGGCTCCAGCCCCCAGGAACAGGACACCTGCAGTGGAGATAGAAGTTGGGGGCGGCACCTCTCTCCTTAGTTTGTTTACAGAGTATGCAAGGTAACCGCTTCGTTAGTTCGGGTTTTATGTATATTACATTTATTTCCATAGGATGTCACCTGATATAGTTACATATCCCCAACAGTTTTTGTATGTTTTTGTAGAATATATATAAATTTGTCTCTTATTTGCTCGCTCAGTTCCTCTAACCATGTTATCACGGCCCGAGCCGTACAGGTGGTGGCCACCCCCGGCTTAAATGTCCATGTCGATGCTTCCCATGCCGATTTTAAAAAGGCATCCGCCTTTTTGTCAAGAGGATCTTTTAAAGCTCTCTTGTCCTCGAAGGGAAGTACTATGCCCTTGGAGGTACTCGCAATTGCGAAGTCCAGTTTAGGTGCTTTTCCCCCCCATTTGTCACAAATTTTTTCATCAAACGGATATTTACGCTTAAGGGCCTGACATTTTTTTTATTTGTTTTTTTCCCCACTCTCTTTTAATTACATTTAATACATTCTCATGGAAAGGAAAAACTCAGTTTTTTCCCTTCTAGGTTGCTAAACATAGAATCTGGGGTTGATTTATGTTCTTTTGGTGTTTCGACCCCCAAAGTGGATCTAACTAGCTTAAGTAGTTTCCCGACGTCTTCAGATAATACATACGGCCGACCACATTCTTCGTCTGAAGAGTCTAAATCTGAGTAATCACCGGGTGGTAATTCCCCTGGTTCAACCTCTGATTCCTCGTCAGAGGTTTGGGCAGATCTAGGAGATGGATTTTCAAAGCTATGTAACCCATGCTGTTTTTTACTGTGATTTTGACTTCATCCCTAACGATAGCCTTTATGTTTTGGAGTAATGATGAGGACTCCTCGGCCACCGTTTTATCTATACATAACCAGCAAATCCGCTTCTCATAAGTTCTAGAGAGAGCTTTCTCACAGTGCACACACTTTATTTTTCTGTTTGGCCGTAGCTTTCTTTCCCTGCATAATATGATACAGAAAGACACTGTTACTGATGTGTTTTTGCCTTACAAAGGCACTCACCCACCAGAACCTCAGTACCACAGGAGTCTGTGGGATGTCCATCGGAACCGGCAATTCCGCAGTCGAGTCCGCCATTGTCAGAGAGGCTAATGCCACCGTTATTGTGCTCTGCCTCTAAGTAGTATAGGGTGAGAGCGATGTGAGCGCCCCTGAACATTCTCCCACCGGGAGTGTCAGCACACCGCTCCCGCTGGCGTGCAACGTCACTTCCGGTCTGAACCAGAAGTCGTCCCATTCACATCAGCGCCAGCCTAGTGATGGGCACGCCCCTTACCTCGGCCCAGCCTCTGGCCAGGAGCGGACGCCACCGACACAGCCATTGCTCCCCTATCTGTTGTGAATTCTGTGGCTGAGTTCACTTCTGTGGTCACAAGTGGTATTGCAGTCTCTGGGCTTCCTCCCTCAGGTGTTTTGGTGAGCTCGTTGGCTGCCTTGCTATTTAGCTCCACCTGAGTCTGTCTTCCTTGCTCCTTGTCATTGTTCCAGTGTTGGATCTGAGCTACTGCATCTTTCCTTGGGCCTGCTGCTCTGCTAGATAAGTGCTTCTAGTTTGTTTTCTGTTTTTTCTGTCCAGCTTGCTATTAACTTTTGCTGGAAGCTCTGAGAAGCAAAGGGGTGCACCGCCGTGCTGTTAGTTCGGCACGGTGGGTCTTTTTGCCCCTTTGCGTGGTTTTCGTTTTAGGGTTTTTTGTAGACTGCATAGTTCTCTTTGCTATCCTCGCTCTGTCTAGAATATCGGGCCTCACTTTGCTGAATCTATTTCATTCCTACGTTTGTCTTTTCATCTTGCTAACAGTCATTATATGTGGGGGGCTGCCTATTCCTTTGGGGTATTTCTCTGAGGTAAGTCAGGCTTGTATTTCTATCTTCAGGCTAGTCAGCTCCTCAGGCAGTGCCGAGTTGCATAGGTAGTGATAGGCGCAATCCACTGCTGCTTATAGTTGTGTGAGGATAGATCAGGTACTGCAGTCTACAGAGATTCCACGTCTCAGAGCTCGTCCTATTGTTTTTGGTTATTGCCAGATCTCTGTATGTGCGCTGATTACTGCACGCTGTGTTGCCTGATTGCCAGCCATAACAGTACAAGGAGCCACACCAATGATTCCCAATAGAGGGAAAAAAGAAATCCTGACATCATTTTTTTTTCTTAGCTCTGTCTTCAGTCTTTTTTTTCCCCTAGACATTAGAGTGCTTCAGGACACAGCTGTGGACATGGATATTCAGGCTCTGTGCTCCTCAATGGATAATCTCGTTGTAAATGTACAAAAGATTCAAGATACTATTGATCAGAAATCGATGCTAGAACCAAGAATTCCGATTCCTGATTTGTTTTTTGGTGACAGAACTAAGTTCCTGAGCTTCAGAAATAATTGTAAGCTATTTTTGGCCTTGAAACCTCATTCTTCTGGTAATCCTATTCAACAGGTTTTGATTATTATTTCTTTTTTGCGCGGCGACCCACAGGACTGGGCGTTTTCTCTTGCACCAGGAGATTCTGCATTGAGTAATGTTGATGCATTTTTCCAGGCGCTGGGATTGCTTTACGATGAGCCTAATTCAGTGGATCAGGCTGAGAAAAATCTGCTGGCTTTATGCCAGGGTCAGGATGATGTAGAAGTATATTGTCAGAAATTTAGGAAGTGGTCAGTACTCACTCTGTGGAATGAATCTGCACTAGCGGCTTTGTTCAGAAAGGGTCTCTCTGAAGCTCTTAAGGATGTAATGGTGGGATTTCCTATGCCTGCTGGTTTGAATGAGTCTATGTCCTTGGCCATTCAGATCGGTCGTCGCTTGCGCGAGCGTAAATCTGTGCACCATCTGGCGGTATTGTCTGAGAGTAAACCTGAGCCTATGCAGTGCGACAGGACTATGACTAAAGTAGAACGGCAAGAACACAGACGTCGGAACAGACTGTGTTTCTATTGTGGTGATTCTACTCATGCTATTTCTAATTGTCCTAAACGCACTAGGCGGTTCGATAGCTCTGCCGTTATTGGTACTGTACAGTCCAAATTCCTTTTGTCCATTACCTTAATGTGCTCTTTGTCATCGTATTCTGTCATGGCGTTTGTGGATTCAGGCGCTGCCCTGAATCTGATGGATTTGGATTATGCTAAACGTTGTGGATTTTTCTTGGAGCCTTTGCGGTGTCCTATTCCGTTGAGAGGAATTGATGCTACACCTTTGGCCAAGAATAAGCCTCAGTACTGGGCCCAGCTGACCATGTGCATGGCTCCTGCACATCAGGAAGTTATTCGCTTTCTGGTACTGCATAATTTGCATGATGTGGTCGTGTTGGGGTTGCCATGGCTACAAACCCATAATCCAGTATTGGATTGGAACTCTATGTCGGTAACCAGCTGGGGTTGTCAGGGAGTACATGGTGATGTTCCATTTTTGTCTATTTCGTCATCCATTCCTTCTGACATCCCAGAGTTCTTGTCGGACTTTCAGGATGTATTTGAAGAGTCCAAGTCTGATGCCCTACCTCCGCATAGGAATTGTGATTGTGCTATCGATTTGATTCCTGGTAGTAAATTCCCTAAGGGTCGTTTATTTAATTTGTCCGTACCTGAACACACCGCTATGCGCAGTTATGTGAAGGAGTCCCTGGAGAAGGGACATATTCGCCCATCGTCGTCACCATTGGGAGCAGGGTTCTTTTTTGTAGCCAAGAAGGATGGTTCGCTAAGACCGTGTATTGATTACCGCCTTCTTAATAAGATCACTGTTAAGTTTCAGTATCCCTTGCCATTGATTTCTGACTTGTTTGCTCGGATTAAGGGGGCTAGTTGGTTTACTAAGATTGATCTTCGTGGTGCGTATAATCTGGTGAGAATCAGGCAGGGAGATGAATGGAAAACGGCATTTAATACGCCCGAGGGTCATTTTGAGTATCTGGTGATGCCGTTCGGACTTGCCAATGCTCCATCTGTTTTTCAGTCTTTTATGCATGACATTTTCCGTGAGTATCTGGATAAATTCTTGATTGTTTACTTGGATGACATTTTGATCTTCTCAGATGATTGGGAGTCTCATGTGAAGCAAGTCAGAATGGTTTTCCAGGTACTGCGTGCTAATTCCTTGTTCGTGAAGGGATCAAAGTGTCTCTTCGGTGTGCAGAAAGTTTCATTTTTGGGGTTCATCTTTTCCCCTTCTACTATCGAGATGGATCCGGTTAAGGTTCAGGCCATCCAGGATTGGACTCAGCCGACATCTCTAAAAAGTCTGCAGAAATTCCTGGGCTTTGCTCATTTTTATCGTCGCTTCATCTGTAATTTTTCTAGCATTGCCAGACCATTGACCGATTTGACCAAGAAGGGTGCTGATTTGGTTAATTGGTCTTCTGCTGCCGTGGAAGCTTTTCAGGAGTTGAAGCGTCGTTTTTGCTGTGCCCCTGTGTTGTGTCAACCTGATGTTTCTCTTCCGTTCCAGGTCGAGGTTGATGCTTCTGAGATTGGTGCAGGGGCGGTTTTGTCACAGAGAGGTTCTGGTTGCTCAGTGTTCAAACCATGTGCTTTCTTTTCCAGGAAATTTTCTGCTGCTGAGCGTAATTATGATGTGGGCAACCGAGAGTTGCTGGCCATGAAGTGGGCATTCGAGGAGTGGCGTCATTGGCTTGAGGGTGCTAAGCATCGCGTGGTGGTTTTGACTGATCATAAGAACCTTACTTATCTTGAGTCTGCCAAGCGCTTGAATCCTAGACAGGCCCGTTGGTCGTTATTTTTTGCTCGTTTTGATTTTGTGATTTCATACCTTCCGGGCTCTAAAAATGTGAAGGCGGATGCTCTGTCTAGGAGTTTTGTGCCCGACTCTCCGGGGTTGTCTGAGCCGGCGAGTATCCTCAAGGAAGGAGTCATTGTGTCTGCCATCTCCCCTGATTTGCGGAGAGTGTTGCAGAAATTTCAGGCTAATAAACCTGATCGTTGTCCGGCCGAGAAACTGTTCGTCCCTGATAGGTGGACTAGTAAAGTTATCTCTGAACTTCATTGTTCGGTGCTGGCCGGTCATCCAGGAATCTTTGGTACCAGGGAGTTGGTTGCTAGATCCTTCTGGTGGCCATCTCTGTCACGGGATGTGCGTGCTTTTGTGCAGTCCTGTGGAATTTGTGCTAGGGCTAAGCCCTGCTGTTCACGTGCCAGTGGGTTGCTTTTGCCCTTGCCGGTCCCGAAGAGGCCTTGGACACATATTTCGATGGATTTCATTTCTGACCTTCCCGTTTCTCAAAAAATGTCGGTCATTTGGGTGGTCTGTGATCGCTTTTCTAAAATGGTCCATCTGGTGCCCTTGGTTAAATTGCCTTCCTCCTCTGATTTGGTGCCTTTGTTCTTCCAGCATGTGGTTCGTTTACATGGCATTCCTGAGAATATTGTTTCTGACAGAGGTTATTATTATTATTATTATTTATTATTATAGCGCCATTTATTCCATGGCGCTTTACATGTGAGGAGGGGTATACATAATAAAACAAGTACAATAATCTTGAAAAATACAAGTCACAACTGGTACAGGAGGAGAGAGGACCCTGCCCGCGAGGGCTCACAATCTACAAGGGATGGGTGAGGATACAGTAGGTGAGGGTAGAGCTGGCCGTGCAGCGGTTTGGTCAATCGGTGGTTACTGCAGGTTGTAGGCTTGTCGGAAGAGGTGGGTCTTCAGGTTCTTTTTGAAGGTTTCGATGGTAGGCGAGAGTCTGATATGTTGTGGTAGAGCATTCCAGAGTAGGGGGGATGCACGAGAGAAATCTTGTATGCGATTGTGGGAAGAGGAGATAATAGGGGAGTAGAGAAGGAGATCTTGTGAGGATCGGAGGTTGCGTGCAGGAAAGTACCGGGAGACGAGGTCACAGATGTATGGAGGAGACAGGTTGTGGATGGCTTTATATGTCATGGTTAGGCTTTTGTACTGGAGTCTCTGGGTGATGGGGAGCCAGTGCAGGGATTGACAGAGGGGAGAGGCCGGGGAATAGCGGGGGAACAGGTGGATTAGTCGGGCAGCAGAGTTTAGAATAGATTGGAGGGGTGCAAGAGTGTTAGAGGGGAGGCCACAGAGCAGGAGGTTACAGTAGTCAAGGCGGGAGATGATGAGGGCATGGACTAGGGTTTTTGCAGATTCTTGGTTTAGGAATGTGCGGATCCGTGAAATATTTTTGAGTTGGAGGCGGCAGGAAGTGGAAAGGGTTTGGATATGTGGTTTAAAGGAGAGATCAGTGTCAAGGATTACCCCAAGACAGCGGGCTTGTGGGACTGGGGAGAGTGGGCAGCCGTTTACTGTAATGGATAGGTTCGTTGGGGAGATCGCGTGAGATGGGGGAAAGATGATGAATTCTGTTTTGTCCATGTTAAGTTTTAGAAATCTAGTGGAGAAGAAGGATGAAATAGCAGACAGACATTGAGGGATTCTGGTTAGTAGGGAGGTGATATCTGGTCCAGAGATGTAGATCTGTGTGTCGTCAGCATAGAGATGATACTGAAAGCCGTAAGATTCTATGAGCTGTCCCAGGCCAAAGGTGTAGATGGAGAAGAGCAGGGGTCCTAGAACTGAACCTTGCGGGACTCCGACAGATAGGGGGCGAGGTGAGGAGGTGGTGTGTGAGTGGGAGACGCTGAATGTACGGTCAGTTAGGTATGATGAGATCCAGGATAGGGCCAATTCTGTGATGCCAAGGGATGAGAGGGTCTGCAGCAGCAGGGAATGGTCCACTGTGTCAAAGGCAGAGGACAGGTCCAGGAGGAGGAGGACAGAGTAGTGTCGCTTGCTCTTGGCGGTTAATAGGTCATTGGTGACCTTAGTTAGGGCAGTTTCAGTGGAGTGGTGTGACCGGAAGCCTGATTGAAAGCGGTCGAAGAAGGAGCAGGAAGATAGATCGGAGGACAGTTCAATATGGACATGTTGTTCCAGTAGTTTTGAGGCAAAGGGGAGAAGTGATATAGGGCGATAGCTAGATACAGAGGATGGGTCAAGAGAGGGCTTTTTGAGGATAGGTGTGATTGTGGCATGTTTAAAGCTTGAGGGGAAAATGCCAGTTGTTAGTGATAGGTTAAAGAGATGGGTTAGGGTTGGGATGAAGACTGTGGTGAGGTTTGGGATGAAGTGGGATGGGAGTGGGTCAAGTGCACAGGTGGTGAGATGCGATCTTGAGAGTAGAGTGGAGAGTCCGTCTTCTGTAATGGTGGAGAAGTTGGTTTTGGAGGTGGAGGGCTGGGTAGTTGGGAGGAAGGGTTCTGGGGGTTGTTTACTAAAATTGTCTCTGATGTTCTCAATTTTCTGCTTGAAAAATGAGGCGAAGTCTTCAGCTGAGATGAGTGGGGAGGGAGGAGGTGCTGGGGGACGGAGGAGAGAGTTGAAGGTGTTGAATAACTGTTTGGGGTTGTGAGACAGGGAGGATATGAGAGGTTCCCAGTTTGTCTCGAGGTTTTGGCGAGCCTTTTGTGGTAGGATGGGCATTGACCTATCTTTCTCCTCGGCCTTCCATCCTCAGACTAATGGCCAGACCGAACCAACCAATCAGACCTTGGAAACATATCTGAGATGTTTTGTTTCCACTGACCAGGATGATTGGGTGTCATTTTTGCCGTTGGCTGAGTTCGCCCTTAATAATCGGGCCAGCTCGGCTACCTTGGTCTCTCCATTTTTCTGCAATTCTGGGTTCCATCCTCGTTTCTCTTCAGGACAGGTTGAGTCTTCGGACTGTCCTGGTGTGGATTCTGTGGTGGACAGGTTGCAGCAGATCTGGACTCAGGTAGTGGACAATTTGACCTTGTCCCAGGAGAAGGCTCAGCTTTTCGCTAATCGTAGACGCCGTGTGGGACCCCGACTTAGTGTTGGGGATCTGGTTTGGTTATCTTCTCGTCATATTCCTATGAAGGTTTCCTCTCCTAAATTTAAACCTCGTTTTATTGGTCCGTATAGGATTTCTGAGATTCTCAATCCGGTGTCTTTTCGTCTGACCCTCCCAGACTCCTTTTCCATACATAATGTATTCCATAGGTCGTTGTTGAGGAGATACGTGGCACCTATGGTTCCATCTGTGGAGCCTCCTGCCCCTGTTTTGGTGGAGGGGGAATTGGAGTATATTGTGGAGAAGATTTTGGATTCTCGTGTCTCTAGACGGAAACTCCAGTATCTGGTCAAATGGAAGGGTTATGCTCAGGAAGATAATTCCTGGGTTTTTGCCTCTGATGTCCATGCCCCAGATCTTGTTCGTGCCTTTCATGTGGCTCATCCTGGTCGGCCTGGGGGTTCTGGTGAGGGTTCGGTGACCCCTCCTCAAGGGGGGGGTACTGTTGTGAATTCTGTGGCTGAGTTCACTTCTGTGGTCACAAGTGGTATTGCAGTCTCTGGGCTTCCTCCCTCAGGTGTTTTGGTGAGCTCGTTGGCTGCCTTGCTATTTAGCTCCACCTGAGTCTGTCTTCCTTGCTCCTTGTCAATGTTCCAGTGTTGGATCTGAGCTACTGCATCTTTCCTTGGGCCTGCTGCTCTGCTAGATAAGTGCTTCTAGTTTGTTTTCTGTTTTTTCTGTCCAGCTTGCTATTAACTTTTGCTGGAAGCTCTGAGAAGCAAAGGGGTGCACCGCCGTGCTGTTAGTTCGGCACGGTGGGTCTTTTTGCCCCTTTGCGTGGTTTTCGTTTTAGGGTTTTTTGTAGACTGCATAGTTCTCTTTGCTATCCTCGCTCTGTCTAGAATATCGGGCCTCACTTTGCTGAATCTATTTCATTCCTACGTTTGTCTTTTCATCTTGCTAACAGTCATTATATGTGGGGGGCTGCCTATTCCTTTGGGGTATTTCTCTGAGGTAAGTCAGGCTTGTATTTCTATCTTCAGGCTAGTCAGCTCCTCAGGCAGTGCCGAGTTGCATAGGTAGTGATAGGCGCAATCCACTGCTGCTTATAGTTGTGTGAGGATAGATCAGGTACTGCAGTCTACAGAGATTCCACGTCTCAGAGCTCGTCCTATTGTTTTTGGTTATTGCCAGATCTCTGTATGTGCGCTGATTACTGCACGCTGTGTTGCCTGATTGCCAGCCATAACACCTATCCGTGAGTAGTGCGTGCGCACACGCCGCCAGCTGCTCCCGCCGCGGACCTCGGTCTCCAGACCGGCGCTGCTAGAGAGATCCCTCCAGACTGGCGTTGCAGGCTCCCCGCAGGAACAGGAAACCAAACTGAGGAGAAAGGTGCCGCCCCCAACTTCTATCTCCACTGCCGGTTTACTGTTCCTGGGGGCTGGAGCCATTTCTCGTGTATAGGTGCTGTCATGGGGAAGGGAAAAAAACGTTTCCACCAAGATGGCGGCGGCACCTGCGCAGAAGCATCTATCAGATTGATGATAGATGCTACCGTACAGGAGCATCCGGCGCCATTTTGAGATTTTTTTTCTGAATACATGTATATCACCAAATAAAATAGCGTGGATATTATAGATGCGATCGTGCTACAGCGCAGGCACCTGCCTGTTGAATGTGAATTTTTTTTCCAAAACATATTATATTCATTATATAAACTACAGAATACCTTATCAGAGCACCACATGAAGACCCCCACAGGCCGATCTGGAGCATGAGACTCATTAACACAAAACTGAGAATAAAGATTACACAACAACCACAAGACGGATTTCATCAACCAAGGTATCATTTTAATCAGTATAATTGCCCCAACCTGGCACTGGCTGTAGATTACTGAGCACAATTCTCCTGACAACTTCTCTTGCACATTAAAAAGAACCTAAGGATCTTTACATTTATAACAAAAAACAAATAAAAAAAAAAAAAAAACAGATCCAATAAGGACTTTACATTGCACAGTGAATAAAAACAGTCTGTTTTTCACACATAAAAAATGCTTAAGAGAATGTGCACATGTTGAGTAGTTGGCAGCAGATTTTTCTGCACCAAAAACCAGTGTTAGCAGAAAAGTGCTGTGTAAAAAATATGCTATTTTTTTTGCCATTGATTTGGTTGGGTGAAAAATGCTGCAAAGACACTAAAAGAAAAGAATTGACAAGCTGCAGATTTGAAGCAAAAAAGTTTATACATTTCAGGTATATCAATATGAGAAAAAAATATATATAACATACCAAGAACACACTCCATGTGAAGAACCTCACCAGCACCTGCTTGTGTTGATTTTTGTACAACACAAGAATTTTACCAGCCTAGTTGGAAAAAAAAAAAAAAAAAGGCATGTCATTAAAAGGTTAAAAGATAAAAAAAATTAAAACCAACCAGTAGCATTAAACTGCTGCCAATAGGGAAATATTAACTCATCAGCGGTGGTTTTCAGTAATGAATGGCTCAGTGCATATGGGCAGCCATTGTTCTCGGCAACACAAGTCCGGTTTACACAGGAAAGCATGCTGCCGAGAACTATGATCTTTTATGTAGCACAAAAGATCATTCACCTGATAAAGGAATATTTTTTTACATGAGTATTCGGAAACAAGTAGTCCTAGTGAAGCTCCTTCACAGCCTTAGAACGGTACAGAGCCAGAACAGTGCTCCCTTAAAGGTGCAACGAGGCTCGAGTGTACAACCTTCCACTCCTCATGGACATTTTGAAAGGCACAGCCTACGGTAGATCCGAGATTCAGGGGAACGAAAAAAAAAAAAAAGAAGAAGAAGGAGGAAGACACCGAATCTTAACAATGATATGCAAATTGCCTCTTCTGAGAAAAAGAGGACTAAAACTCTATAGTGCCACCTGTTGAAAGTAGCGATCCTACAAGTCACAATCAACCCTTTAACGAGTCCTGCAATATGACTTAGGATAAAAGCCAAATCAGTATCTCAATTCGCAGACACGGTGTTTCAGGCTGTTCGTTCTCATGCTTCGCACTGACGAGGGCCAATTTGGCTAGATGAGAGGCTCTGGAGTGGAGCCTTAACAATGACACACTGGAGAATGATTTAGATTACCTGGAGTCCAAGAAAAGCCATCACCACCGAATTTATAGTTCCTAAAATTCCTTCGGGATCATAAGGCACTGTTGTTTTATAGACCACCTGCAGGAAACGACATGTGAATTTTTTTTATTTATTTTAGATTACAATGTTGTCTGTAGAAGACCAGGCATTATTCTGGGCCATCTTACTTGCGGAAATATACACATCTCTTACATATTCATATTATGGCTCAGAAGAAAAAAAACGAACGAGGAGAGGCGGGGGGTTTGTAATTTCCTATGCCAGTCTTGAATAAAAACCTGCTGGAGTAAAATAGGATATGACCACCATGCATAGGCCTTTATATAAGGAGATCTACGACAACATTGTACTTTGTGGAATCCTCCTGACGTACACCATAGAAGTTGAGCTGTATGTGAACAGAACCTAAACCAACCTTGGCAGTACTGGACTGAGAAGCGATCTCAGTCTACAACTCACTGGTGTTTTCTACACATACATTATATGCTGTAGCTACTATATACTCCAAAGACATAAGAGACAGCTCCAACTGGCAATTATTACGGCAAACATCTTATTCCAAGTAATGGAGTAACGGCAATTATGAACTCACATTAGAAGATGGATGTTGATACACATGGTCCTCACCAAGAATTAAGCGGTCAATGGAACCGGCGGCCCCTCCTGTACAGTTTGGATATTTTCCAAAATCACCAATACCTCCAGGTCCAAGATACCCCCTGCAGAATAGATCATTTTATCAGATCTTAAGGAATATAACTGGAGTCAACATTGAAAACGTACAAGACTAATTAACCCCTTGAGGTCTACAAATCTAATCTTGAGCAATCATTTGACCTCCTCTTTTCGCATTAGTGTGCGGCATACATAGAATTAATGCAAGTACTAAACAATGCAGAAACTCACGTGGGGCATCCAGGTACGGGAAGCAAGAAAGTCAAACACAACCAGCAGGCTTCTAAGACTAATATTATCAGCCACTGAGGCCAGAAAGGGACCACGTCTTGTAACAAGAAACATGTGCGGTTCTAGAATGGAAGGATAGCATTTGTGAGAAAGAAAAGCCGCTCAGATTAATGAAAGGTAACGCAACATGGATGCAACATGGATATAGTTACCGTACAACAAGACCCAATCTGCTTGTAAGTAACAATGGAGAACATTTCAGTGTATATTTAAAAAGGAATCTGTCACCAGGATTATGCTTCCCAATGAGAGGACAACATGATTGATATAGGGGCAGAGGCCCCGATTCCAGCCATGTATCGCTTACTGGACTCTTTGCTACAGTATTGGTACTACTGTATTACTGCTGTAATGAGCTCTGTGTCACAGCATGGACAGCTTTCAGCCCTCAATCACCATGGACAGTAAAAAAAATGTCTTAATACTAGTGTGCGAGGATAGATCCGGAATTCCTGGACTACAAAGCAGAAGCTCATCATTGAGATGACTAGCAGAGCTGTAGTTAAAGGGAACCTGTCAGCAGGATTGTGCTCAGTAACCTACAGACACTGTCAGGTCAGTGCCATTATACTGATTAAAACAATACCTGTGTTGATGAAATCCGTCTTGTGGTTGTTGTCTAATCTTTATTCTCAGTTTTGAGTTAATGATATGCCCGTGCTCCGGGGCGGCTTTATGTGGTGCTCTGATTAGGTATTCAGGTCGGTGCCCACCTGACACTGTGGGTTACTGTGCACAATCCTGCTGACATGTTCCCTTTAAGAGAATAGTGTTTAATCAAAATTATAGCTAAAAGTCCATTAAATAGACTCAGCACCAGAAGAAGAGTGTCTCTACGGTTTGCTACTTGCAGATCGAAAAGAAAACAAATCTGGTGACAAATTCTTTCAAAGATAACCTGTCTCTGAGATTTAACCTTATTAAATAAAAAAAAAATATATATATTATATTTATACAAATACTAGATGGTAGCCCAATTCTAACGTATCGGGTATTCTAGAATATGTAGTATATAGCACAGGCTACGTACTATATTGCACAGTGACGTAGTATATAACACAAACGACGTAGTATATAACAGAGCTACGTAGTATGTAACACAGCGTACGCAGTATATAGCAGAGCTACGTAGTATATAACACAGCCACGTAGTGTATTGCACAGGCACGTAGTATATTGGTCAGCCACGTAGTATAGCAGAGCCACGTAGTATATAACATAGCCACGTCGTATATCGTAGTATATTGCACTACCACGTAGTATATAACAGAGCCACTTAGTATATTGCACAGTCGACGTAGTATATAACAGAACCGACACAGTAACATAGTATATTGCACTGCTACATAGTATATAGCACAGAGCACGTATTATATTGGACAGTCACGTTGTATATACACCATAGAGATGTAGTATATAACAGAGCCCACGCAGTATGTAACAGCCCACGTAGTATATAGCAATGTGGGCACTATATGCGTGGTTAAAAAAAAAAAGACTTAAAATAAAAAATAAACATATACTCACCTTCCAAGGGCCCCTTGAAGTCCTGGCGCCTGTGTGCGGTGCAAGCGGTAGCTTCTGGTCCCAGGGTTGGTATGAGCGCAGGACTTGTAATGACGTTGCGGTCATATGACAGTGACGTCATGGCAGGTCCTTCTCGCATAGCATCCTTGGCACCAGAACCTGCCGCTTGCACCACCGAGTACAGCGCGCCACGTCGGAGGGTGAGAATAACTTTTTTTTTTTAATTATTATTATTTTTAACATTAGATCGTTTTACTATTGATGCTGCATGTGCAGCATCAATAGTAAAAAGTTGGTCACACAGGGTTAATAGCAGCGTTAATGGAGTGCGTTACACTGAGGCATAACGCGGTCCATTAGCGCTGCCATTAACCCTGTGTGAGCACTGACTGGAGTACGGAGTGGGCAGTGACTGCGGGGAGTAAGGAGCGGCCATTTTGCCACCAGACTGTGCCAGTCGCTGATTGGTCATGGCTGTTTTGCCATGACCAATCAGCGACTTGGATTTCCATGACAGACAGAGGCTGCGACCAATGACTATCCGTGACAGACAGACGGACAGAAAGACGGAAGTGACCCTTAGACAAATATATAGTAGAGAGATAGGATAGATAGATAGATAGATAGATAGATAGATAGATAGATAGATAGATAGATAGATAGATAGATAGATAGATAGACACACACTAGATGGTGGCCAGATTCTAACGCATCGGGTATTCTAGAATATGCATGTCCACTTAGTATATTGCCCAGTCACTTAGTATATTGCCCAGCCACTTAGTATACTGCCCAGCCACTTAGTATACAGCACAGAGCCATGTAGTATATTGCCCAGCTACATAGTATATTGCCCAGCCACGTATGTCACAGGTTAAAAAATAAATAAACATATACTCCCCTTCTGATCCGAGGGCCCCTTGTAGTTCTGTCGCCTGTTCGCCAGCTTCCGGTCCCAGGGTGTGATGACGTCGCGGTCACATGACCGTGACGTCATGGCAGGTCCTTCTCGCACAGGCTCGCAGAACCTGTGATGACGTCGCGGTCACATAACCGTGACGTCATGGAAAGTCCTTCTCGCGCAGGACCTGTGATGACGTCGCGGTCACATGACCGTGATGTCATGGAAAGTCCTTGTCGCTTACCATCTTTAGCACCGGAGGAGCGGGAAAGGTGCCGGAGGGTGAGTATATGATGATTTTTTTATTTTTAACATTAGATCTTTTTACTATTGACGCTGCATAGGCAGCATCAATAGTAAAAACTTGGTCACACAGGGTTAATAGCGGCGGTAACAGAGTGAGTTACCCGCGGCATAACGCGGTCCGTTACCGCTGGCATTAACCCTGTGTGAGCGGTGACTGCGGGGAGTATGGAGCAGGCGCTGAGTGCAGGGGAGTAGGGAGGGACTAATCGGACTGTGGCCATCGCTGATTGGTCGCGGCAGCCATGACAGGCAGCTGGCGAAACCAATCAGCAACTTGGATTCCATGACAGACAGAGGCCGCGACCAATGAATATCCGTGACAGACTGGTGGCAGCCCTGTATGCAGTTACAAAACAAAGAAAACCGCCGCAAAAATGGAAAAAAAATAAATAAAAAAAATGATGAGCAAATAGACATCAAAGACACTTTGTGAAACCCTTACAATGTTTTCCAGAATAGTCAGGAAATGGAGTTTGTGATTTGGTCAAGACTAAATGTTGTCCTCAATGCTGAGAAATGCAGGCTCAGAGTTTATTCCAAAGAAGTAAATTAATACAAACATACAGCCAATGTCATTAAAAAATAAAAATTTAAAAAAAAAAAAAAAAGGATTTTTTTTTTTTTAACCCCTTCAAGACCCAGCCTATTTTGACCTTAAAGACCTTGCCGTTTTTTGCAATTCTGACCAGTGTCCCTTTATGAGGTAATAACTCAGGAACGCTTCAACGGATCCTAGCGGTTCTGAGATTGTTTTTTCGTGACATATTGGGCTTCATGTTAGTGGTAAATTTAGGTCAATAAATTCTGCATTTATTTGTGATAAACACGGAAATTTGGCGAAAATTTTGAAAATTTCGCAATTTTCACATTTTGAATTTTTATTCTGTTAAACCAGAGAGATATGTGACACAAAATAGTTAATAAATAACATTTCCCACATGTTTACTTTACATCAGCACAATTTTGGAAACAACATTTTTTTTTGTTAGGAAGTTATAAGGGTTAAAATTCGACCAGCGATTTGTCATTTTTACAACGAAATTTACAAAACCATTTTTTTTAGGGACCACCTCACATTTGAAGTCAGTTTGAGGGGTCTATATGGCTGAAAATACCCAAAAGTGACACCATTCTAAAAACTGCACCCCTCAAGGTACTCAAAACCACATTCAAGAAGTTTATTAACCCTTCAGGTGCTTCACAGCAGCAGAAGCAACATGGAAGGAAAAAATGACCATTTAACTTTTTAGTCACAAAAATTATCTTTTAGCAACAATTTTTTTATTTTCCCAATGGTAAAAGGAGAAACTGAACCACGAAAGTTGTTGTCCAATTTGTCCTGAGTACGCTGATACCTCATATGTGGGGGTAAACCACTGTTTTGGCGCACGGCAGGGCTTGGAAGGGAAGGAGCGCCATTTGACTTTTTGAATCAAAAATTGGCTCCACTCTTTAGCGGACACCATGTCACGTTTGGAGAGCCCCCGTGTGCCTAAAAATTGGAGCTCCCCCACAAGTGACCCCATTTTGGAAACTAGACGCCCCAAGGAACTTATCTAGATGCATAGTGAGCACTTTGAACCCCCAGGTGCTTCACAAATTGATCCGTAAAAATGAAAAAGTACTTTTTTTTCACAAAAAAATTATTTTAGCCTCAATTTTTTCATTTTCACATGGGCAACAGGATAAAATGGATCCTAAAATGTGTTGGGCAATTTCTCCTGAGTACACCAATACCTCACATGTGGAGGTAAACCACTGTTTGGGCACATGGTAAGGCTCGGAAGGGAAGGAGCGCCATTTGACTTTTTGAATGAAAAATTATTTCCATCGTTAGCGGACACCATGTCGCGTTTGGATAGCTCCTGTGTGCCTAAACATTGGCGCTCCCCCACAAGTGACCCCATTTTGGAAACTAGACCCCCCAAGGAACTAATTTAGATGCCTAGTGAGCACTTAAACCCTCAGGTGCTTCACAAATTGATCTGTAAAAATGAAAAAGTAATTTTTTTTCACAAAAAAATTCTTTTCGCCTCAATTTTTTCATTTTCACATGGGCAGTAGGATAAAATGGATCATAAAATTTGTTGGGCAATTTCTCCCGAGTACGCCGATACCTCATATGTGGGGGTAAACCACTGTTTGGGCACTCGGCAGGGCTCGGAAGAGAAGGCGCGCCATTTGACTTTTTGAATGGAAAATTAGCTCCAATTGTTAGCGGACACCATGTCGCGTTTGGAGAGCCCCTGTGTGCCTAAACATTGGAGCTCCCGCACAAGTGACCCCATTTTGGAAACTAGACCCCCCAAGGAACTTATCTAGATGCATATTGAGCACTTTAAACCCCCAGGTGCTTCACAGAAGTTTATAACGCAGAGCCATGAAAATAAAAAATAATTTTTTAGTCTTCGCCTTATACCATCTGCAGTGCTCAACAGGGATGGCATAAAACCTCCAAGGAGCCTTACCTAGCCTGGGCACCGATGTGTCTCACAGGCTGCATGGCCACCATAGTCAACAGGGAGGGAGCACCTTTGTGACCTCCGAGGACAATTGGCAGGTGGATTTTTTTTTTTGGTAAAAGGGAAGGCCTCCGAGGCTCCAACTTCACCTGGGCATTCGCCTCGCGGGCTGTGGCCATGCTTCGCTCAGGGATGGCATGGTATACATTGACCCCCGAGGCGACTACGGGTACCTGGTGACGGGTGCAGCAGACAGCGCCTGCCCAAATCCACCCGACCCAGATCCCGGCATCCTCTTCAATCTTCATCAGATGTCTTCCATCTTGAGGGTTCCCCGTCAAGGACAGGAAACCAACTGATGTGGAGAGAGGAGCCGCCCCTTTTATCTTGAAGGTTTCCTGTCCTTGATGGGCGGATCCCCTCTCTCGCGGTGCCGTCATGTATGATGGAAAAATATAGTTTTTTCTTTGACCAATTGACATACAGCTTCTTGAAAAGTAAGATTTCAATCAATATCTCACTGAACATAAGAACAATTTTCAAAATTGCTGAGTTTCATAGAACAATTTTTTTTTTACCCACGACATGAAAGGATAATATAACTCATTACAAAATTTTCAATTTTGCTCAAAGTATTTGGTGCAATAATATTGATACAACCTATATCAAGTATCTTGTATGATCGCCATGATTTTTAAAAACAGCACCAAGTCCCCTAGACATGAAATTTGGTGATCTTGCAACATTATCTTTTTCCTTTCTTCAAGAAAGACCTCTTTTAGGCCGGTTTCACACATCAGTGGCTCTGGTACGTGAGGTGACAGTTTCCTCACGTACCGGAGACACTGAACACGTAAACACATTAAAATGAATGTGTCTCTGCACATGTCAGCGTGTTTTCACGGACCGTGTGCAAAACATGGAGACATGTCAGTGTTAGTGGGAGCGCACGGATCACACGGACCCATTAAAGTCAATAAGTGCGTGTAAACACTTACCGCACACGGATGCCGTCAGTGTGCTCTCCGTGTGCTTTTTCTAAAGTCATAGGGTTAAAATTGAAACAAATTGTTTCAAAACACAGAGAACACGGACGATAAACACGGATAGCTCCAGAACCGTTTCTTCCAGTACCGGAAATATCTGGGCGTGCGAGACTGGCCTTAGAGGCTGGGTGCTGGATGAAGAGTGATGCTAAATTTGTGTCTTCATAATTCTTGATTGCATGTTTTCCTTGTATGTAGTACACATGCAACTTCTTTACCTGAGGCATAGGATCCGGTAAAGGCTTTGTAAACAGTAGTTCTAGAACAGAAACCACAAGATACGTAAGACTAAGCCGCTGAAGTACACCCATAATTCGGATATCACTCCAGGATACTGCAAGGAAGGATATATACTGAAATTAATAAAATATTTAATATACAGATATTGCAAAAGTAGCAAGGCCTAAATTCATGCACTTGTTTTACAGTATGCATAGAAAAGAATCTGTCATGCCAAAATCAAAGAAAATCGTGAATCTTATTTAGTACAATCCAGAAAATCCAACACTGTGCATATAATTGTGACGTTTCAGTCAGTCAGACTTACTCGCATTACCATTGAACTTTGTGCCAATTGGAACTCCTCTCACTCTGGCAACTTTGTGCACGTTTGATTGACCGAAATGTCACAATGATACGCACAGCATTGGATTTTCTGGATTGTACCAACTTAAATTCAAGATTTTCTTTGATTTTGGAGTGACAGATTCTTTTCTGCACATATTACAGGAATGGACCCTATTAGAGCACCTGCCGGATTCTGGAGTGCCGGACTTCACCTTGTTTATTACACCAGGCACCTCTGTGCCAACGTTACAATAAATTTCTTCACGCATGTGCAGTCTTAGAATAGATTATAAAGTATGACTGGCACAAAGAAAATATGCACGTTAAAAAAAAAAAAAATTATAATTAATAATATAATTCTTGACCCAAAGTATCCTGACCGTGTCGGGGCTTTGTCTACAATTGGTTAAAAATAGTAAAATTGCCAATTGATTTTAAAACAAAAATGTAAAAAAAAAAAAATTACTCCATTTAACAGTCACACAACTTGTCTGCCAGAGTCAGTGACCACCCTGCAGTCTCAGAGGCGTTTTACCGAGGTAAGGAGCATGTACTGGTTTAGCGGGCTTTATGATTGCGCCACTCCAGATCCACCTTGAGAAAACGCCTTTAATGCCTCCAGCTCACACCTATGATACGGATTAAGATTAAAGTCCATAATGATCCCTTAAAGGGGTTGTCCCACAAACAAAATACATTTGAATCAATGGATCTTAGAAGAATAATACGTTCCGCAATTGTAGATGTTAAAAATAGAATGTGCCTGTGATAATCCTTTAACTATGCCCCTGCTATGTACACTGATGTACAGTGTAATGGCTGTGTCTGGAACATGGTCTGCACATACCACATTGTCTCACTGTTCTCCTCCCCCCCCCCCCCCCATCTTAAAAACTAAAAAAAAAAAAACTAAAAAAAAAAACTCTTACATGGTCCACGACAGTAATTTACATTGATCACAAACAATCCGATGAGAAAAAGCTGAATGCTTCTCCAAAGGACTTTCCAAAACAGTTTCCATCTGGAGTTTCCTTTGCGCAGCATCGAATTCAGGGACAAATGGATAGAGGTTCCCATAATGAAGACAAACCTAAAATAAAGACCAGATCTCAAACAGAAATACGGTACAGTCTAGGCACACAACCCATCGTGAAGAAAGCCGTCCATTACAACACATCCCACATTGTAATGAATAAGATGCATACAAGACAACTGCTTACCATGGAAAAACCAGATCAGCTATTGTGAGACCTGTAATTAAATAACAGTATTGCATCAAGTTCTTATAAAGTAAAGTCAGTGAACTAGTTTTATGCATTTCATTGCTTAGTGGACTATACAAGTGCTCTTAAATTTACAAAACAAAGTGGTCAGACCCATTTCCATAAGATCAGCTCACTGAATTTTACTGAAACGCTGTGTCAATCATATATTGATAACACTATGTAGAATTTAACATAGGCACTTATTTTGATGAATAGAGAAAAGGACATTCGTTTTCTAAAATCATCATCTAATAATCCAAGGAAGCTTACCATTCCAGCTCTGATGTTTGAAGAACCAGTAGCCTCCTCCCCCATAATTTACAAACACCATGATTATGAGAGAAAACCTAAGACCAGAAGAAACACAAATTTAATTCCTTTATAATGTTTTTTTAATTAGTTCAACTACATTAGGAAATAAAATATAACTGCGGGATATAGGCTGCCTTTACATTCAGTTATGCCCTACCACAGGTCACTACTTGTATAGTACTCGAACGTCCAGCTAGGATTATTGACCATGTAGCTGCAATGGACAGCACTTAGCAAATTCCTGCTGACAGGTTTGCTGTAAGTAAACTACAGCCATTGTCATGTTGCCACTGTTATACAGGTCCTTCTCAAAAAATTAGCATATAGTGTTAAATTTCATTATTTACCATAATGTAATGATTACAATTAAACTTTCATATATTATAGATTCATTATCCACCAACTGAAATTTGTCAGGTCTTTTATTGTTTTAATACTGATGATTTTGGCATACAACTCCTGATAACCCAAAAAACCTGTCTCAATAAATTAGCATATTTCACCCATCCAATCAAATAAGTGTTTTTTAATAACAAACAAAAAAACCATCAAATAATAATGTTCAGTTATGCACTCAATACTTGGTCGGGAATCCTTTGGCAGAAATGACTGCTTCAATGCGGCGTGGCATGGAGGCAATCAGCCTGTGACACTGCTGAGATGTTATGGAGGCCCAGGATGCTTCAATAGCGGCCTTAAGCTCATCCAGAGTGTTGGGTCTTGCGTCTCTCAACTTTCTCTTCACAATATCCCACAGATTCTCTATGGGGTTCAGGTCAGGAGAGTTGGCAGGCCAATTGAGCACAGTAATACCATGGTCAGTAAACCATTTACCAGTGGTTTTGGCACTGTGAGCAGGTGCCAGGTCGTGCTGAAAAATGAAATCTTCATCTCTATAAAGCATTTCAGCCGATGGAAGCATGAAGTGCTCCAAAATCTCCTGATAGCTAGCTGCATTGACCCTGCCCTTGATGAAACACAGTGGACCAACACCAGCAGCTGACATGGCACCCCACACCATCACTGACTGTGGGTACTTGACACTGGACTTCAGGCATTTTGGCATTTCCTTCTCCCCAGTCTTCCTCCAGACTCTGGCACCTTGATTTCCGAATGACATGCAAAATTTGCTTTCATCAGAAAAAAGTACTTGGGACCACTTAGCAACAGTCCAGTGCTGCTTCTCTGTAGCTCAAAAGTGGCTTTACCTGGGGAATGCGGCACCTGTAGCCCATTTCCTGCACACGCCTGTGCACGGTGGCTCTGGATGTTTCCACACCAGACTCAGTCCACTGCTTCCTCAGGTTCCCCAAGGTCTGGAATCGGTCCTTCTCCACAATCTTCCTCAGGGTCCGGTCTCCTCTTCTCGTTGTACAGCGTTTTCTGCCACATTGTTTCCTTCCAACAGACTTACCATTGAGGTGCCTTGATACAGCACTCTGGGAACAGCCTATTTGTTGAGAAATTTCTTTCTGGGTCTTACCCTCTTGCTTGAGGGTGTCAATGATGGCCTTCTTGACATCTGTCAGGTCGCTAGTCTTACCCATGATGGGGGTTTTGAGTAATGAACCAGGCAGGGAGTTTATAAAAGCCTCAGGTATCTTTTGCATGTGTTTAGAGTTAATTAGTTGATTCAGAAGATTAGGGTAATAGGTCGTTTAGAGAACCTTTTCTTGATATGCTAATTTATTGAGACAGGTTTTTTGGGTTATCAGGAGTTGTATGCCAAAATCATCAGTATTAAAACAATATAAGACCTGACAAATTTCAGTTGGTGGATAATGAATCTATAATATATGAAAGTTTAATTGTAATCATTACATTATGGTAAATAATGAAATTTAACACTATATGCTAATTTTTTTAGAAGGACCTGTACCGATTAAAATGATACCTGGGGTGAAGAAATCAGTCTTGTGGTTCTTGTGTAATCAGTGGTAGAATTTATCAGTTAATGAGATGCTCATGCTCCGGGGTGGGGCTGTAGGCAGTCTTATCTTCCTGCTATAGGCCAGAGAAACCAAGGAAAGACCTGCCCTCAGGCCGCCTAGAAGCACAAACAGTCTGTCTCTCTCTCTGTCTCTATGATGAGGAACAGGTTTTTGCTTCGTGGCGGCCTGTGGGCAGATCTTTCCTTGGTTTCCCTGGCCTATAGCAGGAAGATAAGACTGTCTACAGTCCCACCCAGGAGCACAAGCATCTCATTAACTGAAAACACCGAACGCTAATTTACCACAAGACAGATTTCAGGGTCACAAAGCGGACTACATTTGAAAACTATAGGAGTCTTGTCATGTGTTTCACCCAAGGTGTTTTTTTAAATAATGCCAGTGGTGGTGATGGTGGGGGGATCCAAAACAAAACTGTATGGCAGAGGTGTTCGGGTCAAAAAAGATCAGAGGCTCAAGTCCCAAGACCTACTTTGCTGCCGCCTTTTCCCCAATGCAAAAAATGTAACAACAATTCGCACAGACAGTGTTAACTTTCAGAGTACAGCTAATGTAGGAGAGGTCACCTGCAGTCCTATGTAACACCATAGATCACCACCATAGACTCTCGCACCCCTCCAATCTATTCTAAACTCTGCTGCCCGACTAATCCACCTGTCCCTCCGCTATTCCCCAGCTTCTCCCCTCTGTCAATCCCTTCACTGGCTCCCCATTGCCCAGAGACTCCAAAACCCTAACCATGACGTACAAAGCCATCCACAACCTGTCTCCTCCATACATCTGTGACCTCGTCTCCCGGTACTTACCTACACGCAACCTACGATCCTCAAAAGATCTCCTTCTCTACTCCCCTCTTATCTCCTCTTCCCACAATCATATACAAGATTTCTCTCACATATCACCCCTACTCTGGAACTATCTGCCACAACATATCAGACTCTCGCCTACCATCGAAACCTTCAAAAAGAGCCTGAAGACCCACCTCTTCCGGCAAGCCTACAACCTGCAGTATTCACGATCGACCAAACCACTGCATGACCAGTTCTACCCTTGCCTACTGTATCCTCACCCATCCCTTGTAGATTGTGAGCCCTCGCGGGCAGGGTCCTCTCTCCTCCTGTACCTGTTGTGACTAGTATTGTTTAAGATTATTGTACTTGTTTTTATTATGTATACCCCTCCTCACATGTAAAGCGCCATGGAATAAATGGCGCTATAATAATAAATAATAATAAATCACCTCCCGACTGAGCCCCACAGTGTACCTAAATCACATATAGTGTCAACGTTGGGCATCTCTGAAGAAATGAGAGCCCACCTAACTTATGGGTGCATGTCTCCAGAAGCACGGGCTGGGCATAACGTACTGGTGACTAGGGTTGAGCGAAATGGGTCGGCCAGATTCAGAAGTCGCCGACTTTTGGCAAAGTCGGGTTTCATGAAACCCGACCCCTGTGTGGGGTCAGCCATGAGGTCGGCGATCTTCTGATCTAGAATCGGAATTCCGATACAGAGTTCCGATATGTTTAAGATATCGGGAATCGGTATCTGAATTCATATTTAAGTGTAAAATAAAGAATAAAAAAAAAAAATATTGATATACTCACCCTCGGACGCGCCCTGGTTCTAACCCGCAGCCTTCCTTCCTAAGAATCCGCGCCTGAAGGACCTTAGATGACGTCGCGGCTTGTGATTGGTCGCGTGACGCCCATGTGACCGCTCACGTGACCAATCACAAGCCGCGACGTCATCGAAGGTCCTTCAGGCGCTCATTCTTAGGAAGGAAGGCTGCCGGTGAGAACCAGGGCGCGTCCGAGGGTAAGTATATCAATATTTTTTATTTTGATTCTTTATTTTACACTTAAATATGGATCCCAGGGCCTGAAGGAGAGTTTCCTCTCCTTCAGACCCTGGGAACCATTAGAAACCCAATGCACTGCATTGGGTTTCGTGTTTCGGCCGACCCCGACTTTTCTATAGGATCGGCCGATTTCACTCGACCCGACTTTTGAAAAAGTCGGGTTTCGTGAAACCCGACCCGATCCTATAAAAAGAAAAGTCGCTCAACCCTACTGGTGACTGCAACTTACTGCTCACTATAGCACGCTGGTCACTACAATGAGAGTTTGTAATTTTCACTCAGCAACATCCACTACTGCTTGTTTCTGGAAAATAATGTATTCTTTCTTCACTGCTCAGTGGCATAAAATTCTGTGAGGCACACGTGGTGTTAATATGATCACTGCACCCTTACATGAATTCATTGGGGAGTGTAGTTTGTAAAATGAGTGCACATATAGGAGGTTTCTGCTGTTCTGGAACCTCAGGGGCTCTGCCAGTGTGACATGGCACCCTCAAACCATTCCAGCAAAACCTGAACTCCAATATGGCACCTCTTCCCTTCTGAGCTTTGCACTGTGCTTCAAAAGTAGTATTCCCCAACATATTGGGTACAGCATACTGAGGAGAAATTACACAATAAAACTGTATAGTTCAATTTCTCCTGTTACCCTTATGAAAATGAATTTGGGGCCAAAATGATATTTTTGTGAGGAAATTTTTTTTTTTTTTTAACCCCTTAAGCCCCGAGGGTGGTTTGCACGTTAATGACCGGGCCAATTTTTACAATTCTGACCACTGTCCCTTTATGAGGTTATAACTCTGGAACGCTTCAACGGATCTTGGCGATTCTGACACTGTTTTCTCGTGACATATTGTACTTCATTTTAGTGGTAACATTTATTCGATATAACTTGCGTTTATTTGTGAAAAAAACGGAAATTTGGCGAAAATTTAGAAAATGTCGCTATTTTCCAACTTTAAATTTTTATGCCCTTAACCCTGCTGTTCTGTTTAGATTTCACATACACTTGTACTGTTCCTGGTCATTTTTGACCGTCCTTATAAAATAATCATTGTTAGCTAATCTAAGTGGTTTTTTTAAACAGTTTTTGCACCATTATATTGCTTGTGAAGATGGTTGTTCAAATACCAGAAAAATAAATAAATACAAAGCTTGTTTTATATTTTTTTTTTATATCCAAAAAGGAACATGGTATTTTTTCGATTTTTGTAAAAATTGATTATTTTTGCAGATAAAAAAAAAATCTTGATCTAAATGTTAACTATAAGTAATAATATCAAACATTATGTAGATATACTTTTTTCAAAGGCAAAAAAAAAAAAAAAAAAGCTTTTTTCTCTATAAAATGGCAAAAAACGTTGTTTTTTATACACTTATACTGTTCCCGGTCATTTTTGACCAGACCTAACAAAGTTGTGATTTGTACCTAATTCAAGTGTTATTTGATTACCTGTTGCATTGTTTTACTGTATGTGAACATGGTTTTCAATAATCAGATGAAAAATTAAATCAAAAACTTTTATTTTTTGAATCAAATAAATTAACATTTTTTGCAATATTTGCTTCATATTGCACATAAAAACTTTTCTTTATTCTAAACTATATACAAACTTTTAAAAAAAAAAAGGTTTTTTGTCAAAAACAAATGATAAATGCGATCAATGTATTACTTGCATTGATCACATGTATAATTTACATGACGCTTGCACAAGTATTTTGCACATTTGCAACACATAATATTAGATTTATGGTTACTGGACGTTGGACAGAATGAGCATCTTTTTCGCTTGCAGCTGGTTGCGATGGTGGAAGCCGTTTCAGTATCAGTGGTGGTCGAAGCTGTTGGCTCGCCGTCTCCACCATGCTCTCGAATTTGTCGGGCCACTTTTTCTGCACTCTCATTTCTTGGATTTCGTGGCCGTGTTTTTACATATGGATTAGTGAGAGACTTCCCCAATTCCTCAATAAAAAGCCGTCGTTTGTGTAATTTTTTTTCTTGCCATTTGGGGTTTATTTCCCGCCACAATACAAAGGCATTATAGGCAGATACATCGATCAGGTTGTAAAAGAGAATCATAGGCCACCTATTTGTTTTTCTTTTACATGTATACGTGCCTACAAGCTGGTCTAATGTGTCAACAGCACCTTTAGTGGCGTTATAGTGAAGAATCATGTCTGGCTTTCTGTCATCTCTCTCACTTATTTTTGCATCATGGTGCATGGTGCTCATGAGGATAACTTGTTTATTTTTTTTGGGGAACGTACGACACTACCGTAGTGTCCTTTGTAAAATAAAACATTGAACTGTGTACGTCTCATATTGAGGATACCCTGTGGAAGTTCAGGTTTATTTTTTCGTACAGTACCCAGCATAGTTATATTGTTTTTTTGTAACATCTGCCCCAATTGGTAGGATGTGAAGAAATTGTCACAGGTAACGTTTCTCCCTTTGAGTCCATGGGTCAAGTCCAAAACTACCCTCATGCCTTGGTTTTTTTCAGGTCTTTCTAGAGGGTTTTTTCCAATATATACTTGAACATTTGCAGCATATGATGTTTTACTGTCACACAGAGTCCAGATTTTTATACCGTATTTTGCTGGTTTACTTGGAATGTATTGCCTGAATGGGCACCTGCCTCTAAATGACACCAGCTGCTCATCAACAGTGACATTTTCTACGGTATTATAACATTTTGGGAGTATCTCGACCCATTTACTCCACAAATCCCTAATTGGGGCAAGTTTATCTGTGCTTCTTCTTTCAGATCTATCCGTTTTGTCATCAAACCGTAGAGCTCTGGAAATTTCGTGGAATCTTTCTAAAGACATGGTGGCCCTAAATATATGGCGCCCCGTTTCCGAATTCCACAAACTTTTAGTGGACTCTCCATATGATTTGTATACTCCAGCTAATAGAAGTAACCCGATGTAAGCATTCATAGCCGTCACATCGAAGTTCTTCCATTTATCGCTATAAACCTTTTTTCCCTCAATGTTTGTCATTTCGATAAGTATATTTTGCATGGCTATATTTATGAATAATAGGAATGCCGATTGAATGTCATCAATTCTAGCAATTGCATATCTAGTGGGACCTGGAGTATCTGTGATGACATTTGATGAAGACCTTCTACCAGTCGGAGTAGGAGGCTGCAATTTCCAAACGACATCTTTGTTTTTTGAATTGATTTCTTGCGTCAGACCGGTTGTCGGGGTTTCCACATCAGATTCACCCTCAGAATCCGAGTTCTCAGCAATATCTTCATCCTCACTAATGTTGTCCTCCTCTTCGGAGACATTTTCAGGTGGGACATCCTCGTCTGTATCGGAGTCGTTTATAAACTCCTCCAATTCAGCTTGGGTGAAGTGTCTTCTTCTCATGCTGTAAGGCATCACTGTTGAATGAAAAAATAAAATATATCCATAAACAATGAATGAAAAAAAAAAATCAAAACAATTTCGCAACAATACACACAATAACGTCCCGTCACACATTGAGATATGCCCTGTGATTATGGTGCTGGAGCGTCGCAAACAAAAATGAGGCATGCACTCATTCTATCACAGCAGTGAGAATATGTACTCATAAGCAGACATTGAGTCTACACAACCCTAATGCTAACCCCCTATCATCCATTTTATCACAGCAGTGAGAATATTGAATAATTTTAGAATAAAAGAATAATTTATCTGTAACATACCTGTAAAAATGGGACTTCAGAGCTCTGACGTCTGAACCTCTGCTCACTCTGTGTTGTCTCCAGCTGAACTGAAACTCTACACTGCTATGTTATCTGTCTACAGATAAGATCAGAGCAGACACCACCCTGCAGCAGGAAAAAGCTCACAGTACAACACTTTAGGTGAATTCTGCTTAGGACAGCATTGCACAGTGTAATACTGTACAACCAGCAAACACATGGAAAATCAGAAAATCATGATTTACAATATGAAATGTTGACAACTGAATGGAACTAGATCTATATGAACAGCAGGGTAAATAAAAACTAGTGAAATAAATTGCGCATAGCTATACTGGAAGCGAATCCGTCGGCTGTATCGCAACTTGAAAATGTTGGTATGTGTAAATCTTTTCTGACCAAAAGTAGTCAGATACATTGATAAATAGTAGTAGATGCAATATATAGTTCAAAATGAAGTGATAGCACCTTTATTTTTGTCAAAAATTGTCTGGAGAGCTGAATAAAGGCCTATCGGTCATTTTTGACCGAACAGTACAAGTGTAAAAAAAATTGTACCAAATAAAGTAAACAAAAATTAAAAAAAAAAAAAAATTCCCACAGAGAGTACCCCCCTAATGACGAAAAGTCAGGGAGCCTCAAGTCTCAGAATCACACGCTGAATTTTTATAACATTATAGAATTTCAAAAACGGTCATTTTTGACCTAACAGAACAGCAGGGTTAAATCACAGAGATATGTCACGCAAAATACTTAATAAGTAACATTTCCCACATGTCTACTTTACATCAGCACAATTTTGGAACCAAAATTTTTTTTTGTTAGGGAGTTATAAGGGTTAAAAGTTGACCAGCAATTTCTCATTTTTACAACACCATTTTTTTTTTTAGGGACCACATCTCATTTGAAGTCATTTTGAGGGGTCTATATGATAGAAAATACCCAAGTGTGACACCATTCTAAAAACTGCACCCCTCAAGGTGCTCAAAACCACATTCAAGAAGTTTATTAACCCTTCAGGGGTTTCACAGGAATTTTTGGAATGTTTAAATAAAAATGAATATTTAACTTTTTTTCACACAAAATTTATTTCAGCTCCAATTTGTTTTATTTTACCAAGGGTAACAGGATAAAATGGATGCCAAACGTTGTTGTACAATCTGTACTGAGTACGCTGATACCCCATATGTGGGGGTAAACCACTGTTTGGGCGCATGGCAGAGCTCGGAAGGAAAGGAGCGCCATTTGACTTTTCAATGCAAAATTGACAGGAATTGAGATGGGACGCCATGTTGCGTTTGGAGAGCCCCTCATGTGCCTAAACATTGAAACCCCCCCCCCCAAGTGACACCATTTTGGAAAGTAGACACCCTAAGGAACTTATCTAGATGTGTGGTGACCACTTTGACCCACCAATTGCTTCACAGAAGTTTATAATGCAGAGCCGTAAAAATAAAAAATCTTATTTTTTCACAAAAATGATCTTTTCGCCCCCAATTTTTTATTTTCCCAAGGGTAAGAGAAGAAATTAGACCACAAAAGTTGTTGTGCAATTTGTCCTGAGTGCGACGATACCCCATATGTGGGGGTAAACCACTTTTTGGGCGCATAGCAGAGCTCGGAAGGGAAGGAGCGCCATTTGACTTTTCAATGCAAAATTGACTGGAATTAAGATGGGACGCCATGTTGGTTTGGAGAACCCCTGATGTGCCTAAACATTAAAACCCCCCACAAGTGACACCATTTTGGAAACTAGACCCCCTAAGGAACTTATCTAGATGTGTTTTGAGAGCTTTGAACCCCCAAGTGTTTCACTACAGTTTATAATGCAGAGCCGTTAAAATAATTTTTTTTTTTCTTCCGCAAAAATTATTTTTTAGCCCCCAGTTTTGTATTTTCACAAGGGTAACAGAATAAATTGGACCCCAAAAGTTGTTGTCCAATTTGTCCAGAGTACGCTGATACCCAATATGTGGAGGGGGAACCACTGTTTGGGCGCATGGCAGAGCTCGGAAGGGAAGGAGCGCCATTTGGAATGCAGACTTAGATGGATTGGTCTGCAGGCGTCACGTTGCATTTGCAGAGCCCCTGATGTACCCAAACAGTACAAACCCCCCACAAGTGACCTCATATTGGAAACTAGACCTCCCATGGAACTTATCTAGATGTGTTGTGAAAACTTTGAGCCCCCAAGTGTTTCACTACAGTTTACAACGCAGAGCCGTGAAAATAAAAAATCCTTTTTTTTTCCCCACAAAAATGATTTTTAGCCCCCCAAATTTTTATTTTCCCAAGGATAACAAGAGAACTCGGACCCAAAAAGTTGTTGTCCAATTTGTCTCGAGTACGATGATACCCCATATGTTGGGGTAAACCCCTGTTTGGGCGCACGGGAGAGCTCGGAAGTGAAGGAGCACTGTTTTACTTTTTCAATGCAGAATTGGCTGGAATTGAGATCGGACGCCATGTCGCGTTTGGAGAGCCCCTGATGTGCCTTAACAGTGGAAACCCCCCAATTATAAATGAAACCCTAATCCAAACGCACCCCTAACCCTAATCCCAACTGTAACCCTAACCACACACCTAACCCTGACACACCCCTAATTCTAATCCCAACCCTAATCCCAACCGTAAATGTAATCCAAACCCTAGCCCTAACCCTAATGGGAAAATGGAAATAAATACATTTTTTTTAATTTTATTATTTTTCCCTAAGGCTAGGTTCACATTGCGTTAGGGAAATCCGTTTAGCGCTAGCAGATTGCGCTAACGCAATGTCTTTTTAGGTGTCGTGTTTAGTGGTCGCGTTAACGTCCCCGCTCTGGAAGATCGGGGATCGGACCTCGGGCGTGCCGCGGACGCTGCAAGCAGCGTCCGAGGCGCGCCACAAAAGAACGGCACCTTGCTAGCGCGAGCCGAAAATGGCACGCTCTAGCGATGCGCTACACCCGAAAATCACATTGCTGTCAATGGGTGTGCTAACGGACCCGTTGCACGGCGTTAATTGTGACATTTTCGCCGTGCTGTCCGTTAGCGTTAACCCATTAACGCAATGTGAACCTAGCCTAACTAAGGGGGTGATGAAGGGGGGTTTGATTTACTTTTATAGCTTTTTTTATACCGGATTTTTATGATTGGCAGCCGTCACACACTAAAAGACGCTTTTTATAGCAAAAAAGGTTTGCGTCTCCACATTTTGAGACCTATAATTTTTCCACATTTTGGTCCACAGAGTCATGTGAGGTCTTGTTTTTTGCGGGACGAGTTGACGTTTTTATCGGTTACATTTTCGGACACGTGACAGTTTTTGATCGCTTTTTATTCCGATTTTTTGTGAGGCAGAATGACCAAAAACCAGCTATTCATGAATTTCTTTTGGGGGAGGCGTTTATACCATTCCGCGTTTGGTAAAATTGATGAAGCAGTTTTATTCTTCGGGTCAGTACGATTACAGCGATACCTCATTTATATCATTTTTTTTATGTTTTGGCACTTTTATACGATAAAAGCTATTTTATAGAAAAAATAATTATTTTGGCATCGCTTTATTCTGAGGACTATAACTTTTTTATTTTTTTGGTTATGATGCTATATGGCAGCTTGTTTTTTGCGGGACAAGATGACGTTTTCAGAGGTACCATGGTTATTTATATCCGTCTTTTTGATCGCGTGTTATTCCACTTTTTGTTCAGCGTTATGATAATAAAGCGTTGTTTTTTGGCTCTTTTTTTTTTTTTTCTTACGGTGTTCACTGAAATGGTTAACTAGTGGGCCAGTTTTATAGGTCGGGTCGTTACGGACGCGGCGATACTAAATATGTGTACTTTTATTGTTTTTTTGGTTTTTTTTTTTTAGATAAAGAAATGTATTTATGGCAATAATATTTTTTTTTTTTCTTCTTTATTTAGGTTTTTTTTTTTTTTTTTTACACGTGTGGAAATTTTTTTTTTTTACTTTTTCACTTTGTCCCAGGGGGGGACATCACAGATCACCGATCTGACAGTGTGCACAGCACTCTGTCAGATCGGTGATCTGACATACAGCCGGGCAGGATTAGAGCTGCAGCTGCAGGACCCGGATGCAGCCCGGCGGCCATTTTGGATCCGGGGACTGCAGGGAGAAGACGCTCGGTACACGGTGAGTACACCACCGTGTACCGATCGTCTCAGGGAAGCCCGCAGGGAGCCCCCTCCCTGCGCGATGCTTCCCTGCACCGCCGGCACACCGCGATCATCTTTGATCGCGGTGTGCCGGGGGTTAATGTGCCGGGAGCGGTCCGTGACCGCTCCTGGCACATAGTGCCGGATGTCAGCTGCGATAGGCAGCTGACACTCGGCCGCGCTCCCCCCGTGAGCGCGGCCGATCGCATATGACGTACTATCCCGTCACTGGGAATTAAGTCCCAGGTCACCTGGACGGGATAGTACGTCATATGGGATTAAGGGGTTAATTTCACGGCTCAACGTTATAAACATATGTGAAGAACCTGCGGGTTCAAGGTGCTCACCACACATCTAAATACATTCCTTGAAGGGTCTAGGTACCAAAATGGGGCACATGTGGGGGGTTTCTATTGCTTAGGAACACATACTACTACACTGTCTTTATCATATTTTATTTTCCCTTTCCCTTGTTTGTTAAAAAAAAAAAAAAAATCCTTAATAAAAAGTATATTATTGAGAAAAGTTAATAGTTACCCTCTAAATGTATCAAGTGACCGGAGTCTCTGAGGCACAGTATTCCAGGAAGTGTAATGTGCGTCCAGGTTGCATAGATCGGTCCTACTAGGGGAACCAAGCTCCTGTAAACCAACAAATACAAAGAATAGACTCAACGCATGAATGAAAAAGGTGGTGCCACATACAAATTCTGTTTGTAACACATGGTCTGAACGAACATTCACATTTGTAAAATATGTAAGCCATGTAAAATTTCAAGTTTTGTGTAATAAAAAGTCCTCAGGAATATATAAACTTGAAAGCAAAGATCCAATTATAAACTCACAGAATTAATGAGTCGATCAGTTTCAACAGGATTAAACCGATTGCATAGCCAATTCTGTATGACGTTTAGTCTAAAAAGATAGAAAAAAGTTTATTTAAATGACAATGGTTCTTTCAACAAACCTTTCATACATCAAAAGTACAAGTGAATGTAAGAAATTGCTTCTTTCTCCCCTTATGAGCCATTTCTTCCCCACCTTCCTGAACTCATCATTCTGTCTAAATAAAAAAAATGATCAAATCCATCTTCCTCAATACAAGACTGACTGCCAGTGCAAGGATGTGTTAGCCATCAATATGTGATGTGACCTATGGAAAAAGGTATTGAGAAGGCGGAGAGAGTCAGAAGGAGAGAAACCGTGCCGATTCTAGCTAGCTTATCCCAATGCTGAATTCACAGTTAACGCAGTGAGTGTATGCTGAAAGTATACAATTATGAAAAAATGTGCATAGTCTCTACTAGAGATGGGAGAACCCGAACAATAAAGTTTGGGGTCCGTACTGGACACCTAGTGTCCGTGAATGGACCCCGAACAAGGACTTCTGTGCTCCATGTTCATAGACATCCCTGTAGCCCTCAACTGTCTGGTTATCAAAAAAACAAAAAAAATACAAAACAACATTGACTGGCTTATCAGTTAAAGAACTATACAATAATACTAGTGGTTTGAAAGTGTAAGGTCGGGATCACACATGCGAGAAATACGGCTGAGTCTCACATGTTAATACCCGGCATGGCCGTCGCCACTCAGGAGCGGAGCGTGCGGCTGCATGTATTGCTATGCGGCCGCAGACACCGCTCCTGAGTGACGGCGGCAATGCCGGTTATTAACATGCGAGACTCGGCCGTATTTCTCGCATGTGTGATCCCGGCCTAATAGCTTCTGACAGGTTCCCTACTGTATAACAGGGGGAAAAAAAAAAAAAAAGGGTAGAAACATAAGTAAATACCCTATATTATTTTTATGCACAGTTATTTATTTGCTGCAGAGTATTTACGTACTATGATTTGGTCTTTGTTTTTCTGCTCAGTGGCTAGTATGAACGTGCGCCAACATGCACACCAGGTTGTACCCAGTTCATTTCTATACACTTTTTCTGTTTGCTTGCACTCTGTGTGGCCTGCCTCATCTTTGAGCAGGACATGCTATTCATGTTTTCCCCTGACCGTGTGTCTACTAGCTGGGCTCAGTCCTTCTCAGCCCCTATCCATATGCATGTCACTTGGCAAACGGTAAGGTTATTTTTACATTCCAGTTTGGACCATCCCAATTAGGGTCACCGTGAAGTGGTGGGACGGCTTTTGCATATTTTTTTTTTTATAACAAAATTCCGTTAACTAAAGTACCCTATATTATTTTCATGCACTATTGCGGTTTATTATTATTTACTGCAGGGTATTTACTGGTTAGGCTTTTGGTTTTTTTCTGCTCAGTGTCCAGTGTAAACGTGTGGTTACACGCTGCATACACACCAGTTTATATCTCAGTTCATTTCTTTAGGTTTTTTTCCCACTACTGCATAACAGCATGAAAAGCTTGCCCATGCACAACATATGGAAGCAGAAAAAAAAAAAGTGCGTTTATAGGAAACCAGCAGAAGAAAGGAACATGATCAAAATTATAGAAGCTGTACATGACCTAACCACAAAAGAGAAGGAGGAAAAAAACAAACTAATAGTTGGAGGAGACTGTGTTCAATGGATAATGTGACAGTAAACATTAAGTCGGGTCTAATAAATTGTGCTTTGCATACAAAAAAAAAAAAAAAAAAATCATTGGTGCAGCTGCATAAAAAAGGAAGTAGAAATGCTGATATTTTCATTTTGCCAGCACAAGTTCCTGTTTCATTACAAATTCTGATTATCCAATGCAGTATCATATACAAGATAATTACTACAGTTCTACCAAACACAATATTACTTAATTTATGACCCCTACACAGTTACAATATTAAAGATTTGCATTTTAATTTTGGGAACTATGACATACATCCATGACTTACATACCTTCCTTATACGATCATGTAATGTCGGGTGGGGAGAACATGGCGGGGGAAGCCCGCCTCACTGACTAGATCTCAGGCCCGATGTTCAAAGTATGTTTTCTCTAAAACATTGCAGCGTTTCAGATTGAAATAGGTTTTATTTTTATTTAGGGAGCTCAGGTCCGAATCATACTGCCCTGGTTCAGAATTACTCATGTGACATGTTGTTCACTTCACGGACTAATCCTTTTTAAATGCTACAGTTACTCACCTCCTGGACTGGTGCCATTCCACCAATGTCAGCGCCATGTCTGCCAACCCTTCGTTCAACATTATGTCAAGTAAGCGCTGCCCCCAATCACTGGCTTCTGATGGGCTGTAGCCTTCACACTTCCCTCAGATGGAACAGTTTCATCTGAGGATAGTGTGAAAGCTGCAGTCGATCAGATGCCACGGATAGTAATGTCATGGAAGCACCGGCAGATACAGCACAGTGCCAACGAATGGCATTAGTCTGGGGAGGGAGTATATGTGAGGTGTTATTTTTTATTGTGCATGGGGGACTATAGCATTTAAGAAATTAGTATCCAACTAGTGGTCATCTAGACAAAACAGAAAAGTCAGACCAGCATAAATCTCTAGATTTAACCAATATGTGTATACAAGTAAAAAAAAAAAATAATATAATAATACGATTATGCTTACCTTAAAATATATGATCCCAAGAATAATACTATAAAGATGGCCACATATATGAAAAATGCAATGACAATGGCTGCAGAGGAGAAAAAAAGTGGATTTTAAGAAAAAAAAAAAAAAAAAAAAACAAGACAAAACTTAACTTCTTTGTGAAAGTGTTGTATTCATGATTTAAGTACTCACGGACGTTGGAGTTCCCCGGATTCTGATTAATAATTATTCCACAGGTTACATCTTGGGTAGTGGAATGGTTTGCCTTCACCCACAAGGAGTAGTTTCCAAATTCTCTAAAACTGTAATGAATTCTGTGGAGAGAAAAGAAAAAGAAAAAAAAAACTACATCTAACAACTCTGATGTTTAGAACATTATGTAGCTGCAGTAAATTTTTCAGCCAAATACATTTCACTCAATGCGTATAAGGGCAAGAAAAGTAATCATACATATTAGATTAATTTTGGCCAAACGAGGAGATTCCCTGTGAAGTAATGTAGGAACAATAGAAAGATTGGGCATGCTGGATTCAATATGCCTGATTCTTCGATAGTCTACATAGATTGTAAGGGTACGAGCAACTTGACGCACAATAAAATCTATGGTGATCAGTGGTTATTATGAAATTAGAGTATTATACCCACTTAAATTTTTATGTTCAATTTGGCCTATTTTATAAATATAATACAAGGAAATGAAATTTTCCCACTGGAAATTTAAATTCACTTATAAGTAACTTTACTATAACCTGCAACCATTTTTTCTTTGGGAAAAGGTGTTCTTCAGAGGACTATGCCCTATTGAGACCATCTACTTGTGCTTGTGGTTGCTAAGGAGGGATACCGGTCCATACAGCTGACCGTTACCCAAGGTGTATGGCCACTGCATAATAATTGCTAGTTCTCGTCTATCATCTGTGGACTGGCACAATAGAATGGCATCATGAGGACCAAAGAGATAAAAAAAAATGCAAAGTGCAAAAGTAAATAAATGAATAAAGAAGGACACTACAGTGAGGAAAATTAAGCATTTTATACACTGCCGATTTTGCAAGTTTTCCCACCTACAAAGAATGGAGAGGTCTGTAATTTTTATCGTGGGTACACTTCACCCCTATGGCCATACGTCGCGTCCGTTGTGCATTGGATGCGTCGTGTTTTGGCGGACGGTCGTCACGAAAAAAAACATTCAAGGGAACATTTTTTTCGTACATCGGGTCCTGCATTTCCTACCGTGCATGCGCAGCCGGAACTCCGCCCCTTCCTCCCCGGGACTTTAGAATGGGCAGCGGATGCGTTGAAAAACTGCATCCGCTGCCCACAATGTGCCGAATTTTCACAACGTCCGTCGGTATGTCGCGCCGACGCTTAGCGACGGCCCCGTACCGACGGAAGTGTGAAAGAAGCCTTACTCTGCACTTACCTGTATTACTTGAACCAGTTTGAACTCCTTACCACCATGGCCAAGATCAAAAAGCTGTCTAAGGACACCAGGGACAAAATTGTAGACCTGCACAATGTTGGGATGGGCTACAAGATAATAGACAAGCAGCTTGGTGAGAAGGCAACAACTGTTGGCACAATTATTAGAAAATGGAAGAAACAGATGACTGTCAGTCTTCCTTGGTCTGGGGCTCCATGCAAGATCTCGCCTCATGGTTAAGGATGATTCTGAGAACGGTCAAGAATCAGCTCAGAACTACGTGAATCAATGACCTGAAGAGAGCTGGGACCAATGTCTCAGTTATTATCATTAATAACACACTACGCAGTCATGGATTAAAATCCTGCAGGGCACCCAAGGTCCCCCTGCTCACGCCAGCAAGTGTCCAGGCCCATTTGAAGTTTGCCAATAACCATCTGGATGATCCAGAGGAGGCATGGGAGAAGGTCATGTGGTCAGATGAGACCAAAATAGAACTTTTTGGCATCAACTCTACTCGCCATGTTTGGAGGATAAATAAGGATGAGTACAACCCCAAGAACACCATTCCAACCATGAAGCATGGTGGGGAAAACATCATACTATGGGGGTTCTTTTCTGCAAATGGGACAGGATGACTGCACCACATTGAAGGGAGGATAGATGAGATCATGTACTGCACGATTAGGGCCAGCAACCTCAGTAAGGACACTGAGGATGGGTCGTAGCTGAGTCTTCCAGCATGACAATGACCTGAAACACACAACTAAGGCAACTAAGGAGTGGCTCTGTAAAAAGCATTTCAAAATCCTGGAGTCACCTAGCTAGTTTTTGTTTTTGGAAGTGCATTTGAACAGCAAGGTTGATTGCTGTTAAGGGGAACTAGAGAAAAAAAAAAATCTATAAATCTTCAGCATAGCGAGTGTGAGCGAGCTGAGTAAGTGTAAACAGCGGTAAGTGTGACTTGTGATTCAGTGACTTTGGATTCAGGGAGTTTCCAAGAGGAATTGCTGTCTTTTTTTATTATTACTTTATTTTTATTTATTTTTTTTTAAATTTAACTTTTCTGCCTGGTGCAATCCCCATTAGGAAATGTGCTCCACTATTGTTAATGTCATCCAGTGCACATCTTGCCACATGTATGCAGTCCTTGATCAGCCGATCGAGGGTGCATACTGCTGTGCGAGATGTGAGCACGTTGTGCATTTGGAAACATAGATTCTGAATCTAAATGTGCAGCTGGCAACACTGAGATCCATTGACAATATGGAGAGGAGTCTTCTGCTCACTGAGCAGACGCTCAATGGGATAGATGGGGGGGGATGGTAGGATGGAGCCACAGGACAGTGAAGTAGCAAGCTGAGTGACAGTTAGGAGGCGGGGTAGAGGGAAAAGTGCCAGGGAGGCTAGTCCTGATCTGAAACACCCCAATAAGTTTGCCAAGTTGGCAGATGAGGGGGGTGCCAGTACAGGGGTAGCACTGCTGCAGCCAGGCATGTCCTCTGAAAGCCGGGGGAGTGACTGCTCCAGTAAGGAGGGAAATAGGAGGGCAGGCCAGACAGGTGCTGGTAGTGGGGGACTCAATTATTATGGGAACAGATAGGGCAATCTGTCACAAAGACAGGGATCGTCGAACGGTGTGCTGCCTACCTGGCGCTCGAGTCCGACACATCGCTGATCGGGTGGACATATTACTGGGAGGGGCTGGTGAGGACCCAGCGGTCATGGGGCACATTGGCACAAATGACAAAGTTAGAGGTAGGTGGAAGGTCCTTAAAGATGATTTCAGAGAATTAGGCCACAAGCTGAAAGCAAGGACCTCCAACGTGGTATTTTCCGAAATACTGCCTGTACCACGTGCCACGCCAGAGAGGCAACGTGAGATTAGGGAGGTTAATAAGTGGCTCAAGAATTGGTGTAGGAAGGAGGGGGTTTGGGTTCCTGCAGAACTGGGCCGACTTCTCAGTTGGCTACAGGCTCTACGCTAGGGACGGGCTACACCTCAATGGGGAGGGTGCAGCTGTGCTGGGGGAGAAAATGGCTAGAAGGTTGGAGGAGTGTTTAAACTAGGGATTGGGGGGGGTGGGGGCGGAGGGTATTCAATTTATAGGAGGGGAAGATAGTGCAGATAGAGAACTGGGCACAAATAAGGAAGTCGGCGGTGGCATGGGGGGTGGGGTTAGAACAGTTAATAATTTAAGAAATAGAGGTACAGAGAGGAACATCAAGTGCATGTATACTAATGCCAGAAGCCTCGCCAACAAAATGGATGAATTAGAACTAATGTTGGAGCATAATTATGACATGGTGGGGATATCAAACGTGGCTGGATGAGAGCCATGACTGGGCTGTTAACTTGCAGGGCTATAGCCTGTTCAGAAATGACCGTACAGATAAGCGAGGGGGAGGGGTGTGTCTATATGTAAAATCGTCCTTAAAACCCATCCTGCGTGATAATGTAGGTGAATTTAATGAAAATGTAGAATCCCTGTGGGTAGAGATAAGGGGAGGGGGAAAAAATAATAAATTACTAATAGGGGTTTGTTATAAATCTCCAAAAATAATGGAAGCAATGGAGAATATCCTCGTAAAGCAAATAGATGAAGCTGCGACTCAAGGGGAAGTCATTATTATGGGGGACTTCAACTATCCTGAAATAGATTGGGGAACAGAAACCTGCAGTTCTAGCAAAGGTAATCGGTTTTTGACAACTAAGAGACAATTACCTTTCACAACTGGTTCAGGACCCAACAAGGGGGGGCACTGCTAGACCTAATATTATCCAACAGGCCAGACCGCATATCAAATATAAGGGTTGGGGGTCACTTGGGTAATAGCGATCACAAAATAATAAGTTTTCATGTATCCTTTAAAAAGATGTGTAATAGAGGGGTTACAAGGACACTAAACTTCAGGAGCGCAAATTTGCAACGGATGAGAGATGATCTTGGTGCAATTAACTGGGACGATATCCTGAGACACAAAAATACACAAAGAAAATGGGAGACATTTATTAGCATCCTGGATAGGACCTGTGCACAGTATATACCGTATGGGAATAAACATACTAGAAATAGGAGGAAACCAATATGGCTAAATAGAGCTGTAAGGGGCGCAATAAGTGACAAAAAGAAAGCATTTAGAGAATTAAAGGAAGTAGGTAGTGAGGAGGCATTAAATAAATACAAAAAAATAAATAAATTCTGTAAAAAGCTAATCAAGGCAGCAAAGATTGAGACAGAGACTCATTGCCAGAGAGAGTAAAAATAATCCTAAAATTTTCTTTAACTACGTAAATAGTAAGAAACTAAAAAATGATAGTGTTGGCCCCCTTAAAAATAGTCTGGGTGAAACGGTGGATGAGGATGAGGAAAAAGCCAATATGCTAAATTATTTTTTTTTCATCAGTATTTACAAAAGAAAATCCCATGGCAGACAAAATGACTAGTGATAAAAATTGCCAATTAAATGTCACCTGCTTAACCCAGCAGGAAGTGCGGCGGCATCTAAAAAAAAAAAAAAAAAAATCACTAAAATTGACAAATCTCCGGGCCCGGATGGGATACACCCTCGAGTACTGCAGGAATTAAGTACAGTCATTGATAGACCATTATTTTTAATCTTTAAAGACTCCATAATAACAGGATCTGTACCACAGGACTGGCGTATAGCAAATGTGGTGCCAATATTCAAAAAGGGGACAAAAACTGAACTCGGAAATTATAGGCCAGTAAGCTTAACCTCTACTGTGGGTAAAATCCTGGAGGGCATTCTAAGGGATGCTATACTGGAGTATCTGAAGAGGAACCTCATGACCCAGTATCAGCATGGGTTTACTAGGGACCGTTCATGTCAGACTAATTTGATCAGTTTCTATGAAGAGGTAAGTTCCGGACTGGACCAAGGGAACCCAGTGGATGTAGTGTATATGGACTTTTCAAAAGCTTTTGATACAGTGCCACACAAAAGGTTGATACATAAAATGAGAATACACCAAGGTTACTTACTGGTAGCCGTTTTTTCCGGAGCCCATAACAGCACACCTGAGAGAGGGATCCGCCCAGTCGGGACAGGAAACCTACTGAAATAAAAGGGCGGTACCTCTCCCTCGCTTCAGTTGGTTTTCAGAGCATGAGAGGCCCCCTTGGTTAGTTCACATGGTAATCTACCACCACATTATAATAATAATAAAAAAAACACCCAACTAAAAGTGCACACCAAAGGGTGAAAAAGAAGGGAGGGAATATACAGGTGCTGTCATGGGCTCCGGAAAAACCGGCTACCAGTAAGTAACCTTGGTGTTTTCCCGTCTCCCATGACAGCACACCTGAGAGATTTTTGGAGAAAGAAACACCTTAGGGAGGGACCACCGCTTGCAGCACCCTTCTACCAAAGGTAAGGTCAGTTGAGGAGGATAGATCTAGTCGTTCGTGTCTAAAGAAGGTAGACGGTGAGGACCAGGTAGCGGCCTTACAAATTTGATCAATCGATACCTCTGCTTTTTCTGCCCAGGAAGTAGCCACAGCTCTGGTGGAGTGAGCCTTGATGCCTTCAGGGATTGGGGCACCACGAGAAGCATAGGATAAGGAAATGGCCTCCCTAATCCACCTAGCAATAGTACCCTTTGATACCCCATATCCCTTCCTACTACCCTGGAAAGCTACAAATAAGGACTGATCTTTCCTCCACTGACTAGTCAAAGATATGTATTGCAAAATAGCTCTTCTTACATCCAGTGTATGAAATTTCTCTTCCCCCGGATTTTTGGGATTATCACAAAAAGAGGGTAACACAATCTCCTGGCTTCTATGGAATTTAAGAACTACTTTCGGCAGATATGCCGGATCTGGTCTGAGTACTACTCGGTCATCAAATATCAGTGTGTAAGGAGGGGAGATAGATAGGGCTTGCAAGTCACTCACCCTATGGGCTGATGTCAACGCTACCAGAAGTACTGTCTTAAAAGTGAGCATTTTTATCGATGACTCCTGCAAAGGCTCAAATAGATCACTAGTTAGAGCCTCTAACACCAAATTCAAATCCCATGGAGGAACCCTCTGAATTATTACTGGTCTAGACCTACTACAGGATTTTATAAAGTGGGACACCCATCTATTGGAGGCCAGATTACAATTATATAAGGCTCCTAATGCCGACACCTGTACTTTGAGCGTATTAGTTGCCAACCCCAGTTGTAAACCCGCCTGTAAAAATTCTAGAATAGTACCTACAGGCGCCTTGTCCCCCAGAGGTTGCCCTGAAAAATCTAGAAACTTTTTCATGTTCTACCATATATCCTCGATGTTACTGGCTTTCTACTTTTCAACAAGGTGGAGACTAACCCTGGTGAAAATCCTTGTCTACTCAATGCCCTCTCAAATTCCAGGCTGCAAGATGGAAGCCCTTCACGAGAGTGGCATATTGGACCCTGGGTAAGCAGGTCCGGAATTTCTGGCAGAATCCATGGATCGGTCACTGACATTTGTCTCAGGAGGGAAAACCAAGGTCTTTTTGGCCAAAATGGAGCAATCAAAATTACTCTCGCCTGCTCCATTCTGATCTTCCTTACCACTGTCGGAATCATTGCCATCGGTGGAAATACATACGCGAGACTGAAATTCCATTGTATCTGGAGAGCATCTACCGCGAAGGGTTTCTCTCTCGGGTCTAATGAACAGAAATTCTCTACTTTCCTGTTGTTTAGGGTGGCAAATAAATCTATCACAGGTAAGCCCCAAGCCTGCACTATCTGTTGAAACACCTGGGAATTCAAAGACCACTCTCTTTGTTTCAGTGTTTTGCAACTTAGGTAGTCTGCTTTCGTATTCTCGACTCCCTTTATGTGGAGAGCCGAGAGGGATAGTAGGTGGCGCTCCGCTAGTTGTAGGAGGACAGACGCTGACTTCATCAGGGAAGGGGATCTCGTCCCCCCTTGGTGGTTGATATATGCAACTACTGCATGATTGTCTGACATGACCTTGGTATGGTGACCCTGAAGGATGGGAAGGAAATGTTTTACAGCTCTCTCTACAGCCCATAACTCTCTTAAATTTGACACCTGACGTGATTCTAGTTGGGACCAGGATCCCTGAACTGAGAGAGTCCCTAAATGGGCCCCCCATCCAGAACCGCTTGCGTCTGTGGTGATGATCTGATCTATCGGAGTTATCCACTGGACCCCCGACGCGAAATGATCTCTCACGGCCCACCATTTTAGGGAATCTGTTACCTCTAATGAAAGGCGAAGCTTCCCCTCTAAATGCCCTTTTAACGACCTCTGTGCTGACAGGACCTCCCACTGTAACTGTCTTAGATGGAACTGTGCCCATCTTACTGCAGGTATACAGGACGTCAGAGAACCCAACAGGGACATTGCCTTTCTCAACGTCATTATGGGGTGATTAATTGCTGATTTCACCAGATTTTGAATTTTGACCAGCTTGTTTTCTGGTAGGAGACAAAGCTGACGTGTGGAGTCCAGAACTAAACCCAGAAAGGACTGGACTAGCTCCGGCGTCAATCTCGACTTGGCGAGATTTATTTTCCACCCCAACCGCTCTAGCGTTGTTATAACTTCTTTTATTTGCGCCAGACAATGTGCTGCTGAGTTCCCTATTATAAGGAAGTCGTCCAGGTACGGAACTATAACTACGTTCTGAGAGCGGAGGAAGGACATGACATCTGACATTAGCTTTGTAAAAATACTCGGCGCTATTGACAGGCCGAACGGGAGGGCAGCGTATTGATAGTGCCTGCCTTGGACATAAACTGCTACTCTTAGGAATTTTTGGTAGTCCCGATGGATTGGGACATGGTAGTAGGCGTCCTTTAAGTCTATGGCTGCCATGAAGCAACCTGGGAACAAGAGTTTTATCGCTGTATTCACAGACTCCATTTTGAAGGAGCAGTTTACTACCGACCGGTTTAGATTTTTTAAATTGACAATGGTTCTCAGCGACCCGTCTGGCTTTCTTATCAAAAAAAGAGGGGAATAAAAACCTTTTCCCTGCTCTTCTCCCGGGACTTCTACCAGAACTCGTTTTGATACCAGTTCCAATACCTCTGCTTCCAAGGCAAGCTGTTCCTCCGGGGTTTTTCTTTGGGGCGTTAACACAAAAGTCTGTCATGGTAGATAAACAAAGTTTATTTTTAGGCCATCTTTGATGACCTTCAGAGTCCAAGGCTTCCTCGCCAATGTTGAGGGACCTTTAAACATATATCCCGATCCCTTCCTGTCTCTGGAGTCCCAATTCCTTCTATCTCCCGGGGGGCGACCTCTACTAAATTTCCCCCTCCGAAAATAGGGCCGTCTAATGTCCACCGGAAAGCGAGGGAATCCCTTTTTTCTATCCTCTGCTTTCTCCAAAATATCCTCTAATTTCTGTCCAAAAAGGAAATGGCCATCACATGGTAAAGAACAAAGTCTGTTTTTTGAAGGCAAGTCGCCCGGGCATCCCTTTAACCAAAGAGCACGTCTAGCCGGCTGCATTAGATAGATTCGCAGCTCTGGCTGCTAGTCTCACGGACTCTGCCGATGAGTCTGCTATAAAGGCAGCCGCTCCTTTAGCCATAGTTACATTGGTTAGGAGGTCTTCTCTCGACACTTTAGATTTTAACTGGTCTTCTATCTGTTGTAACCAGACTATAAGGGAGCGTGCAACACAAGTTCCGGCGATTGCCGGTTTTAACCCCCCTGCAGTTGCCTCCCAGGTATGCTTTAGGAACCCGTCCGCTTTTTTATCTAGAGGGTCTCTTAATACACCAGAGTCTTCTAAGGGAAGAGAAGACTTTTTAGAGGACCTGGCAACTGCACCATCAATTTTTGGAACTTTATCCCATATTTCCAAATCCTTCTCCTCAAAGGGATAACGTCTTTTAGAAGCCGAGGGCAGATTACCCGATTTTTCCGGCTTCCTCCACTCTCTTTCTATAAGGGTTTTTACCTTGGAATTCACAGGGAAAGTACGCTTTCTTTTTTCTTCTAAACCCCCAAACATAATGTCCTCCAGGGACTTGGCCGCTTTTTCATCTTTAAGGCCCATTGAAGCTCTAACGGCTTTTATTAATTTATCCGTGTTCTTAGTCAGAAAACACAGACGGCCCCCCTCATCGCTATCTGAAGAGGAGTTGGGGGATATAGAGGAAGAGTGGAAGGGAGATAACGGTTCTTCCTGATATTCCTCGTCAGACGGAGAGACATCAGAATCTAAAATAAGTTCAGGGTTCTTACTACCCTTTCTTTTAAGTGCCGATTTAACTGAGCCTTCCACTTCGGCCCTAATCATGGCTCTAAGACTAGAGGCAAAGTCAGGGGTCTCCTCCTGGATAGTCTTTTGGATACAATCCGCACAAAGACTTTTCTGCCACTGGGCTGTCAACGGAACTCTACAGAGGGCACATTCCTTGTTCTTAGACTTGTTGCTAGCCTTCCTCGGCGCCTGCCAAGCAAACAGAAAATGTAGCCCATTACCACCAGGGTGACATTCACGAAGATCACTCACCACCCGCTGACCATGAAGGGTACCGAATTCTGAGGCTGAATAGGAGCATGGACCAAATCCCTCCTAGACGCTGAGGAGTCCTGTGACCTCCGAGGGCGATTGCTACTCCTTCCACTGGAGCGGCCGCTCCCTTTAACACGTTGGTGGGCAGGTGAATCACCTGACCTGGGCTCATGCTGCTGCTGCTGTAAAGGCTGCTGCTGCTCCATAGTATTCTCCATCTCTGGAGAGCTTTAACGAAGTGAGCGGTGTTTCTATGTCACTTTACCCTTAAATAGGGTGAACCGCCGTGCTCCCCGCCTCTTCCGGTCCCTGATGATACGAGCTTCTCCCCCTCCTGAATCCCGCCGGGAAGCCTGGAACGATGCCGGTGATCAGAGCGATGGGCGCCGCCATCTTGGATCCGGCGCACGGCTCTGACGTCACGCAGGCACGCCCCTACCCAGCGTGTCTTGCACGCAACGCCAGCCGCGCGCCAGGAAGTTACTGCTCACAGAGGGGGAGAGCGGCGTGGGAGACACAGAAGGGCCCCAGGACCACGAACTGTGGCTGTTCCGACGCCTGCACGTGCGCCAGAGCCCGGAGGATCTGCGGACGGCGCTTCCAGCTTCCTGAAGGCCGGCATACAGGCGCCCTGCCTGTTCTTCCAGTGCCGGTACAGGAGTGGGTGAGTGGAACTTCTATCAACAAATACCGCCATGATGTTCAGCACAAGGGTTCCCATCAGGACAGGAAACCCAACTGAAGCGAGGGAGAGGTACCGCCCTTTTATTTCAGTAGGTTTCCTGTCCCGACTGGGCGGATCCCTCTCTCAGGTGTGCTGTCATGGGAGACGGGAAAAATGGTGATAGGGGAAAATATGTGTAAGTGGGTTGAGAGCTGGCTCAGGGATAGGAAACAAAGGGTGGTTATTAATGGAGCCCACTCGGACTGGGTAGCGGTTAGCAGTGGGATACCACAGGGGTCAGTATTGGGCCCTCTTCTTTTTAACATATTTATTAATGACCTTGTAGGGGGCATTCAGAGTAGAATTTCAATATTTGCAGATGACACTAAACTCTGCAGGGTAATCAATACAGGGGAGGACAATTTTATATTACAGGATGATTTATGTAAACTAGACGCTTGGGCTGATAAATGGCAAATGAGCTTTAATGGGGATAAATGTAAGGTCATGCACTTGGGTAGAAGTAATAAGATGTACTGTATAATTATGTGCTTAATTCTAAAACTCTGGGCAAAACCATCAATGAAAAAGACCTGGGTGTATGGGTGGATGACAAACTCATTCAGTGGCCAGTGTCAGGCAGCTGCTACAAAGG